>NW_026642992.1:0-600000 GCF_028554395.1 Pezoporus wallicus | reverse complement strand
CACAAATAGTACATTCTAATAGTATTGGAAATAACATATTTCACTGAAACCTCAAAATTCATCATACCAGCTGCTGTTTATCATGTTTTTCATTTGAGGACTAATTATGTGACACCCATTAGAGAAGCAGTTATCTTCCAGATGTGTCTTCATCCTCACACCTACCTTCTCATGCATGTTGACACAGGTTAGTTTTACCCTACTGATGATGTGCTGTTGCAATAGTAATCCTGCTCAGTATGAGAGGAACCACAGGTTCAGATCCCTGGTGCGTGCACTTGCCTGAGGAGCCACTGGCAAGAGAATACCATCTGCGGGCTTATGACTGAACACCTCTAAGTCAGAATCATAGAATCATAGAATAGTTAGGGTTGGAAAGGACCTTAACATCATCTAGTTCCAACCTCCCTGCCACGGACACCTCACGCTAAATCGTATCACCCAAGGCCTCATCCAACCTGGTCTTGAACACTGCCAGGGATGGAGCATTCACAACCTCCCTGGGAAACCTATTTCAGTGCCTCACCACCCTAACAGGAAAGAATTTCCTCCTTATATCCAACCTAAACTTCCCCTGTTTAAGTTTTAACCCATTACCCCTTGTCCTATCACTACAGTCCCTAATGAAGAGTCCCTCCCCAGCATCCCTATAGGCCCCCTTCAGATACTGGAAGGCTGCTATGAGGTCCCCATGCAGCCTTCTCTTCTCCAGGCTGAACTAGACATTTTACCCTACTGATGTTGTGATGTTGTGACATTGGTCACTCAAGACTGACCCAGGAGATGACAGGCTTGTTCAGAATTGTAGTAAGCATGGGTAAAGCCCTTCCCAAATCTTCGTTCACAAAGCCAAGCCGTCTTCAGACTAGCTTTTGGGCAACCATCCTAGGAGAAGGAAAACTCTTAACTTCAAACCCAGGCAGATGGAGCTCGTCTAGCCTTGTAAGGCCTTCCATCTAAGAGAAAGACACTCTAATCAAACCTATGACCTGAGGACTTGCTGTCACCATTCTAGCTAGCTAGGCCTTGGCAGATAAACCTCAGGTGGTGGGACCAGTTCCGCGCATGCTGTGCCTCACCTAAAAAATCCACTGCGCAGGCTTGAAGGGCTTGCTCATGCTTGCAAAGCCCTGTAGTGACAGGCAAGGGATGAAACGGCAGGTGATACGGTGCACTGGAAGCCGCAGACCCAACCCTGCATACAGGCGGTTCAGGATATTGGTCGCTTGAGATTGACCCAAGAGATGACGGTCTTGTTTGGAAACATCCTGAATGACCAAGCAGACTTCTTTCCAACCGGCTTTGCCTATCCCACGTTGCCCTTTTAGTCATCACCACACTTGTAGTAAGCGTGGGTTAAGCCCTTCCCAAATCTTCGTTCGTGAAGCCAAGACATCAATCAAACACTTCTCAGATGGGGTAGTGAAGGGAAAAAAGTCAGAAAGCCTGTATTTTCAAAGGAATTGCATATATATAAATATTACTGAGAAACTGGTTAAAAGAAGCTTACACAAAACTGACATGAAGTCAATAGTTGACTACAAGGCTGCTAATGACATTACATAAATTCTCTTAGTTTCAAATCTCCTTTCTAATGAAAAGTTGTTTCTTACCCCTCATTTACTAGGACACTGTGCATGATCATCAGGAAAGAGGTGAGTCAACCTTTAAAATCAGACATGACAAGGAAGTTGTATTTCCGCACACAGCAAATACCCACAGGTTTCCTAAGTCAAAGTTTAGTGCTTCAGGTACTGCAGCATGAACACTAGCCAGAATTAAGATGATAACATGAAAAAAAATAAGTCTAAGATCTCCCTTTTTACTCCATCTAATGGACTTCTGAAGAGTATCTGGTATCAGCCAGTGTCAGGAAGGTCCACTGTCACTACCTGAATGAAATCAAATATTCCACTTCTCTCCAAGACATCACTAAACCTGATATAATCAACATGCTTATCAAATTTCATAGCATGTTTACTAGTAGGCTACAAGAAGGATGCTTAAAAAATAAGGCTCATGTAAGAAAGAAGGCTCATTAAGAAAAAAAATCACATTTTTACCAGTTCAAGCTGATTTAAACCTACCAAATCTTATTCACAGAGCTTGTGGCTGAAGTTTTACAAGAAAAATTCTAATATGAAATACTAAGGGTTTGTGCTTTTCTCCCTCCAATTAATGCTTGAGAAAATAATACACAATTAACAAAAAAAAAATGTGGTTTATATGCCTATAGGAGAAAGTTTGCTGAGATTTCAATAATTTTTTAATTTAATTTGGTTTTAAAGTGCTTCTTCCCACGACACTGCAACTTCAGCAGGAATACTTACACATAACAGTGACATAGGCTGGCAAGAAGCATGCATACTTAATGCATCTTTAAGAAAGTTGCTATCTTCCCAGTTGACTTTATGACTACCTTGAAGAAACAAACTCATCTAACAGAATTCAAGCGCTGGAACAAAGAAACAGAAGTGTTAGAGAAGTTATCAGGTTGATAATTGAGAGGCTAGTTAATCATTGTTATTTTGTCTATGTAACATGAAATTTGAGCACTGTGATGTAAGAGATCCAGAGGAAGGATGGGATTTTAAAACTTCTGTCTGATCTTCCATCTTTTTTTCCAACTGTATTGTTAGACTAGCAGGTTGGAGTCACTATGTAAAGCTGTAGAGTAAATTTATTTACAACTGTTCCAAAAGGAGTATAACAACTCCCAGTCAGTTCTTCACAAGAAATAGAATTTATGCCTGCAAACTAAGATCTACTTATGCAAAAATCAAAGTTAGTTTTAAAAACGGTATACACTTAAAGTAGATAAAGACAGAAAACTTCTTTTTTTCAATAGGTTTAAACAGGATTGATACGGAGGGTTTCTCTAATGTGAGGTAAAAAGGCAAGATTTTAATATTTGAAGCAAGAGTTCCAGAACTCAGAATCATTCCTTTAAAATCAAGAGAAGCTATGGAGGACATTGTGTGCCTAAAGTTACACAGAAATTTGCAGACAATTGCCCCAGATTCCTAAGTCAAAGCGCCTTCCGTTAGTGCTACATATTTTAAAACTTGTCATGAAGTTTTCACAAGCTTCACTGTACAACTCCTTGTCTACCGCAGAAAAAACTTTCAGCCAATAGAGATCAGTCATGATAACTAATCAACTCTCTCTCTGTTTGGAATCAGGTCAGAACATCAGTAACACTATGTAAACGGCACATTAGCTGCACAGATAGACACTGAAAATCTATAAAAAGGATCTTTAGCAACTTGACTGTTTAGATGTGAATTTATTACAATGCTATCTAGAAACGGTTCTCCTTTAATAACAGCTTTCAGGTTGTTAAGCTACGAAGTATTAAGCTACATCTGCAGTGTTTACAGTTCAAACGCTGGGTTTTGCAATGAATGTACTTCAGGATTATTGTGGATATCAGCATGTACTCAAACTTTTGCATGCTCTTCTGTCTTACAGGGAGTTTAGTATTTGACTCAAGAACATTAAATATTCTAAACAGATTTAACAAGGATTAAATATAGTCTTTATTGATATGTAATAGAATTATGAATTTATAATATCCTACAAGATTCAGTAGAAAATAATAGTCTCCCCGTAGATTTTCAACCACCTATATAATTTAGTCATGTATGAATTTTATCAGCCAGTTAATCGTACTTAAGCATGTAGCTGAATTACACCTATGTATCCCAGCAAAGTGGAGAATGTTCATAAATACACATCACGAGGATGATAGGCATAATTATTGCCAGACATAGTGAAAGGACATTTCGTTTTTGAAAATAAGAGCTTACTTTAGCTGAGCTTCTTTGAGTTGCCACTTTTAAATATGGAGCAATTTCAGATTGGAATCTTGATCTACATTTTGTAATATGGACTTAGATCTATCAGAAAACAATATGAATGCTGGAATTTAATTATGTTAACTAACAAATTTTATACTTTAAAAGTACATAAACTTTATTTTTCCATGATCAATGAGGGTAGTTCTGTTCATGTTCACCATTTAGCAACCAACCTGAAAACAAGTTATTTTGTTCTGCCAATTAACAATTACCATTCAGTAATCTAAAATGTTACTTTTCCTAGTTCTCTTATCCCACAATATATATATCCCTCAACATACTTGCATTTGACCAAGAATGTCAGGTGGCATCTCAACTAAACGTAAATGAAGTCATAATCTTTCCAACTGATTGTGCTAGACATTGCCCTTTTGTTGATACCCCTCAGGTTTCTTTTGCATTGTCAGAAACAATATTTTCTTAAGAATTTGAAATAATTAGGTACACCAAATTTAAAAAAAAAAAAAAAAATAACATTAAAAAAAAAAAAAAGTTGCTTCAGAGACCTCAGCACTGCTCATACAGCAGTACACAGGAGGTTTTCAAAGCTCTTATCAGCTCCGAGACTGACACCTAGTGCCCAGGACGAGGATACTGCTCAGCTACTAGTCAAAACGCCGTTCAACTCAACATTACATTGATTTCCAATAAAATGAACTGATTCAACAGGGCTGAAAGACTCCCAGTCTTTTTAGTCCCCATTTGCATAGATATTCTAATTCTCATTCGAATCTATTAAAAAAGTAGCAAGCTTATGGACCATGATTTCAGCATTGTTCATCCCTTAACAGTTAGAGTTGCTGGATCATTAATATCAATAATGAGCTAGAACTGCAATTAGCGTATAAATGAAATATGCCATGAATTACTGATTTATTATTATATTTGTCAGTAAAAATATACCATGGCATAGCAGGGTGATAACAGAAATCATGTCATTCCAGCAACTTCAAAACTGAACCTTTTTCCTAGAGGGTGTCCAAGCACAATATTCAGAAACACTGCGATTTTATTGCCAGACAAGTCACAGGAAAGACACAGTATATAACAGAATAGGAAAATACAACACTTTTTTAAAATGTGAACTCTTAAATGTTGTCTGTTAAACAATTATATCCTTGCTTGCATAGCTGCCCCACTTGCCTTCTCCTGCAGATTTTTCTTCTTTCACCATCTTTATGAACTCTGTGCCTTCATACTCTTGCTGGACTCAATTTCATACACTTTTTCTCACTAAACTGGCCCAAACAAAAACAGCCAGGCTGCCTAACTTCCCTATTCTTTTCCTTTATCTTGTGCTTCTTTTTGAAAATCTGTGGCAGAGTAAGGTCCCAGACAGGAAATGCATGAATGTTGCATAAAGTAACTGAAATACTGATCTCACAGAGATATGCCGCTTCTAGTTTGTAAAAAAAAAAAAAAATAAATAAAAGAAAAATTCTTTATAATCCCATCTTCTATAGATACTATTTCTACCAGTGAAACTTCTCAAATATTTCACTGCACCAGAAAAATCAAGCTGATCTGATTTTTTTTATTTTAAAAAACATACCATGGATTACTTCAATGTAAGTTTCAATAAATTCTCTTCTCTGAATTCATCTCTTGCCCTACTTAATTTAGTATATGGACAGCTCACTTCATTCATATAGTGGTAGGTATTTAAATATTTTCTTATATACTTATATATATATATATATATATATATATATAAAAATGTATAAAATATCCTAAAGGCTTAATGTAACATGCGGACTACCCAGAGCAACCCCCTTCCCCCAACATTTAATGTTAGCTTAGTTTTCATCTGTTATAAGACTTTGAAAATGTTCCCATAGATTAGAACATGACATTACAGCAGCAGAAAAGATCACTTTGCTTGAATCTTTTTGTCAGCAAATAAAGACTATCATTTGTGGATGATAGTGAAATACAAAGTAACCAAATTGCAACAAACTCACTCTAGTTATTAATTGCAGATCAGCGGGTTTTTGTGTATAAGTTTGTATCACACGTTAAAACAGCACGTTTCTTAGTGCTCAGCTGTGTGGAAGAAATTTACACTGCAAATTGCCTGGTTTTCAGATTCCTTCCAGTATTTCCTTAGCAGTTTTCAGAAGTTCTCTGAGAAGATGCCTGCAGCAGCTTATGAACTCTGACAGTCACAGGAGACAACGCAGTTGCTTGTTTTAATAAAAGTGACACCCAAAATACAAACAGCAAATAAAAAGGCCATGAAAACTGCTATGTGAAAGAGCCATCCACTCAGAGTTGGTTTATCTGCAAAGTTTATTGGTTTATCTTGTATTAGATAAAGCATGCTATGGGAAGAAATAATGGTCAGTCATTTTTGACTTGAAAGGAAAAGGGCAGACATGGCATTTTATCATTTACCTTTAGACATGTCCTGTCGAAAAGGTCAAATTTTATATAAAAACAATGCTATAGTGTCATTTTATTGCCATGGGAGGATTCATGCTCAAAGGCCTCCTTTTATCTTAGACTCCTGTCTTTGCTCTTTAACGTCCAGCATCAACATCATACACCACTCCTCATCATCAACATCAGGGACACTAGTTCAGCATTAGCAACAGGAAAGTCACTAAAGGCTTGGAGGCTCAGTTCAAATAAACATTCAAAAGTTCAACTGTTTATCAAAATAATTTTCATTTCCAGAAGGGAACTCATATAAAAATAAACTGCATGGTGAGCTTAGGCTATGACATGAAGAAAACCCTGAAAAGGAGATATGAATATGTAAATTATTAGCGAATGACCTGGAAAGAAAAACGCTGATCTTTAGAGGCAAAATTGAGAACAGAAAGAGTTAAGGACAGACAGAACTCAAAGCCTAAACTGATGCGTCGCTTAGTAGAGCACTGAAAACCAGTTTAGTAGGGATCAGTCTGCAGGGTAATTCTCACACAGCTTCTTCTCACCTGTTCCATTATAAAAACACCTAAGTAATAATAGACTAATATCAGCTCCCTGCACAACCCTGACTCCCTTTGCAACCAGCTGTGCCAGTCAACCATTTCCAATTCTGCCTGGTCAGAGTAATCTGCATTTTGTGGAGGACATAATGTAAGTTAATTCGTAGGATATACGGCCAACAAACAAAAAGGGTGTAAATTTGACTAGCAAACTTGGAAGAGAGTTAACTTGTGGTCCTTCAGCATGCTTCTTCAAAGACAGCCTGCTATGAAGCATAAAAAGCATAAAAACAAGCAAACTGTACACATAAATCTACAGCTTGTTAAAAAGGAAAACACATACAGTCCTTGGCAATATCTTTACATGTTGGTAGCTATGCAGCAAAAAAGTATGATTTCTTATCTTCTGATGACTTCAATTCATTGAAGAGATTTGATTTCAACTTCTCTCCCAAAAATGTATCTTCAGCAAAAGTCTATGAATACAAAGTTTCAGCTCATGTAAAGAGAATTTGTGGCAATAGCTGTAATGAAAACTTAGAGCAACCTTCCCAGAATGTCAGTGTGAAAAAGCGTCATAGATGTTTGCTTAATTTTTTAATTTTCACAAGACTGATTAATGTACAAGGACAGGAAATCACTATTTCCTGTGATGAGGTCTAAAAGATGAAAATAAGATAGCGTGGTGTGGAGAAGTGTTCATGTATTTGATGAATATGGATTGAAGATATTTAAGTGAAACATGCAGGTTTGATTTTTTTGTCATTTTGATATTTTGGGGTATTTTGTCAGTGAACCCTAAAGGACTGATAATGCAAAAGTTGTGGGCCTTGGTTTTGCACAGCAGCACTAACACAGTATTCACAATGCATGATTTCATTACATTAACCAGATAGTGTCACTGCTTCAGAAAAGGAAAAGTCTATTTGTACAAACTAAGTCTGAATCAGAGCTAGCAAAAGAGTGGCCTTTTCCTCCCCCTTCTTCAAGGAGCTGCCAAGCATGTCAGATCATTCATGTTAAATTATGCTGGATGGCATTGAGATGTGCTCCACGATCATCTAATGGCTGAGTTGCACCTGTCAAATCCTTTGCACTGTGAGCATTCTGTATCAATTTAATAGTGGTCCAAAACAGGGGAACAGGCCTTTGTCTGCTAATTTACGGCTAGTTCAAACCTGACAAAATAAAGAATGTGTATGACAATCGGAGAAGAAAAATAATCTTATCAACTCTATCACCTTCTGCTGACCTGCTGACAAATTTATTCATTAAGATCTCCTGCCAAAATTCAGTTCTGGCACAAAGTGCAATAATCTTGTTGACACAGTCAGCAACTTATTTGGCTTCATATTTTAAACACAGCAGGCGGAAAGAGGAAAATTAACTGAAAATTAAAAAGAATATTCATACAAGCAAAACGTTTGCATATCTGTATGTTGAATTGTGCTGTGGCTTTTAACAATTTAACTCAAATTAAATTTGAATTACTGACTGAGGCTCAGTAATAATTAAGCTTGTACCTTTTACAAATTTATTGCCCTTACTGACCGCTCTATTTACTTGGTAAACAACCTTTCTTCAGCTTTCCTGTGGTTCAGTCAGTGCTAGGAAAACACTCCTGCAGTTCCCCTGCACAATGGTTTGACCTGCAGGCAAATGAAGCCATTCAAATATTTGCTTATCTTGTCATCTGTTCTCATCAGACCTTGCAATTCCTGTCAAGCCCCACATGTCAGTTTAAACCATAACGTCATTAATACCTCCAGTGCACTAATGGATGCTTCACACATGAATGCATTAATGAAATGTGTTATTGTTTTCCCTTACAGGACATTAACAACCTCACTCACACTGAGCCCCTGAAGCCCTGCAGTGCTGCTGGAAACCACTAGCTATCAAATGAACCCTCAGTTACGCCTCAGTAACTTTAAGTTCAAGTTTATCACTGAAGTGTCACTCATGTGAGGAGAAGATACATGCCTCTAAGGTCTTTTGGGCCCAGCTTCAATTACCATAAAGAGTAACAGGAGGCAATAGCTGCAAGGGAAAAATACACCATCGTATAAATGAAACCCTGTCAAGATAAAATAGGAAAGATCTGAGTGTCAATGTAGTCATTTGTTTCTTGTTTCTTCCCTTTGCCTGTGGACTGATGTCTTGGATAATGAAGACAGGATTGGTTTTGCAGAGGATAGAAACACAAATAGTCTAGTTTTCTGATAGAGATGTTAAGTATAAGAGGTAATAAAAATTTCTTAAGCAAACCATATTTAAAATAACTTTTCTGTATCTTTAAGAATTATTTCCAGAGGAGTTGTGAAATGGCCACAGCAAGTAATGCATTTTTTTTACATACAGGTTAGTTAAATAAGGCTGCTTGTCTTCTGTTAGGCTGTGACTGCAAAAGCACTTCAGCAGCAGAAATACAGTAGCTTCTCACATCATGAATAATGTCACTACCTTTTCTACAGGTCAAAGGAGAATATAAATCTAGCTTTTCCCTGCATTCAAATGCACTACAGATATCAGCCTCTGAGCCCACATTCTAGGTTTTTATTTCACAAACCCAAAGGATGAAGTTGTCCACTCTATGGTTAGCCTTAAAAATCAGAATGCAGATTAGCTGATAACTTTGAACTTTCCACAGTGTAATATATATTACTGTGTAAAGTCATGAAGAGGAAAAATACAGCAAAATACTGAAATTTCACCTTGTGTTTCAGGTATGAAATCAGGAAGTTCTCTTACACTACAGACATCCTTTGGCTCTCACTTTATTCTCAAGTAGTGATACGTGTTGTGGCTACAAGCACAGCTAGCAGTGAGGCCACGTGGGAACAGGCAACTCAATCCATAGCTGTAGAGGAAATGAGTCAGCAAGTCCTGCAAAGGCTATTCCTGGTTTACAGTAGGAGCTGTGACCCTCCAGGGAACCACTAGCACTAACCTGCTGTGAACTATCCTGAAAGGCCCATTTTTCCTCATCAGCCCAAGACACTATATGAATCTCAAAGTTCTCAAGCACAGGAAGGTTCTGATGAGCAGCCTGCAAGGTCAGGAAAGTCAGTCACCTTATTTCAGTTTATTGCCTGTTAACCTCTGACAAGTCCCTGGAATAGCTTCACAATGATAGCTTAAGCCCCATATACATTTTGCATATTGTAAGCAATAAGTCCCATCCACAGAAATAAAACATAAGCAGGGAGAATGAGTCTTGTAATAAAAATTAACAAACTAACCCAGAAAATCAGGAACTTCCACTGCTACAAATGCACAGCTGTCTTCTATAGGATAAAGTGGATTGCCATAAAATGTTTCACTCTGCATAGGGTACCGATGCACAGTTGTTGCTTCTTGTTTTTAAAATATAGACAAGTGGAAACATTATTTCAGAATTTCTAATTTTTACAATAGAAAAAAAAAATTCTGAGACTCATCTCTTTGTTCTCTACTTGCAAAAGAAGACAGCCAGCTTTCTTTTGCAAAACACTCTTTATTTTCTCCAGCATATATTTTCATAAAGAGAGAATGGTTAAATCAGTGTCACTACATAAGAGGTTTTTTCCTTCCTGTGGATTTATTAGCATACCACATTCTCCTTCTCAGGATCTCACAGATCAGTGATGGGTCACAGTGTCTCTAGCTCAGATATCACAGACTGTCTGCAGCATCCTGATCTCTTTTTTTTTTTTTTTTTTTTGCCATTAGCTAATCAATATGTCCTATAAACCTATGACAATCTATTGCTAGTGCATATGTTACTGAATTTCATTTTTGAACATTTCCAACCAAGTATTTTTCATTACCTACTCATTTCTTCCTGTTCATTTGATAATGGGAAGGTTCATGCAGGAGTGAAAAATTTTTATCCCATTTGCTGCTGAACAAGCTAAAATAAGGCATGCACCACAGCCAGCAAGGATTTCTTAATGACTTCCTCCTCCTTTTTTAAATGTGTATTCATATATACACAGAAGAGAAGTGTATTCTAGCACCAGAAATGTCAAATATTAACTAATGGAAGAGATGAATTGCTTACATGGCTATGAGTACATTCAAGTTGAACAGCTCAACCATTTCTTTAGCAACATGTGCAACAGTAAATGAAGTGCTAAGGAGTGCTCCTAGACACTGAAATCCAGTCATTTCTAATACTAAGTTTTCATAATGGCCTCTATCGCTGTCCTAAAAAACTTCCAGGTACAGCTCAGGAGTTGGGAAAGGCCTCTTGCTAGTGTAATTGCCAGTTTAGGAGCAAACTGCCTTTCAGAGGTCAGCAGTTTGAAAGAATGTGGCCGCAGGCTGCTCTGTGCCAGTTGGTTGCAGTATCAGAAGGGTTCTAACCTCATTTAACCTGCTAGGTTAGACTATAGCCTTTAATATCACTCCAGATATATATGTGTGTACATATATGTAATGATATACATACACACACATAAATATTTCCACATAAAGTTGTTACTGGTTTCCTAGTTCATCTCTGCACATTTCTGTGCAAGGGAATAAATACATGAGAATAAACACACAATATGGTACTTTCAGACAGTGCGCTACTTGGCTTACTAAATGGAAAATACCTACCTATGTCTACATTAACAATTAATTCAATGCATTTAGAATGAATCTGTACATTTAAAGAATGGGTGCTGAAGCACCTTTATCTATACATCTACACAGCATGCAACAGAAAGGAGAGCTTCTTTAGTTTAGTGTGCAACCCAGGGCTTAACTTTCCCAACAAATGTAGTTTAAAGCTATCCCATTCTCCAATGTATATAGAAACAAA
The DNA here is from genome assembly GCF_028554395.1 of Pezoporus wallicus. Taxonomy (NCBI): domain Eukaryota; kingdom Metazoa; phylum Chordata; class Aves; order Psittaciformes; family Psittacidae; genus Pezoporus; species Pezoporus wallicus. The sequence goes on along the minus strand of NW_026642992.1, from coordinate 588,418 downwards.
CTTCTTGAAAAGCTGGGCACTAACAAGCTATTTTGATTTGTCTGTTTTACCATGATGGATTCTTTCTAGCTCCTCTTTCCCAGGGAAAGAGTCCCGAGTGCAGCAACAAGGCCTGCCCAACTAATAATGAGAAAAGTCTTCCAGAGAAAGACCCCTCAGTTAATAGGGTACATTTCAAAAGAAATATTAAAATATATACATATATATATATTCAAGTGTCTTAAGAATTGCAAATTAACTGCAGCTTTGGTAAAAAAGTGACTTGATCACAGCTGCTGTTCCATTAATTAATTAATCTTTATATACATTTTCCTAGTGCCACTTTAATTGAAATGAAATCTAGTGCAAGATAGAAAATTTAGACAACACTATCACGCATTTGCTGAACTAAACCTAAGATTTCTTTAATTAACAGCTATCTTTTCTCTTTGTTTAGTATTTTCTTTCCACAACCTGGGAGCAGTTGCTGCTTTTACTCCTTCTCTCTTGATCAAAGCATGGACAATCTATCTCCTTAGTCTGAAGAGAAGCTCTGTCCAGTTGGTACAGCCTGCCTGAAGCCATTCATCCTCCATATCTTCAGCCAGCATAGCATCTAGCCAACATTTCATAGGAACAATGCCCAGATACGATACATTAATTCAGGTAACTACCTTTTGTGAGTATTAGAGATTATTACCCAAGAAATATATATATATATGCAGAAAAGTAGCCAACTTTCTGTTCTAAGTGCCCGAGGGCCACATTTTTAGATGTGTTCAGGTGTCTAAATATTCAGCACTGGCTGGGCCTGTAGGTTGTTTTGAAACCCTTTGCCTTGATATCTGAAGATCAAGTTTCTAAATGTTTGTAGATGCCTAAATTTTCTCATAGATATAGGTAATGGGAGAAGACAGGGGGAGGGAAACCTAGTCCATAGGGAGAAAAAAAACTTGCACTACAGAACAGAATGCCAGCTCTTACTGGTCATGCCTGCATTTCTTCTAGTGAGCAGTCCGCAGAGCAGCTGTGATCACAGCATGCCTTCTGTCCAAGTGGCAGCCTGCTCTGAAGTGTCTCCCTCTATAGTACACCACCAAACAGGCACACACTGCTTCATGCATTTTATAGGACGCCCTCTGGCTATACTCCAGGCCATGTTTGCAGGCTTATTTTCTGTAGAGGCAGAAAGTTCAGTCTTAATGTCACAACATGAACAGTTGCCAGCAAGAGAGAAAGCCTATATGTGTGTAACTAAGTAGTGGCCAGATACTTCAGAGTTTGGCTTATATTTATCTGATATAATAAGATGCAGTGAATTGCAAGACCTCATTTTCAATGAGTAATTTTGCTGGGAAAGATGGGGATGGAAATAGAAAGTAGCACAGCTAGCAAAAGGGGACTGCAAGAGAAGACAGCAGATGGAGATCTCAGAGTAATCATGTGTAGCAAATGGGGTTACACTTCCTATGAACCTTTAAGCAAGACCCATGCTGTTGTACCCTCCCATACTCAGCTGCTCCTCTCTGATCCCTAGTCAGGATACTTTGCCAAATATGTGACAATGACAGGACTTCTGGGATGTAGCACAGAAGCCTAAGAGGAAGATATGATCTACTTTCTGGTTTTATCACAACAAGTGAGCCCATCGAACGTTTAACTTCTGGAAGGTGGTGCTTTTTCTTTTGAAACTGGACTATCCCATTCATTTCAGAGTTTTTAATGCATTTTTATTATCTCTCCAATTTCAACTCTCAAAAAATACATAGGGATGTTAAAGAAATTTCTTGCTAAGAACACAGGGTAAGTCTATCCTTTACAGTGTTTATACATTATGCTTTAAACCTCTAGTGTCCCTATGAGGAGCATTTGTAGATGACATCAAATACTGCATAGGGAAGCATGAGACAGCTGATGCACATAAAAGGACAGCTTACTATCTTCAAGGACAGCAATCAGATTTACACCATACTTCTAACTAAGGAAGTTACTTTTTGGGAATAAGCAACTGCAAGATATTATCTAAAGAGCTGCTTTCTTTTCTGAATGTTGACATACATTTCACAGGAAGTGTCCTATCCAATCTAGTATCATTAACAAATGAAAACAGATTTAATAACTTAGTTGCAAAAATACATTAGATACATTAAAATACATTAAAATACAAAAATATATTAAAAACCTCTCACTGACAAATCATACATAAATTCTACCCTGGTTCTCTAGTATAATTAGAAATTTAAAGTACTTTGTATCACTACTGAAAATAAGTTCAGCAAACAACTTTCAAGACTAATTTAATCTGTCCAGGAATATATCAATAAAAACTTTTTCTGAATAGAAGTCATTCATTTGATTCAGCTGGTTTTGTCTTCTACTTTCTGCAAGTGCTTGTACTGAACTAGATTCTGATCCTAAAACAAGAGATTAATAAAACAAAAAACCTCTCTTTCTTGTTCTAATAATTTCACTAGAAACATCTGCCTCAGAAGCTCCAAAGCCATGCAGTCAGGATGAGAAGTTATACCACACTACCTGGGAAAGCAAAGAGCGCAAGTATGCAGTGAACCATAAACAAGAATTTCATCCATTTTATTTCTATATACTGTAATTGTACAGCTTCAGATTTTGAAAAGCACTATCAAAAAGTTATGACTGAACACCACAAAGAATAAAACACTCCCTGGTTAAGACCAGTGGTTTTTGATTTGAAAATTCTTGCATTTATATTTTGCATAGATTCTGGAGCAGCTGCAGTTCATATTTTTTTTTACTATGACAATATGCTGCTGCATAGAGGTCTGAATACAACCATTACTCAGATAGGTGTAATCTGAATCAATATAAATTATCATTTTTGCTAATGATAGTGAAAAAGAATGGACAAATAGCATCACCTGAACCTTAACAAAATGCATCCTGTATTTGCCCCTTTACATGCTTTGTGTCATTAATGGATATTGAATCAGAGACCAGATGAATCTTATTTATTTACCACTGCCCTCATCACAGTATTATTTAATCATACCACCAAATCTAAATTGTTAGAAAGACTAGAACACTGAATGTTTATCACCTAAGAAATCAGCAGTAAAATTTTCAAGGACAACGGAAAGAAGATGATCTGTAACATCCACATCTATCCTTATTCAGAATCTTGGGGGGGGGGGGGGGAGAATTAAAAAGATAAAAGCAACACCCCAAGAGAACTATTTAAGATTAATTTCATTAGTTCTTCATTTGCAATTAACATGTTAGGGATACTTTCTAATAGAATATGTATGCTCTATAGAAGGGAAGATTAAATTGCAAGAACATGGTTGCACATGGAAAGACATCAGATTTTTTAACATCCACTGTCTTTGCATGTATAAAAATAAATACTTTAGTCTCAGTGAAGCTATCTAGGCTCCTGGAAAACCTCAGGGGTTTTAGCTTGTCTAGTTCTAGCTCTGCTTCAGTTTAAGTAGGCTGCATTGTTACTCTTCCTTTGGCCTCTGAGGCAAAAAAGGCAGTTCATTACACCTTTGTGAAGATGAAACCTTTCAGTGAAGTACAATAGGCATCAGACCAATCCCACACCTGCCCTGAACCTGAAAAAAATCCCTTCCCTAAATATCCCATTTATCTGTGCCCTGGATTTAAACAGTTTGTAGTGCATTTTGTATGCCTTGCATACAGCCCACAGAGGAAGAGTCTTTATAAGATGCAGAACCATGTTAAAGAAAAATCATAACAAACAAGAAGGATAATGTGTCCAAAACAATGTATGATTTTCCCCGTTGCCTCATTTGGTCTGACACACTACTTCTACCTTCAGTTTCCTGTCAAATAAGTAGAATAATGTGTGTACATTAGGTCATCTTCTAATTTCATGCAGACCCTGGAAATTAAGTGTGGGGAATTCACAAGGCCTCTCTGGGTGACACGATCTGGATAGCAACACCCAACATGGTATGTGAGTAAATTACTATTGGAGAATTACTATTTTTGAGGATTAAAGAAGCATGTCTAGAAATTTTAGAATGTTTAGAAATTTTAGGAGCATTTTAGAAGTTAGCTGCTTTGAATATTTTGTAAGTGCCTAGGGTTGTGGTTTCTGTTGTATTGCTGATACTGACCTTGACTGTGTAGTTCACAGATTACCAGATAATTACAGTTGTTAATATATCAATGAACAATTATAATCTAAACAACAGGAGTTGAGCAGATTTTTTTACCCCGTGACACTGACTATGACAGTATTTACTTCCCTCAGATGGTAACTTCCCTCCCAGGTCAAGAAGGTTAAAGACAGTGGAAAGCTTCTTGGATTCCTTTCAAAACAAGGACATTTCTCTCTCCCATTCTTCTTTTACTCTAGGCCAGTTAACTCTGAGATGGAAGTGTTCCCACAGCTAAGCAACTGCTTTTTCTTCATGATACAGCATGCCACATACCTCCTTCCTTCACAAGCTTTTCTAAAACTTGAGATTTTCAGCACCTCTACCCCACTACCTAGTTAGCCAAACTATTGCCTTTTTTGCTGGGACCTGTTTTCTCTGTCCATTTAAGCCACTTTCCAACACTATGCACAGGCTTGACAGAACTACAAAACAGTGAAATTATGACACTGAAGAGTCTGTAGACACTGTCCCAAACAGCAACTTCACTTAATTACACAGTATAAACCAGAATTCATGGTGCATCTTTCTTAAAATCATCACAGAATATAAATAGGCTAGTTAGCTCCCAAGTCATTCAATCCTAAACTTGTACAGCAAAAAAAAAAGTTTTATGTTATTAGCAATTTCTTTATAAATATAAAGCAAAAAACAGTGTTTCCTTACACTTAATTTAATAAGAATATTGCTTATCAGTAAGTCTAACAGAACAGCATAGTAATTGCCTTGCCTGTTTACAAAAACTGCATCCATCAGTTCCTTCAAGTCTGTTCTCTCCAGTTAAACAAGGTTCATGCAGAAAACCATCTTATCTGTATTTTACCCCATCAATTCAGGAACAATGACTCTGCTATTATTGTCTTTTCTGGTTTCCATGTATGTCATATCCCATCTCATTCATCACAACTTTAGATAATCATTATTCAGTCTATTACCTTCTTGCCTTAATTTTCACTGAAAGTTTTATAATTAAGAGATACTTAATTATAGCTTAATCACAATTTTGTTCAGGCAGAACAATTAAAAAACAATTATGATGCACACTGGATAGCATTCCAGGGCCAGGAAAAAAAATGGTAGAGCACCACTTTTCCTTTATCAGTAAAACAGCAACAAAGAAGAGTCTTGATTATTCCCACTAGGAATATATGAGAAATATCTATTCCTCATATTTCTCATATTTTTTTTGTTTAAAAATTGCTTTATTTAGACCATACCAAGAATTCTCCAAAACCATGCCTATCACCTCTATAGTAAGCATTTTTGTAGTCTAAGAATTTCTGAATGCATAAATTCAGAAACAGCAAGCATTTTTAATATTAACATAAAGCTAAGCATGGGGATAAGAAATACCAGAATTCACAAGAGGAATATTTATTTTCATAGAAAAAGACAACGTTAAGCACAAAACAAGGTAGCAGCAAGCATTTAAGACACCATCTACTTGGAGACCCAGAACAATTGCCTGGTGAAATAAAGTCCTCAGGTAAAAGGAAAATGCTCATTCAGCTCAGCAGGCAAAACAATCAGGAGAATCTTCAGTATAGATACTGTAAAAGAACTTCAACAACTGGAAGTTTTACAGCTGAAATTAAAGAAAGGTAGTCTTTTACATCAAAAGATTTGGGTTAGCTTCCCATTGCAATCTAAGGAAAGATCTCATTTGTCTTTTGTTAGCAAAATTGAAAACTTTTCTTACAGAAATTTCCATGAGGAGTAACAGGTATTTCCATTCTGATGTGGTAGAGCTATAAAGCACTGGGTTTCACTTTAAAAATTTCTGTTATATGTTACCAGTAAGCAAAAGTTCTTAATGCAAAATGGCTGGTCCTTTATAGAATTCAAGTCTACAAGTTCATTAAAGAAAACTAACTTCTACAGAGTAATGAAATAAGTGAAAGAAAACTAAACGGGAAAAAAAAAAAAACAAAAACAAACAAACAAAACCCAACTTTGCCCACAATGCTAGGGAAGAAAGGGAAAACCCCAAAGAGAAAAAGACGGCTCAATTATCATTTCTCATCATCAACGTTAACAATATTTTATAGACCAACACCTTGCAAAGCAGATGAAAGAAAATGGATCTAACTTAACCTAGGTTAGGTAAATACAGCTAGATAGGAATTGCAAAACTTCTTGAACGCAAGACCAAAGTTAAGCAATCAACTTGCATAGTCTTGGAGAATTTAATGCCAATATACTTACGTGGAACAACCTCAAAAATCTTAAAACAAAATGAGTTCTCTACATGCAGTGTATAACAAATGTGCCTGCATGCAAGACAATGTTAGATGTTTACACAGCCAACCGCTACAACCATTAATTTTCCCCATATTAAAACAATGTGTTAGTGAACTGTCATTTATTTATACCTTGTCTGTCACCTTAAGTACAGACTATTGTTTTAGACAGAACTGCTGCAACAGATTACATGTTGGGAATGGGGAAAATACCGAGTACAAACCATGCACAGATTCATCTTTCCTGTATAAACTAGGTCAAGTAATGACAAACATCAACCAGACTGCTTCTGGTCTTGGAAATAATACAGCTTGTATAAGTGAAGTCACTGGAGAACAAAAAACACCTGTTCACTTTTAACAGTATCCATAACATTATAACTGACAAGAGAGATTTGCATGTAGATTTAAAACAGTAATAGTAGCTTCAAAGTTGTGACAGCTGTCAATCATACGAATGGAACTTTTGTCCTAAAAGACACCAAACAGTCCCTACAGAAAAGGGGAAAAATCTCACTGCTGTACTTTTTGGGTCCCTGAGAAATCCATGTGAAGAGCAGGTGTATCTGCACTTCAGCTCCACCCCTTTTATGGCACAGTGTAAGCAGTGCCCTTCTCTGGAGACAGCCACGAAATCCCAAGGGACAACTTTATCTGGCCATATCCCATCATTTGGGCTTGCAATAGATGTATGGCACTTGACCTACTGAATTTTAAACCAAATTCCTCTTACTCCTCTCTAATGTTCTTGGTAACTAAAACTCGTGTTTATGATGCAAACTGTAAGGTTCCTAATACTTTTCTTAATATTTCCACACTCTGAAGTTAAAAAGTTGAAGGGGGAATTAATTATATATATTTACATTGCTGAAGCTATCATTACCTATTTGTTTACTTAATACTAATTTTTATATATGACAACCTCTCAATGAATCAGCAGTGCTAAATCTAGAACCCACTGAAAATTATTCAGGTAAATTAATGGTCAGTTTTCTAGAATGTGATGCACAGTCAAATACAGTAAATTACACGTTCTATAAGCTTATGGCTTATGCTCAGTGACAAGTCTGCATTAAAATATCTATTGAAGAATCACATGATGCTTACAGATAACCACCGAATGAAAGCATGAAAAAGACAGTGAGGCCGTATTCTAAAGTGGAAATTAAGAGGATGGTAAAAAATAACAGTAATTGGTGGAGAAGCAAATGGTGGAGCAGATGGGGAGGATAGCAAGGTGTTGAAAAATTAATTAATGATTGAAGCATCTTGAAGAGGAAAACTACTTCACAATTGGTAAGTACCACCATTAATCAATTTATTTTCTTTTTTCAAACAGCCTGTTATGTTGAAAGATTCCCCTACACATTGCAGAAGGATGTAATACCTTCACCATTTCTTTGGGATGAAGGGCTTGTCAACTTATCAATAGGGACTACCAGGGACATGAAGTTCAAATGCAGAAGCTCCGTAATACCTTTTACATTCAAACAAGAATGACACAGCAAAGACGGTATGAAAAAGAAGGCAAGTCTAATGAGAGGTCAAGTTTGTGCACTCTTGTGCATATATGCACACAAAAATCCTATACAAAGGAGTCTCCAAGTGATCATTACCAGTCTAAATACTGCCATAAATAGAAGAAAAGTAAATACTGGTCTTTATTGCTAATATGAAAAGACAGAGGCTACAGAGGAGAGGCAGTCAATGTTTTGACCATGTATGTGTGCATAAAACTTCCATTGTGACAAGAAGGATGGTGTTGCAAATAATTCATGCTCCCTGAATTATGATCACAGGTTATTTGCTGATCTGTTAAGACCTGACTAGTTACATATTCTTTTTGCTAGTTATTTTCCTGTAGTTGTCATCAGCTATCACCACATCACACATTCTTCAAAAGATTACTTTCCTCTGTAATTAGAAAAATGAGAGTAATGAGAGAGGCAACAATGAGCTGGTCTCAATTAAACATTCATCTATGCAATGGAGGCTACAGTCTAGCATTATTTAGCACACCAAAGATATAGTTCATAGTTGTAAGTAAATCAATGCTATGACATACAATTAGTTTTTCAACAAGCAAAAATTACCATTTTCAAACACTACTTAATTTCTTCTTCCACATTTGGAGCAGATAATCCACCAACATGGAATTTCTGCTCCAGTGCCTCCACCAGCATGTGTTCTGCTGCCATTGATAGCAACATTGCCCTAGCTACTAAAACATGAACCAGAAGTTTTACCTCATGTCCAGCAGCTATCACGGGGCCTTTCCTCTTGCATTTATTAAATTATTTATTTATTTGTTGGGGGTTTGTCTCCTAATACAAATCTGAACTGCTGAATACCGACACCATTTTTTGTGCAAGTTAAAGGTATGATACTCTAGGCCTTAGTTATCAGACGATGTTTGTAAATCCAGGTCAACAGACATGCTTACACTTGATCCAAAAGGCTAAATCCCCTCTCTTCAACCAACAGATTTGAGAAAAAAAGTCACAAAGACTATCTTGTCAAGAATACATAAAGATTATTCTTCTAGCTGCTGCAGTGTAACACAACTACCTAAAAGCCTTGGCAGTTAATGACTTCCTTTAAACAAACAAACAAAATGAAACAACTGCAAACAAAAAACTGGGAAAAAAAAATCAACTCAGGTCCATAACTTTCATACCTTCGTAGAAAAGAATTGCACACATCAGCCTTAGCTTTGTCTGTTAAAGAACCTGGATGCTGGACACATTTCACCCTATGCCACAAAATAATCTTTTCTTCTTGATGAAAACAGACCAAAAAAAGGCAGAAAAGGGAAATAAAATTTAATGGCAAGTCAGTACTTATTGTTTGGCTAGATTTGTTTGTATACCTCTTCTTTTTTTTTTTTGAGAAAAACAAAAAAAAAAACCCTGACAGCCAGTAGGATCAAACAATAGAATTACATTACATTTCCATAATAAAGCCCATAATTATAATAAAGCCCTTTTGCAAACATAAGCAATTTCTCTTTGATAGTGTTTTTATCCTTTGATAAACTGCAAATTAGTGCACCTCAAGCCAATATTACAGTCTTCATATAAGCATACGCTATCCACTTACAAGCTTAAGTGATTCCTCATGCACTCAAGTATTAATTTATATTTTAACTCAACTTGTCCTTCTGCTAAGAAGATACCTAAACCAAGTAACATGACTAAATCAAAACATAAGGGAAATAAAGAAAGGACTATTTGACTATCTGTAATAGAAAAATACTACTGGTTCACATGACAGGTCCCTCTAGGCTAAGTTCTGTACCGAATACCACCTAGTAGTTAGTTTCTCTCCATCAGAGAGAACTCTAAGGTTCTGAAAGGTGACACCCATATCTAGGGAGAAGATATTTTTTTTAAACGTAACTTCTAACAGATCAGCAGGTGTGGTGGGTTGAATCCAGCCAATAGCCAAACACCAAGACAGCTGCTTGCTTTCTCATACAACAGCGAGAAAATAGGAGAAAAATGAGAAGGTAAAAGAAGTCCATAGCTTGGGCTCCATCTGTGACAGTGGTTGCTCAGAACAGAAGACATGGTTGGTTGTGTTGTTGAGAAGCAAAGCCAGCACAGGCTGAATCACCACTGCACTTGCAGTTTCTTGTGACATTTATCCTCCATTTGTTTGGGTGATTCCTGCTGTAGCACTTCTATAACATTAACTCAAACCATGAGTTACAACAGCTTACATGTATACTGATTACAGTCTCCATCCTCTGACCTTCTGGACCAGGCTCCTGAGTTACTACTGCAACAACATCCACCCATTGCACCTATACCAGCACGACTCTTCCATGGGCTTCAGTCCCTCTAAGGGATTTTTTTTCTGCTACAGTACGGGTTTATTCATGGGCCACAGTCCCTTCATGGGTGTTTTTGCTTCAGTTCACATTTGACTTCATGGATGTCTGATATTCCATTACAGGAATGGCAGCAATGCCAGGGTCATACGCTGGCCCAAGTATCAAAAATTCATTTGTTATCAAAATTTTAACCAGGCAGCAAAGTAAGATGAAAGCAGGTAAGATATCAAACGCCAAAAATGAAAACCACCCACTAACAAGCCATAGGTTCTAACATACAACAAAGTAAATGAGCCCCGTGGCAAGCATGGGAGCCTGCCAATTAACAGCTAAGTACTTGTAACAACTATAAATTCAGCCTAGCATACTACAATAAAATCTGATGTAATGTCAAACCCCTTAAGCATCATGTTGTGCAACAAAAACTCTTGTGGTGGCTTAACCCAGGCCAACAGTCAAATATCTTCAGAAGCACTTGGTCACTCCCCTGTCCCTTGGGAAGGGGAGAAAACGGAAGGGAGGCATGAAGTATTGTGTATCAAGACAGATTATTTAACAGGTGAAGCAAAAGCTGCATGTGCAAGCAAAACAAAGGCAGAATTTATTCACTCTTTCCCATGTGCCAGCAGCTTTTTAGCCACTTCCTGGAAAGGAGGGACTTAGCATGCATGGTTCTACTTGGGAAGACACAAGCCATAACCATAAATGTCCCTCACCTTTCCTTCAGCTTTCTTTGCTGACCATAATGTTATATGGCATACAACATCCCTTTGGTCCACTGAGGCCAGCTGTCCTGGCTGTGTTCCCAGCCATCTTCTTGGCCACCTCCAACCTAGTCACTAAGGCAGAAAGGGGAAGGAGTAGAGTGAGAAAAAAAGAAAGTCTTGATGCTGGACAATACTCAGCAATAGCCAAAACATTGATGTGTTGTCAATAATATTTCAGTTACAAATTCAGAACACAAAACCATACAGCCTCCTACTAAAAGAAATTAACTTCACCTGAAATAGACAGAGTACAGTAGGGAAGAAAGGCTAATGAATTAAGGATAACAATACTCTTCTGGTGAACCTTCTTAACTTCAGTAGTTTGCAACTTAAGGACTTCCTCAGATGGTAGCCTTAGGCATTTGATTGGCTAGCTTGTGTTATTATTCAATTTTAACTAGAATTTTAAAAATCCACAAAATAAAACCTACTAATCTCTTTTGAATGTATGTAAAGTACAGGCATACATTCTGTATGACAGTGTTACTGTAACTTCAATTCACACGTTTCATCTCCACTGGAATGGTTCTGTCCAGGGAATTACACATGGAAATAAGATTTCAAGCCACATACTGCATGCCCTGCCACCCCCCCCCCCCCCCCCAAAAAAAAAAAAGTAAAGAAAAAAAAATTATTTGCACTTCAAAGACAGTCTGCATGCATGCCACCAACTTGGGCTATCACACCTGAGGTTACCAGACCTTTCCAGACCTTTGGAAATCTTGGAGGCGTGGTCAGAATTCTCATATTCTACATAAAAGAGTTCAAGAAAACTCAGAAAAATAAAGCAAGCCCATAAAGCTGGTGAAGCATGCACATTTTCCCAAACACTTGGTAATCGGAACCACGACTCTTACAACCTTTCTGACCACATGCTTATATCTCCCCCCGTAAATATTTGCATTTCTTTTCCCTTTGATCATTTATCATATTCTGGGAAGCCCATATTTTCTGCATTGATTTTCTCTACCATATTTCTCACTGTTTTGTCTGTCCTCACACATCCTACCAGTTCAGCAAACCTGTGTACTCTGCCTCTTGCACACTCAGCATGAAAACACGTTTCATCAGTGCCCACATGACTTTAGATACCCCTCAAAAAAATCTATACACAGATCAATCCCTTCCTATCACACTATAAAAACTGCATCCACAACAATTTGAATGGAAATTTTGCATAAAACTATCAAATAGTTCCATAAAGCCATTTTGCATATTCTATCTTGGGTATTAGGACAGTAACATATCATGCAAGCGTACGATCTGACATAATTTCAGGCATTTAAAGAAGCAATAATTTTGATATATATTATTCTCTCCCTCTGCAACAACTTGCACTTCAGTTCTAGTAACATTTACTTTCATTTGTATTGCAAGAAAAATGAAGGTTGCATCACATTTGTTAAAATTCAATCCCTTGCTTATAACTTCAGCGAATTTTACTAGTTAAGAGTAAAATTTTCATGCTTTTCTCTCCTTAAGGCTATGTTAAATTTATTTAGATGTATCAGTGGAAACAGCTCAACCATTTCCCAGAAAGAGGTCAGTGAAAAAAAAAAAAAAAAAAATTTGTGAAACTACCTACATAAGTAGATGGGGTTTTTAACACTGCTTACCACTTTATGATTTTCATTCTGCAGAGGATGAGCAGGCAATCCAAAAGTTATATCTGATGTCTTGATAAACAGATCTGAAAAAGCATTTGGGAAACAGAGGAATCTTATTTTTCCAAGCTTTAAGTGAGATATGTATTCTAATTCTTTGCAAGGTCTAGCTTTCCTTGACATTCCCTAGTCACTTAAACCATACACTTTGGCAGTCTGTTACTTACTAGCATGCAAGTTGTATGAAAACTACACTTCTATTTACCAAGGATAATACTATCCAGTTTGCAGTATCTTCTGGTACAACCAAAACAGAACTAAGTCGTCTACACACAGAGCTATACCATCCAGGATGAGTAGACCACATCTATATTCGATTGCTCTATCTTCCATGAGTTTCCCAGAAGTGTTATACCTTTATGCCAAAGGTCAATCACAGGAACTTCAGGTATCAGCATGTCCCCAGCTTACACACACTAATGATTCAAGTTCACACTGTATCTCTAGCTACTTATGTTAAGAATGCAAACAGTAAAATGTAGGAATATCTCCTTGTGTAAGGCAAATCCAAGGCTGAGATGTGAACAATGAGTATTACATGGGCTTTAGCCTTTCTCGTTTACCTTGGTCCCCTAAAACTAGTGAAGAGAAATTATTAGCCAAATCAAACTACAAAACCCACATCACTGCTCTGGTAGCCTAAAGGGCTCACAACATGTACTTGCTCTCTGACAATATTAAACTTTCTTTTTTAATTCCCCAGACAGATGGTTGCACAATCAAGGAAGAATTACTATTCAGAAAAAATTATTTTAGGCAATTTATTTGAGACCTCACAATCCTCTATTTTACATATTACTAGTAGACAGGAGAGACCAGCTCCACAACCCACATGCTTCTCCCTTCTCACTGTGGGGATTCAGCTGTCTCTTACTGAAGGTAATTATGCTGTAATTAAGAAACCCTTAGCTGAGCAGATGTTTGATGAAGTTGGTTGTGGTGGACTCAGCCCCAACAACACCTGACTTACTTACCCAGACAGCAGAAAAACAGCTTGGACAAAGATTATCACAAGTGCACAGCCCAGGGTTTTCTCAGAATAAACTTGAGTTATACAATACAGAAGTCATGCTCTATGCTGTACTTAGAAGCATAGTTTATGTTGAATCTGTAAGGTGGGGAGGAGGGGGGAGAAGAGAGGGGAAATGAAAAAATGATCAGATAAAATTAAATTATACATAGAGTTTAGATTTTCTGTATTCCAGTTAATGCTGACTTGCAGCAACTTTCAAAGGGCTAGAAAAGCTGTACCTTATTGCACATGCTTAGAAAAATAATCCTCAAGAACAATGTAGGAAAAATTGTCTCCCAGGTGACAGAACAGGAAGTTCTCTTTAAAAAAAAAAAAAAAGGAAAAAGGAAGTTTAAAGTTCTTGCTTTGAAGTCAGATGTAGTTTACCTTCTCATGGTAAATAGGCAACAGATTCATCTCCACAGCTCAAGTAGGTTCTGCATGTACTTCTTGTGGATAATTTCCTGAACCATGAGCAGAATAGGCCTTGAAACAGTGGTCCCAAGATAACCATTAAAAAAGGAATAGCACATATCTGACGTCAACATTTCCTGCTACTTAAAAGAGGCTGAAGCAAATATTCAACCTAGATTTCCAGCCAATTTTTGGCAGACAGCTACATTTTAGATGCTGGACTCTGAATACTCCAGAGATAGTACAACCACCTCAATTTCAAACGTTTCTCCTGAATGTTTTGCCTGACAACTATTTGGTTGCTAGGGAGAAACTCTCCTTAGATACTACTAGCCTATTATTTGCTAAATTTTGAGGAGGTAAACTGAGTGACAATAACAAGCCTGTAGACATTATCTAATAGATCCTACTGACCCCAGTAGTCACAGGCAGTCAATGAGAAGTGAGTTGCCCAAATGTCTGTCACGTCTTCTCTAGGTGTAATCAGTAGCTTTCAAGCCTGGACTGAATTCCAGATTAGTGGTTTAAATTCTTAGGCTTTATATTTATTAAACTCATTTGAAAGGCAACCCTTCTCCGTTGACATGCTTGTGGAATTACTAAGACCACAGTCTGAGCTGGAACTTAGTAATATATGAGTAGACACCGCTGGTAAGACTTTCAGCTTCAAAAAAATCTACTTTCTTACTTGTTCAGAACAACCCTTTATCTGTCTCTGAGGCACACTGAAAGTAACTGCTGAACTGGAGATGCAAGAATGTGGCTGGAGATGCATGTTATTACTGAATTAGTTGGAAATGTGAAGGCTAACCTACTGTATCTAATACTCCTGGATTAACTTCTATCTGATTGAGTTTCACTCATCTTCTCTAGGACAGCCAATTCAACGCAGTGAGATTAATTATTCTGGAAGGCTGATAATGGTTAAACCTGCTCTTGCAGGCTAATCTAGATCAGCATTCCATATGCCCTGTGCAATTATTCCACTATCGTCTTGTAAAGACTCTTTTTAGGTCACGTAAATATTTGCTTACCTGAAACAACTTTCACAATCAATTCCTAAAATACATTATCAATTAGGATTTTGTTCTTTACACAAGGGGGTTAAGATCTCTTCATTTACAAAAAAACTGTATTTGCCAATAATTCACATTTCAGTTCTACCACAACACACAGCAACATTTATATGAATTATAAACAACTCATTCAGTCATATATTTTAATATATGTTAAAACTTAATTAGCCTCTTATGTCAACCCAATTATGTATTTTTAAATGTCTGCTTTTCTTATTTGCTGTAAGTAAGCTTTTAAACACAAAATATACTAAGCAGCATTTCATCTGAATTGTATCAAAGTTATTGAAGCATGAGGTCTACATAACCAGTGAAGCAGAAGACCATGCTATTACATGGATAAATGCTCCAGAGTTACTGAAGCAACACAAAAACAATCATAGAAACATGCCTTTGAAACCTCATAAGCAACTCATTTTGGAAAAAAAAGTTTCTGTATGTGTACATACACATGAATACACACACACACATAAACACAAGTCATCTGACATCAAAACTCCAAAACGGATATACCTGGCTTTGATTAAAAAAAAAATAAATAAATCCACTCACCTCCTCCCCCAAAACAACAGGAAAGTCAGAAGTCAAAGCTATCTACCTATGAGACTTAAAAAAAAATAAAATTCCTTCCCTATGGTTTATTGTTCTTTTTCACATGTTCAAACAAAGGAGAATGAACAGTTCACAACCCATTTTAACTCAGTAAACGCCGTCACCTCACAGTAGCTTCAGCACCCCCCATCTTACAAACTCCTATGGGGCTCCAAGGGGTTTATGCTTGTGACATAATGCAACTCATACTCAGGTGATCTGGGATTAGACCCTACCTCCTGGCCTGCATTCTAGATAGCCAAACATATGCCTATGTATGTAGGGCCTGGGGGCACTTTCTCCTCAGGGTGACTAGAGAGGTACTTCAATCCAGATGCTCCAGCTCCCAACCCTCCAGCAGCTGCAGCCACCACCAAGTCTATAAGGGAGGGGTTCAACGGCAGGGCTGGGGCTTTTCCAGAGAGTGGACATGAACAACTGGCCTTGAACTCCTTCGTTTAAAACAAATAAACAAATGAAACAAAAACAAACAAACAAAAAAAAAAGGCAAAAAGGCCACTGTAAATCTATGTGAGTTTATACAAAGCACTACAGCTGAGTCCTGCAGAGCTGCACCCTGCTCTCCATGCAACGTGTGGGAGCACAAAGCAGCACCAACACCCAGAGCAAGGCAAGGCTGAATACCATAGAGAAGCTGTCAGAACATGAAATTTTAGTCTTCTTCACGCAGCGATGCAGGAGAGCACACTTAGCAGCCTGCAGCCTTGATATCCTCTCAAAAATAGGTGCTGTTATAGGCTGCCCATATAAATAGCACTCTCCCAAGGCCTCCATTTACCTGCTTTGTGCTTTCTGCCCCCATCTTTCCCCAGCCCTCCGAGCTTACTCCACTTCACAAACATGAATTTCCACACCGCCCTCACCATGGGCTTGCTAGCCTGCAGCAGGAAAACATTTGCTCTCTCACCACGGTGTGGGAGGGGTTTGGCTCAAATAAGACACCGCAGGGCCGGGCTGCTTCACCTCACCTACCAGCTCCCAGGGTGTCCCAGCCTTCTCAGCCACAGCTTACCAGCACTGGCTGGTGCCTTGCAGGGCTGGGACTTCATAGGAGGTCGGCAGCAGCTGGTTGGGGCAGGTCCCTTTTCTGCAGTGTTTGTGCAGCACCTGCGAGGTTTTGATTCAAGCCTCTCCCCATGAACCCTGGGGCAGCAAACTCTGCAGCCTAGCCCAGGCCTCAGTGACAGGGGCACTGGCTGTGGGGGTGATGGCAGGCCAGCTGCCACCTCAGCCCACAGCCTCCACAGTGAAGGCAAAGGCTACCGCAGCACCAGGCCAGTGTCTTTGATCCAGGCTCACCACTTCGTAAGTAGTTTTTTCCCCTGTTTGCAAGTGTTTTCCATGGCATACAGTAAGGCTAGCATGGAGCTCATCCGTTTCCAACTGCAAACATTTGTTCATTACCCCAGGCTGATCAGCAGGATAAAGAACAAACATTTCTGCACTGATGAAGTGGGGCAATGAATAAATACCTTGGGACTAGCCAGTCTTTAACATTTACAGTTGTTTTAGTTAACTGCAGTTGTTAATTTATGTATGCCACTACCCAACCAAAAATTCTAATCAGCATAGTCCCAAAGTGAAAGCCTTCTATTTCTTATATTTTAATTATTTACTTACTAAAATTAACAAATTCAGACTGTCAATATATTTGTCTGAAGAGACTCTTTAGAGAAGTAATCTCTAGGACAAGAAACCATAGCATACATTCGTTAATCTGTGCATGGTTGTCAGAGGAGCTAGAATGGGGGTTTTTTTCCTTCATTCAAAGCCCATACACTTTTCATTACAGAAAACTTCCCTAAGCAATTTGTTTTCATAATAACAGAAAAGACAAATGAAAGCAGTCAAAGAATGAAACTAATCCAAGCATTTTTGCGAGGCAGCAACTACCACCCATAGCCAGGGACATACCTGCTGCAGCACTAACGGCAACATGAGAACAGCCAAACCAATGTACCGCAAGAAAAATGCGCTACAAGACAGGGTGGGGCAGCAAGATTTTTGAACGTGAAGTTTAGCCAGGGGGTAATTTTTACAAGCAAGTAATAAAACCGCTCAGGAGGGCTGTTTTACTTAAAACGGTCCTGATTTTAACTAACCTGTTATGAATTTTCTGCTATACTCACCTGCGTTTTGGCTGCATGTATTTCCGACGTGGGGGGTTTTTTGCTTCTTTGCAACTGGAGCCGAACCAGAAGGATTAAGCGAGAAGTGTTTGATCAGACGTTGCTGCCCTCTAGTGACTACACAAAACAGTCTGTTGTAAGAGTATCTGCTGAGAGGTTTCTGTGCTCTCAAGATAAAAGTATGTTGGGTGTCATTAAACTATAATCTAATTTTATGAGAGAAATCTTAGTTAATCTTAGCCTTAAAGTGTCGTTCGAATAAACAGAGAACTTGAATGTAAATAAATAAATATTTCTGTAAATTGAATGTTTAATACAATAAATGATCACAGATTACAGTGTCCAATATTTTGTGTTGCATTAAAATACTGCATGACAAGTAACTCAGAAAAGTTGTACCTACAAACAGGAAATCTGTATTACATGACAACTAGCTTAGTGAACAAATGGGTCTAATTTATCTAAGAAACATTTTATGTATGTGATAGTGCTGTGGGGTTTTCACATAAAACAGCGTCAGACATTTCAACAGACAACAGGATGAATCATAAATTGCACCACTGTCTTCATTCTTCATTCCATATATTATGCATGTGCAGAGTTGCCTGAAATTTCAGTAGGAGTAAATGAGTAGTGTGAGATTTGTTAAAAATTCAAATGTTTTTTGTTGGGGGGGTCATATAAAATCTGTATTTTACAGTAGACAAGTTTTTTTAGTTCCAGATTTCCAGTGTTTTGTGACTCTGTTTTTTGTTAAAATGATAGATGTTAACTCTCATGGGACCTTGCTCATATAGCAAACTGCTGAAAATCACACCCTTTGATGCATTTTCTTAATGTGCAAATCCCAAATCTCGTTGTTCCACCAGCATAAATACCAGTTAAGTGGACTAAATTATAACAAACTGAAACATCACAGTAAACCAGTGCAAACCTTGGTTTTCATCTTTATTGTAACAAGCTGGTGGAGAACATCTGAATCCTACAGACATAATCTTCCAGTTAGACTTCACAATCATTTGTAACAATATAATCAAATTACCACAGCTAGCAACATAATAATGTGACTAGTGCAGGTTTATTGGTGGGAAAGGGGTTTTGAAAGAGTTAATGCATCATGTAATCAGTCTTGAGAAGCTTAACCATTGGTTTTTAAACGAGAGTATGAGATGGTTGCTTTATGAAATTATTGCTGATTTCTCAAATTAAACATCCTTAAACTCCTATTTCCTCCCAATAAAAAAAAAAGCTATAGCCACTCAAGTATAGTTACAAATTAGAAAAAGGAATACTCTGTTCAAAAATTACTGTTCATGGTGTTGTCATCTGGTTTAAGCCATTACCTAGGCCTACGTTTGATGCTATTAGGACATTAAATTCAGCCTCTGACCAAATGAGATTAGAAGATAAATAGATGGTGTATTTATGTAAACCACAATATTTCCTTTTCCAAGTTCTTAGGCTTTATTTAAGCAGCATGCACAATAGATGGTCCAGGGAAGATTCTTCTGGACCTCACTTCCATTTCCCTTTGCTAAAACCCAAGATGAATGTGCAAAGCAAGTAGGAAAGGAATCAGACATGTTGTGAAGAGTGAACACAATAAGAGCACATACCCAGGCCTAACAGATCAAAGTCAGTCCTGAGTCCATAATGTTGTTTTGGTAGTGCAAACTTCTTTTCTGTAGCTAGCTTCAGTAATATTCTCTTTTGAGCCAGATTAATACTGAAAAGAAAGGTCATCTTGTTCATCCACCTTTACAGTCTTTCCGTTTGCCAGTGCTTGGTTTCTCATGCACTTACGCTCTGACTAGGAGGACACATCCCAGTTTTTGGTTAACCCAAGACTACAGTGCTCCGGGTGAATGTAGCAAAACTGTTTCTTCTGTCATTAAGAACCTTTTATCTCTGTAATGAGCCTGGCAGAATGGAGGGCACTAAATACTGAGCAGCTATCTGACTAATAATCAACCCCTGGGACACATGTGTACTCGTTTAGATCCCTGCACTGCACTTTTCTACTCCACTCCTAAGGTCTTATCTGAAAATAATCAGTGATAAAAACAACTACTCACATTTTCTTGTCAGAAATCAGACAAATGCCAACCACTCTCAAAGTGTCTACCACCTGGGCTCTTCTTTATTAAGTTGGCAAAGAAACTATCACATGATTATCTGAGAAACTTCTCCCTGAGACAGAGCAGAAACAGGCCCAGGAGTGTCAGAAGGCAGAGCCCTTGAACACAGTGAGGCAGAAAAGGATGGAAGTTTGCAAAATAATAGCTATGGGTGAAAGAAAAATAGAAGACATGAATAATTGAAAGTAGGTGAATGTGAGGAGTGTAGAAAAGCATGGAAAGAGGATAGTGAGAGAATGGGATGAAGAGGTAGGTAGAGACACAGAACAAAGTTAAAAATAAAAAGACTAAAATAAAAACTAGAAAACTCCATGACCTGGAAGAACAGTAAGCCTGGCCAAAACTGCAGGTCAACGTTTTCCGTTCAAATATTCAGTTAATTTTTTTGGATATATGACTTTACTTAAAAAAAAAAAAAAAATTTAAATGTCTTGATATATACTCAGTTGTTTAAATCTCAAATTCAAAATAAGTTAGAAAAAGATGGGGTTTAATAAGATATTATGACTTAACAAAATGTTTACAGAACTTGACAAAAAAGAACAAAACAAAACAAAAAACGAGATTAAACCTGTTTATACCTCTGCTTATACCTCTTTCATTGAAAGTTATGTAGGCACTTACTTGCTTCACTGGTTGGGTTTTAAAACTCCCCATCTAGTTTCAAATGTATTCTTTGGAAGTATAATTTTACCACTTCTATTCAACAGAATCCTACCAGTACCTAATCACCATAGATATTTCATACTCACGTCACCTGTTTGTTCCAGTCACTGAAAGTGTCATATTCTATTTTGAATCAGTTAAAAGCCTGATGTAGGAAAGCCACTATACACAAGCATGCATATCCTCCCCAGTACAACTCTTCCTTTAACATGCAGAAAAGCTCTCTCTCTTTTACACACTCAAAATGATCTATGTATGTCCCCGATTTTGGAAGGACAGATTTTATATCCATCTGTCCTGGGTTCAGCAGTAGCAGTCATGTTTTTTTTTTTTTCCTTTGTGTCAGCTGGTGCAGTGCTGTGTTTTGACTTCCAGCCTGAGAACAGTGTTGGTGAAGTCGATGTTTTCAGTTGTTGTTAAGTGATGTTTACCCTGACCAAGGACTTTGTGAGGCTCATGCTCTGCCAGGGAGGAGGGGAAACTGGGAGGAAGCAGAGACCGGGGGCGCCTGACCCGGGCTAGCCAGGGAGGTATTCCATACCACAGCACGTCATGCCCGGGGTGGGGGGTGACTGGGAGTTCCCCGGAAGGACACGGGCTTCCAGGTGGAACTCGTCTTCTTGGCTGGTGGTATCGTATTCTCTTCCCTTGTTATTTTCCCTTATCATTGTTGTAGTTGATAGTTGCGGTGGTGATTTGTGTACATTGGTTGCTGGACTGTTCTTGTCTCAACCCGTGGGAGTTGCACTTTTTCGATCCTCCTCCCCGTTCCTTCCGGGAGTGGGGAAGGGGAGAACCCCGGTGAGGGGGGGGGACGACACGGACCTCGATTGTTGTCAGCTCGGCACCACTCACTGGGAGTGAGTGAACAAGTTACCTGACTGGGTTTAAACCACGACAGTTCTTTTTGGAAAAAATATGGAACGCTTCACGAATTTGCATGTCATCCTTGCGCAGGGGCCATGCTAATCTTCTCTGTATCGTTCCAATTTTAGTATATGTGCTTCACTGCTCCAGTTATTCATGTTCCTCTTCAAAAAGCACAGCTATTCTGTGAGAGCTGTAGCACACAAATGCTCCATGAAGTCTTTAGGAAAGACACCATTTATTCCTTGGGACTACGTTGCAAACTAAATCATTCATGAAAAGTTTGAAAGAGGGTCATTCTGAGGCACTTCTGTACTCAAACGTTGATGCACATTCCCAAGCAGTTACAGAATAGAACGAAAAAAACCTCATAGTACCTTTGGCCGGCGAAGTGGTTGGATCACCATCCCTGGAGATTTTTAAAAGACACGTAGATGTGGTGTTTAGGGATATGATTTAGTGGTGGACTTGGCAGTGTTAGGTTTTTGGTTGGACTCAGTCTTAAAGGTCTCTTCCAAGCTAAATGATTCTATGACTCTATGTACAAGGTAGTCTAAAGCACTTTGCAGTAAAACACAAAAACTACTCTGTGAGTTTTGGAAAAAAAATAGTTGCCAATTAAAAAAAGCGTTATCAGCAGATCAAAGGAGATGATCCTACCCCTCTACTCTGCTTTCATGAGACCTCACTTGAGTATTGTGTACAGTTCTGGTATCCTCAACATTAAAAGGACATGAAACTGTTGGAACAAGTCCAGACGAGGGCCACGATGATGACCAGGGGACTGGAGCACCTCCCGTATGAAGACAGGCTGAGAAAGTTGGGGCTGTTCAGCCTGGAGAAGAGAAGGCTTCATGGAGACCTCATAGCAGCCTTCCAGTATCTGAAGAGGGTCTATAGGGATGCTGGGGATGGACTATTCATTAGAGACTGTAGTAGTGATAGGACAAGGGGTAACATGTGCAAACTTAAACAGGGGAAGTTTAGGTTAGACATAAGGACGAAGTTCTTTACTGTGATGGTGGTGAGGCACTGGAATGGGTTGTCCAAGGAAGTTGTGAATGCTCCATCCCTGGCAGTGTTCAAGGACAGGTTGGAGAAGCCTTGGGTGACACAGTTTAGTGTGAGGTGTCCCTGCCCATGGCAGGGGGGTTGGAACTAGATGATCTTAAGGTCCTTTCCAACCCTAACTATTCTATGATTCCATGATTCTGTATGTGCTTAGCAAGATAGAACCTTGGATTCAGAGGACATTTACACTAATGGGAAAAGATGACAAGAACACTGATGTCACTGCTACCTCTTATGAAACCACTATGAAAGCTCCTGTGATCTGCGATTTTAATTTTTTAAATTTTTAGGTGAAAGACAGCAGTTATTGTTTCATATACATATATGCACGTATAATACATGTAGTTCCATGTGTGTATATAGCAGAAAAATAAAGGTATATATACTCTAATGTGCATGTTTATGTCTATGTAGGCATGTATATGTATATACCTCCCTAAACCTTATTTTCCAGAATTGGAATACTGCTGTGCAAAAAGGGGTTACTCATCAATGCTTAATGTTACACTATCACTCATCTTTGGTTAATTCAGATGACTTCAAAGTAAATGTGGAAAATTGTATGTATTTTTCTGTATTTGCTGAAACTTCTTAGAGTAAAACTTATTTCATCTATACATATTTGTTCAGATTTCCACCACTTTAATCTAGGATACAGGTCAAGAAAGGAAAGAATTACAGAGTTGGCAAGGGCTGTGTATGGTTCAGTTAGGATGTTTGTGGCCACAACTCTGGTTAGAGGCAGGGTTAATGTTACACATAGTTTAAATACAGGACCATCTGCTCTCACAGTCCTGGTTTTAGATTGACATCTTTCACACAGTTGTTCCATTATTTGATCTATTCAATACATAGAGGTTAAGTAAGTTTGTTTAGTGGAATCAATCCAAATCTCAGGCACTTTGACTTATACAATGATAAAGAGAATTTTTCTAATAAATGTACTGCAAAATGCCTGAAGGCTTTCTCTGACACTCCAATAACAGATACCTCTGGCAAGATATATCTGGGACATCAGAATGATTCCCTAAGAACTACAAAAGGAAACACTTTGCAGGAATGGATACAGACTAAAGTGGAAAGCTACTTTTCGAGAATAAAAAAAAAAAAAGAGCCATGAGGCAGGCAGTATTCTGTTCTAAATTTGGCCTTCGCATTTTTTTTTTTTTATTCTGTTTTCCGTTCTCTTAAATGCTTCCATTGCTGTTGTATTCTGGTGCAAACACTTTTTTTTTGGAAATTCACAGCTGAACTAGGGAGCAGAAAATCCAAGCAACTCATAAGGAGGATTTTCCCCATACTTTTAAAAAGTCTGTCTTTGAATTCTTTTTTTCTTTTCCTATTTTTAAATCAGATCAAAAAGAGACCTTTTGCAAAAGGTAAGCAATAGCAAGTTCTTAGAAAGTCAGTTGTTATTTGCACAGTCTTAGAAAAGTGTAAGTAGAACACATCAGGTAAGTATTTTCAGTTGCAAGCAGTAAGATCAACTTATGTTGGTGCACCTCTCATTTTCCTTGGATTACAACACTAGCTTATGAATTAGAATTCCCCACTGACCACAGTATCAGTAAAAAGATATAACTTCTTAATGTAGGACTATAAAAACGGTTTCTGATTATATGCTGATAGTGTCAGATACCAGAAAATTGTTTCAGTTTCAACAACAGTTTATTTTGTGCAAATTATAAATAAGGCCACATGAAGAACAGGTTACAGAAATAGGGAGTAAAATACCTAAAGAGGTAAATTGATTTGAAAATTAAATTTTATGTCTTAATAATTTTGTGTTTTAAAGGAATTCAGGCTTTGAAAAGAGCATTTTTGCAGTGACACACACCCCAACCCCACCCCATCACTCCAGGCTTATTAATCTGTGGCAGAAAGAAGCCTTAGCTCTAGATCTGGTCACTAATGAAGCCAGGTGCAAGCTTAGAACAGGACTTGCTCTCACACAATGACCGCTGTCCCAGACCACACTTTTTCTGTTGCTCTAACTCCAGCTAAATTGGAGGTTTTATGCCTGAGAACATAATGCCTTTATGGACTTCAGAGTAGCTACAAAACCCAGCTAAAGCAAATCTAAAGTTCCTTGAGAACTGTGTAGGAGAAGGTTAAGGTTTCACTCCAAGCATAGAAACAGCAAAAGATGCAGAGTGTACTGCTAGCTAATGTCACTCTGGACTCATCAAGGAGCTCAAGGTATCAAAGCAAGGACAGATGTCAGCAGTACCCAGGAAAGCAGCAGCTGTTCTGGAGCCTAAGAATATACACCACAGCAGTTCTGCCAGTAAATCTAAGGACTTAACTTCAAAATCTATGGTACCTCTTTTCAGGCTGTCCTCAGCTCTTCTGATTAAAAGAGTATATTTAGTATGTTGAGACTACTTCGAATATATTTGTACTTACAAAGAATATATTTGCAGGAAGGTATCAGACAACAAAGTGCCTTTAAAAGTTTCTGTTGGATCAACATGGGTGCCTGGGCTAAAAGAATTGTGAATGGAGTGAGGGCCACAAGTAGTGTTCTTCAGGGCTCAGTTTCAATTACCTGGACAAGGGGATCAAGTGGGCCTTCAGTCAGTTTGCAGACAACACTAGCCTGGGTGTGTTGATCTGCTGGAGAGTAGGAAGGCTTTGTGGGGGATCTGGACAGGCTGGATCAATAGGCTGTGGCCAGTTGCACGAGATTCAACAAGGGAAAGTGCCAGATACACTCTTGGGCCACAACAACCCCATGCAACGCTATAGGCTGCGGGAAGAGTGGCAGGAAAGCTGCCTGGTAGAAAAGGACCTGGGGGTGTTGGTCAACAGCCAGCTGAGTATCAGCCAGCATTTGTTGATTTATGCTGATTCTGTGATTCTACAATAACATTTAAAGTTGCCAATTCTACCTGAAACAGCTTTTAATTTGGATTTGGGGGAAGTTTTTTCTTTGACATATGGACCCCTATATATTTTCAATAGAAAAATGAGGTCTACAGCCTTATGTAGAGCATATTTGCAATAGGCTTACTCCTTTTGGCTGTTTTGGTGAGGTTTTTTTATTTCTTACCTTACCAACATCAGATATTAGTGGTTAGACAGAGTGGATAAAGCATCTCTGTAAACAGATACAGCAGCAGAATTTCAAGACCTATTAAGGACACAGAGTGGGAGACATCTCTCAGTTCAGATGTAAGCTGATGACTGTTCATTAAGCCTAAGAATTTGGAGGCAGTCAGGGATACCAGTGGTTGCACCACTCTTGCATGGCTTTGGCCACAGAAATTTGTGAACCATGATGACATTAAGCTGACAGGTCACAGACACTACGCTGGACTGCTGCTGAGCACTGACAAAAAGAAAATACACTGAAGAAAAATGGCTATTGAAGCATATTTTATTATGTGCATATTATATTTATACGTAATTATAGCAAGTTCTAACACAGAAAATGCGTACTTCTTTTTAAACATATGTATGTAAAAAATTACAGTGAGTACAGTGATCTGTAGTTTTGAGGAGGAATAAACTGCATGAATACCAGTTTTAAACAGTATAAAGTTTCAAAAGTTTTCAAAATTTAGATATTCATACAACATACAGACTTTTATTAAAAGTTGGCACATGAAATTGGCACTGAATTTTTTCAGTATACTAGTATGAAGATACATTTCTATTTTAAATACTTTATATTCAGCGGGAAACCTTCACAGCTTGGGTTTAATTGTTACTCAGCCACGTAATGACTAATTTCTTATAAACCCAGCTATCTATAGCCATTCTTAAAAAGCAGAAAGGCCTTCTTTTTAGAGTAACACATCTGAAGCTACATTCCAAATATCCCCAGCTATCTATAGCCATTCTTAAAAAGCAGAAAGGCCTTCTTTTTAGAGTAACACATCTGAAGCTACATTCCAAATATCCCCAGCTATCTATAGCCATTCTTAAAAAGCAGAAAGGCCTTCTTTTCACAAACTGAGTAACACATCTGAACCTACATTCCACATATCCAAGTCAAATTTTCTTTTACCACAGGAGCAGTTTTCCCACAAACCATATAAAATTAATGATGATGAACATTGATGCTACTAGTCCTATGGATACCAGTAAAAAGGATTAGGCCTGATAGTAATACAATAGGTGAGAAACACTAAAATAATGGGAGCTGTAAAAAGAATCTCAAAATCATAAGTAAACCAGACAGGGTCAGAGGGAAATCTGGCAGGAGTAACGGTAAAGAGCATTTGAACTGCACATGCGATAATTGGTCCATTTCTTTAATTACCTAATACAGCAAGAAACATCTTGGAAGTAGGTTTCTTTGTTATATAATAAAGTGCCTTGACTATGTGAATATACATCCCCCTTTGGTTTATGAATTAAGGTTCTTTCACTGATTTTTTTTTTCCTAAAAAGTTAGCTACTACCGTTGTACCTATCAGCTTAATTAGGGATCTGCATGGATGCACATCTACATGATACTCCTGCAGGAGTGGCCCATAGATATTTTCCTTGGAATACATTTTAACAGACCACACAGATTTAAAACTGTAATTTATTTTTCTTAATATAATAGAAAAATTTTTAGTCAATAAAGTTACACAGAAAAATACTTCAACCATGTTAGACCATAGCTATACTTCTAAGAACGATAAACAGAAGCAGCAACTTGTTTTGTTAAGCCACTATTGTATGTTAAACAGGCACAAAGTGGTTACTAGAACTCAGGGGATCAAAACACTTTCCGGGCTTCTCACAGAAATTACTGCCTTAGAATTGTGTACTATGCCACAATTGAAAAGTATCAAAACCAATACAGGGTAAAATAACATTTCTGTGTTAACTGAATAATTTATTTGCAGATCATGTGGAAAAACAAGGCCTCTCCTTTTCAAATAAATACATGTATTAAGGGAACGCATACATTAACTTAAAAAAAAAAACAAAAAACAACTGTGCAATTAAATGCATAGTTGTTACGTACTAGACAAGAAAACATTCAAAGTACAACAGTGCAACCATGTCAGAGCACATAGCTGATGTTTGCCATTTTACATTTTAAGTAGGAGACAAGGTAAACCTCCAAAACAACACAAAACTTTAATTCACTATTCCATGTATAAATAGGTGCTTCAATTTCTTTTTTTTTTTTTCCTCCAAGTTCCTTTGCTTTAACATGAATTCTACACAGTATTATGTGAATATTCAGACTTAATGGAACTGATCATCATAGGATTTCTAAAACCAGTTCCAACACACCTATAACTATATCCCCATTTGGTAGTGCTTTTGTAGTAATTAAGACACTGACCATAAAACTTCACAAATGCAAAACTCTGTTAGCAGTTTCCAGCCTTGAATCTTATTTAAAAAAAACAACACTGTTTCAGAATAAAATTGCTTTACATAACACACGAAAACTAGAGAGCTTAAAAAAGGGAGATTCAGTTTATATAATTTGGCCAAATAACATAAAAGAGATTTTGGTCATTAAAATAAATTTAGAAAGTACCCAAAATAGCAATGGCCAAATCCTCCAGAGAGAGAAAAAACAGGTGTGATGACAGGTCCCTGAACTCACATCCTTCAACCAGGCTCTCTACATGCATGGACATTCACATGGCACTCTCTATATGGTAAGAACCTTAGGTATGAAACTGAATTACTGCACACACACACACGCTGCCAATTCTGGGATGTTGGGATGTGCCAATTCTAGATACCCCTAGCAACATCTGCAAGAGGTACCTCACAGCATCACTATGCTGGTGAAGACAAGGCCAAGTAGGATCTAACACCCTACAAATACTGAAAGGGGACTCACCAAAGATCACAGCCAAACCCTTCATGGTAGCAGGAGAAGATATGAGGGGAAATGGCTACAAATTTGTGGCCACTTGGGAAACCAAAATTGGACATGGGGAGAAATTTTTATGCAGAAGTGGAGTGCAAGCATGGGAACAGGCTGCAAGAATGGTGGTAGTCTTTCGGGATTTTCACAGCCTGGCCAGCCGATCCAACAACTAACCTGATCTAAGGCTGGCAACAGTGCCTGGGTGCACTGAACCCAGAAATCCTTCTGGGATTCCAGAAATCCTTCTAACAACTTTACATGATTTTGTGAATTCAGCCAAAATGTTTTACTCATGCAGGTGTGTCAACAAGGTTTAGACTCATATATTTCACCTCATCTACTACAGGCTAAGACCACAGAGCTGTGGTTCAGGGGACACACATAGAATGCTGAGCCTTAGTCTAAACTCCACAAGTTAATCAAAGTTAATGATGAAGAAGCAATATTTCGGAATGCAGATAACAGCTTATAATCACGATCTTTTCCTTCTTTTTTTCTCTGAAAAAATGCAAATGCCTACGTGTAAGCTTACCCTTCAGAAACGAAGTGCTGGATCATCTCCCACTCTACTACTGCATGAAAAACTACCTGCAAATAAAGCTTACATGAATTCTACTCCCATTTCACTCCTGTGAACAGAGAGAGAAGCTTTTACACACAAAAAAAAACCAACAAAAAAACAACCCACAGAAAAGGCCCTTATCAATGCACTCAGTGAAGTGTGTTTTTCTCCTCAGAGAAGCTAATTACGGCTGTAATTTAGTTGCTTAAATAATACAAGGTAAACAACAAAACAAATCAACAAAAGTAAACAACAGATACATGACCAGGCATATTCCTGATACACCTGTGTCTCCTTCAATCTCTGCCACCTGCTCTAAGTAACTCTCAGGATTACAGTGAGGCATCTTGTACTGCTGGGTGGGAGGATGCTACAACCCTAAAGTCTCCTGCATGGAAGAAGGTAGTGTGTAAAGATTTCCTTAGTAATAAGGAATTACCTTAGTAATACAAAAAGGAAAACAAACATGTTTTCTCTTCTAGGGTTGAAGTACAATACAGTGAAATAAAATGCCTTATTCCTTTTGTCATTAGATTTCTCTGTCTTGTTAAGAACAATCTTTCAGCTTGTTACCTGAGGATTAACTGCTCTGATTTAGAGGTTTGAAAGGATGCCTAATTACACTGCTCCTCCTACTTTAAAACTGTTCGGTTGGTTTGTTTTGTTTTTTTTTAATTCTGAACCATCCTGTTTCTGAGAACTCCACATTTTATAAAACTGGTAATGCAGCACAGGCTATACACCATTCAGCTATAGTGCTGATAAAATGCAGTAACAGCTGCTTGTCATATGGGTTTTCAATCACTCCATAAAACTTTATCCAAAGTTTATTTCCCAAGCTAGGTGTCAGCTTGGAGATGTTTTATTAATATACACAATAAAAACAGAAACAACTTACTGGCTCTGAAGGAGCCCTTTCCCAGTCCAACAAAAATTTGTGAAAGATGAGACGAACTGGATCATGATTGTTAACTACAGAGAGACCTACAATTTTTACTACACTACAGGATTGTTGGGAACTGTTATAAGCAATAATAACTTGGCTTTTAGAGCTACTGAGACCTAAAGCTACCACCCACTCGTGAGTTTCTCAGAGTTTTCCTTAAATCAGAAAAAAAGAGTTCTAATTAAGGTAAGTGGTCGCTGTTCATTTCAGGTATTTCTCTTAATGAAGATTTTAAACAGATCTCTGTGCATGTGCAGCAATTCTTTCACCTGCAAGTTTAACACTTAAAAAAATGCATCAAGAATATCCACTAAAAGAGACTCCTCTGTACTACTATGATTTCTCAATTAGGGTCTGAATGGAAGATAGGACAAACAAGGGAAAAATTACAACCCGCATCTCTCTGTAATACTAATAATGATCTAATCTAAACAAACAGGCAGGTGTTGGATAATTAATTCATCTCGGTAATCCTACATATCACAAGTATAATAGTCTCTCTGGAATTTTGAATGGTAATAGACCATGCAAATGTTCCTTTCACTTCTGAGCTGTGTAGGATCAGATGTGAAGTCTACTTCTCAGTTCTGAATCAAACCCCACCTCCCAAATTAAATAAATTCTAACTCACTAGATTTTGCAAAATTTCACCAGAACCCCATGCGCTTGCCACTGTCTCAACCTGACAGAGACCATTCTGCTTCGTGCCCTGAACTTAGGGCTTACCTGGATCTAGACAAACTTTCGATGTTTTGCGGTTTTCCTGGGAAAGGTTTCATCAGCATATAACTTAAGACATCCAAAAAACTACATAAGCAGGCACAAACAAAAAGATTAAAAAAATTGAAGGTGTAATATTTTTCTTTTCCTGTGATATATGATATTACAATATTCTGTGCATAAGAAATCTTGAGCCCTTAGAGAAATAAGCAGGTAAAGATGATAAAATACATTACAATATTATATGCAGTGACAACCATAGCATTAATTTGACTTACGCTACTTAAAAAAAGTGAAACCAAAGCCTATGGGACAAAGCAAGTGCACAGATACGAATGGACAGAAGAGTCTGGATTTTTAACATGACGTACAATTTCTAAATACACAAATGGATAGTCCACAATAAAAAGAATACATTATTGAAATCCTTCATTAACTTTTTTTTTGTTTTTTTAGCATACAAGTTATTTAGGTCAGGAAAAGCATCTATCAGTTAAACATTGCAACAGTTTTTCTTGAGCGCTAATTTTTTGACAGGTGTCACAGCCAGGCTGGTTACTGACTTCGTATCATCTTGATTACCACTTCGTTTTCGCACTTCACTGTAAAGAAACCCCAAAACAAAAAAAATGCATTCAATTAATACATTTTCATTCATGCTCACTGTTCTGTTTCCCCCAGTATATATTACAGAGCTCAACATCATCGATTGCATCGTCAAAACGCTGGGGTTTAGTGCACAGAATCAACATGTCTCCTTGGGAATCATAGCAGTATTTCTATACAAATCATAGCTAGTGCTAGAAATATAGTAATTTCTGATGCAAAATAACTCTCCTTATATTAGTAGAATAAATTCATAAAGTAGCTCTAAGAACACTGTATTATTCAGCATAATGGTAATGAAATGTTAATTTCAAAATGATGTGCTTCTTTCAAAGAATACAGATTCCGAGTACTTGAGTAAAGAAATTGCAGACCATCATTCCAGACCAAAGTTCTGGGTAATGTCTAAACAATATGAGCATCAATGTGCTTTATGAAGAAAATTTTTATTTTTGAGATCCTGAAGAGAGAGGTGCCAAGTGGCAAAACATTTTTTTATCCTTGAAACAGTTAAACAAAGGTATCATGTTTAAACATTAGAGATACTTTTCCAGCTATGATTAATGTTATAGAACTGTCCTATATATGTTCTCTAATCTTTTAATCCACAGCTGCATTCACGGCCAGGTTCTTTGTAACATGACTTTTAACAAATTGGCCACTAAATTCGCACTGACATTGACAGACAAATAAATTATATTATAATCAAGACTTGTTTGAAAAGGTAGTAGAAGTGTAATGTTTGGCTCACACATTATCACAGAAATACCTGGTTGCTAAATGGATCACAAATGCTATCTTTTACATAATTTAGAGAAAGGGACATCAAAGAATATACATGGGATTAGAATGGTCAGTAATAAAACTGAGTATATATGTGAAAGAATTATGAATTAATTATACATAATTATACGTACTTAATTTAGGAAAGAATTAAGAAAGTAAATTCACTAGGTTTTAAAACTGTGAGCTCCTTAATTGAGCTGTAATTTAAATATTAATTATCAAGACATCTTTGTAACATTTGCAAGCAGAAATGTTACTTGATTAAACTGAGAAAAAATCCTACCTTGTAGTTACCTATAAAGATTAAATATGTTATTAATTTTTAAATTCTGTTTGTTGAATTTTATGTTGGTACAGGTACAATTTTGGATGTACATGTGCAATGTGCATGATGTGTAATTTGATAATAATACACAAATGTAGAGTTCACAATAAAAAGAATACAAAGAAAAATATAAAAAAATACAAAGAATCTTTGTATGTGTATTCACATATCACGTCCATTTCATTAAATATACTCAAGATTTTTTTATTCAAAAATAGAAATATAGCTACTTACCGAGCAAGATGAAGAACTGCTTCTACAACATTAGATCCATCTTTAGCACTTGTTTCACAGAATAGTGCATTATAAGTCTGTAAGTAAAAATAAACGTTGAACTAACTAATCTGAAATGGTTTCCATGTGAATATATATATTCAATTACAAACAGTTTCCTCAACAACACAAAGAAAGATGACATACATTTAAATGAACAGGACTTTTATCTCACTCTTCATTCTCCAATATGTTCACATTAGTACTGTGAAAAAACAGTAATTACTTTCTAATTGTATTTTTTTTATATTCAGTATATTCTGAATTAACAAACTGAATAAAAAACACATCATAGGAATAATGTCCAAATTAAATCTTGTCCACAAGACTGCAAAATAGGAAGAGAGTTGCTAAAACAGGTTACTGAATCCAGCTTGTTAGCTACCTATAAACTACAGTATGTGGTATTCTAAGTTAACCAGAAATATCATTCAGACATGACACTTGCCTTTGTATAATCAATCAATTGCTCAACCACTCAGAAATTCAAGACATTAAAACTTCTATATTTTTTTCTGCAAAATAGGTGATATCCGCATCCCTTATCCCCCACATAAATACATGCACAAAACTTGTCCAGACTTCTATTTATAGCAGAGAGTTCCTTATTTCTTTCTGCAGACATCACAGGAATACCAGACAGTCTCTTGAAGATGAAAATATTCCTCTCAAAAGCTGGACAGACACGAGCTAGGTGAAAGCCTTGTATGCTCACTAGTGTGCTTTGTATTTGCACTGGTGATTTCTCTTTGGCAGCAGCAAACATCAGTCTCCTAGTCCATCTACTTTTCACCATAAAGGTTGAGAAAACTATCCCAGGCAAAAATTAAGTGCAGCTCAGTGAAAACTGAGCTGAGATTTAGCCCAGTGAACAAATAGGATAGTTTTCATGAAAAATATCTATGAATCCTAATTACTCCATTTGAACAAACAAGCAGAAAATTACTTCTGTTTACTAGTTTCTCAGATGGTTCTCAGATTCAAGTTTTGAAGACCATTTTATATTAAAGAGGTAGACTTGGACCTTACCATGGCCAGCTTTTCTCCATAATTTACAGAAACACATTTTTGTCCTTGTTCTGTAACAGTTTGACGGAGATCCGCTTTGTTACCCACCATCATAATTGGAATATTCTCATGAGTTGCATCCTGTAAAAGGATTTTATTTCCTTATTGCTAGAACACTCAGAAAACAAAAAAAGTAACTGGCATCATCATGTCATATTGATTTTCTTCCCACAAAAATAATTTTCCTCACTATCACAAAAAATGACAGATAATGAGAGTAATGCTGAGAATCATGAGCTAATTCATATTTAACATCAGCCTGCAAAGATGGGCTTCCCAACAAGACATTTTGTATGTTAAGTTATCCTAATGGAAATGGTTACAATACCCAAATGCTGTATTAACAAAATTACTATGGGGAAAGTGTCAAACTCCTGTAGTATGATTAAAAGAAATGCCTTTCAGAAGACGAATTAACGATCTTGCTTAATTCTTTCACTCTTCTTAAATGCTTCTGGTATGAGAGAAAAATGCTCTATGTTACATGCAAATTTGTATTCAAATAAACAAACAAGAAGTAATAGTAGAAAGAAATACTCAAAATTTCACTTGAACTATAGCTAATTTACAGAATCTACCACATTGGTTTAAAATGCAAAGACTCCAAGGAATACTCCAGCCATCCACAAGAGAGTATCAGAAGCGGGCTGTCATATTGATTTCAAAAGGAACTGAATGGGAAGAGTGTGATTACATGACACCTTTTTATACAAAAACATGTATCAGTTTTAGCACTAACTGAATATGTCTGGACACATTTAGGACTCCCATGTAGCTTTTATGTCTATGCGTGTTTGCAGTCTGGCTAAATCCAACATCCAGATACTCAAATTTTATAAATAATAAAGATAAAAATGCAGTGAAACATAGCTTGTAACTTGCACATACTTAAGGTTCTTACCTCAATCATATCCACCCATTCTCTCACATTAAGAAAGCTTTTTTCACAAGTTACATCATATAGTAGTAAGACACCATCTGCTCTTCTGAAGTATGACTTAGCAATACTTCGGAATCTTTCAGAAAAAACAAAATCTGCATAAGGCCACATCATCAAAAACTAATTCAATTCAACGTTATTAAGAACACCACATTTCTTTATTACACTACTGAGGAGGATTCCCTCCACACTACAAGATGAGTTTTCTCATAACTTCTTTTGTAAGCAGATTTTGAAAAGTGCTCCTGTAGGCCTATAAATCTGCCATAAGGACCCATAGAATCCTTTCCTAAACATCAATCATAATTTTTTGTATGAAAACAAAAATGTAGTCTACCTTATATCTATAAAATATAATCTGCTTTACAGTGGAATTTTGATTAGGTAACAAGGCTTTTTCACTTACATACAACTTTAGAAATTGAGTGGGTTATTCTGCTACATTTGAAAACCTATGAAACCAGTAATTTGGAATTAATTCATCAGTGACAGTCATCTCAGCCACTATCGTAACACAATCAACTTAACAACCAAGGACAGCAACTAGGTATTTAGAATATATTTTAAAATATTCTTCATCAATTTATTCTGTGGGAGGAGAACAGTTGAGCCTCTGACTACCTACTTCACATAATTACTCCTACAGGCAAAAAAACCCTCAGACAGACCAATACAAATCTTGGTCAATAAACAGATTAAACTGACTTCCAAGGTGTTAGATTAACCTCTTAACAAGCCCAAAAGCTATTAGTAAAGAAGTAATGGCTCTCAAGTAAATTTGTCATAGGATTTTGAGGAAATTCTACACAATAATTTGAAGGACCTTGGGTATACATTCATCAAACTGTATAATTTCACTGTAAGTCTTTTTAAAGTCTTCCAGAAGAAGTTTTCATACCCTTAATGCAATGCAAATCAGGATCAGGACTTTCAAGGAAAGGAGAGGATGGTGAAGGAAAGGGAATCTCTTAAGATAAAGCCTGTGCAGAAATACAGGTCTGTGAGGACAAAGAGGGAAGACACAATGTACATTTACTCCATCTTTTTGTATTGCAAGAGAGGGGCACATGGGTTTAATTAATTAATGCTGTGGTGAACCTCAACTATTTCTCTGCAGACAGAAGAGATTACCTAAGGCATCACCATGGCTAACAAATAAATGTTCCACCTGTCACAGGTCTCAGCGGAGCAAAATCACATCTGGTATACACACTTGCATATGGCCAAAATGACTTACTGTAGGGTCATTTAATATTTAGTGTGTATTTGTTTTTACCTAGGTGGAAAAAGACAAACATCTTTTAGAAACAAAACAACTGAAATTATGCAAGTGCAAAGAATCACTAACCTCTCCTGCCCAGCTGTGTCCCACAGTTGTAGCACTGTAGGTTCTCCATCAACAATTAGTCTTTTCATTTGAAAATCCACACCTGAAAAGAACGTGTATAGACAAACAAAAAAAACATCAGTAACCTTAAAAACCCCACAGAAAATGTCAAGTTATGTGCCATATACAAGTTATTTCAAAATTCATCTCTTTTAATAGATTATGAGATTTCAGTCATGAACATAGCCTTGAACTGCAATAATCCCCTGAACGTATTTATCTTTAGAAAAACATTTACAGAAATATTTTACCACATATTTTCCCAGAAACATTAATACAAATGTGTCATTATGACCAGCAAACAAGAACATCTCTATTTCTCTAAGCAGTTTTATGGAAGAAGAGAAAATGTTTTATAAACAGACTATTTCAAATGCCAAGAAGAAGAAAGATAAATTAAAACAAAAATCCTGACTCACAGGCAATAAAACAAATATATAATTATGATTTAATTAGAGGACAAAAATTAAGTATTTGGAATCAGTAAAAAAGTTAGTCAGCTGACAGCTATTATAATACACACAAGTCAGAAATCCCTTCAGCTGCATTTAAACAAAAGCTTCAATAACACTTTGAAGAAACACACACACAAAAAAAAATACTATAAAAGACATTAAATGGTAGTATGAAATACTAAGGAAAGAGGAAGGAGCTGAGGACAAGAAAGTAATGAAAAATGTGAAAATGATCATACAGACATTCTAAGTCCATTACACTCAAACTCCCTTTTCTAGTGCTTGATGTTGTTCAGGAACAGGCTTTGTACTTTGCAAAGAGAAACAAAATTACAGCAATTACCTATTATCTACTCCAGCCAGCAGTGAGGCACTTCTAATCTTTAGCACTCAATTAGATCTCACATCCTAAGAAATTACATGTGTATATTCAGGAAACTCTGGCAAGCAACCACAGAGGGTAATCTTTTTACCCACTTCCACAGAACAGCAATGAAATTAACTTTAGAATTTTAAGAACAACTATACCCAGGGTTGCACTTGTGTTGCCTCGAAATTCATTCTTGCAAAGTCTTGTAAGGAAACTGGATTTTCCCACTGCTGCATCTCCAGCAAGAACAATCTTGTAAGCTTTCTCTGAACTGGGGTATTTCAGAGCACATTCGGTTGCATCTGACTGAAAATAAAAAGAACCCCTCTGTTTCAACTCATATTTTCCACATCAAACACTTCTTTTTTTTCCTAAAGAACTGGTTACCTGAGGGGTGAGAGCAGATATGTATCTCCTTGTTGACACAACTGAACTGCTCCGACTTACTGGTCGTGAGGTCTTCCAGTCTAATACCACACTGCTGTTATCAGGACTGTATGCATCTTCATCCCTGATCTCTGGAACCTGAAAATACAAGCTAGTGTGTTAGCTCCAGTAAGAAAAATACTTTTTTTTTGAATGGTACAGCTAAGACTGCTTAAAACATTTGTTCTTGCAGTTTGGATTAAACAGAGATAAATGACCAAATTTTAGTTGAAAAACTGTGATTATTTTGTTCTTATTTACACTTGTTCTTCATTACAGCCTACATTTCGTCCTTAAATGTGTTTGCTGTTTGGTGTACATGCTTTCAGTACAGTATTCAGATAGAAATCTAATTTCCACATGGAAAATTCAGCTTAAAAAAATGATTACAATAAACAAATACTTTATTTCAAAACTTATTTTACAAAAATATTTTCCTACAGGGCATTACTCTCTATCCTACAACAACAGGATAGAGAGTAATAGCTCAAACTAAATTAAATACAGCACAGCTGTAATCACCACTATTCATAGCATTTTTCAACTGCAACAGACTAAATGTCTCTACTAAATGCACAGCAAAGGATCTGCTGTATAAAACCCTGTGTTCTGCTGTGCTTGATGCTAGCCTTGCTACACAGTCATCAGCAAAGCTCCCCATTTTACTAACAATAAAATGGACACAATACACATTCTTACATTTCTAAATTCTCTGAGACTTAATGTAAGTCAATGTATGCACTAACAGTATTCTTTTTCTCATAAATGTTTTTTCATTCAATGCCACAACATAGTAAGAAAAAGTGAACAGAAACCTATTTAACTGCTACAGTATTTGCTTTCCTACCATTAGAAAATGAACTCCTGTCTGCATGCTGTTTGACAATGCTCAAAAAACACATGTACTTCAAAAATGAAGTTATTACTTCAAACATCTATCAAATATGTCAAAAAGAACATTTTATTTTAAAGACGAATAACTATACATTCTCAAAAAAAAAGTCATTAATCTTATCTGAATGCATACAAATACAATATTAACTGGCCTTTGAGGAAATATCCATTTCAAAAACCAGGAAACTAATTTTGTCTCCATCAAGGGTCTTCTTCAGAGAAGGAGTAAGTCTGGCACTTACATCTGTATCAGAAGCATCACCACCAAAGCTTTCTTGCATACACTGTGACCTTGGAAAAGTCCTTTGATGCCTGTATTCCACTTCTGAATCATACTCATTTGAATCTCTCAAGGTAGACAAACCACTGTCAAAACAGCTCTCAGGTAAACTGTCAACTTCACAGTTAATCCTTTGCATAGGATCACAAAGGGCTAAAGAATCATAATCTTCATCCACACAAGAAGGAGATGATCTAATAAAAAATATTGGGGGGAGGGACAATTATTCACAACTGTTTTTTCTAATAAAAACTACGCCATTCTGGAATAGTCAATACTTAGAAATCCTTAGAAATCCTAATATACAGTTTAAGGTGTACGTTAATGCCATTTTTGCCATGCTAAGTAATTTATTTTTCAATCCTAAATATGCTCAGATTAAATTACATAATCTATGTTATTGATGATGATTTCCTGGGTCTCTGTAAGAAAGTCTATTTATTCATACACACACACACACAAAAAAAAAAGAAAAAATATTCAGAAAAATTACATACAATGAAGACATCTTAGGCAGAATATGACTGCTGATGGTTTAGCTACTTTTGGCTTATTCTAAGGCACATAAAATGACCTTGATGTACTATATCTAATTCAAATGAATGCATTTGCTCACAGAAGCACACAGGCCAGTAAGTAACAGTTAGAAACACAGAAAAGGAGATAGCCAAGTTCAGGAGAGGAGTAATGGTGGAAGAAGTCACTGAAACATGTTTTATTATAGTTTTAGGCTACACAAAACTTCAGGTTTTACACAGAAGTCCTTTCTTTTCCCTCACCCTTCCTTCAAAGACCTTTCCTTTACTTTTTTCTTTTTTTTCCCTTCCCTTTCTGGATGGTGTAATATATATATAGAAATACTTAAATGGATGCAGCAATGACAGTAGTTATGGCTTATAGAAAATAAAACTAGTTTTTTATCTGTGTAAATGAATCTAGAGAAAAAAAAGATTAATAGAGTCATTCTTAAAGTGGTCAATCTTTCAAAAAGGTTTACTACTGCTACAGTCATTATCCTGCTCCTGCAACAAGACAGGGACAGGCACAAATTAAAGTCAGGTAGAAAAGGTTTCCAAGTCACAGCATAGAAGACAGGACCAGTTTGGGAATGGATGTGAAGCACTAAACTACTAGAACAGGCCAGGTCAGCATCAATCCTTGTAAAGACAGTTTGCTGCAAGAGGGGTTGGAAGCTCCCAGAGCAATGGCACACCACAAAATACAGTGGGGGAAAATCACCTAATTATGAAGCTGTTACTGACTCAGATATAATCCCTCCTTGCAAGTGGCCAAATAGAGGTGACAGAGGCACCAACATCCCATGCACCAACATCCAGAACCATCTAATTTACATCCCTTCAAGCTAATAAATAACCACATCAATGAGAATGATATTTGCTGTGGAATATCACAGCATCCATGCTATTTGTATTCATGCACCTACTAGCCTCTACCAAATCACTGAAATACAGAAGAAGGGTGCATGCTACAACAAACAAGCTTGTCAGGCTTTCCCTGGAATAAAAGGTCTTTAGTAGCCAATTTTTAACTTCACTGAAGCATGAATTCAATGCTGGGAATTTCACACCTGCTTAAAGCAGGTTAGACCAAGATGTATGATAAGTTTAAAAAAGAAAAAAAAAAAAAAAGAAGAAAAGAAAATATACCTACTACTGTAAATTGCTCTAAAACATGTTAAGAATGCAAATCAATATCTCTTACTGCTGATCTGATGTCAGGAGACAAAGTACTGACAATGAACATAGTTTGGGACATTCATACATCTGTCTGTCTTTAGATACTAAGTCATACCTGTTGGGAATCAAGTTTTATTCATACCACACGAACCTTCTTTTAAATTAGTATGCACTTCTTACTTTTGTGGCAGTGCAAGCATTGCACCATCTGGCAAATATCTAATAAATATTCACAGAAAAGGACATTAGGCCAACAAACCTTTGTAATAATAATTATTGTTACAAAAGGAAAAAACAGACATACAGTCTGAGGATGTGACCAAAAATGTTAATTTCCTAAACACTGAGTAAGCTAGAGGTTGTCAGTAGATTTTTATAGTTTCTTGGAGACACAGAGGGGAGACTGAGAATCAAACTAGAATCAGGCAGCATTTGCTCTTCTACAACAAGTGAAGCCCTACCCTTTTTAAAATTAATAAAAGTGAACCTAGCTTACCTGTTGTACCGTGAGTTTAGAGGAGACTGTCCACCATTAAATTTAGGACTGCTTCTAGAAATGGTACTCCCCAGTGAGGTGTTTGCTAATCGCTGTGACAGATACATAGCAAATGCATAATAAGTTTGATGAACACAGTATAAGCATCTAGATATTTCATAAAAAAGTGTGTATCACCAAAATTACTACTGTGTATTTTCATATATATTCAATTATTGATTTTTAATTTTTATATAGGAGTCAAAAGGCCCATTACATACAGCGTTTTAGACGACACTGTTACCTTAATAGTGAAAGTGATAGCCATACCCAACCAAAAAAGACAACTGAAATTCCAAGAGGATGATTTCATTGATTACATCTGAAGACTTTGAAATGCTAAACTTTGAAAAGTAATATTTAAAAAAAAAGGCATATTGACTACTAAAGTGAAATGGCAAATGCCACTAACTGAGCTAGTTTCAGTAGAGGTACCTTCTAGTTCTTGAGTTAGGTAGTGGAGAGAAGGACAGATCTCAAACATGACAGCATATTTCGTACATTCAGCTGTTCCTTTACATGTTCAGTCACTGGAAACATTTTCCTCTGTATTCTCTGTTATCTGCCCCCCTTACATTTCAGCGCATAGCAGAAAGGAAATGGTGTCTTTTGTTGTATCTGCAGTGAACCTCTGGTAGCCTGTATCAGCAAAAGGCACTGGTGTTCACTGGTATTGTAATCTGAAATAAAGCAATGACCCTATTTTCCTCCTTCCTGTCCAGTACTGTCTCTGTGGGCCCATTATACTAGCCCCATCCTTCTAAAACAGCTGCTTTCCTGATGATGTAAAGGCTGCCCAATTATTATTTCAGGAGTTTGATTTCCCAATATTGCAAAATGGTACATTTTTTGTCA
The DNA here is from genome assembly GCF_028554395.1 of Pezoporus wallicus. Lineage (NCBI taxonomy): Eukaryota > Metazoa > Chordata > Aves > Psittaciformes > Psittacidae > Pezoporus > Pezoporus wallicus. The sequence continues at coordinate 546,824 of NW_026642992.1, read as the reverse complement.
TTTTCACGCCTTCCTTTCTCTGGTTTGGAGGGTTCAGAGTTACATCCATTGCAACAGATCCCCATACAGTTGTCCCCATATAGTCCCCATATAGACCAAAAAGGGTCTGACTGAGGTCCTTATTATCAGCAGTCCCTGCTATTCCATTTTCCCAGTGACTTGCCTGGACAAAAGTTTAAATTAGGTTAAGACCTTGCTACTGAAAAAAAAACAGTTTTCTGAAAAAGTGTGTTTTCAATTGTAGGGCACTCCCATATACACAATACAAACATACTCCCTTTTGTTGTGGTTTAAGCCCAGCCAGTAACTCAGAACCACACAGCCACTCGCTCACTCCCCTGGCAGGATGGAGAGGAGAATCGAAAAGATGTAAAGTCCACAGGTTGAAATAAGAATATTCCAATACCTAAAGTATAATACAAAACTACTACTACTACCACTAATAGTAATAATGAGGGAAATAAAATGGGGAGAGAATATAAAACTAAAAGGGAAAACAATAAACACAAGTGATGCACAATAAAATTGCTCACCACCCACTGACCAATACCCAGCCCAACTAAAGCAGTGATCTGGCCTTCCAGGTGACTCCCCCCAGTTTATATACTAGGCATGTTGTGCTGTGGTATGGAATCACTCTTTGGCTAGTTTGGGTCAGGTGTCCTGTCTCTGCTTCCTCCCAGCTTTTTGTGTCCCTCCTCTCTGGCAGAGCTTGAGACACTGAAAAGTCCTTGATCAGGGTAAGCACTACTTAGCAACAACTGAAAACATCGGTGTGTTATCAGCTTTGTTCTCAGACTAAAGCCAAAACACAGCATGGCACCAGATACTAAGAAGAAGAAAAATAACTTACAGCTCAACCCAGGACACCTTTAGTGCAAGATAAACTGATGTTTTATTCACCTCATCAGATACATTTGGTCAGCACATTAAAAAAATCACTGCTTTCCAAAGCACCTCAGAAAGTAGCTGTGTTCTAACAAAAGTCCATTATTTCACAAAATGTAAGTAAAATCTAACTAAATTCAACTACACAATTGTATTCTCAGAGTGAATCCCCTGAATAAAACTATTTTTTTCTGAGAACCCACTGAAGTACAGACCAATCCGCATTCGGTGTGTTAATTCTTAAACATTCTAGTATAATAGAATTAAAAATACATACCAATGACCTGTTGTACTTGCTGAAGCTGTTTTCAAGTGCACTTCTTAAACCATCATTGCTGTCATGTAGCTTTCTATTAGCTGTTCTAACAAGGAAATATAGTTTAACTTGCAAGAGTAAGGTAAACAGAACATTATGTAATTTATCACAAAGAAAAATTAAAAAAAAAAAACTAAAAGAACCCTTTTGCTTTTCTTTACATTGAAGAGTAATGTTGAGCTAAAAATGGGTGTTTTACACTCAAACAAATGATTTTACATAAAAAAGCACTGTGAAGTTTAGCCTACAGTAACAGTCTACAAAACCCTGTCTCTCTTCTTCCACTGTGGTCTGTGGTCAGCTGAGGGGAAAAAAGACACTGTAGGAATGGCCTCAGAGAACACAGCTATGGGGTAGTAGACTGGTACAGTCATTTCTGAAATACAGAATTGCTAAGCTTTAGGTACTGCTGAGGTGACTCGAAGAACTGCTGTGATTCAGCTGCTTGAAAGAGAGTATGTTCAGGATAAAGCATTAACTAAAGATAACAAGAAAACCTACTCATTGTGACCCTCCTTGAAAGCTAAGTCCGTGCACCATTTGTATAACTGCATGCACTTAGTACTTTCCAGATAATAATCAGACAGGGAATTACTGGAGCAGCAAAGTCAATAAAACATAGGAGCCAAGTAATATAGCATGGAAAGATTCAAATCTGATTAAGCTTATCATGAAGAAATGAAAATCAGTGAGGCTAGGAAAAGAAAGAAAAAACAATGAAGAGTTAGTGGCTCAGTAACACAGTAGAGTTAGCAGCATGGTACCTTCTATGAAAGTTGAGCACAGTACCTTCTACGAAAATTGAGGTCATTTTAGTATTTTTATTTCAGACTTTTTCTGAGGTTTCTGCATACAAAAATATGTACTCCCGAATAGGTTGGGACATATGTAAAGTTTGTCAAAAAAAATACGAATCACTAAGAACTTACTGAAGTATTTCAATTTGCCTTTCCAAATTATCTCTGTCTTCAGTATACTCTCGGATAATTTCTAGGTCTCTGAAGGAAAAAAAAAATATATATATCTCCAATAATTTTTACTTTACAGGATATATTTTTTTACTTTTATAATACTGCTTTTGGCAGATGACAAAATTTAACAGTCAACATTTATAAGAGGTGATAAATATACAGTGGGGAAAAGATACCATTTCAAAATATTCATGAATATAGGGGGTTTTGTTCATATTTTTCCTGAAATACATAAAAATCACTTGGTAACTTCACTGATCTCTGCCATTAGACTGTGAATGAAAAATAAAAAAATCTATCAAATAGCTGTAGGAACTGTCGCTTCTCCCCTTGAAATATCTTTTTTGTTATTGGAAGATAGCCACATAATGAAACTGTCATTTACACTCCTCTAAATTAGTACCTAGAAGCAGCTTCCATTCACTTCAGAAAAAACTGAGACTGATGTGTGCGGTTTCCAAAACTATTCTCCCTAATATTCACACAGATATTCATCTGAGTGCAAATAATGGAGGAAAAAACTGTCTGATGGTAACTTTGAATCCTAACTGAAATCCCAGTAAAATCAATGGGCTTCCCTGCAAGATTCTGAGAGTTTGCATCATAAACAGAACTTTCTCTGTCTGAAACCTGACAAGAAAAGTGAACAGTAGTCATGACATACTTTGCAAGGTATCAAATGTGTCCTCTCATTGATGGTAAATTTACAAAATAACAGTTACCAACTGCATACATAATAACTACTACATCAAACAACAGATATTTTTCCCTTGGTGAAAATATTATCATGTAGAAGTACCTTACCTCTCAGTGTTCAAAGTCTGATCAGCATACTCCGTTTTCAAACTATCTAATTCACTCTGTAGAAAAGCTATATTTGTCTGTGCTTCTATGAGATCTTTCTTAAGTTTCTGATTTTCCTTAAAAAAAAAAAAGAAAGAAAGATATTAGACATTAGCTGTCATAGTCACCTGCATAAGCATGTTGACATAATGGTAAAACAAAACATTATCAAAATTAAATTGAAATGTTCCATCCCTGGTGGTGTTCAAGGCCAGGTTGGACAGAGCCTTGGGTGACATGGTTTAGTGTGAGGTGTCCCTGCCAATGGCAGGGGGGGTTGGAACTTCATGAGCTTGAGGTCCTTTCCAACTCTAACTATTCTATGATTCTATGATACAATAGAAAATCTGAGCATAAAGGGGGAAAGAAAATGGAAGAACTCTAAATCAAGTCAGTAAGTTAGCATGCAAGAATCACTGAATTTTTATTTTTCCATTTCTGTTACACAAAAATGGGACTATATCATCTCATGCCATTTGTAACTGTCATACCTAGAATGTGTATGCATTCATGCAGAACAAGTTTTTTTCCAAGTTAAAGGTCCTCATATACTTACCAACAACTTTAGAGTTTTATTTTGTAGCTTACCAGCACTAAATGCAAAAAAAGAACAAAAACAAAAACCCTCTATTGCAGAGACTAAAATGGAGATTAAGTTACTATGTTAACGATAATCATCTCTTACCAGCAACATATCATGTATTCTTTTTTTCAATTCAACCACATCTTGCCTGTGATTTACATTCTTGGACTGCTCCTCCAGCTAGAAGGGTAAGGAAAAAAAAAGCACAATTAATGTAAGCTGTTCATTGTTCTGATTCAAAGTACATTAAAAGTAATATAAATAATAATAAATAACCCCTAAAGCTTCTTAAAGCTATTAAAAGTTTTTAAAACCAAGGATTTTCTCAGCTACGAGTAGGCAGTATGAGTATGTGAGAAATTTCCATTTCTATCAATGCTCTTTTAAGTTCAGTCATATGAAGAAACAAAAATATATCCTCATTGGATGATATAACACTAGTAAAACTTATAGCAAAAAAATAATGTCAAAATTAAACCCAAATTACAAAATAACCCTAACCAACATTCATATCCAAGATTTCAGTTTACCTTAAGCTTAGGTATGAAATTAAAAGATCAGGTTGGAGTTAGGTTCAGGCTAGTACTAAGTAGTTACACTAGTAATTTCAGTTTAATATTAAGAACTTAAACCCACTTCTACAGTCAAGTTTGAGAGAAATAACTACCTGCTCTATGGCACTATATTACTGTAAATTACTATACTTGAGTTGCCAATTTCATCTAAATCTATAAATTACAAATATTTGTTGGCAACATATTAGACTATTTCTAATACATTACAAATTTATACAATAATATTTATAATATATTACAAATATGTTACAAATACAAGACTAGGTAACTGCAGTGTTAACAACTTGATGAACCTAGAAAAATATTCAGCCACAGAATTTGGCTAGGAGTTGGTTCCTTTCCTAAATATTTCCATAAATTACACAGGATGAATGCAAGAGCACAGAATGACAACGCAACCTAGAAGATTATTTACAGCTGCCGTTTACTAATACACATCAAATTAAAAAGCTACAATTTAAAAAGCTACAATTATGATTATCCACCTTGGGGAAGGCATTTTGTAAGGTCTGCATCTCATAACACACTTTAAAAACACTTGCCATGACTTCAACTTACCATTTTAAGTTTTTTTATTGTCACCTGAAGATCCCCAACTTCAGTATCATACTGGCGCCTCAGCTCATTTAGTGCTTCTTCAGCTTTTCGCTTCTCCTGCAATATTTTTTAATCTTATTAAACGTTGAGAAATGTTTCAAATGTTATAAAAAAGAAAAAAAAAAAATAAAAAATGCATTCATCAGTTTGGAAACCACACACTTTCCCCTTAATGTGTGTAGTCTTGTCTTTCCATTGAGTAAACCTGCCCCTTCCTTAAGATCCACAGATTCTGATTCTGTAACTCCAGTCCACTTCTAAAATATTCATAGAAATAGAATGGTAAGATGGAACCAAATTTGTGGCCCAATTCAGCATTTGTTGCTTATGTCATAGTCTCCTGTGCTTAGCTTTCTCAATTTCTTAAGGAAAAAAAAATAAAGAGAAATGTTCATATTTTATTGTACATGAATTTAGGTGTGCATTGCATATGGAGATGTAAACATGCACATCTGTTTTTCAAACCAGTCTTCTACGGCTCTGCATGTGTTGTACTAACAATAGCATTACTGTGCCACCATCAGTTACTTATTTCTGGCTTTCTTTTACATTTTTTTCACTTAGAAGTGCTGGAAAGTTATAAGCTTTTCAGTAAAAGGTCTGCTGATGACAGTATCTTTAGTTTTATATAGTACTTGGTCTGAATATCAAACCAAGAACAATATTCTAAGTTTCATTTTAATCAACACAGAGATTTTGAAAGGAAGTTACATCAAGCACAATGAAAAAAATGGTATGGTTTGCATGCTATAGATGACTACGTGTTTAACTCACTCCAGTCATTCCCCAGGGACTTCAATGCACAGTTTCACAACACAAGAAACTGGAATACAGCAGCGATAACATAGACAATGAGACAGGCTGAGTTTTTATATGGAAAAGATAGTCATGGACTTAATTCAAAATTCAGTCCTGAATTTCAGGTGACGCTGACATCTGTGTGTTAAATTGTAATAGCGTGTTAAAACAATTATCAAAGTAATCAGATTAAATTGGATTCTCTTACTGTTGGCACCTATACAGGACTCCTAAGTAGTGTTTGGTAACTATTTCATTCCCTTGAAGAAACAAAATACAGGATAGGCTCAATCTGCAAATACTATCATGCAAAGGCAAGTGTCACTGCTGCGTGGCATGAGTGAGATCATTCTGACAAATAATTCCCTTGAGTACAAGCATTAAAATTAATGGCTTAGTACAATCCCACAAAGTAAATACCTTACATTTACTCTCAGGGCGTTTTAGTAGGTGGAGTATGTGGAGCTAGGAGCTAAAGGGAACACCAAGAAGTGAAAATGAAAAGAGAGCTGTAAGAAACAAGTTACAGCCCATCTTTCATTATCTGTAGCTAGGTGTGAACAGTGAAACAGCAATCCATGCAACTCAATGACAATTTGAGGACTTTTCAGCATGAGAAACACAGGCTAGATGTGGATAATACGTAGCAGATGGTTTTTTTACATGATGATGGTACGTAACTGTGGATGTTCTCAGAGTGAGTGAATACTCACACCTCCCAGTCATCTTTTTACAGCAGTGAAAGAGTCTTCAGGGCTTTTCTCAGTGATTTACCACTTCTGCAGAACAAAAATTTTCCAGAGCAAATGTATTTTCTGAACATAAATGCTTAGTCTCTGGAAATGGAAAGTTTCTCTCTACTGAGAGTGCATTATCATTAGTTAAATATATAATGATATGCTTTTTTTTTTTCTGGGGTGATAAATTTAACAGTATATTTTGTTTCTAGGAAAAAAAGTGATTTTTATGGTTTGGTAGGTTTCCTCATCTAGAAAAACATGCCATTTTCTTCAAATCTTTCAGAATACCATTTACCTTCACAGATCAGATACTGTGAACTATTTAAAATCACCAAGTTGGCAGACTTTTGCTTCCAATTCTGCAAATGCTTTGGTGAAAGAACCTGGACCAAGTATATAGACATTCAGTATATTGTCTGTCCTACAAAGCAATAATTATGCCCTTAGTATATGTTTTAATTAATGCATTTCTTACATCCACAATTTCACAAACTGCTATTCTTATGCACATTACCTCCAATCTGTTTCTAGTACTGGTTTCAGAAATAAATATCTCTAGGTCACCATATTCTCACAAAAGAAAAAGACTTCTTTTCTTGGTTTATTACACCTGAGCAGCCATTCCTCTTTGGGAAAGCATTGAGAGAAAACGTGTTCAATCTCTTGGATAGCTTATTTTCGTCCAGGCCCAGCCTTCGGCAGCTTTGAGTCAGCCCATCAGGATCAAAACACACATCAAAAATGAATCCTGCTTAATGCCACTGGGAGTTTATGAAATAATTATGAAATTCCATAAATATAAAATACTCACTTCCTTTTTGACTTTATGCTCTGCAGCCTGTATCCGTTGTTCCATCTCTTCCTCCAGCTCACTGAGCTGAACTGCCGCTTTATCCTGAGCTCTAAAATTTAAAAGTAAATACTCTCTTAGCAATTGCCCTCTGGCTTGACAGAAACACTGTGTGAAACACATATGCCTACCTCAGCTGAAACAAATTAGAGATAGACATGGAAAGAGATTAAGACTGCCTAGACCTTGAAACTGGTATGGTTGGGAACCAAAAATCACAAACTAATTTGAAGATACAGGCAAATTAGATTCTAAATAACAGCTGACAGCTGATGATTAGTATGAAATACATCACATCTGCATTTTGAAAATTAAGTTACAGAGATAAAAGGCCCCTCCAGTTATTCACTGAAGAGACTTCAAAAGGATAACTACAGCAGCTTGCATCACCCATATATACAAGATTGTCCTGCTCAGTTTTGACAGTAATGATGTGTATCATCAGTAAATGATGAGTATCTACAACAGGTAAATACTCCCTTTGAAGCTGAAGAAGCAAAAATATGTTTTCTAAAATGAAAGTATAATGGGTATGGTATGCTAAAACTCAAAGTTACAGCCAAGGAAGAGGAGTCAAAATGTTTTAAGCCATTAAACGTAAAAACAGAGTCAGTAAAACTTTTGTCCAGGACTTATCTAAATTATGAACATTTGCAAGCTGCTATATGTGCTTATGCACATGTGTGTGCACATAAGCTAACCTTTGAACTCAGTTTATGGAAATACTCTGTATGACGTATTTTGGCATTAATTCCCAGTAGTTTAAACAAAAAAAGTGTGACAGAATAAAAAGTAACTGCATAACTGACCTAGAAACACAACTTGATATACCTTTTTACTGCAATGGCCAAAGTTTCCATCTCTGTGCTTTGAAGTTTGATCTCTCGGATGAAGTTCTTAATGACATGTTCGTACGGCTGTATTAATCTTGGTTCCACTATGTGTATGTTCTGATACAGAACACTGACCTGCTCTTGTCTGAAAAAGAGAGATACCATTTTAACTTACTTACTGGGAACAGTGTTCTAGATAGGTTTGAAAACTGTAGTAAAAATTAAGATATTCCCCTTTGGCGTGGTTACCCCCCACCCCGATAAATCCTGCTGAAAGCTGGTTTTGCCATAAAACGGAGTAAGGTCAAGGGACCTGCACAGGAGATTCAATTTTGGGGAACAAAATGGCAAGATGGACGCAGACAGATCCCCACAGATGTGATCAACAAGATAACAGCAATGTCTCCACCAACTAATAAGAAAGAAACGCAAGCTTTCTTGGGTGCTGTGGGGTTCTGGAGAATGCACATCCCAAATTACAGTTCGATTGTAAGCCCTCTTTATCATGTGACCCGGAAGAAGAATGATTTTAAATGGGGCCCTGAGCAGCAACAAGCCTTTGAGCAAATTAAACGCGAGATAGTTCATGCAGTAGCCCTTGGACCAGTCCAGACCGGGCCAGATGTAAAAAATGTACTGTACACTGCAGCTGGGGAGAACGGTCCTACCTGGAGCCTCTGGCAGAAAGCTCCAGGGGAGACTCGAGGTTGACCCCCTGGCTTTTGGAGTCGGGGATACAAAGGATCTGAGGCCAGCTATACCCCAACTGAGAAAGAGATACGGGCAGCCTATGAAGGGGTTTGAGCTGCTTCGGAAGTGATAGGCACTGAAGCACAGCTCCTCCTGGCACCCTGGCTGCCCGTGCTGGGCTGGATGTTCAAAGGCAGGGTCTCCTCTACACATCATGCAACTGATGCTACATGGAGTAAATGGGCTGCACTAATTACACAACGAACTCAAATAGGAAATCTCAGTTGTCCAGGCATTCTAGAAGTCATCATGGACTGGCCAGAGGGCAAAGATTCCAGAATGTCACCAGAGGAGGAGGCGGTGCGTGCTGAAGAGGCCCCACCATATAATAAACTGTCAGAAAGTGAAAAGCAGTATGCCTTGTTTACTGATGGCTCTTGCCGTATTGTGGGAAAGCATCGGAGATGGAAGGCAGCTGTATGGAGTCCTGGACGACAAGTTGCAGAAACTGCTGAAGGAGAGGGTGAATCGAGCCAGTTTGCCGAGGTGAAAGCCATCCAGCTGGCCCTGGACATTGCTGAACGAGAAAAGTGGCCAGTACTTTATCTCTAGACTGACTCATGGATGGTGGCAAATGCCCTGTGGGGGTGGTTGAAGCAATGGAAGAAGAGCAACTGGCAACGCAGAGGTAAATCCATCTGGGCTGCTGCACTGTGGCAAGATATCGCTGCTCAGGTGCAGAACCTGGTGGTGAAGGTACGCCATGTAGATGCCCATGTGCCCAAGAGTCGGGCCACTGAGGAACACCAGAACAACCAACAAGTGGATAAAGGGGCTAAGATTGAAGTGGCTCAGATGGACTTAGATTGGCAACATAAAGGTGAATTATTTTTGGCCCGGTGGGCCCATGACACTTCAGGCCATCAGGGCAGAGATGCAACATATAGATGGGCCCGTGATCAAGGGGTGGACTTAACAATGGACACTATTGCCCAGGTTATTCATGAGTGTGAAACATGTGCTGCAATTAAACAAGCCAAGCGGTTAAAGCCTCTTTGGTATGGAGGACGATGGCTGAAGTACAAATATGGGGAAGCCTGGCAGATTGACTATATCACACTGCCACCAACCCGCCAAGGCAAGCGCCATGTGCTTACCATGGTGGAAGCAACCACCGGGTGGCTGGAAACATACGCTGTGCCCCATGCCACTGCCCGGAACACTATCCTGGGCCTTGAGAAACAGATTTTGTGGTGACACGGCACCCCAGAGAGAATTGAGTCAGACAATGGGACTCATTTCCGGAATAACCTTATAGATATTTGGGCCAAAGAGCATGGCATTGAGCGGGTATATCACATCCCCTACCATGCACCAGCCTCTGGGAAAATCGAACGGTACAATGGGCTGTTAAAAACTACACTGAGAGCAATGGGTGGGGGAACTTTCAAGCATTGGGATACACACTTACCAAAGGCCACCTGGTTGGTCAACACCAGAGGATCTGCCAACAGGGCTGGCCCAGCCCAGTCCCAACTTTTACATATTGTAGAGGGGGACAAAGTTCCCGTAGTGCATACAAAGAATTTGCTGGGGAAGACAGTCTGGGTTATTCCTGCTTCAGGTAAAGGCAAACCCACTCGTGGGATTGCTTTTGCTCAGGGACCTGGATATACTTGGTGGGCAATGTGGGAAGATGGGGAAGTCCGATGTATACCTCAAGGGGATTTGATTTTAGGGGAAAACAGCCAATGAACTTAATTGTATGCTGTTGCCTGCTGTGTAATACTTTTATAGCCCACCAACTAGATGTCTTTAGGTCACCAATGACTGGCCCTGACTTCCCTCCAACCATCATCCCAACAGAGAATGAACTTTGATAGAACCGGATGAGTTCCGCAGTAAAGGAACAACCAGCATCAGCAGTCAATGATCCAATACTGCACACAGCCTTTCCTGCCCTGAAAGATTGTTACAAGAGATGGAACCTGACATCATGGACCGAATGGACTCGGCAGCATTATAGGGATTGGTCCATGCACTAAGAAAATGATATTTTTCTCTTGGTCTGTGTGTATATGGATGTATATATGTGGGAGAGTGATGGTGTATTGAAAATGTGGGATCTGTGCATGACGTGAATGGTATGGAATAAGGGGTGGATAATGTCCTGGGTTCAGCAGTAACAGTCATGTTTCTCCTTCGTGGTAGCTGGTGCAGTGCTGTGTTTTGACTTCCAGCCTGGGAACAGTGTTGGTGAAGCCGATGTTTTTGGTTGTTGCTAAGTGATGTTTACCGTGACCAAGGACTCTGTGAGGCTCATGCTCTGCCAGGGAGGAGGGGAAGCCGTGAGGAAGCAGAGACAGGGTGCCTGACCCAGGCTAGCCAGGGAGGTATTCCATACCACCGCACGTCATGCCCGGGGTGGGGGGTAACTGGGAGTTACCCAGAAGGACACGGGCTTCAGGGGGGGGGTGTGAGCCCTCGATTGTTGTCAGCCCGGCACCACTCACTGGGAGTGAGTGAACAAGTTGCCTGACTGGGTTTAAACTACTACACCCTTTTTGTATATTTCTAAAATTTCGCAAGTTAGATATGGACTTTGAACATTCATCAGCATGTCTGAATTCTTCTAAATTATGTTTCCCCTTCCTGCTTCTCTACTTTAATATAGTTACTGTAGCAAAAAAAAACTTTCAAGTATTTTTTTCTGTACTTGCATTCATGATATATTGAAGAGTGTGCTACCGGAATAAGCCATGTTGTCTATCAAATTTGTTGCTGGATCTAATGTTAATCATAATCCATGAAGAATTTTATGGCTCTAGGAGTCTGCTCAAGAAATTAAAATGGATATGAACACCAACCACCTATGCTAAAATGGATGTTTAAAGAGGGGAGAGGGAGGTGATCATATCTCCTTCAAGGAAAAAAGTTTGATGTTCCCTCAGCTGTTTGACTTCTAATATTTACATTTCTTCTATCGGTGCATGTCAGGGGTGCGGCAGCGGCAGGGGAAATGCGTACCCAGCTCTTTGGTTTAAAACAAACTGCTCTGGTCCAGCCAACTGCACTCCTCATATGGCAATATAGCAGACAAAATGCTGTAACAGCATATTGAACTTCCAAGGAAAACTGAAGCCAGTTGCCATGCAGATACGCTGGAACCTGAAGAGGTATTCAAGAACTTAAAAGGAAAAGGGAAGATCAGGTCTAGAAACATGGAGGAAGCATGCCAGTGGCAGAATGAAAACAAAAATAATGTTTTTCAAGTTCTACTCTAACACAGTATCTAATATATCATGAACACATGACCTCTTTTTGTTGTTAAAGGAAAGCCTAGACTCTGAATTAATGATCCTCCTTGTTAGACAGCTTTTGTTTTCCTTTCTTTTATGGAGCTAGTGCCATTTAGTACCTTCATCATGCAAATTTTATCAATAGTGTATATTCTCTACATTTTTCCCCCACATTAAGCAATTCCACAGAGTTACTAACAGTGCAGCAGTCTGCTTCTTCTATGATTGATGTGATTTCCCCACTGATGATTTAACTTTTTGTATTATAAAAGTACCATAATTGGTACTATAGCTCAGACTTCAATTTTAAACAACTGAAGTATTTCAGGACACCCGCTGTAAAATCTGCTTCCAGCTGAAATGCTGACGTTCATTTCAATATACAGAAACGTAATATCAGCGCAAAGAAATACAGATTCACTGATGCCAGGGGCATTTCTGCATACATGTTTCTGCCTTGCAATGGGTTTCCTTTATACAGCCTAATGATTTAGCTGGATTCAGTATTTCTAGAAGTTAAGCTCAGTGTAGTGCTCCAAATAACTTCTAACATATGCACATAATTTCTTTTTCAAAATATATTTTAAAAAGAGTTATGTCAAAGTTCAAAAACAGTCAAAACAATGCCCAGATTTATCTGAACATCAGATTCTTCAAACTGTGTAAATCATATATCAATAAAGAACTCTCCAAATTTAGATTTACTCAATTAATAATTCTCACTTAGAAACACAGTTAAGGACATTTTCTTTAGCAACACCTTTGCACTAAAACAACACTGACATTATCAGCACCATCAGAAATAGTAAAACTAGGAAAAAAATTGCAGACTTAAAATCTGCCCTACTTTCAGTCAATGCTATTACAACATACAGACAAGTGTGATATTTCTGCACTAACAGGTTTACTGCAAAAGAGTGTTTTGGAACAGTTATGATAATGTGTATCACAAAACAAGTCAGAGGCTTGTGTTCACCAGATCTCAATTAAATTTCAAGTGTGCACCAGATCTGTAGCATTTAGAAACGGATTTCCAAGTAGATGCAGCTGTGTTCAGTGTCTCAAGGTATCAACATTTACAGAATTCCTAATGCCTTCCCATTAGGTTGGGCAGGCTTGAAGCTGGAACCTGGCTGTACTTCACACATTACAAAACATATACTTTCTGTAGTGTCTTCATTTGAAATTCCATTTATTTTTTATATTTGGAATGAGAGCTAGCAACGAATACTTTATTTCATAAATTCCTAGCATTGCAGCAGCTGTCGTTCAGACCTGCAAATCACTCACCAAAACAGCCAATAAACTATACCAGAATAGTTTCAAATTTTAGACAGAAGCAGACATACACATATCCAGAATTAGCTGCTGAGGAACATCACTTCTTCAAACACTGTGAAAATACACAGCATTCTTTAAATGAGTCACATGTAAAATAGAAATGGCACTAGCCACAATGAGATGGATAGTTTATGCATCTTCCAAGGCAGATAAATTTGGCACAATGTAGGTCAACACATGATTTTTAGAAATACGAAATACAAACATTAAATCTGTGTTCTGAAATTTTCTTTTTTCTTTTGAATTTCCTTTGAATTTCACCCATAAGATCGCTTGTTTCCTAACCTTGCTAATAACCTTGTTTCCTAGAAAGCAAGCAAGCAGTAGGAAAATTACTTGTTTCTTGACCATAACAGAAAATATTCATTACTAGACCAAACGTTTTCTTGATTCTCTTCCAAACCACAGGTCACTGAAATAGGGTTGCATCCTTAGGGACCTACATTACTTTTTTCAGAAGATTACAGGGTCATTTTGATACTCCCTATTTCTCACCCCATCTTCTGCAGGATTAATCAGCTAGTGCCTTTAAATCAAATAAAACTATGTGCATAAAACTACACTGTACCTCAAACTGTACTACAAATCCTATGTTCAAAAATAGCACATGCATAATGGTAATACGAGTGGCTTCCTAACATACAGAGTATTAATGGAGTAGCAAAAATTGAAGGTACAGTGTCTTATGCTGATGGGAACAGAGAATCAAACAATTGGTCTGGCCTTTGCTTATTGTATTTTGTACCAGAAGCAGAAGACATTTGTAGTGGAATACTTTGTATATCTGTAGTGGAAAGTTGCAGCAGCTTTCATTCTCTTTACAAGAATGCCATGGCCACTCCCTCTTGCAGCTTCTTTTCAAAGTGTATGCAAATACACATACCAGAACTGAAGACAGTAATCAGTAAGTCCCTGCTGCCGAGGGACCATACAGCAAATCTGCTTTACAACGCAGAAGCACAGTCGTTATTATGAGAATTTACTGTCCCTCTGTGATATAAAAATCTCTTTGTATTTATTATTCCTCCTTAGCCCAGTGACCAGCTACCATTCAGATGGATTCAAGATATGTCAGTGACCCAGTTTTATGAGGCAGTAGTTAGGTGTAAGAAGCAAAACAATACCCATACAACCACAACTATGCAGGATCCTGGAAAGGGCTGGAAGGCTCTTTTAGATTAAAACTGGCCACTAAAATTCTCAGTGACATTTACATGAGTGCTTCTATGGCAACTTTGTGGGAAGTCTTTATTAAAAGCATGGCTCAATAACTACTGCAGAGGAGGAATTACAGTCATGCAACAAAATCAATGAGACTCTGCTTAATCACTTATGCCTTCAGCACAAAGTAATACATTTTCATCAATTGGGAAGACTGCTATTGATTTAATCACTCCAAGTTATGTGATGAATTAGCAGCAAGCTCACTGTGATAGTATTTTATAGACATGCAAGATTTGAGAAGGATGAAGCAATACACCCCCCACATCAACATGCAATAGGTACTTGATGATTATGAGAGGAATTGCCTCTTCCTGTATTTTCAGTCATTCCTCTGTTTTCACATGCTTTGGTGACACCAGGATAGATTAGTTGGACTGAATATTGCCCAACTTGTTTGTTTGTTTCCAGTTCCCTTTGAATAAATGGTATTTCTTTCTGCAAATTCATTAGTTACTCAAAATTATTTATCATGGAAGATTTCGCAGATTCCACCAAGCTGACTCCTGAACTCTGAATAGTCTATCCTTCTGCTGGACAAAAAGGCAACTAGAATACTCTTACTTCAGTTTCAGCAAAATTCCGTCAGAAATGCTCAGGTTTGCACTTTAAAAATGGTCTTTCTTGAAATCTTGAAATCATTTAAGTGGATTTAGCTGCACCCCTTTAAGTTGTACACTAATACTAATACTGTGCATTAGGATTCAAGAATATTAATACAAAGAGGTTTTTTTGTATATGGCATGAAAGAAACTGTCCAATTGGACCATCGGGCACCATGCGTACACCACCTACCATGCATGATTTTCTACTGCCTCTACAGACACAAAACACTAATGCAAAAAAGTAAAGTAGGCTGGTCAAGAGCTGCTCTGGCTTTACCTTACCTCATTGCAAAGGTTTTATAATGTAAGCTGTCTGTAAAGTTACCTATTGGTGAGAGTAATTACCCAATATTTGCATAACTTGACGACTTAAGCTAAGTTACACTATTCACATGGTTTCAGACTTCCTGAGAGAATTACAGAAAGAAAATAAAACTGCCCTGATGATAATGCAATTTATAATACGATAGATTTTACATACCATGGTAGAATACAGAAAGAGCAGAAGAAAGAAAAAAATAATAAAAACAACCCTGCAAAAACAAACTCTGCAAATCACAGATATCAAATACTTAGATTATATTAAGTGGCATAATTTCATTTAAACCAAAGAGTTATGCTAATTCCTATCAATTCCTGTATTATTTTGGTTTTCTGAATGTACAGTGACCATTTGCCTAATGATCCACTCTGGCTACCCTGGATTTGGAGAAGGCTGAGGTTCTCAATGACTTCTTTGCCTCCGTCTTCATTGGCAAATGCTCTGACCACACCACCCAAGTCTTGGAAGGCAGATGCAGGGACTGTGAGAATGAAGACCCTAGTCCCTCTGTAGGAGAGGATCTGCTTTGAGACCATCTTAAAAACCTGAAAGTGCACAAGTCCATGGGACCTGATGAAATCCATCTGTGGTCCTGAAGGAGCTGGTGGATGAAGTTGCTAAGCCACTGTCCATCATATTTGAAAAATCATGGCAGTCAGGTGAACTTCCCAATGACTTGAAAAAGGGAAATATAACCCCCATTTTCAAGAAGGCGAAAAGGGATGACCCAGGGAATTACAGACCAGTCAGTCCCACTTCTGTGCATTACAAAACCTTGGAGCAGAGCCTCCTGGAAGTCATGCTAAGGCACATGAAAAACAACAAGGTGCTTGGTGACAGCCACTATGGCTTCACTAAGGGGAAATCCTGCCTGACCAATTCGGTGGCCTTCTATGATGGGGCTACAGAACTGATGGACAGGGGCAGAGCAGTTGACATCATCTACCTGGACTTGTGCAAAGCACTTGACACTGTCCCACACGACATCCTTGTCTCTAAATTGGAGAGACATTTGATAGGTGGACTGCTTGGTGGATAAAGAACTGGCTGGATAGCTGCAAACAAAGAGTTGTGGCCAATGGCTCAGTGTCCAGCTGGAGACCAGTAACGAGTGGTGTCCCCCAGGGATCAGTGTTAGGGGCGGTCCTGTTCAACATCTTTGTCGCTAACATGGACAGTGGGATTGAGTGCGCCCTCAGCAAGTTTGCCGATGACACCAAGCTGTGTGGTTCGGTTGATACCCTGGAGGGAAGGAATGCCATCCAGAGGGACCTTGACATGCTTGCGAGGTGGGCTGATGCCAACCTCATGAAGTTTAACCATGCCAAGTGCAAGATCCTACGCCTGGGTTGGAGCAATCCCAGGCACAGCTACAGGTTGGGCAAAAAAGAGATTCAGAGCAGCCCTGCAGAGAAGGACTTGGAGGTGTTGGTTGATGAGAAAATGAACATGAGCTGGCTTCAGTGTGCGCTTGCAGCCCAGAAAGCCAACCATATCCTGGGCTGTATCAAAAGGAGAGTGACCAGCAGATCGAAGGAGGTGATCCTGCCCCTCTACTCTGCTCTCATGGGACCTCACTTGCGGTATTGTGTGCAGTTCTGGTGTCCTCAACATAAAAAGGACATGGAACTGTTGGAACAAGTCCAGAGCAGGGCCACGAGGATGATCAGGGGACTGGAGCACCTCCTGTAGGCTGAGGAAGTTGGCTGAGTAAGTTGGGGCTGCTCAGCCTGGAGAAGAGAAGGCTGTGTAGAGACCTCATAGCAGCCTTCCAGTATCTGAAGGGGGCCTATAAGGATGCTGGGGAGGGACTATTCATTAGGGACTGTAGCGACAGGACAAGGGGTAACATGTGCAAACTTAAACAGAGGAAGTTTAGGTTAGACATAAGGAAGAAGTTCTTTCCTGTGAGGGTGGTGAGGCACTGGGATGGATTGTCCAAGGAAGTGGTGAACGCTCCATCCCTGGCAGTGTTCAAGGACAGGTTGGATGGAGCCTTGGGTGGCATGCGTTAGTGTGAGGTGTCCCTGCCCATGGCAGGGGGGCTGGAACTTGATAATCTTAAGGTCCTTTCCAACGCTAACAACTCTATGATTCTATGAATGCAGCTCAGAGGGAGTTGATGGTATTTATCAAAGAGTGACTCCACAGTTGCTCAGTATCTTACATGTCTTCCCTATGTACTTGCCAGAGCGAGTATGCTATGTTACATGGGCCTCTTGGTCTGACCTCAAGGGCAGTATTTTCAACATAGTTTTCCACCAAAGATGTACAAAGTGCAACAAGCTAGCAGAAAACTGGAAGAAATCAAATACATGCCAATGATGTTATAATACCACCTTCCCTTATTCATATGGTAAGAGTTCACTGTTTCTTTCACTGCTATTTGCATATGTTGTCCTGGGTCTGCTTTAGGAAGGTGGAGACTGATGAGCTGACCAGCACAATTTCAGGGCCTCTTTGTGCAGGGCACTGTGAGGAGCACAAAGCAGCAAAACAAGGCAAGAGCTAACTCAGGTGGGAGCTGCCTGTGGGTTGTCAGGCTTAGCTGGCAAAGGTTGTATTGAAAGATAGGAAGACTAGACCACAGCATTCCTCAGCAGGACTGTTACTGCAGACCCTTCTGTGTACATCTGTATCTTTCTCAACATCATCCCTTGTCAGTTACTGGCCTCTGTCTTCTTTCTTATCCATATTCCTACTTGCAGACTTAAGGTCCCCAAACATTTTCTCTTTGTTTTCTTGACCCAGACATCTTTCAAGCACTAGGAAAATGTAGTTTCTATTTTTGTAGGTGCATGTAAAAGAGAAGATCATCACCACTACACTTAAAACTTTATTTCATGCTAATTAAGTGCTCCTGTTCCTAAACTCTAATGGTCTCTTCCCAGTGAGAAGGTCAGCTTGTAAAATTACTCTTATCATTTGCAGCAACTCTGTTCTGGTATGAGCATGAAGGGATAAAACATACGGTGGTCTGAGACGGGTGGTTGGAACAAAAGAAAGATCAATCATTGCACATCTGATGATTGTCCTTACACTTGAGACCAATAACCTATGGGTGCTACCAAGAGATGGAGAAATACCTTTTTCTGAAAAGCACACACACTGGACATGCAACCAGAAAAGCTCAACCAAACCAGAAAAGCAAAACCATTTCAAATTGAGAAGGATATATTTTTGTCACGGCTAAGTACCTAACACCTTCTCCTAGATTAAGTGCCATGAGGAAAAAAATAATTACATGAAATGTTAACACAGTGTAAAATTCAAGGTATTTCTCAACCTGAAGCACTATGGGGTTTTTTAATGCTGTCTTGTCTTTTTCTGTATCTGCTGCTTCAGAAACAGGCTGCCTTAAAAGACGACTTAACAGATCTGCAATACCCAGATGGGAGAGCCTGCCAAGGGCTCATTCCCAGAGAGGGGATTTTCAGTGTTTTCAGGGAACAAATACTGTTGCCTTCCTAAAGACAGAGGAGTGATTTGCAGCCAATGGAACAGGAATGAAAAAAACTGTGAGACAGGGAGGAAAGATGAAGTCTGTGGAAAAGGAGAATGCTCTAAAGGATATGGTTGTGATGAACAACCATGCGACAGGAAAATACCAGAAAACAAATGCTACAGTGCTAAAGTTATTTGGCACAGATGCTGTTCTGATTAAAGCAAAGAACAGAGGAGGAGTAAAACCTTAAGGTAGCTCAGAAAGTCTTCTAGCACACACACAGGGCATCCATCACACTTTCAACAGGGCACATTTGTCAAACCTCTGTCATGAGATGTATTACAAGACATCTTAGAGATCCTGTCTCCCGCACTGTGACAAAGGGGGACACAGCATCTGGTTCTCCTCAGGATTTGCCTTTATCCAACTTTCCAGGGAACACACTTCAACCTGCAAGGAAATCTCTCTAGTGTGTATATCATGGCTCATCATCTCTTGGAAGTAAACACAAATTGCTGATAAGTTTTTAACGCTGCGCTCTCTGTTGATTTTGGCAAAAATCCATCCTAGCCCATGATGGCAAAAGCACAACAGTTTTTGCACAGCTTTTTATGCAGCAGAGCCCCTCTCCTTTATTGTCACACAGCAGTACTTGCCATGAGCATTGCCTGCTTTCACAGTTCCAGTACCACATGATTAAAAAACCACTCTTTTCTTATCATGTCCTCCAGGTCCACATTTTCTCTACAGCTCCAGATGACATGACTGGTGGCAAACTGTTATCATAATCACATTAGGACACTTAGGAATTGTATGATGCATAAAATCTCACAGTCTGGCATCACTGAAATCAGAGTCCAATGAATAGTCAGCTTGACCCAAATTACAAGGCACACAAGTAAAACAGGCCTCAAAACTAAAAAGTAAACCAACAAAATATGAGGGCTTTCAGAAGCAGAAGACTCTAACTTGAAATCAGGGTACAAACTTCCTTCTCCAGATTGAGTCACCCATTCATGTTCATATTAATTTAGTTAATTTTCCAGACTCTCCAATTTGCCAAATATCACAGAAAATTCACCTGATAGGGCTTAAAGGGATTCAGTTTATCCCAGAGTGATCCCATAATACAGAAGAATCATAGAATCAACGAGGCTGGAAAAGACCTTTAAGATCATCAGGTCCAACCATTACCCCAGGACTGCCAAACCCACTACTAAACCGTATCACTAAGGGCCTCATCTACATGGTTTGTGAACACTTCCAGGGACAGTAAGACCACTGCTGCCTGTACAGCATGCTCCAATGTCTAACCACCCTCTCTGTCAAATTTTTCCTAATATCCAATCTAAACCTCCCCTGGCACAGCTCGAGGCTATTACCTCTTGTTCTATTGCTTGATACTTGGGAGAAGAGACCAACCACCACCTCACTACAACCTCCTCTCAGGTAGTTGTAGGGGGTTATATGGTGCCCCCTGAGCCTTCTCCAGACTAAACAACCTCAGTTCCCTCAGCTGCTCCTCCATTACACTTGTGCTCCAGACCCTTCACCAGCTTCCTTGTCCTCCTCTGGCCCCACTCCAACACCTCAATGTCTCTCTTGTACTGAGGGGCCCAGAACTGAACACAGGATTCGAGGAGCAGCCTTGAGTACAGAGAGAAAATGCACACAGCACACACAGTCCCAAATCTTTGTTTTTTTTCGATTTAAGGTCTTTGACATTAAAATTTAAAATCTATTTTCTGGAAAGTTTTTGACTGTAATTTACAGGCCGGTATTTACACAAATAACTGTTGTAGCATTCATAAGCGCAGGTTTTCTCTTGAAGTGCCAGTGGATGCTGGATCACTCTTTGCTCAGGCAAGGAATGGAAAAGCATTGCTGCAGGAGACTTTCACGCATGCTTAAAGGAACACATGCCTATAGTTAGAACACATATAGAACATATTCCTTTAGCAGCATGGAGGGAACCTTTCAATCTTTTCAATATCAAGCCAGTGAGGTTGGCCACTGATTAAAAAAGAATGCAAGTGCCCAGTAATACGGTGAAGGGCTAAACCCTTCCAGTGCACACAGTACACTGGACCACTCGCTGCCTGGTGCGTCAGATAGATTTCTTACCTTTTTTTGTCTACTTCTGTACCATTGCAAATACTCATGAGAGGACAAACTAATTAACATGCCAAACTCTCAATAAAACAGATCTCCTATGGCTCGCAAAGGTATGCTCCATGTGTCAATTCACTACATAAAAACTAAAGGCACTGCAAACTTCTGTGTTTAGTTACTCATTATACCTGATATATATTCACTAAAATCTGACCTCACAGATTTTATTAAGTCATCAGTCTGTAAGACTGTAAGACTGATGACTTTCCACTTTTTTTGTGCTACAAACACAACTGCCCACTAAGCATATGTAAAGAGGAAGACAATACTTTGACTCACAGTGAGCCACTTTACCAAGAAATTTAACTGAACTTAGTCCCAAAAAATCTGTTCATATGGGAAGGGAAGGAGCAAGGCTGAGAAGGTTCTCTTTGATGTTACACTTCCTATTTAACTGTAACTGATACAACCACAGCTCCAGTACAAACCTGGACGTTTTAAAGTATAAGCTGACAGAACTGTACAACTGATACACCAAACTACAGAGAGGCAGGATCTATCCCATAATAAAACTATCTTTTTTTTTTTAAAATTAGCTAAATTCAAACTATGCTTATTGATTTTAGTACCTGGAACAAGGCAATACCTGGCAGTAAGCAATCCTGGGTCAGGATATTGATCTGTCACTGGGTTTGACACATCATTATGGAGCTTATTTACAGCTTTTAAAAGCTCAGTTGCAGAAAGAGAGGCTGAACCATGTGTATTGGTATCAGTGAAAAATTTCCCCTTGATGTCCATGGGCACTCAGTCAAGCTCAGGAATGGTAAAGACCACAGATGTTTACTGCGTCATTTTCTCCTGGCTTCAGACCTGATTTTATCTCGCTACTTCGATCTGCTGTGCCTTGTTTCTCTCTATATAAACCACAATAGCACTAAAGCACATATCCCAGTGTTTTGCTAGACTAGGGCCAGAAGGCACAGCATTTTGAGGGACTGAACCCTAAAATGATTGAGATTGAAACCACACATGAACAAGATAAAAATTATGGACAACAGTTTGGGCAGTTTCTTCTTTTTAATTACTTTTCTCATGGTTTTCAATGTCAATATTACAGCAAATATATGAAGACGTATGTGTGCCCACAATGTGAGGACACCAACTGGTTTATAGTATTGAACATAAAGGTGTGTTCCAAGCAAGGTCTGTACTGCCTCTCCCTAAAAAATAGCAACAAACAGATAAACGCAATAAATATGCAAGATAAATAACTTCCAAAGTACCCTTTTGTACTTTACATGATTCTGTTACTTTCTGTTGCTTAAAATGAATCGTATGCCCAGACTCCTCCAACAACTACGGTACCTTCATGACCTGCGTTAAGTGGTCCTGGTGATTTTAGTGGGACTACTTACATGAAAAAAAAAAAATTATACATATGTTTGAACAAAAAAAGTTGCAAGCCACAAATGGAAAAAAGTTGGGCCGTAACACAGATCAGCTCCTACTACTTCAGGACAGGACAGAGAAGGAACAGGGAAACAAAGGGCACACTGTTCTCCAGCTGATGTTTACATACACACACACACACCTAATAAATGCAGCCAACTACCAAGGATGTTCAAAGCTATTTACAAAGCTGAACATGAATAGGAAGCATTTACATCAAATTACCGCCGGGCTGATACACATGTATTTAACTATCAAAATCTAGTTATGTTTGCAATTCTGATGTATAAGAATCATAACACATATGACATTATTCTATGATTCTATGATTTCTGTGATGAATTTAACAAAACTTAAGGACATGTCAGCACAGTAAAGCCAACAAAAGCTATTCCCCTTCCCTCCTACCATCCTCTTAGACAAACAACTGGACTATATTGAAACTGTTGTGGCAAAGATAGTAACCTAGATACTGAGATAGTCTTACTAATCGAAAGGAGAGAGATGTTTTCACATGCCATCACTGTTCATGAGTCAGATTTTTTCCATCTATTGAGATTCTGTCTGGGTTTAGGTTACGTCACAAAGTGCTTCTGCAAACTTTCAAGTGGACCTTTCTTTTATTGTTTTCTTTCTGCAGAAAGCAAATTACGGAGCAAAGACAGCATCATGAACTGGGTAAGTAAAGACCATATGAAATTACTGATCCGTCTGTAAGACTAACCGTTGTTATTTATTCTTCCAGTCCAAAAAGAACAGTTCACTCAGGCTGTGATCATGAGTAGCAGGTTAAGTATCTGAAAAAGTTTCTGAATAAATGTTTAATCTCACAATCCAAACACATTTTTAAAAGTCCCTAGAAACAAATTATTGGGGTAGATGAGAATTTAAGGTGCACTTTATGGAGACTGCTATGATAAAAATTTGCCACTGATTTGTTACAAGTTCTGGTAAAAAAAAGAAAAAAAAAAAGAAAGAAAAAAAACCACAAAAAAACCACAAAAAAGCACCACACACAAAAAATTTAAAAAAAAAAAACTTTAAAAAAAACCAAATCTGCACATCCAATTCGATTGCTACAAAAGTTACACAGAAATCAACACACTTTTTGTTAGCTTCCCTGTACCTCACAACCAGGACCCACTACCACTACAGTTTGACACAGTCTCTTTAGATATATCCATGTAGTATTTTTAACTGCCCCTTAATCAGCTGCCAAGACCTCGAACTCAGATTGCTGGTTTTCCATCTTAAATTACAATTTTAAAATGAAGCAGAATCACTCTACTTTTTATGGCTGGCATTTGTATATTAATTTTGAGCACCTCAGGTTTCAGACAGATTACTGCAAATCACAAAAATGTGCTTCTGTAAACTGGAACCAGCTTGGTACAGAGAGGCCCCCGGTAACCTGGTTTAACCCCAAACCTAACTACCGTCAATTGTCTTCATTTCACTGACACTGAAGGCAAGGGCTCTCACGGACTTCAGTGAGCTCCCCAGACCGAGAGCCGTACTTGGAGACAGGGGTGGTGTTGGTCTGCCTTTTAAAGGAGACGGAAGACAGGGGTGCAACAAAGATGCTGGGCCCGTCAGGGGGCATCTGGGGAAGAAAGTTTCGTTTGCGGAGCTGGCAGCACCTTATATCCCCAGCGCTCCACCGGCTGGGTTTTCCCACGTGGGGCGCTGGTAGAGCAGCAGAGAGGAAGCAAGCAAGCGCCTGCACGCTGATAAATGAGCTGGAAACCCTCAAAGCCGAAGTACAGACGTGGGGAGGGCTAGTGTACGCCTGCAAGCACGGCGGGTGGGAAGTCAGCCTCAACTCTGATACGGCCGACCCCCAGCTGGGCAATTGCAACAACACCGGCGCAAGCTGCTGCCCGACATACCGCTCCCCCTCCGGAGGGCGGCACAGGCAGCTTGCCGCCAGACCCCCAGGGAAGGGTCAGCCCTGGCACCCTGGGGTCCCGGCCCCACGCCCACCGGGGCGGCTGTGCCTGTGCCGCCTCGGACGTGACCGGACATTACCTGGGGATGTACCTCGCCTCCTCCCCGAGCCGCACCTCGAAGTCCCTCCAGGGCTGCTCCAGCCCCACGGCGGGGCACGCCGCCTCCTCCTCGCCCTCCAGCTCTTCGCCGCCGGGCCGCCAGCGGGTGGCGCCGCGGAAGCCGCGGGCGAACTCGGGAAAGGTGATGGCCCCGTCGCGGTCACTGTCGAGGCGCTGGAAGATGGCCTCGGCCTCGGCCGGCCGCACCCGCAGCTCGGCGCACAGAGCCGCGAAGTCTTCCCGTTCTATGCGACCCGAGCCGCTGGCGTCGCAGGCCAGGAAGAGGGCCCGCAGGCGGGACAGCTCGTCCCCCGTCGCCTCGGGGTCCATCAGCCGGGAATACTCTGAGCGGGACGAGGCGGACCGGGACAGGGTAAACAGCGGACTCTCGAGCTGGCAGCACCCCTCTGCCGTCGGCGCAGCAGGGCGGGCCGGTACCTGCTCCGCCCCGGTACCCTGCGGGGCCGGGCGTGGCCGGGAGGCGGAGGCCGGGCCGCAGGTGGCGGAGTGTGGCTGCGGCAGGTACGGGGCAAGGCCGCGGGCGCCTCCGGGCGGCCCCAAGCCGAAGACCTGCAGGTGCCAGACCTCCTCGCCGCTATCCCGCCGGTGGTGCCGGGAAGGGCGCTGGTTCTCTTGCGCGCCGCTCTGCTCAGCACTGCCAAAAGCGCAGGTACTGTTCACAAGCACCATAGGTTAAAACCACGTCCCACCTCCTCGCAGCAGCAAAGGGGAGTCCTAGTGCTGTGCTGTCACTGTACGGTGTTAAATCTCATTGTCTTTTGCCAGCAGAATAAAAGCACTTCTGCTCATGGACGATGAAGAACCCAGGAAGTTCTTCAAAAACCCAAAGTCTCCCTATGTCTTGGTGACTATGAGTAGTCCTGGAGTTATGCGTTGCTGAGTACGTGCTCACTCCTATCCCATCACCAGTAAGTTAGAAATGTGCACTCTTAAAATACCAGCTTAAACTGAAAATGCAAATGCTACGTTCAGATCAGTAAACCAAAGGAGCAGATTTTCAGTGCTCTGTGTAGAAGAACTAGCGTCTGTCTTTTTTGGCAGAAAGACTTCTCACTTTCTTGAAGCCAGACTCAGATTTCATTGCCGGCAATTAAATTTGAACTGAGATTCCCTTCCTTCCCCGCACACTCACTCTTGTTTGTGTCTATCCGCAAGTGTAAATTGTGTATACCAAAGTTGTGATGGAGTTAAACAGAATACAAATCCAGCCATCAAAACAGTGTTTTCTTATTGACAGAAACATAGCCCAAGGCTAACTAGCTGATCCAGGAAAGCACAAAGAGTCCAACTGACCTTCCATTAAAATAAATCACATAAAAAATCTAAAGTTCCCCTCTGCCTAAGAAGTAGGGAATGCTGTCATTGAAAATTATTATATTGATAGTTTTTGATTACTATTTTGTCAGGCTTAGACAGACTCAGCCTAAAATCCTGCCAACAATTTATCCCTAGTCAGTACAATGTGTTGTGAAATGTTCCCTGAAATTCAGAGAAATACAGCTGTCAAGTAATTTGGAAAAGAAATTTTAGCTAAAAAATGTCAGCTACCTGAAGGACTTCAGTTTGTAATTTGATGCATATTTGCCACTATATTTCCATTATTCAGTTGTAGGACTAGTAAGAGTAGGAAAGTGGTATCATCTCGATTCTGAGTCTAGCAAAATCTAATATTTTAGTAAAGCAAGAATTAATTTAACAAAAGTGTTCCTTCTGTTCTATGATTGCTCATCTGGCCATTAAATTTTTGTACCCAAAGAGTGTCATGAGCCCTTGTGAGTCTGATGAAGGTTTGTTCAGCTATCCAAAGAGACAAACGTATGTTGCTTACACACACCAGTCAGGACATTCGGCTTTCAATGCAAACACACTCCTGAGCTAAGCTGGAACAGCCTTATCCAGAGCTGAATGTGTCTCACTAGACAGACAGGGACTTCCTGCTCAAATTAATGCACTCACCTTCTTGTTTGCTTTTGTGGCTGCAGGTGTATGAATTGACGTTTTCAGTAATCCTTATCCTGCTCATTCACTTATTCACTCTTTTGTATCTCTTGTGGTATTAACTACCATGTAGTGCTAAGTAGAGGGCATAGGCTTTGGATACATAGCCTCTGTATTTATTTATTTTTTCCCCTCTGAGATTGAACATCATCTTTTCCCCAACTTTTCTATATAACCCTACTTTTCTATGACTTGCGATTTGACCCTTCCACTACAAAGATCTGCATCTTTGTTTCATTTGAAAGCTTTATATTTCTTCCTATGTAATACAAGCAAATAATAAGGAACATTGAAAACAAATTGAAATCTTCATATTAACATTCTGGTTTAAAGCAAGCCATACAAAAATCTTGCAATATTGCCAATGCAATGCCTACATGGGCCAGATTTCTGCCTTCATGTGCAGGTAATCCCTTGTGTATTCAGTGGCTGTCATTGTCTTTGGCATCTCCCTTGTTTCCACTGTTACAGAAGTCACACAAATCTCAGACACTGGCATGAAGTGCAGTGTGTCATTTAACACTGCCATGGCATATATCCTGTAAAACAGATGATGCAAGCAGTGTTACACAATGCCACGCAATCAGTGCTTGCTTGGCAGGCCATGGCTCAGTGAAACGGTCCTAACAACAGCACAGAGATAACAAATAAAATATAATTTGAATGAGTGCTGAGGGCAGGATTCCCAGCAGACAATGGTAAAACAGTGCTTTGTTCTGAAATTATGTGCCTATTTCAAAATGATCTGTCCCTTCAAATCCAGCTCTAAATTAAATAAATATGCAAAACCAAAGCCCTTTTTCCATGGACTAATGGTTGTGGATATGCTGGAGGAGAAGTTTTAAATTCATAAGTAAGAAACCAAAGCCACAAATACAAATATATCCCATGTGCCATTTTCAGTACTATCTGGTTTATTTCTCTGTGCCATGAAACACACTAGCTAGCTGGAGGATCTTTTCAGCTGAAGAACAGAACATGAAATCATGCTCAGGAATTTCAGGTTTGCCTAAGAAAGACGTGAACAAGAAGAGATTCATTGCATCACTACCAAAGTGTCCTATTATTCTGAGTTGGAGAAGGTGCTCTTTGACAATGTTACACAGAGGTTAAATGAGCAGATTAGAAGAGACAGAGGAACCAGGAACAGGAGGCATGGTACACCACATGACATCAAAACCTAGCATCACCTCAGCAAACAAAAATGCAGAGGAGTGAGCTGATCAGGGAGATAAGCTACAGAACTCTTAAATGCTGTTTAAATACATGTGATCTCTGAAAGTAATTTTGTAGAACTGTGCAGAAGCCCAGTAAAGCTGGAGTACTGTGCTTCAGGAAGATCCCACACTTGAAATAGCAGCACTCTTCTGATCCCTCCATACATATTATTTTTGGAACTCACATGTATAATAAAGGAAGATTTTTGCCTGGACTACCAAGCATTTCAAAATCACGAAATAGAACATATGTATATTTCAATCACACTATTCTGACTATCTCTGAAGACAGAGTATTTCTTTTCTATAGTTCTTGTATATATTAACTAATCTTTCCAATATTATAGATGGTTAAAAGAGTGAATGGATCCCCTTATGGTTTCTATAACTTTCTTATTCACCTTTGTCTGTTTTCCATTTGGACTGTTTAAGCAGTTTAGCACAAACTTAAGAAAGCACAGCAGAAGTAAAATAGAATCGATTAATAAGAAGCATCTAATTGAAACAGTATTACACACAGGTATCATACTTAGCCACAGCACCATGAAAACTAATTGCCTAAGCCTACTCCAATTTCGCCACTCATTTCACTCACAAACATTACCACCTCTGCAACCCACAGTATATCTCAAAGCATCATAATTCCAGTTTGGAGCTCCATCTTTCCCTTTTCCACCCATACGTGTGTTGAACCTCCTCCTCATTCTCTCCCTACCATCAGGAAGAGAAGCACAGGCAGCTGAAGTGCATGGTGAGAAGGTGATGTGCAGTGAAAGCCTGTGAGAGGTCTCCAGCAAACAGGCAGTGGCAGTGACTCTCCCCCCTGCCCGTTTCCCTTCTCTGCCTTTCTGCTGCTGCATCTCCATTTGGACTTTTTTATGACTTTGATGTAATTTCCAGCTGTTTACCCAACTGTATTCAAGCATGCACCTCATATGAAGCATACATACTTGAATGCCAAATTTGAGCAGATTATAGGCCACTGCTACATACTCTTAATCCCTGCTGTATAATTTTTAGTACTACTGAATGTGACTCATTCCTCTCAGTTAAAAACTAAGGGTAATGTATTTATTAACAGGCATAACATAGATTGTACTTCTTAAGTACATTGCATCATTATAACCTCTGAAGTAGAAAAGGCACAATCTGTACCTTAAAAAACTTAGTCCAAGGGAAAGAAATTAAGAAACTTGCATAATATTGCAAAAAAACCCCACAATTTTATGCTTCAACTTTATCAAAAACTGAGATACAAAGTGACATGATAGCTCTCTGTAAACCAGTGGTACATTTAAAAGCTAAAAATGTCTCTCAGGATATATAAAATTTTTCATTTGACTGAAGTGTTAGCAGTTGGGACAGTGAGGTTATTAAAGACTCACATTTTTATTGATTTCTTTAATGGACTCCAGACCATGTCTGAAGCAGAAGCCACACAGATGAAGTATCTTCAGCCTGAAAGAGAGAAAATAGACCATTAATAAAACAATAGTGAAGTACCCAAGGTACTTTTGAAAATATTAAGTATTAGAAGCAACGGAGACAGCCTTTTTAAAAGCTTGTCTGTACAATCAACTGAATAGCCAGTCTGATGCTGAAATGACCAATAATGACTGCTGGCCTATTTTGGAGGTGTTAGCAGTTATCCTCATGCTGCTCTAACAAGAGTACTCCAACCCCGGAAATAACAGAAAAAGATTGCTCTAAAGACATGCTGTGATGTTGCCAATTTTCAAACTCTGTAATAGTTTTGAATAACATAGGCAGCCAGAAATAAATACTTCATCTGAATGAAATTCAGAAATCCATGAAATTAATTTCATCTTTTACAAGAATGCTTTCATGATAATTTTCATTATACCTTGATTATTTTTTTTATTCTGTCCTACTTTTAAGCTGTTAGGAATCCTGACAAATACCTGGCTTTTAACAAACAAGAATAGAAATGCCAAATTGAGTGAAATGCAAAAGGAGTCACCAAATCCCATTTTCAGGTATGAAAGTAGCACTTCCTCAGAAACAAAGGGGCAAACTAAACTAACATGGACAGATCCACAGGCTTCCTTAGAAAATCCAGGCTTTTATTCCATTGTCTTTTCAGTCCTACTAGGCTCAAAGAAAGCAAAGCTGCTAGATCCATTCTGCCATTATTTTCTTGTGATAAAGCTGGATTGCTACAACAAGCAGTAATTAAATTGCTCTGTGAAGAGAAAATTCAACCCCTGGTAAATTTTTTACTATTTCTTTCTGCTTAGCAGTAAAAGAAATTAAAGTAAAATTCTCTGAGTCCATTCACAGCAAAAAAATGAAAAGTTATTCTGTGCACACAGCAATAACGTGTCAATGGAAAACTCATATATTACATTAGATTATTACATGCTGCTTATTATTAAGAATTTGAATTTCACCATGGACTAAATATTCTTTTGTGCATGGTCACAGACGGTGAAATCCATACTGGTCAGTCTTCGAAGTTTCCTACAGCAGCCATTAAAAGTGTCACAGGTAACTCTGTAATGGACAGAATAAAGTAAGGAGATAAGCAAAATAAGCTTTCTAGGCTTTTTTAACTGAAATACATACAAGCTTTCAGATACTTAAGCCTTTATTGTGTTTGAAATTCTACATACTTTTACTCATTCTAGCAGTCAAAAAATTACTGATAAAACTCTGGTCCTAAAATAATGGCAATCTCAAAATGCAACTACCTGTGTGCAAATCTCATGTGCAATGAGCAATACTGAATACAGAGGATACATGTGTCCTTTTCAGGATAAAAATCAACAGTTTTAGGTCAAACAGACATTTTTCCATCCAGTTTGGATTAGCTTTGACCTCTTTCCACAGAGTGGTGCCAAAGTTCTTTCAAAAGCACAACAAGGTCCATGTTTTCCTTGCAAACAGAAAGGTCATGGTTCCACCATCTTTCTACCTCCCTTTTTTTGCTCAGTGTGTTGGAACATTTCCCTGGATGTAGAACAATCACATTTAATGCACTGGTCTGTGTGAAACAAATTAAAGTTACCTTTTCCCTAATGCAAGTGCCCTAACCACAGAGCTACAGGGGACAGCGATGGAGTTGAGAAGCATCCAGCTGATCAAAGCTAATGCTCCAAGTATCTGTGTTTTACAGTGCATTATAACAAGATAAAAATTTCTCTGGACCAGGTGCTTGATGCCAGTTTTCCCTGTGCCAGTGGATCACTGATCTGTCCTTAACTTCTCTCTGTCCAATTAGAAAACCATATTATTTTCACAGATTTCAGGTAAATGGTACATATTCAATCATCTGAGCAACTGTAAGACAGCCTAAAGAACAGGGTTGCTTACATGGAGCAGGAAATATCTGAATCTGTTCAGACAGAGAAGACTGAACTCATCTCCAAAGCTTCTGTGTAATGCACTTGCCTTCAGCTTGCTCTATAAACTGACACGATTAGTACTTCTCCCTACTTTTTCTTGGGCAAAAGAGACATTCACTGTTTCATTGTGTGAAACTTTCTCATGTTCATGTTAGGCAAACTCCGTGTATTGACATCAGAGAAAGCCCCCAAAGAATGAAGGAAGAATGTCTCATTTCTGCATCCAAAGGGGATTTTGGCTCTTCAGCTGCTCAGTGCCCAGGGGGCTATTGGACATGCCCAAAACTTCAGGCTTCTGGGCAATTTTGTTGGGGAAAACAGAACTGGCATATGCCCCATTGCAAGTAGCATTGGATGGTGTCTCTCAGTCACTTTGACTGCAACTGATAATTTCAATAGTGCCAGAACTCAGGCAAAGGCACAGAAGCTCAGCCTCCTACATTGTTAAATTGTTTAGAACAATCCCCCAGCATTGGATGCAGGACAACTAGCATCTCCCAAATTATTTCTCTGCCCTAATGAACACTGTCTGGGAGATAGGATACACCAGTTTTAATGTGGTCACCCTGTTTTGGAAGGTAAGCCCAGTTTAATAATAATGAAGTGGACACTGCTGTGCACACTCACCTCAGTGTCAGAGAACAGTTCTGGTGATTTTAACTTATGAGGGTAGAAAAATATCCTGTGTAGGCCCTTTTATTTATGAAAGGTCAGAATAACATTTGAGCTTGTAATCCTATTAGAATTTATTTCCTGAATATATAGGACTTTGAAAATTGTTTCATTTAAAAGCTAAATAAATGTGAACACAACTAATTTGACTTTTTGTCCCCTAAGCAGGGTCAATTCTGTATCATGTGAGAAATAAAATAAGTCCATTCAAAAACATCAATAACTATTTATTACAATGTGTGACAAACAGTATTACAATAAAAGACTGGAGAGCTGAACAAGAAGAAAGGTGTCCCTCAAGGATCTTCTAAATAGGAAAGTGTTAAAGAAAGTTAATGGGGTTTTTAAACCAAAGGAAACTAAAGGTTACATGACTCAGAGATGAAAAGTAAATCAAATAATAAAAGAATCACAAAGTTGTAAAGTCACACTAATTCTTCTGGAATGTAAGATAAAATACAATGCTTGTTAATCTTGAGGAGGAGTGAGATTTCACCATAGCCTCACAAAAAAGACTTGGAAAAACATATGCCAGAGTTGCTATCAATTTAAAAGATCCTGTTTTCTAATCACACAAATTACAGAAAAGATAATTCATCTCAGCAACATACTATAAAATCAGTAAGGGGAAAAAAAATCTATTAGCTATTTCTTCCTTTAAAAAGTAACTAAAACTAGATTCACTCTCCTCTTCCTCCAAAGCATAAAAGAATTATGTTCTTATTAGCCCAAATCATTAGCAGGCTTAATACACCCTTTTCATATGTGTATTATCTTGCAGACCTTCAAGAGTTACGCAACTGCGGAAGACTACAAAAGTAACTATTTCCAATGTGTTATTTTTCTACAGGTGAAATTTCTTCCACAAATTGTATTATAGCAGCCTTTGCTTAGAAATCTTTTACAGTGTGTATACTCATGTTCTTGTACTTAATACTCAAGAACAGCTATGAAAAGTTTATTCTATGTGTGTAAAATAGTTGCTTTCCGTGGTAGGCTGACTCTCCTCCTAAAGCACCTGACTTCTGAAATACAAAGATAACAGTAGCAACTGCTGCTAACTTGGCTTCATTAAGTTATGCTTTAGCTGTGATGAGATCTAAGTGCTTTAGTTAACTATGCTACAGGGCTAAAAGCTGTTGGGTACATCCATATTGTATTTCATACCACTTTACATTTATGTAACATCACATAATGTGCTCTGCTGACTGATGGAGTTTTTTTAAAGCAGAAATAGACCCCATCTGATGAGGGAGGAAAAATATATTGTACGACACTGCTTTCAGCAGAAATGAACACCTATAATTTCAAATACTCATCATGAACCAATAACTTTCAATATAAAACTAAGGATGATCCAGTGGGTAATTTTTAATAAATGGGTTTAAAAAAAAAAAAAAAAGAGAGATTATTCATGAGCAATCTAGAGCACCATATAAAGTTTTGCTCTTAATTAAAAACTATTTGTTAAATGGTGAATTGCAACAGTGTCAAATGCATATAATAATTCTTACTTTCACGATAAACTTTAAAAAAAACATTGCTTTTAAATAAAATGCAATCTTTTGTAAACAAACTTACCCTTAACGAGTTTCTGTACTATACAGTTATTAAAGATACTCCTTAAAATAGCTACATGATTGTGCTGTAAAATATTCTGTCCTCGAGAGGTGTAATTTTGAAAAAGTGATGTACAGCCTATTAAAGTATGCACTTTAACAACAGACACTCTGAATTACTATGACATGGTTATAACACACTGTAGTGCAGTCAAATACCTGGAAGTGTAACAAAAAATAGGTTGAAATTTAAAAGCTAACTGTGAATGGCTTAAAAATACATTTTGCATTTAATGATAGTAATAATAATAATAATGTTTTCATATTTGCTATTAAATTATCAGGATCTGACAGGAAGTGCTGCAACTGTAGCTAAATTCTGAAGGATGATTTTTTCTGGAAAGTTAGACACTTACCTTTTCCAGTTACTACAGTTTTTTAATTGCATCCAGTGACATCTCTGCAGAAACTGAGCTTCATATATTCCAGACTGACCTAGCAAAGCTGGCCAACAAGAACGACTTGAGACCCACAAACAACAACCAAGTTAACCCTATATTCTTCCAGATATGTTTAAGAATACCTTCATGGTTTCCTTAGGAACAGAGACCTACACATCACATCATTGAAAGGTCTGAGTCAGCTTTACCTTTGAAAAACCATAAATAAGTAATCAATGCAGAATCCTAGTAATGTTGAAGAAGTTTGGATTTCACTTTCCATGCTTTAGAATTTTAATGTATAACTTTGAAGGTCAGGAAGAGGCACTTTGTCCACTTGGTAAAGAATTCCACAGAAAATATAAATGTAAAATTCTAAATACTAGCAACTGAGAAGTTAAATTATGATGGCTACACTCATTTTAATTCTTTCAATTGACAGAATGTGACTATTAATTGGATGAACTCTGACATATATGTTGTGATTAAATTATCTCTGAAAGGTGCTCACTGTTAGCAGCAAGAGTTGATGAAGAAATAAATTGTGGTTTCCAGATCAATACAGACACCTGTATGTGAAATTTTTAAAATTAAATTAACTGACAAAATCTGAAAAGGGTGTTTTGATAGGCAGCTGAAGGAAGCAATAGGGCAACATTTCATTCTGGCTATGTGTTAGTTGCTAATAGCTAGCTCAAGACTACATGTTTCTATTTTCTCTCTCATTTGTGGGTGGAAACAAACAAAAAAAAAAGATTTAAAAGTACTTGGTTTTGAAAAAGACAGTGTGTATTACTTTGTTGAGGGACATAAACCTTTGACTGTATTGGTTAGGCTGCAGAGAACTGGGATACTTTCTACATCCTGCTATTTAATAAAAAAAAAGGGCAGAAAAGATGTTTCCTCTTTGGAATAGTTATTCTTTATACCTAAAATGAAAGAGGAAGCATGCAAAAGCATAAGGCAGTCCTTTGTGATCAAGATGCTACACACTTGGAGAACTACCACTTCTGCTATGGTAATATCACTGTAACTCAAGAGAAGTAATGCTAACAGGAAAAGGTGCAGGTCTCTGCCTTGTGGTTCCACTGCAGCTTAAAAAAAAATGCAAGTATTCCACAGAGTTCACAATTATACATGCTAACTTCAGAACAAACTGTAAATATACACTGGGAACATGTGGCACTTGGCATTTCTTAGTAACTTGTTCTTCACATTCAGAGGGAATAAAAGTAATTTTCTCAATACTGACAGAAATCTTACCAAAAAGTGGAATGTATCTAAGAATCTGACTTACAGAAACAAGTTCCAGCTACTTGCTCACAGCACTACTGAACACGTAACTGCAAATAAGAGCAAATGACAGCAGAAAATGAGATACAAGTAAGAAACTAAGGTGAGGCCATGAAAAAAAAAAACTGTAGTGCATGTGCTGAATAAATAGGACCACATAAAGAAATTACAAAAAATAAAATTACAAGATATTAAGGACAACCCTTGGATTAATACTGAGCTCTAGAAGTCCAAATATGAAAAATCAATGGCCTAGCTGCAATAAAAACATCATAGCAGCTTAAGGCTGAGAACTGCCTTAGTGACTTCCACAGAAGAGTAAGAGGGATGCAGG
The DNA here is from genome assembly GCF_028554395.1 of Pezoporus wallicus. Lineage (NCBI taxonomy): Eukaryota > Metazoa > Chordata > Aves > Psittaciformes > Psittacidae > Pezoporus > Pezoporus wallicus. Next base: position 511,396 of record NW_026642992.1, on the reverse strand, counting down.
GAAGGAGGATTTGGGAGGGAAGGTCCACTCCTTCACATGGGTAGGGATAATTGCCTTTCTTCAGCATCTGATGAAGTGAAGGCACAGAAGGCTGGAGCACATGGGAGAGCAAGGAGAAAATCCCAGCTTTCCAGTATTTGAGCTCTTGTCAAATGCAAATGCAATGCAGGTACATTCCACCCTCAGTTCTAGATATGTGGTCACATAAAAATCCAGCTCCTAAAATAATACTATTTGTATGAGAAGATCACACATAAGCATCTTCTTTTTTTTTTCTAAATCTGTCTAATGGTTAGAACTATTGCTTGATAAAATTTAGGGAAATCACTTTTCTCCTATATTTAAGATGCATAATAACATTTTTTCTTTCCTTCTCTTTAAATGTCAAACTAAGCCAGTCTATCCTTGCAAAATAAATTGGTGTAGTTATTTTAGATTAAAGTATTTATGCACACATACTACTTTATAAGTGATACAGAATGAATGGAAACACCTTTGCTCTGATTCTTTTAAATACAGACAGCTGCCCTTGGAGTCAGAAAAGTAGAAGGCATTAACAGACATGAAGGCACCTTAAAATGATCCCAATAATTTGCTATGCACAACAAGATAAATATAATTTAAAAAAAAAAAGAAAAAAAACCACCATATAGTTAACACAAATACACTGTAATTCATTTTCATCACAGAAAAAAAATACTGAGTTCAGGATCAATTGAAAATTTTACATTATATTACATATAAATGGATAATATCAAATAGAAATAAGATTATTATTCTATCAGCACTAAACTCTATTAAAGAAGCATAAAAGATATAAAAAACAGATATATATTACTACAGCTACTTACAAAATACAGTCTGGAATCTTAATAGATTGTGATTCAGCATAGGAAAAAGGAAATATAGTGAAAAAGCCCTTTCACACTTTTACTTATTTTGCTTGCTGTATTTTAGTTAGTAAGTGGTTAGCCTTTTAAGAGATGGAAGCATGATGGAAAGAGATTATATTCATTATACCTGCCAGTAACAATTCTCTCAGCATGAAGCTCTGAAACCCATGACGCACATCAACTCCATCAGAGAAGATAATCTTTTAAAATGAAAATAATTCTCTCATCAAAAATACATTTAACTTGTTACAATAAGAATGCTGAGATCCACAACTGTAAGCAATTGGACTGATAATCAGTAAAATGCTACTTTTTTGTCTCCAAATCTATAAACAGGTAGCTTTTTACTCCTGAAAAATAGCAACTTCAAGTCCTGTATGAGCTGCATGTTTTCTATCTCTTGAGAAATGGAACTGCCATGATGGTATAAATAATTATATGCAAACAATTATTTTCCTAGACTTGCTAAATAAGAATACAGTTGCAAGAAATTTAATCAAAAGTCATGTGGAGAAAGGCATTTTCCTCTTAATGACTGAGGGAACTAGCTGTGGACGAGCCTGGGATGAATAGATAGCATGAAATTATTGTTAACTATTGAAACTATTGTAACTATTGAAACTATTGTTACATAGTTGAAACAAATCTAGAGAGTATTTTTCTAGAGCTTAAAGTCAAATCTGAGATTTGTCATAGGTAATATCAGAATTTCTGATAACATTTCTGGAGTTAGGAAATTTTTTATTAAACTTGTAGTTGAATACTAGCTGAAAAGAGATACAAGCAAGTGTAATAGCAGGCTTAGGTTAAAAAATACTTGGGAAAATTGAAGAAAAAAACAGGGTACAGATTACTGAGGACAAAATTGTCATTACTTAGATACCACACTTAGGCAGGTATGATTAACTGACTAACTAATGGAGAAACAACTGGCTACATAGTAATTTTTCAGGAAAGGATCTACAGTGTGTGGCTCTAGCATCAATCCATAAAAAGCCAGACCTCATACTGGGATCTATACAAAGGAGCACAGTCGCAGAGCCACCTGACATAAACTTCCACAGTGTTCAGCACTACTAGGTTCTCAACAGGAGAACGATGCCCGCTTTTTGGTATGTGGGTTAGTTGGGGAGATTCCTGAGAAGAATAAGAAGGATTATAGATTGGGAAACATGACCCTATTCCAAAGGCCTAATTAGAACCCTAGAAAAAACTAGGGCTCCTGAGGAGAAGGAAACACCAAGCAAAAGTGTAATGATGTTCAGTGCAAGAGGCTATTGTGCGCCTGTAAGGAATAACCTGTTGATCACAAGCAAAATCTTTCTAGCAGTAAGGAATATACTGCTGCTGGACATTAGAATATACCCTAAGAAAGCTGGATGGGCTACATCAGGACCGTCTATACCAGTGTCCTACCTCTGACAGGGCAAATACCTCTGACAGGCCAATAACTAATTGCATTAGTTATGATACTCTGCCTGGGCAGAGGTTCCTCTGTGATGCTACAAAGGGAAAATAAAAGCACAAGCAACAGGACAGGGATATCACAAAGAGAGGGGTTAAGTGGCAGAAGAATACCTAAAGTAGAAGAACATTACATCCAGTGTTTCAGGATAGACCCCTCTTTCTAAGTACGTCAGGAAAAAGAAATACCAGCTCTTCTTGAAGGTCCTCCAGCATTCTAGGACCAAACCAAAGCATCCCTGTCAGACCCCGGCTCTTAAAACCAGAAATTATAATGAGGCTCAACTCTAGTGTGTGTCCTGGAGGATGTCAGAATTCTGCTTGGCTGAGCCAAAAATTAAACCATGCTGCTCATCTGAAGAGGTCTCATAAACAGAGCCTTGTCAATCCTAGTATGTTACAGATCACACATGCTAGTCATCTAGAGCACGTAGCTCAGCTTAGTTTTGCAGTTACCTAACACTTATATACATACCAGATACATATATACACAGAAGCAGACACAAACACGTGGTTTTGTGTTGGTATTTGTCCTAATTACAAATGCTTTTGGTCAAACAACGTTTACACAAATGAAAATTAACTTCTTTTCTTTTTTTTTTTTCCCCTGAAAAATCTTTACAATAACTATCTAGAGAGATTCCATATCTACAGAAATGTCCAAAAACTACGTATTTGTTAAATTTCTGCATACAATAATTCATCTGTGTATGAAAAGGCATATGGATGAATAATAATATATTTTGGTTCAACTCCATACATTATAAACTAAGAAGTATTTCATATATACAAAGATTTTACCAAGACAATATATAGCACGTACAAGCTTTAATTTTGATTTTAAATAGAAAATAATTCGACACTGTAACAAACATAACGACAGCAATTACAATGAACTTCAAAACATAAAATGTTATAATTGTTACATTTTCAGCTGTAAAGCTTTACTAGAAGGAAGAAGATTTTTATCAGGGGTGTATATACCAAACTTTCAAATTGAGAAGATCTGAGATCACATTTAGGGAAGAAGTTTACAGTTACACATAGGATAGTACAATGGGGACCCCCTTGTTAGAATCACAGAATCATAGAATAGCTAGAGTTGGAAAGGATCTTAAGATTATCAAGTTCCAACCCCCATGCCATGGGCAGGGACACCTCACACTAATGCATGCCACCCAAGGTTTTGTCCAACCCGGCCTTGAACACGACGAGAGATGGAGCTTTCACAATATCCTTGGGCAACCCATTCCAGTGCCTCACCACCCTCACAGTAAAGAACTTCTTCCTTATGTCTAACCTAAACTTCCCCTGTTTAAGTTTTAACCCGTTACCCCCTGTCCTATCACTACAGTCCCTAATGAAGAGTTCCTCCCCAGCATTCCTGTAGGCACCCTTCAGATACCGGAAGGCTGTTATGAGGTCTCCACGCAGCCTTCTCTTCTCCAGGCTGAACAGCCCCAACTTTCTCATCCTGTCATCATACAGGAGGTGCTCCAGTCCCCTGATCATCCTCGTGGAACTCCTCTGGACTTGTTCCAACAGTTCCATGTCCTTTTTATGTTGAGGACACCAGAACTGCACACAATACTCCAAGTGAGGTCTCATGAGAGCAGAGTAGAGAGGCAGGATCACCTCCTTCGATCTGCTGGTCACTCTCCTTTTGATACAGCCCAGGATACGGTTGGCTTTCTGGGCTGCGAGCACACACTGAAGCCAGCTCATGTTCATTTTCTCATCAACCAGCACCCCCAAGTCCTTCTCCGCAGGGCTGCTCTGAATCTCTTCTCTGCCCAACCTGTAGCTGTGCATGGGATTGCTCCAACACAGGCGTAGCACCTTGCACTTTGCTTTATTGAACTTCTTGAGGTTTACACAGGTCCACCTCACAAGCATGTCAAGGTCCCTCTAGATGGCATTCCTTCCCTCCAGTGTATCAACCGAACCACACAGCTTGGTGTCATCGGCAAACTTGCTGAGGGTGCACTCAATCCCACTGTCCATGTCAGCGACAAAGATGTTGAACAAGACCGGTCCCAACACCAATCCCCGAGGGATGCCACTCATTACTGGTCTCCAATTGGACACTGAGCCATTGACCACAACTCTTTGTGTGCAGCCATCCAAACAGTTCTTTACCCACCGAGTGGTCCATCTATCAAATTGACGTGTCTCTAATTTGAGACAAGGATGTCATGCGGGACAGTGTCAAATGCTTTGTTCAAGTCCGGGTAGATGATGTCAACTGCTCTGCCCCTGTCCATCAGTTATGGAGCCCCATCGTTGAAGGCCACCAAATTGATCAGGCCGGATTTCCCCTTACTGAAGCTGTGCTGGCTGTCACCAAGCACCTTGTTGTTTTTCATGCACCTTAGTATGCCATCCAGGAGAATCTGATCCAAGATTTTGCCAGGCACAGGGGTGAGACTGACTGGTCTGTAATTCCCCAGGTGATCCATTTTCCCCTTCTTGAAAATGGGGGTTATATTTCCCTTTTTCCAGTTGTCGGGAACTTCACCTGACTGCCATGATTTTTCAAATATGATGGACAGTGGCTTAGCAACTTCATTTGCCAGCTCCTTCAGGACCCACAGATGGATTTCATCAGGTCCCATGGACTTGTGCACTTTCAGGTTTTTAAGATGGTCTCAAAGCAGATCCTCTCCTACAGAGGGACTAGGGTCTTCATTCTCACAGTCCCTGCATCTGCCTTCCAAGACTTGGGTGGTGTGGTCAGAGCATTTGCCAATGAAGACGGAGGCAAAGAAGTCATTGAGAACCTCAGCCTTCTCCAAATCCAGGGTAGGCAGTTCTCCTGATAGCATCTGGAGAGGGTCTACGTTGTCCCTAGTCTGTCTTTTATTTGATACGTACCTATAGAATCCCTTCTTGTTTTCCTTAACATCCCTAGCCAAGTTTAATTCTAACTGGGCCTTAGCCTTCCTAACCAGATCCCTAGCTTCCCACACTACATCCCTGTATTCTTCCCAGGCCACCTGTCCTTGCTTCCAGCTTTTATAAGCCTCTTTTTACCCTCTAAGTTTCCTTAGCAGCTCTTTATCCATCCAAGGAAGTCTCCTGGCGCTCCTGCTGCACTTCCTTCTAATTGAGACACAACACTCCTCAGCTTGCAGTAGGTGATCCTTAATATCAACCAACATTCTTGGGTTGCCCTGCCCTCTAGGGCTGTATCCCATAAAACGTTATGGGTTCTATGCAGGTTCCTGAAGAGGCCAAAGTCTGCTCTCTTGAAGTCCAGGGCAGTGAGCTTGCTGCACGCTCTTCTCACTGTCCTGAGGATCTAAAATTCGAGCAGCTCATGATCGCTGCAACCGAGGCTGCCCTGGAGAGTCACATTTCCAACGAACCCTTCCCTGTTGGTGAGCATGAGGTCAAGCATGGCACCTCTCCTTGTCGGTTCCTCTATTACTTGCAGAAGGAAGTTGTCTTCCACACAACCGAGGAACCTCCTGGATTGCTTGTGCCGGGCCGTACTGTCCTTCCAATAGATGTCAGGGTGGTTGAAGTCACCCATGAGAACAAGGGCCTGTGAGCGTCAGGCTTTTCCTATCTGTCTGTAGCATGCTTCATCCACAGATTCCTCTTGATCAGGCAGTCTGTAACAGATCCCCACAGTAATGTCTCCCATCACTGTTCTCCCTTTGACCCTGACCCACAAACTCTCTGTGGACTGCTTACCTGTCCCCAGACAGAGTTCCATACTCTCCAGCCTATCCCTAACACAAAGGGCAACTCCCCCACCCTGCCTGCCTGGCTTGTCTTTTCTAAACAGCCTGTAACCTTCCATTCCAACACTCCAGTCATAGGAGCCATCCCACCATGTTTCTGTGATGCCTATTATATCATATCCCCGTAGACATGCACACCATCTCTAATTCCTCTTGTTTGTTCTCCATTCTACGGGCATTTGTATAGAGCCCAGTCTCAAGGGAGGTGTGTTGCCTACCAGGGGCACGGATGAGGGATGTTACAGACAGGCTGCCAGTAAGTCCCACTGACTATTACCCACTTCTAGTGATCCATGTGGGGGCTAGCCAAGTGCAAGGTGCTACGCCTGTGTTGGAGCAATCCCATGCACAGCTACAGGTTGGGCAAAGAAGAGATTCAGAGCAGCCCTGCAGAGAAGGACTTGGGGGTGTTCATTGATGAGAAAATGAACATGAGCTGGCTTCAGTGTGCGCTTGCAGCCCAGAAAGCCAACCGTATCCTGGGCTGCATCAAAAGGAGCATGACCAGCAGGTCGAAGGAGGTGATCCTGCCTCTCTACTCTGCTCTTGTGAGACCTCACTTGGAGTATTGTGTGCAGTTCTGGTGTCCTCAACATAAAAAGGACATGGAACTGTTGGAACAACTCCAGAGGAGTTCCACAAGGATGATCAGGGGACTGGAGCACCTCCCGTATGAAGACAGGATGAGAAAGTTCAGCTTGGAGAAGAGAAGGCTGCTTGGAGACCTCATAGCAGCCTTCCAGTATCTGAAGGGGGCCTTTAGGGATGCTGGGGAGGCACTCTTCATTAGGGACTGTAGTGATAGGACAAGGGGTAACGGGTTAAAACTTAAACAGGGGAAGTTTAGGTTAGACATAAAGAAGAAGTTCTTTACTGTGAGGGTGGTGAGGCACTGGAATGGGTTGCCCAAGGATGTTGTGAAAGCTCCATCCCTGGTCATGTTCAAGGCCGGGTTGGACAAAGCCTTGGGTGACATGCATTAGTGTGAGGTGTCCCTGTCCATGGCAGGAGGTTTGGAACTAGGTGATCTTAAGGTCCTTTCCAACCCTAACTATTCTATGATTCTGTGATTACAGCATATTAAAACTCAGCCAAGTGCCTTACCCTCTGTTGCCTTTTGCTGTAGAGCTCAGAGCATCACAGTGAAGCTGGTGACAGCTTCCTGCCAAGGCCTGAATTCCTGTAGCAGTCACATTTTATAGCCACAAAGATCAAGATACCTGTAGATATCAAAACAACTGATTACTTTTAAAGTGTATCTGTTATGAGCACAACATCATGAAATAAAGAAACATGCACATTTTCAGGGTGATCTGTATAGATTTACTGTGTGACTTGAATAAATATACTAGTAAGACCATGACAGAGGTAGTTCAAGTTGAGTAAATTGGATACACTCTGCATTGATATGTATTACTTCTCACTTCCGCTTTTATTATGGCTTCAGTTTGAAAGAACTTTGTTCAAAACCTGTTAATGAGAAGGATTTTCACTAGATCAATAAGATAGTTTCTGTAGAAAAGAAAGTTTATTACACTAAGACACTGCCTTCACCTTGTCCTCAGGCTTTTATGTATACATGCCCACTTTTGACAAGGAAAATGCAATGACTCCCAAAATATAAATTAATTGCATGCAACCGAGAGTTGCAGTTAATGTTCTATAAACAAGTTGCTTCATTTGAATTCTAAATGTGAGATCCACTAGCTTTGCTTGCAATTCTCGTGCCTAAGCAGCTCATGGATATCTATCTTAAATCATAAGACAAAAACCCAGTGGTGAGTGTTCATTTGTGAATTACTAAAGACGGATAATAAACTTGTGAAGCTTACAACTATGTCACAACAGTACAGGATTTTAAAGCTGTAATTTACCAATTAAGAACTAAAATTGCAGAGTAGTTACTAAGGCATGTCTTGCATCAGAACATATATATCATATGCTAGAATAAAATTTATGCCAGATCAACATACCAAATAACACAATGAAATCCTGTTATTCTAAAGAGACTGCAAGAACATTTTCTGCCTGCTAGAGTCTATTACCATGTTCCCATTTGGAGAGTACACCTGAGTAGCATCTGTTTGCCTAAGAATTTCACGAATGTGAGCATGCTAGAGGGCTGTTAGGAAAGTAATGCTGTATTTTCTATTTGATACTAATTCTCATGAGAAACTAGCAGGCTCAGCTAAAACATTCAACAGTGTGGTTAACGAGCATAAGGAAGGAGCACTTTGATTATTATCGTGAGGCACCATCAAAATACCCAAGACAGATGGACAGAAGCAGTCTCTGCTACCTCATCGTTTTCTGTGGTTCCAATTACATAGAACCATGCAGAAAGATAAAAGGAATTATGTGAAGTTACGGCTTCAGTGAACTCAGAATTTTGTAGTAGAAAAGGAAAGCTTAACTGAAGCAGATGCTGTTACAGTATCTCACTCCTTTAATGAATATTGCAACTGTTTTTTTTTTCATTTACATACATTGAAAAGGTGAGGAAAAACAAGATTCTGTGATAAATAGTAACTGCTTGACAGTGTTTATATATAAAACAATTGCTTCTCCAGAAATTTAGTAATTAAAATTTTGCAGTCTTGCATAAAATATCATGATTTCACCATGGAAAGAAATATCTTTACAGAATAATAACATAATGTTTTGATTGTTCATATCAAGATAAGTATTTCTACAGGACCACTATTTCATCCTTCTTACAAACACTGTGAAGGAAAATTGATGTCTCTATCTTTCTCTAAACCAAAATTGCTGGAAAAAATGGACATTTATGCAGAGGCAGCTGGCTTTTGACAAATAGGATGTCATTCAAAAGATACATGCTTTCATTCACTAGAACCAGGAACTGTTGTTTCAGGACTTGCATACCACCACAGTGACATCTCTGGTAAAGAATCCACAGTCTGCTTTTGGCACACCAGCAGCACCCACATGATTTTTCAAATGGCTAAGTACTCAAATTTACAAGAATCGGATATGAGCAAACATTTTCCTTTCAGTTTTCAAGTGTGCACATCGTCATTCATAAATAGGTGCTGAAGAACCCTAGGCCTTTGTCTGTCACTTGTGAAAAGCAACTGAAAACTAAAAACTCTGGTTTAGGACACTGAGTCAGAATAAAGTGGAAAACTGTATCTTTCACCTAAAATACAGTATATACAGGTGAAAGAAAATAATTCTTTAGATAAGTGCCTACACATACCAGCCTAAAATGTCCCTGCCAGAAAACTGAATGGAGCTGAAAACAATAAAATCTAAAGGCCATTCATGCTGACACAACTTGTGTGTAGATAAACATTATACAGTTATCATGATACCTATCATCAAAATGTGTGTGGCATTGCAGCCCTTTAGGATAACCTGTTCCTTGCTCCTTGTAAAATTTGCTTTTGTTCAAGAAGCAGATATTGTGATGTCCTGGGTTCAGCGGTAGCAGTCATTTTTTTCTCCTTCTTAGTAGCTGGTGCAGTGCTGTGGTTTTGACTTTCAGCCTGGGAACAGCGCTGATAACACCGATGTTTTTAGTTGCTGCTCAGTAATGTTTAGTCTGACCAAGGACTTTCTGAGTCTCATGCTCTGCCAGGGAGGAACAGAAGCCAGAATGAAGCAGAAACAGGACACTTGACTCAAACTGACCGAAGGGGTATTCCATACCGCAGCACATCATGCCCAGGATGTAAACTGAGAGCTCCCCAGAAGGGCTAGATCACTGCTTCATCAGGCTGGGTATCAACGGGTGTCATTGTGTTCTCTTCCCTTGTAATTTCCCTTATCATTATTGGTGGTAGCAGTAGTGGTTTGTGTTATACCTCAGTTACTGGACTGTTCTTATCTCAACCAGTGGGAATTACATTCTTTCAATTCTCCTCCCTGTCCCTCCAGGAGCTGGGGGGGAGGAAGGGGGGTAGTGAGCAAGTGGGTTGCGTGGGTCTGAGTTACTGACTGCACTTAAACCACAACATGTGATAACAAAGTGAAATACATTGTAGTAGCAATTAAGATTGAAATTTACAACATGTATTGATTTCATTAGCACATATACATAACACGGCTGGATCCTCACCTCATGATCTTTGTCTCCTTTGGGTTAGTCCCTGTCCTGACTCAGGGGGCAGATCTTCCCAAATCACAACAACCTTATTGACCAAAGACATCTAACAATACATTCTCAGCTGCTGAGTCAAGAGCCATCACTATTTCCACACCAGTTAGACAAAATGCATAACTATACATTGATTTAAGCTACCAAAATAAATATAGATACCAATAGTTATTTTCAGCAAGAGCCCTCTTAGCAACAGATTATTCTATTAATAGCAAAATTACAATTCATTTTATTATCATCTGTGTTTTGCTCATTATGACAGGAAGTATTCACATCCTCTCACTAAGGATACATTTCCAGTTTCTACACCGTGTTTTTTTTAAAGCTCTATGTAATGACTTCCACCAATACACAATGAGATCTGGTAACTTACTGCCTTTTCTATATACTAAATTCAGGCTACAGATAACACTCTGAAATAAAGTGTAGTTTTTAGCACATGAATGACAGACAGGGTTCTCTCTGTTATAAAACGTAGGAGACATTCACCTGCCTTATATTACACCATTTCTGTAATTCCATGCCTACAGGCCTACAGAAAAACAAGAAGTGCAGACACTACTGTGGATTCCTATGGGTTACACAAAATGCTTCAACTGCATAGCAAATATCGATACATAACACTACAAATACCAACATGTGCATATAATGCAAATAATGTAGATATAATTCAGACTGCACCTAGTTGTTTTAGAACTGAGGCAAGAGCAAGAAATCAGAACTCCCTCACCACATTGAGCCAAGTTAAACTGAATGTAAATTGTTTTCTCAGATGTTTCAGAATATGTGATGAACATACATGGGTAATGCTCAGGACTCTGCCACTGTGCAGTGTTGGCAGATCTGGAGGACCTCTGGCCATGGACCTTACATATTTGATAGTTACAGAATAGCAGTCAAACACCTTTAGTTTTCTAAGTCTGGTGAGAAAAACATAAAATTACAGAAACATCAAGTCCAAGATGATTAGTGCATAAAGCAAAAAAAAAAAAAAAAAAAAAATCCAAAACTTTTTTTGGAGTTTTTCAGTTTTCTTTCTCATAAACAGACTGGACATGAAGCATCAAAAAGGTTGCAAATAGAGAAGAACTGATGACTTCCTGTCATCCAGTTTCAATGTAATGGAGAAGAAACACACAAAAGAGAAACTTCTAAAACAAACCCAGAGAAGAAGCAGGTAGTCAAATGTTAGTCACTGTATCTGAATCTCCTTCTCTGGGTATCAGAGTGATGGAAAACTCTTCAAGATATCTATTTGTATAATAGTTTCATCCCGACAGCCTGGTAGGTTTTATAGACGCTTTCACACAGCAAATATACACTCAGATAAGAAAGCTCCTGTTCAAATTTATCATCAGAAATTTGAATCTGCAGTGTGCTGGAAACTTTAAGATGTGCTCATTTCCTGAACCCAGAAGGATATGAAAGAGAACATTCCTCCTGAGCAGAACTTTATCCTTACTATAGTATTTTAATTTTTATAGTATTTTAAAGTTTGTTATAGTATTTTAAAGTTTGTGTTTTCTTATTAACATTTTCATTAACATTTTCCTCTGACATCTTTCCTTCTCTCTGATACTTTAAAATCTATTTTTAGAAACTTATTTGTCCCATTTGATTGTGATCATTCTTTTTTGCCTCTTCCAAGTCTTTTCATTCCATGTTAGGAAGAAAAGAGACAAAATAGTTCTTTTGTATTCTCTGCCTTTGATGCAATTTCTACTATTTCTAAATATGAGAGGAATTCCCCTCTCCATGTACTGCATAACATGGTCCACCTCTTTTCACATTTTGTAGATCATTATGGTCTCTCCTATCTAACAAAATATGGGACACAAAGGTATGAGCATATTAGTATTTAGTACAAGACCTACATGCGAGTGAAGGAACTGCTGTTCTTTTGAAAGTCATGAAAGAGAAGTCAGAGAAGAACTGTCAGAAGCAGCAGTGAAACTTTAATTACAGGATATAGATCCTGGCTGGCTTATTTATAACTACATGTTTTGTTGCACTTGGCAACCACTTGCTCTTACTCGGTCATGCAGCTGTATGCAGGCATCTAGGAAATGGAAGAATTCAATAGTCAAGTACTCTGCATATGTCTGCTGCCCCTGTTGTGATCAAAGCTTGTGTGCCATGCCTCAACTAGCACTGAACAAACTTAGCTGCACTGCTGGAGCACCATGGAGTTATACTGCAGCCACTATAAACACCCAAAGCAGCTAAATACATATTTGTGCAATTGGTCTGTGCTTCATTTCTCTCTGTGGTGATCCCAATGCTCAGCCAAGTTAGTTTAAAACCACTATGGGTATGCTACCAATCATGACAAAGAGGTTCCTGGGGTAATCCTGGGGTAACTGTGAGTGAGTTATCCAGACCAGAAAAGCCCAAGAATTGCTCCAGGGTAGGCAGGGCGGTGTTCTGCAATGCTGCCTGTGTATCTCTGCTCTCACAATTCTGGCTAGGACTTCCACAAGCACCTACCAACGTCTCCCAAAGCAGTTCAGTGCTTTTGTTTTCTTTAAACTGTGAAATCCAGTTTGCCTGTGAAATGTATGGTGGCTACACAGATTGTGCTGTGAAAATTAGGCCAATCTTAAAGTAGTTCTCTAAGTAACTAGGTTTAGTTGCCTAACCTTGAAAGAGGAAACGGACAGAAAATTGCGCTAAAATTACTACAGAAAATACCGTTGCCATTCTGTGAGTTAGAAAGGTCTTACTAAACTGTGTGTTTGAAAGGATCAGGTGTTAAAATGAAGAAGGAGATGATGCACTGCATAGTAGGGCACTACTGCATGTAATACACATGTGCTGTCGTCCCCCAACAGAGGTTTTTATCCCAGAAGCTTTGCACAAATTGAAAAGGAGTTTGGCAATTTGTACAGAACTGCCGCACTCCTGGCAGCAAGATCCAAATTACTGTTCCATATGGCTACCGGGCATCTGGACACTTCAGGCTTCTGCATAAATAGAGATGATACACGCAGTGGGCCAGCACATCTTGCATGCACTGGACCCTTTCCACGTCTCGTAATTGTGTCAGTATGGCTAACACAGTATGTCCAAACTTTTTTGCATTTACTACCCATGTGCTGACCACTATGGAGTATCTATGCGCACATACCTAGTACTTCTCAATTCAATACAGGTAACTGAAAGTTTCACCCTATTAATTAACATACCTGAGTGAGTAAAATGCATGACTTACTGGCATTATTTAAAAATAATAATTTTCTTATGTGCTACCTTTTGCACTTCAGGTAATGAAGGTGTTTTAATGTTTATTCATTTATATGATCCTCTGCAGCATACTTTTTTAGCAATAATAAATGGAATGTCTGATACACACAAAAAAAAATTCAACAGATTTTCATGTTTTCTGATTCCATTTATTAGAAGGAAGTTCAATGACAAGCCAACAAAACTACATCAAAGTATTCCTTTGCCCCAGTTTGTGCCCTTGACTTTTCTGTTTATTGTTTACCTATGACACAGAATTCATTTTATCACAGAGTGACGCACATATTCTTGTACCTCACTCACAAAATACATTATGTAAAAAAAAATTTTGTTTTTTAATTACCAATATATATGTAACAGACAGATTCACAATATACTTCATCCACTTTCTAGATGTGTGTATTATAAGAAATATATAAGCAGTATATTATTGCAGAAATTAACTCATCTTCTCCCATTCTCATTCATCTTGTTGCTTTATGCAAATACGTTAACATAGCTCTTACTATTACAAACTTTATGTTGCTCAGGGTTTGATTTTTTTCCTGACTAATCACTCAAATCTAATGCTGCCTATATACTCCCAACACAAAATTCGATTAGATTGCTACTGAGGTTGTTACACAGCATATCAAACTGAAATAGTATAAAGCCAGGGAATAAGCTGCTCATACATTTAGTCCTACTCTTCCAGGCTTTATTAGCTCTGTTGCAGCACAGAATCCTCTTAAAGAAAAATGTGTGCAGTCGTTAATCGGAACAGTTTGATGGTGACATACTCAATCAGAACTGATTCATGTTATGACTATGTGTAGTTTGAATGTATGACTCATAAAAAAGGCTGGAACAAAACCTGGTCTCTCACAAGTGGTTGTAAGGACAGGACAAGGGGGGTAAATGGGCTTCTAGAGACACCAGAGAACAGGGAAATTACGATGGATTTGCTTTATCTCTTGTCTTATCTCAAGTACCAAGCAAAGTCACTTACATGTAATCTCAAGGCTCAATCTACACTTTAAAGTTCTGGCATAGACACATGTCTGGAGTGTGAAAACACACCTTCAACCAGCTGCCCTGATTAATGCCCCCAGATGACACAATCTGGCTATCAAAACCACTAGATTATCACCAGCTGCTATTCACCATAGGATACTGCTTTATCATTCTGCTAAACAAGCACAGTTGCAGCAGCTACATCCCAGTTTCAGAAACAGTTATGGACACTTTTCCTTGGAAGTTCTATTAATACCCACCTTCCAATGTAAACACAGTCATATGCACATTTAATAACACAACACAGATGATAAAACTTAGCTGCCATTAAGCTGAAGGAACTTCATTGTCTCAACAAACTGATAGAATCTGCACAAAAATGTTTGAATGGTATTTGATTTTTACCATGTTTTTCAGCCAGGATATTTAAAGCATCATTGACATCTGTTAGGAGAAAAACCCTGAAAACCAAAATGCAAAAAGTAAGTGCTATTTCTCCAGTCTTGGAAGGTAAAAAAGATGTACACATGGACTTCAATAGTGCATGATGATATGACTTAATTTACACTTTTTCCTAAAACACCTGGCCTGAAAGAAGCTTCTGCTAAAGAAACAACTCCTGAATCAGTAGATCCTGCACAGCTATTTAAACACAGAAGTAAGGTGTTTACAAAAGATAACTTGCATGCAGCAGGATTGTGCCCCCTCTCAGCACAGGAACATTACAGATTGTTACATGAAGTATCTAGAGATGAAACAAACAAGCACCTTTGTTGCTGAGCAGGGCTGAATGATCCTAGAGGAAGGCCTTGGCAAAGTTTACTTCACTAAACATGGTCTTGGAAGAATTCTCAAATTGCAATTTTTATCCTGCTGCTGTTCTTTAAGTACTACTCTTAATCTTTATTTTTATATCCACAGAATTAAAAAACAATTTTATGACACTATATGTTGTTATTTTAAATGTGATTCTAGCAGCACATTTACAAAATATATAGGTATACACATACATGCCTACATACTTAGTGTACTATACATTTTCCATATATAAAGTATACACTTGTTTTCACACCCTTATATGTGTTTAGGTACATGTTTTTATATGGTACAAAACTAAATGAAAATTTTTGTAGGTTTGAATAGCATGCACCTTAACAAAACTGTAGCTGTTTATTGGTGCAGTTAACTGCACTGCAGCTGAGTTTCAGTTCAGTATGAATTGAAGTTGCTATACCTCACTGTAATATTATAGCAGTGCCCTTGCTTGTGACATTCAAGGACAGAATAACTTGTTCATCAATTGAAGTCATTGTCAATGATAAGAAAATAATAGCAAAAATCAGATTTGTTTCTTTGGTCTACTGTCAATTTTAAGAGTTCAAAAATCCAAAGATAAGTTTAAAGCAGTTTTAATCCAACTTAAATTAATTGTAATTAATTCTATATTCCTTTGTTTGTCTCCTGAGCCTGCAGAACTCCTTTTCTCAGGTGTGAAGGCCAGGTATTGCTGTAGCTACAGTTTACAGATTATAAATTGAACTGTGTAGCTACCGCACTGCTATCTCTTGATAGTCAGGTGTTACCAGGCATGAGCAATGGGCTAACAGTGAGCTATTACTCTTCCAGTGCACTGGCACCTTATCTTTAGTTGGTTCTCACTGTGACAGCCCTCCCCATACTCAATCTTATGGACAGCCAGTGTGTATTTACAGTATGTGTGAAGATAGCTGGCACCTGGGTTTGTGTCTCCTTTGCCTCCTGTTCAAGCTGTTACATCCCCACTGCAACTGCCTTTGGGACCTGATCTCCACTCTGAAACAGAAGCCAGATTTGCAGCAGATAATCATATTATGAGGCTGCTCCTAATCGCTCTTCACAAAGTAATCTGAAGGCCTTTGTAAAATCTATTGAATGCCAGTGTCTGAGATCTGCAGCCAGGTATTATGGCCTGCCCCACTCGGACATCTCCTGTGGATTTTCTCTACTTAATGTTCTGTCCCCTTGGCAACTGATTTATCTCTACCTCTGCTGTGAAGCCTATTCAATTCCATAGCCTGAAAGCAATTGTAAATGCCAAGAACTTTACCATGGTGCCACAAATCATTTCTCCGTAAGACAGAATAAAAACGTGAATTTACAAAGAGAAAAAAACTTTCATGTTGGCAGGAAACTCCAATTGTGCTAATTAATAGAAGACTTTTTGGCATTTTTCTATGGAAAAAAGTGCTGAAACAGATTTTTACTGCATTTTGTATAATTTTAAAATCAATTAACAGTTCACTTAAGAAATCTTCAAATCACTAGGTGCTGAAATTTAAATGTTTCTATTGAATTGGCTCATTGGGCTCCAGTTAAATATTTTAGGCATCCTCCTTTCTCTTGTTTTCACATTTCACGTAATAGGTATATTAACAAGATCTAAAATTATATATATTTTTTAACTAACATTCTTCCCATCTAACAGGATAATTTTGTGTTTTATGTGACTGTATTATTAGAACAATTGACATCTTCCCAATGGCCTCTGAGAGCAAAAGTGTCATTATTAGCCACGTTATCAGTTAATAAATAAAATCTGAAACAAAGGGATGAATATGGGAATTCTTGAGTCTTCACTTCTTGACAAGTTTCATGAAGATAGTACAAGGAGTCTGTGCAGACACAGTAGTGCCTATATCACAGTTTTGGTGCCTTGGCTGAAAATTCCTGCCTTACAGCATTTCCTGTCATCTCCTAGTTAGTTTTAGCTGCAGGTCCTCTCCTCCACTGCTAGATTTTGCCACTGAAATTAGACTGAAGACATGCACAATGGACTGAGTGCTGCTGGTCAATACTTTCTTTATTCTTAAGTAAATACTCTTGCTCTCCCTTATTTTACTGCCCTCTAGGAGAATGAAGAGCCATTGAATACACAATATTGAAAGAAAGAGAACCAAATAGCCCAGGCCTGGAGTTCAAAAAGGGCTTCACAGCCAGGTCCATTCCTGCTGCACATGAAGGAACAAGTCACTACAAAGACGAGCAACCAGTCACTCAGGTTTGCTGTGAAACACTTGGGACAAGACCCGTATCTTGTCTAAACTTAAGATGCACCTCAAAGTCTATGAATGAAGAGGAAAGAAAGAACCTGTCTCCCACAGAAGCCACTAGGATCCTTCCTATTGTCAGTAATGGAAACTGTGTTCAGTCTGAAATGTAGTTTTATTAAGTTGGAGATGAGAGGGAAATTGTGGAAGGGTATGTAGTCCAAATGTCAAAAAACATCAATTTTCCAGCACCAGAGTTAAGAATTAATATTGCTTTTAAATAAAAGCCTACTAAATACTAGTAAATATATCCCATAACTGCTTTAGCAGAATAGATTTTTTTTTTCAATTCACTGATCTGAAACTTGCAGAAAAAAGGGCATATAGTGAAATTATTATTGCACAAAAGATGAGCTGCTGCAGAAATGAATTGTATTATTCCTAGTAATCCTCTATGTCTTAAACTAATTTTACTATTCAACTTACAGGTCTCATTAAGGAATAGTCAGCCACAGTTAATGTTCTGAAGAAAATTAGTTAATTTATATAACACAATCTGTTTTCAAGACACTTGCTTTTACTGGACACTTTGGGTTTGCTGCTAAAGGATTTGTTCACTTTACTTGACTGGTACCTTGGACAGATTACTTGTTTTGGATGTAATACGTATATGAAGCATGTTAAATCATTTGTCTATACTTTTGTATGTGCAACTGCGTATTTACACAGTTGCATAGGAAATACCAGTCTATGTAGCACTAATTTTCCTCCATTTATTTTTAATACATCTTCCACTACAACAATAAGCAATAGCAGCTCTGAAATTTCAACAGTTAAGATGTCAGAATCTATCTGTTTTCTTTGCTCTTTGCCTTTTTTGCAGCAGTGTGACATTGCTAATACATACTCAGATTTGTTATCTAATTCAGACTAGCAAAGCCCTGGCACAGCTCCTCAATTTACTGTCAACTCAGATGTAAGGAGCAAACTGCCTACAGCATCACAAGGATCATCACTGAAAGCTCTCAGCAGTAGAGGACCAAGAGCAAAGAGCTCAAAACATTTTCTCTATCCTGAAACAAATAATTTCCGTCTAATCTTTAAACAGATTCCAAACATTTTTTTCATTCATTAGCAGATATTTGCAACTAATATGTTTCCCTTAATTGCTTGTAAAGAACAATCAGAGAACAGTGCCAAAAGCCTATTTAGTATCTACTGTTACTGTCTCTAAGACTTGAGCACAGTGCAGAAAGGGGTTAGGTAGGTTAGGAAAGAGTAGCTATTACCTTTTTCTTGTTCTTTTTTTTTTTCTTTTTCTTCACAAGTAATAGTGAAATTTGAATATTTATCTGAACTTTCTCCAGGAATGGAAGTTATTCTGGGCAGACTAACATTCCTGGCTTACTTCTTTTAACTCCTTTCAAACATAAGCACTACTTGAGGGCTCATAGAGTCTTCCAGTACCATTTCTACCACAATAATAATGAGGGCTTTTAGAGTCTTCCAGTACCACTTCCACCACAATAATAAATGCTTATGCTTGCAGGAGAGGTTTCATCTGCCTGCTCTTTAAGAGCAGTAGCCCAGGAGGAATCACAGAAGGCCTGATCAATTGCAAACATTTAAGTTATTAGGTAGTATCTAACATGTTTCTTCCCTATGATGCTGAGCGTTTACCCATTTATCTCTGTTATCAACTATTTTATCCAATTTAATGTAGTTAATTTTGCAAAAAGTTATGTAAATATTTCTCCCTCATTGTCTGTCAACCACTTTCCTAGTCTACCCAATACAACATCATTTTTTCCTTGATCTTTCTCGTATTACCACTTACGTAGAATGACTTCTTGTAACTATTGATAAAAGTCTAGCTATATGTCCTCTGAAATACATTACTATCTTGTTAATAAATACATTCAAATTGCATGAAACATCTCCAAAAAATACATGTTTAACAACATCAAATTTTCTATGTCATCTTTCAGTTTTGAGACAATTATCTGGGAAACCATTAAAAATCTGAGCCCCCCAGTTTCACATTATGTTCAAGTTTAATTAACAGATTTCAATAAAGCAGCCATTGAAATTTATTTTCTTACTACTATGAACCCTTGGCAATAGACTTCTTTTACTTTTCTGTATTTTTCTGAGCACTGTGTCAATTCCATCACTGTAAAATGGAGTTAAATGAATTTTTATAGTGGTAGTAGCTATGACCACCATTTTAATTTATGTTAATCCTAGAAATTCTAGGAAAAAAAAAAAAAAATCAACAGAAACTAAGGAATGTGTGTATTTGGGTGAGTTAACCTTAAGAGACTAAGGATGAAATGCTGATTCTCAATAAAGTTGATAGGAAAAATTCTGAATTCAGTAGAGACCAACAGCATCAAGAGTTTCCAGTACGTTCTGGTTTTATTCAAAATAAGAATTTTACCTGTTTAATCCTTCCCCAGTATCAAGGTAACAGTCAGAAGGATACTGCATCAGATAACTTTTCACTTCTGTTGAACAGAAGTCTGAACACCTTTAACTAGTACAGAAAATTGCTCTTGATAAATGCTCAACAGGATCACCTGCTGAGTAGCTTAACAAAAAACGTGGTGACACGGGCTCCCCCTCGTGGCTATTTGTTATGAAATATTTTAATTTTCTACACAACCCCCTTAAATTTGCTACGACTATAACAGACAGAAATCCAACCCAAAGAATGTTCTGAAGTTAAATGCATTTTGTGTAAGAAAATGTTTTCTCAGTCATCCAAAGGTGTTCTTGAACCATCACTTAACATTGATCAAAAGCAGCCCAGAATCAAATAATTCCATCTATAAATTTTATAGCTTATTAGAAATTTTATGCCAATATAAATTGTGTACACTCATAGAAGTTGAAGACGATTTTGGAAAGGAAGAGGTACAGGTTTAATGGCTGTTAATGGTAAGAGAGTATCAAAGAAAATGTCAGAAAGGCATGCTTGTAGAAACCTAATTCAAGTGCCTTAACTTATACTATCACATATTATCTTTTCCAGTGGAACTCGGTTTGCTTGGCACAGCAGTGTTTACCTTAGTGGCAGCTGCAGAACAGGTTGTTTTACCCTAATTGTTTAATGTCTGGTTCCATGTGCCACCTACTGCCCACTCTGCAAAGCCAGGTCTTAGATGAGACCATCACTACAAGAGAAATTGCCATCAGCATGCAGGACTGCTAGCAGTCAATATTATTCCCATTTCATAAGAGAAACGGAGATACAGAGAGGGTAAGAATTTTCAGTCTGCAATTACAGTGTCACATTACCAGTGACTTACTGAATGAGCAATCTAGTGTACTGGAAAAGTTCCATGTAGGTGTAAATTTTTCTTGTCTCTGTACTAGCAGCTATTTTGTATGCATTCAAACACACCACAGGTGTTCAAAGTGGTACAAACAAGGCTGACATCATATCCAAGGACATCATTTAAGGGAGAAAACCTTGCACCCAGACTGTAAGTGCGAATGCAAAGTCTCCTGCAGCTCATTCTCAATGTCCAGTGTTCGATTAATAACAGCAGTGTCCTCTGCATCATTTGTTAGATACAGACATACAGTGCTTGCCTAGGACTGACAAATATGGACTTTGTTGCTGGCAAATGTGTGATACAGACATATAATCCTAGAGGCATAAGAGTTCATGTCAAACCAATGCCTAATCATTCCCTTCTTGAACTGTACAGGTTGGTAATGTAGATGCACCCACGTACTATCTAATTTGAAACTTCTCTGGGAACAAACGGGGCTTTGTCATGGTGAAGGCTGTTGTCTGCATCCTCCTGCTTGTAACAACGTTGGAATAAAACCACCAGACACTTTTCTTTTTACTTTATACTGTTGCTTTCTTAAAAGTGTTACTCCTAGTTTTTTTGATGCATTGGAAAAAAAAGAAAAAACAAACCCAAAACAAAACAAAACAAAAAAAAGAAAGAAAAACAAATAATACCCCAAACTTTCTAGTGTTTGGGGAATATTTTTATTAGTTTTGAAATGTTAGAAGAAAGCTTAGACTACCTTGCAGTTGCTAAAAACTGAAGGTATATTAACAATTTCCTCTAGGATGTATGTCAGGTTTGGCATACAGAACAATTCAACCTCAGTCATGCTCTGCTTACTTCCCAGAAAATGGTCATGTTGCTCAGGTAGTTCATGTTGACTTCATCCACTTCTAAATATGTCATGGTTTTGATGTCAGCTAATCAGTTCTGCACTGCTTGAGCCTGTTCAACCAGGCCCTGTATATCTGGGCTAACACAAGAAGCATAATAAAACCTTTCAAGTAAACTCATGGTCTAAAGCCCACTTCTCAGGTCACACTTGAGAATGGATGCCAAATTCGAAATTCATATTTTGAATTATCCCTTCAACATGGTCTTGATCCATCAAAGGTTTTTATCTAGGAAGGCCTTTTTTGACTTAAAAACCTTTTCTTCATCTTGATCTTAGAAGGATCTTAACTCCCAGGATTTTACTTTATTTCTTTCCAGCTATCGCTTTACTTCAAGTTGCTCACTGTGTGAAAGCACACCACCGCAGCTGACTCTGAAGCTAATTGACCTAAGATGAACACATGGGACACCACAAGGCAAAAGCTGAGCAGAAAGGAAACTGAGTTTCTTCTAAGATATATCCAAACAAAATAACCCAAACATTTGTAATACATGCTCAAATGCTAATGATTTTAATAGCAAAGGTTAATTTGACTGTTACCACTGAAAAAATTAAATTCAAAGGTTCAAGATTTCCCACGTAACTGAAAATTTTCTATAAAAAAGCCTTGCCTGTGTTTGCAACACATTGTATATGGTGCCCATAGCAACCTCATTACAAAACACTGCTCCAGAGCAAACTTACACACAACCTACACCCAAAGCAATCGGTGTGACAAGACACTAATAAAGGTCACACCAATCATCTCCCCTTCTTCTCTGTTTTCAATGTTGTTGCTTTGGCCGATGATCCCACAGAAGGAAACCTTCCACATAAATATTTGAAGGAGGCTTTGAAATAACTGCTTAATTTTGAGACGTACATACAATGCATTTCAAGAAAAAAAAGAAAACCAAATTTCCTAGACAGATAAATGAAGGAATAAATGATTACACTTTGCTAGGCTCAGTGGATACAGAAGAAACCAGGTCTGAGATGACAAGAGAAGTCATATTTCTGTTGTGAAAGGGAAATTCTAAATGTAACTAATTTGTGACAAAGGAGGCCCGACTGCAAGAATGATAGGATCATAGACTACAAGGGTGGAAGGGACCTCAAGGATGATCTAGTCAACCGTGAAGGGGTTAAACAGGCTGGAAGTAGGAATGCCAGAGGCAGAAAGACTCCATGCTTGGGAGTGGAGTTTCCCCTTGTGATAAGAAACACCGTCTTCTTGACCCCCCTGGAAATGGGAACACTCAGGGGCCCCAGCTCAGCGCCGCCTTTGGGCAGCAGAGCTGGATTGAGGAATGGACCCTCTGTCAGGCTGAGGCGCTCTATGCAACCATCAAGGGATTGGTGCTGGTACAAGGGTATATAAGGAATCTGTTTGTGATGCATCTTTGCAGACTCAATGTAGAATCACGTACAGCAGTGAGACTCTGCCCAATGCGTTGTTCATCAAATTTCTCTTTTATATTTTAAGCACTAACAAGTTTAATTTGCCTTGAGGGGTACCATAAGAATTTCCTAACAGTTAACCAAATTATTTTGAAGACGTTACTTAAATCTTCAATATACAGTGGCTTCAGCTGGTAGGACTGGTCCACTACACCAATCTACATTCTGAACACCAATCTATATTCTGAATCCAAACTAAAGCAGTACAGGATAATAGTTGATATGGTATTTCATGTGACTCTTTATATGCTCACTATTGCATAGATCTTCAGTGTGCAGCAGCCTAAGTTTATACACTCATTCTAATGTGTTCTCCAGCCTGTTCTACTAATGAGAAGTGCTTGAGGACTTTGCTTAGACAGCTAGTTGCAGCCATTTCTGAATCCTCTTTTTTCCCTTTTTTGAGAACCTACAGCTCAGGATTTCATGTCACAAAATTGTATTAAGATCCTATTATCAGTTATTCCCATTTATTCACTCTTCTTAATTCACAAAAGATGCAGAATCTGCTATTTCTCACTATGTGTGATGTTTTACTCTAAGTTGTCTACAGAAACCACTGGTACTCCAAGACTGGGCTCAGAGCACCTCAAAATGCATGGAGAAAAAGAAATACCAGATAAATATTTAAAAAAATTTAATATTAATGATGAAAGAGAGCTTTATAGACAGAAAAGTATGGATTGCTCTTTCTAAGGTTGTGCTGTGTATAATTTAGTGTGGTAGACATACTAACATCTACTGAAATAATTATGATTCAATAAGCTTAGGAAACACAGCCCCTTTTATGTAGATAGCGTATATATGAAAAAGCACTTTGCTTTCCAGAGTTTGGAAGTCAAAGACTTGTATCTTATAGAATCACTGCTTTTATGGTAATTATAAATACACACATTGCATTTAGGAGAGCTTCATATAAAACTTAAGAAAAAACACGTAACTTTGGTTAAGATACATTTTCAGCTGTTTCCTCAAAGAGGAGACAAGGAACAATATAAATGCACTAAAGAAGCCCAATGTTCTAAACTATCAAATATGATTTAGTCACTCAGAGTAACACTATTTCCTAAAAATAACCGCCCGGTTACATGAGATTACCTCAGGCTCAGATCTCAAATCCTTGCCTGACAATCTCTGAAAAACTACATTCACCATTACCACAGATTGATAAAAAAAATATATCTAAATAGCAAGTTGAGAACAGAAATTAAAAGTATGAACTAAGCATTAGAAGCAGAACAAGACCTGATTTTCAGGGACATAAACTCTAAACACCAAAGAGCAGAAACTACAGAGAGAGGTTCCTCCACTCCACTCTTGCTGCATGATGGAGTATTGTGCAACCAGCTGAGAGATTATCAATGAACCCAAAGCAGCTGTTTGCACTTACAAGTCCAGTGGAGTGAAATGATTTAATTATTCCTAATTGAGCCTGATGAGATGGTATATTTATCTGCTTATAGAATTCATATGATAATCTAATATAGATCTGTATTTTTTTTTTCTTAAAAATAAGATACACTTAGATAGAAAATACATGCTAGTAACCTGAACGGTTGGAATAACCTACAGCAGCTGGTTAAAGAAGCCCATACCTTAGTGTATTCAGAATACCAGCTCTCCCGTCTTGGCGTACATTCTGTTCCGGGAACTGGAGGGGAGTTCTGTTAAGATCACTGTTTTTAATACTCGGAGTTTTTCTGTCAGTACCAGCTTGGCACTAGCAGGCAGATTTTTAAAAAGCTGTCTTTGGATTGGCCTCACCCTTCTACTTCCCTAACCTTAATTATACCTGTTAAGAAACTGGAACTGTTAAAGTGGAAAACAATGACACTTATTGAACACATGAATACAGGAGTTTATTAAAATTTTAAAAATACATGTATAAAGTACATAATTGTGTTTGCATAATGGGCTGAACATGATATTATGTTAGTCTGAAATGTTAGAGCAAGGTAATGACAGGTTAACCCTTAAAGTGCCTTCAGCTCAGAAGAAAAACTAGCTTTAGTTGTTAGAGGCTTCCTAGCAGGCTAATGAACATCAGCATTACTTTCATATTTGCAAACTTTGTGTATTATCAGTAGCAGAATACTGATAGCATAGAAATACATATACCAAAGTATCTGCTATAAATCATAACAGCGTGCCTTAATCAATCTTGGAAAATGACTATATATGCTGCCTTTGGAATTCCTACATAACCATCCTCACTACACAGAAGCTGGCAGCCTTTTTCTTATTTAACTGATCACTCACAAACGGAAAAAAAGTCACTGAGTTTTAAAGTTTCGTTTCTTCAGGACATGCACAACAATCACAGCAGAATAAAATGCAAGGACCAGCAGAAAAATCGCAGGCTTTGACTTGTTTTCTTCCATTCCTGCCTGATAAGTTTGGTTTATCTCACACATGGGAGTTTAACACAGATCCTACAGACAGGACTGCTGGCTTCCTCTGCCACAAGCTCCTCAAATGAAAAACCTGGAGTGAGCCAGGAGCTGCTAGCCAGCCCACAGGGCCCCTGCATTCTGCTGCTGCTGCTGCTGCTGCTGACGCTGCTGCTGCTGCTGCTGCTGCCTCTCCCAAAGGAGCAGCATGCTTGGTTGCTAGAGCATTCGTTCAGCACCATTGAAATGCAACACCTGACGTTTGTTTGGGCAAGGTGTTTGCTCAGGAATTCACCATGAGAATGTGAGAACGTGACATAAGCCATAACAGAGGTACCTACATCAGGTGACCTGCAGTTTATTTGCTTCTTTAGTCACAGCCTTGAGTTTCTTCTTTTTGTAGAAGTCCCCTCCCCTACTAACTATTCAGGTCGTTCAGTGCACGTTAGTCTTACCTTGTTTGTTTCTGAACTGTTCCTCATTAGCTTTTGGATAAAAGTCTGTTAGTGCTTTTATCTGACTATATTTCGAATTAAATTCTCAAGAACAATGAAACAGAAGCAATGTTTGACAATGGAAAATACTTATTTTCTTTTTATTTCTTCACAATAAGTTAAACTGTCCAATGGGTGAAATATTCTAGAAAATTGTACAAAGTGAAGAAACTTGTGTTAAATGACTTACCCCAATCATAACATAAAATCTGTGGCAAAGACCTGAATCCAGATGTTACTAATCAGAAACCTAAAATTTCCCTACTTACATGTGCATATGAGCCCTTGCGGTCAAAACGTCTGCTGAAGTAGGAAAGCGAGGAAGACTTTTTCATTACAGAAAACTAGTCCAAGTAACATCTGTCATATTTAGTATGTGGATCAGACCTAACAAGGTGGCACGTGTTCTTTTGTAACAATAAAAGCTTTTTTTTTTTTTATTCTTGGTTTACACTCATGTACATACATTTACCTCTGTACTGAATATAGGAGTATTCGAAGTATCTGGAGAAAATCCCAAACTATTGTGTCAAGGTGAATTTAACAATTAAAACAAAAATACAACAAGGAGAGGTCATCTTGACAAGAAATCAGTTACAAGAGATAAGTATGTGGGAATTTTCCTTAATGAAAACATTTCATTTACTGAAAAAAAATCCAATTAAAATAATTTATGTCACATTCTATAAAGGATTATTAAATATAATGTGCAATAGTCACAAATTTAAAATTTTAAATGGCTATGATTTTATGTAAGAATACTTAAAGAATTTAAATATACGTGTGTTCTGGAGAATTATTTTTTTTTTCTTTTAAATGCATTGTATGGAACAAAATAAGTATAGTAGTATCTGTTGTTGTTTCATGTAATGTAGTTACTTAGCCATTACATGTTATCATTATCTTGATTTAAAATATATGACAAAAATAAAAGACTATGCATGGCCTTTTTGTAATGCAAGTGGTTTAGTATATTAAAACAGTTTTTCTATGTTCCAGGAAAAGTGGAACACTATGGAATATTACCCTCCCTAATACAGAAGCTGAACACACAGACAGGCCTATACTGAATTCAATTCCCAACAACACTAGGATTCACATGAAAAGAAAACCAGGACATACCTAAAAGACTGCCTATCTAAAAACACTTATATAAAATTCTGAAACAAAGAAAGGCACATTACCTTACGCAGTGCACATGACAGATTTCTAGTAAGACTATGACAATTAAATGCTTTTCCATCTCCCCTTCAGATAGACATATATTTCTTTTAGCCATGAGCTTCATAATTATCAATACAGAGATATTTGATCCAAACATCACTTTCTGCCACAAAACTCATTAGAGATAAAGGAAATCTTTACAGTTTATGAATTCAGATATGGGTTTAATAGCCTATAAAAGATTGCATTTATTTATTCCAAATCTGAGCAAATTCCTTATTTCCAAAAATAAAAAAAAAAATTAAAATATTCACAGCAGTTCTTAATGGTAACCAGTTATTTACAGCAATAACTATATAACATTAACACGAGTTATTGTTCAAGGAAATACAATATTCATGGAAGTTTATCCTACAAAAATATGTAACCCATTTAGATTTAGGCCTGTATTGCCAAATTAAAATTTAGGTCTGAACACTCGTGAATACTAGGTTATTTAGATTCTAAAGAACTACCTGATTGAAACACAAAAATTTCATTAGAAGCTTTCCGTATCTGTCAGTGGTTGCTAACGTATTTCTTCGAGTTTCCATTTGACACTTCCCATCAGAGGGAACTTCTTCCCCTTCTGCTTACTGATCTTAATCCAGGTATTGTAATGTGCTTACAGCACAATTCATCCTTTTCAAGCTGGTGGAATCAAGGGCAGACTTGTGCATGCTTTAGTAGTTCTTTAAAGTAGATTAAAGCTACATGTAATTGCAAGGCCTAGCTTACAAATACATTATAATCTCCAGCAATCAATTCTTGTCCAGGCAAACAGGCATGCAAAGTCAGACACTGAAGAGGGGAGCATTTTTCTTTGCTTTTCAGATCTATCTTAATGCCATCTGACATTCCTGAATAAAACATGGTCTAAAGCATGAACCAGAGACTCTTGGTGATAAAATCACTAGTTCCTACTTTAAAAACTGCTTACCACACCCTGGAAGACAGCTATTTTGTAAAAACAAGATAGAGAACAGCTTTGCAAGCAAAGACCATGACGTTACCATTTTCAAGTAAACTTTGATGCTCGCACCTCTGCAATCCTAAAGTGAGACTTTTCAGTATAGGCACATCCCCAATGCACATATTCCCCCCCCCCCCCCCGAAAAAAAAAGAAAGAAAGGTGATTTGTGGCCTTGCAAAACTTAGGGTCAAATGTAGTACCTTGAACACATAGCTAAGAATATATGTACAGATTTGTCCAATATACTGTCCTCTCAGCAGTCTGAAGTGTACTTTTGGAATTGAACTGTATGGGATCTATATCAGGCAATGAAAAAATTCCATTAAAATAGTAAGTACATTATTTTCATTTGCTCTTTATTAAAAGCTATTAGTATGCTAATTAGCACATTATGCATTAGCTATCACGAACTGCCAAATATAGTACTAAAATACACTGAAAACAAAAACTGAAATCATGCTAGTAGTATTTTACTAAAAAGTAGTAAGTATATTACATGCCTTAACGAATGGATCCTTCTTTGCAGAGACAGTATAATTTAATAAGTCACAAATCCATGTAAGGAATGCGGAACCACTCTGATAGCCATATGAAGAATTTCAGGAATTCACTGAGCTTATTACCTCTTTAAAAAAAGTTATTAAATTTAAATTATT
Organism: Pezoporus wallicus; assembly: GCF_028554395.1. NCBI lineage: Eukaryota > Metazoa > Chordata > Aves > Psittaciformes > Psittacidae > Pezoporus > Pezoporus wallicus. The sequence goes on along the minus strand of NW_026642992.1, from coordinate 482,546 downwards.
TAGCTTACATTGAAGAGTTGCATACACATTCCTCCCACTAAAATGTAAGTATGAGAAGACCCAAGCTTTTATTACATTGGTTATACTAATTTCATAATCAATCATATTTATGATATTTATTATTTATGAAATATTTAGGATATATTTATGATATTAACAGCATCTTTGTGTTCATTTTAGCATCATACAACAAATGAAGTCAAATGTTAATAACTGTCACATAGGGATATGATCTCTGACAACAGCATATTCAGAAGAATTCTCATTGTACCTTCTTAAAGAGGTACACCAGAAAAAATTAATGTATGTATACGGGTTTACATTGCAAGGGTTAAAGGAGCTTTAGCCTTTCTTTGTTGTTGTTGTTGTTAATATAAATTATTACTGCTTTCTCTTATGAATGAACCAGCAAAAATGAGAGGCAAAGTGCAGAGTCATTTCTAAGCAGTAAAGTTCATTCAAAAGTCTTTTAAGAAGTTGATGGGGTTCTATACAATATTCGCTACACTTTTTCATACAACATTAAACACAAAGATCATTCAGATTTGTAGGTCATATGCAACAAATACTGATGGAAAGAATGAAAACAAGCAGCAGGGGGATAATCCAAAAACATTCAGCTTGAGGAGTTTCAGTTTGTAGTAATATCACAATATGATCAGTAACACATGTTGTCAAAAAAAAAGTGAAATAAAAAATAGCATCAGCACACTGAAGAGGCTTTCTTTTTCCTTTTTAACTCCTCATGAAAGTTTCCAACAGAGCAGTTTAAAAAGATGCATTCATGCATATATTTTAGCAATATATGCACATAATGGTTTGAGAATAACCTGAGCACAGACACTGCATAGATGATCAAAGTTTAGAAGAAGTAGTTAAACTATTTTGGTGGATGAGTTTTCCACTGGAAACTGTTACTTAAATGCAATCATAAGCTTTTACTGAAATGCACCATTTTGACAAAATTTTCAATAAAAAAATTCTAAGCACCTCAAAAATAAAATGTAGTTGTCTTTCAAGTATATTTTGTTGCATTATGGTTTTTATTATCTCCCTATATAATTTTACATTGAAACTTTTCAAAACATATCGTCATAAGGTTCTGACAATAATGCTGAATACTTCTATTTTGTGGAAAAACAAGTTTTCGGCTCCATTTCAAGAGAACTATGATGAAAGGCAGGAAAAGATTCTGAAGAAAAATAAAGGTGACATGTCTTGCGTATGTCAAGAAACTGGGAGTGTTGCCACTGTAAATCAGTGAATGGGACAGATTTCCCACTATGACCAAATATTTCTTGAGTAGGAAAGGACTACTTGCAGTACTTCAGTCATCCATCACCTTGTTATTCCGATTTTCATGCTGTATGTTTTATAAAGTCTGCAGATGCACAACTGGAATGGGAGAATGAAGGTAAACCCACAAGTTCCAGAGTCATGCTGCTTTTGTGAGACTCCATGGGCAATAATTTGGTGAGGACACTGACAAGCACATCACGGAAGGGCTGGACAAGAGCTATTCAGACAATTCCCGTGCACACTGGAAACAGGAGCTTTCAAAATACCCCATAGGGTATATTTCAAAATACAGGGGCTCAGCCATTTATTTTGCACTTCGTTTCCTGGTGCCGTAAGTGACCTTAGAAGAAGGTGTACAATGAAGGACGAAACAGCTAAATATGCGCTTGTTATGTAAATATTTTTTCAATGTCTTTTTCCTCACCTATTTTCCAAATAATTTTTTTCTCCCACTCTTTTCCTCCAGTGGGCTTGTTTTTCATTCATCACTAGATCAGCTACTTCAATTTTTTTCTCCTTTTAAACTCATTTTATATTAGACTTTCCTCTAGTGTAAACGTTAATTTGAATCACGCTAAACAGTCTCTTCCATTTAAGTATGCAGGCTTTCTATTTCTAATCGTGATTTTTAATATTCTGTGTCTTAAATATTCAGTTGCTTGCTAAATAAAGGCAATGAAGTTCTGAGGCCTTTGAATAAAAATTTACCACAGACATTTTGAAGGTCTTACAGATATTAACAGTACAGGACTTGTCATTTAAGATCTGCTTCAAGCAGATGGGAACACTGATTAAAAGAATGCATTCTTTGTAGTCTACCCCCTCACTACAGTGTGTGTTAAAACAGAGCTCTGACAACTGTAATTTGATTTCTTAGAGTTAAATTAAATCACTTTCAGGAAAATTATAACTTTAAGGCAATACACACAAAAAACTGACAAACATACTAAAGTTGAAGGCAAGGATTAAGAACTCAGCAGAGAGCAAAACTTCCTCTCCACTGTAAGTCAGCTGCTTTTTTAAGCACAAGTTCACAGTTCTCCACTACATTATGCTGCATTAAAACCAGTTCTTGGCATCATGACTTGTAAACAACACCATCTGGAATATTTTGTGTATAACACAGAGAAAATCACTAACATTAATGATAAGTTATACAAGCAACTTTTGTGTTTTCTTATGAAAAAAGTTCATACACTTAATAGATTAAATGTTATAGAATTTGTAAAATACAGCAGAGTTAATGGTTTATGCTTACAAACATAAGCAAGCTCTGAAAATATCACACAGCAGGAAATAAGAAATGGCGATAGGTGCAGAAAAACGGGTCTTGTTTGAAAACTTACTTGAAATTTCTTCCAAGAAAATAGTTACTCACTCTTCCACAGCCTGTTTTCTTCCCATGTAGTTCTTTTAAGAGCCAAAGACTTGGCATTCCCTATATACATACCGAGGTCTAAATATATGTATGTATTTTTTTTTAATTCTTCAACTGCTCTCTATTCTCCACTTCTAATTTAGACAACAAGAATGATAATAACCGTGCATTTCTTTTAAATATTACCTTTGGTGCTAATAAACTTTATCCCAGTTGCTAGCATTAAACAACTAAACGGTTGACTCAAAATCTTAACTGGCACAGCAAGAAATGCAACTCAGAAACTTGTTTGGATAAAAAGCAAAAGAAAACAAATAATTAGCATTCAGAAATAATTTACAAAACATTTGGGCACAGAAACAACACTCAAGAACACAGAAACTTCATCTTACAAACACTATCTGATTGGGTAAGAATGTTTTTCTATATTTTTTATAATTGTTCTTGGTAACATGGTTTTCAGGTCACCAGCCCACAGTAATTTTCAGAGCAAGCCTCTCCCTCATGCTTTTCTTTGCCTGCCTTCTCTAAGGGTAATTTTCAAATATTCTCTGATTATTTCTTTTCCTCCTAAAATGAAATCTAAAACCAAAGCTCTCTGGCTCATTTCAGACTCTCCTAGTTTTTACCAGTAAGCCCTGTTCTTCCACATGGAGAGAAAAAGAACAAAATATAAAAACCTGATCTGTGTAGGTAATGAAGGAAAAGAAGATATCATAACAATACAGTGCTTTTAGACCTGGAGACTGTCTGGAGCTCAAAACCACTCACTGTGTGTTAGTTTACACGCATAGGTTGTATGGACCACTGCCCTTGAAATCAAAGGTAAAGGGCCATTCCCAGGGAAGGTTTACACAGTATTCTGCTCTCATCTGCCCTTTGGGCAACTTGCTGTCAGGTAACTCCTTTTATATCAACTCAAGGCTTTTTCTGGGAATAACAGGACACAAAGGCAATTTTATCAATTAAAATTTTCCCACAGAATTCAAGAGAGGTGCCACATAAATTGATGCAGGTGAGAATTGACAGTTTTTACCGTTTGGTAAATGCCGCAGTGGCGCTTGGACTGCCCATGTGGAGATCAAGAGCTGACAGGCCTGATAGGAACTTTTCATATGAAACTTGCTGGTGGAAAGCATTGCTCCACCAGAGTACTGCAAGACATTGTTCTTTTTAAAGTAATTGATTGATTGGGGGGTATTGTTTAAAGTAATTGATTGTTTTATTTAATTAAAAAATAAGTATTTCAGCTTGGCATTAAACTTTTCATCGACTATGCAACTCTATTGTCTACATTTCTGTTCCCTTTTATTACACGTCTACTCTCTGACACAAACTTAACATAGAGCCAAGTTTTCCAAGTTGGTATCAAAACCAGCCAAACCACACACAACAAAAACAAAACCAAATCAACCAACCAAAAAAAAAAAACAAACACACCAAAAACCAAACCAAAAAAACAAACACCAAACAAACAAACAAAGTCCCACACACAAAAAAATCCTTAAAGTGGTTTTGTGCAAAACGACTTCTGAAGGATTATTCTGTAATGCCACAAGAGGACACTCTAAACCCACTTAACTAGGACAGGCACTTTACAAGTTGAGTTTGTATTCGTTTGTGAAAACAGATTTTGTATACCCAACAGCAGAGAAGATAGAGACAGTTCTTCCTCATCACCAAATCTTTCTTAAGCTCAGAGTTCAGATAATAAATTATTAAAAACATTTCTTATTATATATGCTTAAAAAATTTTAGCTCAACTAATATCTGTAATCCTTTATTACTTATTATTTTGGTCCCATAGTCAGGGGTTTGGGTATTTGGAACATGGGACTCAATCTGGGAGGCCAGGTCTACTGGAGGCTGGTGGAGCTGCTTTCGTAGATGGCTTGCCAGGCTGGTCAAGAAAGCTTTAAACTCGATTTGTTGGGTTCCATCACAACACAGGCAGTCAGTTGCCAGCACCTATAATTAATACTCAGAGCTATGCAGAGATATTTCAGACGCTACAGCCAAGGCTTCAGTTGGAGCTCAGCTCAGATGCCTCTATACAAATGCCCATAGCATGGGGAACAAACAAGAGGAATTAGAGATGTGTGCACGTCTATGGGTGTATGATAAAATAGGCATCACAGAAACATGGTGGGATGACTCCTATGACTGGAGCGTTGGAATGGAAGGTTACAGGCTGTTTAGAAAAGACAGGCCAGGCAGGCAGGGAGGGGGAGTTGCCCTTTATGTTAGGGATAGGCTGGAGAGTATGGAACTCTGTCTGGGGACAGGTGAGAAGTCCACAGAGAGTTTGTGGGTCAGGGTTACAGGGAGAACAGGGATGGGAGACATTACTGTGGGGATCTGTTACAGACCGCCTGATCAAGAGGAATCTGTGGATGAAGCACAGATTCGTAGGCCCTTGTTCTCATGGGGGATTTCAACCACCCTGACATATTTTGGAGGGACGGCACAGCCCGGCACAAGCAATCCAGGAGGATCCTCAACTGTGTGAAAGACGACTTCCTTCTGCAAGTAATAGAGGAGCCGACAAGGAGAGGTGCCATGCTTGACCTCGTGCTCACCAGGAGGGTAGGGCTCATTGGAAACGTGATGCTCCAGGGCAGCCTTGGCTGTAGCAATCATGAGATGGTCAAGTTTGAGATCCTCAGGACAGTGAGGAGAGTGTGCAGCAAGCTCACTGCCCTGGACTTCAAGAGAGCAGACTTTGGCCTCTTCAGGAACCTACTTAGTAAGGTTCCATGGAATACAGCCCTAGAGGGCAGGGCTGCCCAAGACTCTTGGTTGGTATTCAGGGATCACCTGCTGCAAGCTGAGGAGTGTTACGTCCTGCCTACAAGGAAGTGCAGCAGCAGGGCCAGGAGGTGTCCATGAACGGATAAGGAGCTGCTGAGGAAACTCAAGAGGGAAAAAAGAGGCCTATAAAAGGTGGAAGCAAGGACAGGTGGCCTGGGAAGAATACAGGGATGTTCTCTGGGAAGCTAGGGACCAGGTCAGGAAAGCTAAGGCCCAGTCAGAACCAAATTTGGCAAGGGATGTGAAGGATAACAGGAAGGGATTCTATAGGTACGTAGCAAATAAAAGACAGACTAGGGACAACGTGGGCCGCCTCTGGAAGCTATCAAGAGATCTGGCTACCCAGGATTTGGAGAAGGCTGAGGCTCTGAATGACTTCTTTGCCTCGGTCTTCACTGGCAAAGGCTCTGACCACACCACCCAAGTCTTGGAAGGCAGATGCAGGGACTGTGAGAATGAAGACCTTAGGACCACTGTAGGAGAGGATCTGGTTCAAGACCATCTTAAGAACATGAACGTTCACAGGTCCATGGGACCTGATGAGATCCATCCGCGGGTCCTGAAGGAGCTGGCAAATGAAGTTGCTAAGCCACTGTCCATCATATTTGAGAAATCATGGCACTCAGGTGAACTTCCCAATGACTTGAAAAAGGGAAATATAACCCCCATTTTCAAGAAGGGGAAAACGGATGACCCAGGGAATTACAGACCAGTCAGTCTCACCTCTGTGCCTGGCAAAATCTTGGATCAGATTTTCCTGGATGGCATGCTAAGGCACATGAAAAACAACCAAGTGCTTGGTGACAGCCAGCATGGCTTCACTAAAGGGAAATCCTGCCTGACCAGTTTGGCGGCCTTCTATGATGGGGCTACGGAACTGATGGACAGGGGTAGAGCAGGTGACATCATCTACCCAGACTTGAACAAAGCATTTGACACTGTCCCACATGACATCCTTGTCTCTAAATTGGAGAGACATCAATTTGGTAGGTGGACCACTCGGTGGATAAAGAACTGGCTGGATGGCTGCACGCAAAGAGTTGTGGGCAATGGCTCAATGTCCAGCTGGAGACCAGTAATGAGTGGCGTCCCTCGGGGATTGGTGTTGGGACCGGTCTTGTTCAACATCTTTGTCGCTGACATGGACAGTGGGATTGAGTGCACCCTCAGCAAGTTTGCCGATGACACCAAGCTGTGTGGTTCGGTTGATACCCTGGAGGGAAGGAATGCCATCCAGAGGGACCTTGACACGCTTGTGAGGTGGGCTGATGCCAACCTCATGAAGTTTAACCATGACAAGTGCAAGGTCCTGCACCTGGGTCGGAGCAATCCCAGGCACAGCTACAGGTTGGGCAGAGAAGAGATTCAGAGCAGCCCTGTGGAGAAGGACTTGGGGGCGCTGGTCAATGAGAAAATGAACATGAGCCGGGTTCAGTGTGCGCTCGCAGCCCAGAAAGCCAACCGTATCCTGGGCTGTATCAAAAGGAGCATGACCAGCAGGTCGAAGGAGGTGATCCTGCTCCTCTACTCTGCTCTTGTGAGACCTCACTTGGAGTATTGTGTGCAGTTCTGGTGTCCTCAACATAAAAAGGACATGGAACTGTTGGAACAAGTCCAGAGGAGGGCCACAAGGATGATCATAGAATCATGGAATCATAGAATAGTTACGGTTGGGAAACAGTTAGGTTGGAAACTTCATATGGGAGGTGCTCCAGTCCCCTGATAATTCTCATTGCCCTTCTCTGGACTTGTTCCAACAGTTCCATGGCCTTTTTATGTTGAGAACACCAGAACTGCACACAGTACTCCAGGTGAGGTCTCACAAGAGCAGAGTAGAGGGGCAGGAACACCTCCTTCGACCTGCTGGTCACTCTCCTTTTGATGCAGCCCAGGATACGGTTGGCTTTCTGGGCTGCAAGCGCACACTGCCGAGTGTGTGTCCAGGTAGATGACATGAACTGATCTACCCCTGTCCATCACAGGGGTAGAGCATCACAGAAGGCCACCAAATTGGTCAGGCAGGATTTCCCCTTAGTGAAGCCATGCTGGCTGTCACCAAGCACCTTGTTGATTTTCATGTGCCTTAGAATGCCTTCCAGGAGAATCTGCTCCAAGATTTTGTCAGATTCTCCTGGAAGGCATGCTAAGGCACATGAACAACAATAAGGCGTTTGGTAGCACCAAGCAATTAAGCAGCAATTAAGTGGACGCAGCAGGCCACTATTACCTTTGTCTTGACAAATGTGCCTAGCTTCTGTTTGATCCACTACAACATTTCCAACACAGTAAATGTATCATCCTGTCACCATATCCTGGAACGATCTGGATAAAGAAAACACAAAGAAACTCATAGTAAAGCCACCAGAGGTGCTCATATTTCTGAAGCATACCCATTTTATAGCTGATGATAATATGAACCACTTTTCTTTTTTTTTTGTCTTATAATCTATATGGGAGCTGAACACTTGGATAAGTGTAGCTGCAAATAGCATTACTCCTCTCTTTGTGTATCTTTGGAGCGAGTTAAACCCCCGTAATTAGCAAGGCCTTCTGGTGTACATTAACAGTTGTAAAATGTTTTAGCTGGATGTGTGTTCTGTTTTATTAATGCTCAGTAATGATTACATAATTTCAAATTCACTGTATTCCTAAATTGTTAGTTTGTGATGACTAGCTCCAGCCTCTGGGAGGGAGTATTTTGTGATTTCAGAGTCCCACAGATTGCTATATGCTAAATGCTCTTCCCAGTTTCCTGAGAAGGGAGTCCTGATAACTCCAGAAGTCAGTATGCAAAGTACAGCCATAAATTCAGAGGCGTTATTCACAGGCAGGAGACTATGACACCTACAGAACCAAAATATTTGATACAGATGATTTTGATAAAGAGAAGTAGCAGAGAGCTGGGGATGGAGAGTATGCTGGGGACAGAGAGGGTAGACAGAGCCATGGGCTATGCTGAAGTTTAGTACAGTGGTCTGGATGTCCAGGGTATGCATTAAATTCGAGCATGACAGAAGAGGAAGAAAGGCTTAGGAAATTATGATTTTGACAGGAGGAGCTCTGTGGGGTAGAGTTGCCTAAATCGGAACAGCAAAATTTACTTCACTCAGAAGGACAATATCCATGAAGAATTCATGAGTACATGGCAAGCAACAGAAACTCTGTTTCCAGCTTCTGAGCTGCCTTCCCACACAAAAATGCTAGCTATACTACTATAATGGCAAAGGCATTGATAACACATTAGAAGTAGAGATCAGTCCTTTCGCTGTGTATCCATATGATGTCATGCTCGTCAGACACATTGTTTTATCTCATTTCTGAGGCTCCAAAGTAACTTTTGGGGAAACCAATGTGTGGTGGAGAAGGTGGGGTGAAAGAAGGGAAGAATACTTCTCATCCATCTCAGGTGAAGAAAATTACAAGGACAGAATAATGGTCTCAAAGGTAATACAGTTAGTAATACTTTTTGGTGGGCTGTCCAAAGAAAAGTATAACTCAGCTACTCTGACTTAACAGTAGGTTTATTTAAAAAAACAGTAGGTTGAAGTAACAAGGATAGGCAGCTATGAAGCAAAGCTGACTCAATGTTATTTTTCACCAGCAGCTGGTACTTTGTTTTTATGTAGACATCTCCTTACATCACCTTTGCTGTTACAGTTCCCTGTGAACATACCAGGGTCTCAAGACTGAAATGGCACATACCATCAGCTAGGCAAAACCAGCAAAGGAATGGTGGTGGTCATGAGGAGATCATGTGCTAATGAATTTCATATTTTCAGTGGTTAGATGCTGCTGAGTGAGGATTTCAGCTGTTGACTTAGATCCCCAAGACAGGATCTAAGCAGACTTTTTGCTCAGATGGTCTTTGTATTTGACTTTGAAGAAGTCCTTTTCTCCCATACCTGAAGCTCATCTCATTATATTCACCCAGCTCTATCTGTGGGAAAAGGAATCCAAAGATTTGATCTGAGAAAAGCAAGGGACAAATTAGGTGACATTTTTGGTTTTCACTGCCAGGTTCATTGCACTAGAAGTTAACTTAAAAATACCTGCAGCCCTCTCAAAACTTCTCTTTAGGAAACTAATTCTGTGCATAATACTGAAAATCAGAAAATATTTTAAAGTGGTTTTAAACCAGACTTTTCAGAAAACACTACATGCAGCAGATCTTTTTATTAGAGATTCTAAATAGAATCTAAATAGAATAGGAGTGCAGTTGAGAGGCTTTCCATGTTCTTTCCTCTACAGCTCTTTCTAGAAATGCATGCCCCATACAATCAATATAGGTAATTATTCTCCAAAGAGATGTAGCTTGTTTCACCTCAATTTCTAGTCCATTTAAACAAATTATATTTTCTTTATCTTTTGTGACTAGCAATTGTAGGTGGTACTTATTCATCTGATGAAGAGTGTTCCTGCTGTTGAAGATACTGGGGGCCACCTCACTTCTCCAAAGTATCATTTTGTGAGCTCAGCAAACACATCTGCATTGAAATTATAAGTAAGCTAATATGGGAAAAGACAGAATGAAATAAATATAGCAGGTAATTTTGTCTCTGACTTAGCTCCCCAAGATGATGCTCAATTGCCTCTTTCCAGATTGTATCTTTCTTATAAGATGCATTTGAACTGTCGGAGCTCCAGACCAACTTGATGTAAGCAAGCTCCATCGAAAAGCTGCACAGCTTTGCTTGCGTAACACTGTAGCCACATCTGCCTATCAAAAGGTTGTAGCCATATGTCTCCAGCCAGGGCCGGACTTTAAAACCAGACTTCTCAATTAGTATTCTGTGTGTAGTAATTTTATTTTGGGGCAAATTTAAGAGTGTGCCTAACTCTTACATGGTAACTGGGCAAAGAATTGGTTAGTGCATCTGAAGCCATGTTAATAACATCCCATTTGAAAGCACTTTCTTAGTGTCTCTCCAGCTGATGAATTAAAAAAAGAAAATTGTATGAGTCCTAAGAAAACTGCAATACATGATGTACCAACTAATTCTCAGCAAAAAGCAGTATTTGTGAAACATCTTTTACCACAATAACTGTCATAACTGCATAAAGCTTTTCTCCAGTGTATTTTTATTAGGGTTTCCTGCCATCATATCAACATACAAAACAATCAGGATGTTGACATATAGAAATGTGAAATTCACTGTACAAAGATAAGGCTCAAGTTACAGGTATATTTTCCCCTTAGTCTCCATTAAATAAAACAGTTTTTAATTCTTCCCAGAGTTGTGTTTACAAATGTTAGACAAATCACAAAATATATTTCAAGTACATACATTTTACAATATAATCCAAACACAGACAGAAATACACAATACTGTACCTACAGGTGCTCCATAATCCAAGTCCGTCATCCTCACCAATAAAATACTAGACTGCTACTCTCTTTGAATACATCCAACCATATCCTTCTGCATGTAATACGTGGTCCTGGCCTCTACATTATAGGATTCTCATGCCTTTCAGTTAAATTAGTTTGACAGACCAGAAAGTACCAGGAAGGAAGTGAAGAATTTTAAAAGGCCAGGCCTGAATATATGCACATGATTAGTAAAGGCAGGCACATGTGCACACATACACTTGCATTTAACCCTACATAAAACTTCACTGCACTGCACATTTTTTGAGCTTATGTTCTCATGCAACTCAGCTATTTTCTGATAGAGTTAAATCAAGCATAACAATACGCCTACTTTTGGAATGCTGTAATTTACAGGGACAAGACTATATTTTAGACATAGGATCTAACTTTTTTTTTTTTTTTTTGCATAATTACCAGACTTACACAGGAGCCTGTATGAAACCATGTCGCTATAGTCCAGCAGGATGACAGCTCTCACAGCCTTTACCACTTGAAATACCTTTTCTGACACATTTGTTTAGAAATAATGTGAGTAATTTCCCATTAAGGCCTAACACCTACTTTAGTTCACTCTCCATTTCTAGGCTGAATGATTATTACCTCAAGGGAAAGGAACACTTAGCTGCAAGTAGCACAAGAAGAAATACACATCAAGTAACTTATCAATAATGATTCTGGGGAAGAGACTGGCAAGGACAAACACAGTCAAGAGGAGAAAAAGTGTTTAATTTAGCATTTGTTGGTTGGGAAATGAATAGAAATCCAAAAGTTTTCAACTGAGAAAGGGAACTCCTAAGCCCTGTAACTGTTTTTTTCCTTTAAAAACTGGAGAAGATTAGAAGGTAAGGAGAAATGCTCTAAAGAAATTGCCATTTTCAAACTTGATATCTGCAAAGGCTTACATGAGAAAACCAAGCAAAACTGGCTCTCTGATCCTGAAATGAAAGGAATTTATTCAGTAGGAATTAGAGATGCAGTTACAATGTGTTAGATGCATAGCTAATAAAATAGCCTCAAATAATGTCTCCAATTCATAAATATCTAAGCAGAAGAAAGACTGTGAGGCCAAAATCAGAGTTCCCTAGTTTAAATATGAAATACCTCTGCACTAAGATGAGGTAAAGGAAGGCTAAAAGCGTTCTCTTCTTAAATACATCCTCTGTGGTATATTGGAGGGCCATCAAACATTCTCAGCACTGACAAGAATTACTTAAGCATATTCTCTAAGCTGTGTTGGAATACCTTTAGTTATACAAATCCATGTTACATGAAACAGCATTAGATCATGTAACTGGATTTGTAATAACAAGGAAAGAGGGTAAGTATATTACTGTAATATATGAAACGAAGCATATTCATATGCACAGAAAACATGTCTTAGAGATTAGTAATGACGGGCATCAAGGATTAAGATGCATCTCTTAAAGCCTTTAATAGTGAGTCAGTAGAATACTTTTATGTCAAGTGTACAGCCTAATGCTTTGCTTTCAAAAAGGAATACAAAACGTGTTCCTTTTCCTCTTTTTCTCTATAGTTTTTAAAAGTAGGTCACTCACCTGCTAATTTAAGTGAGGGCTTTGGCTTTTTTTCTTCCTACTATTATCTACTTTGATGCTATCTAAAATAATCTACATTTAGACTGAACTCACTCTTTTCCAAAATGTCTCTATCTTGTAGAGACTTTCTACAGCACTGATAATATGTAAGACAACCTGACAGCTAAGAGGAAGTACCATTACTTTCCTTTCTGCTCACTTCCATAAGCTTTACAACTGTGCCTTTCAGAAATTCTTCTGCGTACTTGGTGTCTTCTCACCTCCCCCAGGCAGCCCCTACTGAACTTGAGTGAACTTTCTATGTATTTCCCAAACCACAGTCTCTCTTTATAGACCTATATTAAACTTATTCATTCTGCAGCCACTAGTTTAAAAACAAGTCATTGCTAAAACACTAAAAACATCCCACATTCCCTTGTGCATTTTTCTTACCAACTTGTACATTTAAATAACATCCTAAGTTGTCTTTTGATAAAAAATTACCAAAATATTTTAAACACATAAAATTCTAAAAAAACAAACAGAAAAACAAACCAAAAACAAAAACCCAGCATAAACATTGCTTGTATAGGCATTGGTTAGAAGACTGCTGCACTAAGGAGTATATTCAAAACAGTTTTTCTTTCAGTTTCATTGGATTTAGTGTCATGGATTGTAAGGTTAAGGACAGCGAAACTTACTGTGAACACATCTTATATGATGTAATACATGAGCAGGAAATGCAATTAGAATAAATCTTCTTTTGGTTTACTGAAACCTGACCATAAAAGCCTGTAGCTAAACAGGAAATTTAACAATGCAAAGCGAACTTAAGAACTTGAAAAATCTATGAGTTTGGATATGAAGACGAGTATGGATATGAAAAATCTATGAGTACAGATATGAAGACATCTACTGTCTGGAACAGCTACTGTTTCCAGGGGCATTATGGAAAGCTGGCACTAACTGAAATTTTGAATATAGCCCTTAGTTTTACAATATTTATTTAAAATCTAAAAGCTGCCCAGCATGTCACAAATGAAGTTTATTTTGCAAGCCACCCACTGCCTAAGGGGGCAGTAATATTCAATATGAAACTGCTGAAACTCAGGTGTCTGACGAATTTCATGGAGAAAAGAGATTTGGAGGTCTGACTCCAAGAGAACAAGGAGGAGAGGGAACACAAACAGTAACAGTCCAAGGCCTACAAAGAGAAGTCTGGAGAAACTTTTCACAAAGGCATTCACCTCTATGTTGCCCATTAGAAAGTCACAGCTCCACCTAAGCGCTCTCCGAGCTTCTTTCAGTTCTTCCTCCTCTGCAATCAAAAATGCATTTTCATCTGCTTCCAGTTCCTCAAATGAATCTGTATCATCTTTCTCATACTCTACTCTTGGAGAGGTATCAAAGAGCATGTCAATCTCATCATCAACAGGAGTGGGCAGCAAGCTGGCGCTAGGACTGTATACCAGTTCTGAGATGGTTAAAGGTTCTTCTTTCATTTTCTCTTCCTGTTCAATGGCAAGATCAAAATTCTCCCCAGTGTCCTTAACTGGTGAGCTTGAGGTCACTGGTACTGAAATCTCATCTTCCCGCGGCAGTTGGACACCTGAAGAAAGGAGATGAAAATAGTGATCCTAAATTTTTGCCCTAAAAAAACCCCATCAAAACCCTCAGCCTTCCAATAGCATCTAACAGGGATTGGAAAGAAGATTCCACAGTCATTTTGCATATTGAAACCAGACCATACACGGTTTGTAAAAACTGGAAAAGCCTTTTGAAAAGTACCAGAGGAGAGGAACTTCTTTACAACACTGCAGTATACCAGAGCTGCTTAACTTTGTCTGATACTACTACTACTGCTAATAACAGCGTAACACAAAGGAGAAAACAGAACACCTAATTTTCTACTGGCAATCAGACTTCTAATATAAATGAATACCTAGTACATCTGAACCAGTACTATTTGATGGCTAATAATAACAACAACGACAACCCACCCTTATTTCTTTGAGGTGAATGAGGAGAAAGTGATATGGTTGGGAAGTAATAATGGCTGAGGTTGGGAATTTTTAATAGAGCACGAAATTAGAAAGAGACAGTAGATTAGCATTATAAATTCACATTAAAAGTTAAAAAGATAAAAGGAGAGGAAAGCTGAAACACAGTGTGAGGATTAGATATCACTGAAACACAATGAAAATGCTTCCTCACTTTAAAAAGCTCCCTCTCTTCATGTCGTTTTAGTTCCAGTCATCTTTCTACTCTTCATACTTACAGTCTCTTTTCCCTGTCCTTTAAATTTCTCTCTTTCCCTTACAGAAGAGTCTTTCTTAGCCTTTCTGGAATGTTTATTTCTTATGACTCCTCTCTCTGCCCAAGTTCTCTCCTTTCAAAACTCACTCCCCTTTTTCCAGTCTAATACAAACAGCAGTTAAGTCTGCACAGAAGTCTAGCTGCTTTGCAGCTACATCAACACTGCAGAGACTGCTGTTAGTTGTCAGCGGCAGGAGTGGAACAGCAAGAGTCAGGTACAGAGCTCAAACAAACTGATGGCAAAAACAGTTTTAAATTTGCCCCATGTCCAACACTCATTACCGTCATCAGATGCCACCTATGCTCAGAAGGAACAGACCATACACATTATCATGTGCAACAGTAATATATAGTAACAGTTTGTAATTCTTATTTTGTGATTTTCCACATCTCTTCATTCCTTAGTAATGGCTAATCCAATTGCAGCATACAGATAAAGATTGAGTAGGTAAAATCAATGTAATGTTACATGACTTGTCCAACAAGCAACTCAGGAAATTCACGTCAGTGTACTATTTATAATTCAAATTAGGCTAATTTTTTTATATCAGTGAAAGATCTGTAAAAGCGAACCGACACCATCAAAGATTCTTTTCAGTTTTAATGCTGCAAATATTGAGGTTCAGAGACTTTAAAACAATGCGGAACACAAGAAAATGTATTGTTAGAGAAAAGCAAGTAATCAGAAAAGCAGTACACCTCCAGTGCTAATTAGGCTAGACATAATGGTTTTCAGTGTGAAGTAAATGAGTCTCAGCAAGCTCTATGAAAGTTTTCTATTAAAAGATGGAAAATATACAAAAAAAATAAACAAAAGGCCCATTATGTTTGTATTGAGATGAGGAAAATAAAGCATGACTTGAACCTTAAGATGCATCACTGCTCTGTAGACATATAACACAGGACAAAAATGGAAAAGCAAAAATCCGTATCATAAAGACAGCTACAATATAGGAAAATACACAATTTAGATCATTTTGGATCATAATTCTAAGCTACAATTTTAAATAGTAACTCCATTGTAACTGACCAAAATTCTGCAAAGAATCTCACTTTGAAATCAGAAGCCTTTTCACATATTTTCTTGATAATGTCACTGATTTTTAGGTACTATTCACTCCACTGAGATTATTAACTTTGTTGCTGAAACCTGATTTCCTTCTATTTGACTGGATAGAAAAATAATATTCTTGTGTCACTGGCTAATGATCATTAAACCAGCAGCAGACACGACTACATTTCAGTAAAATTGGGTGATACAAACCCTACCCTGGACTTCCTCAATGTTACAAATTTTGCATTTCTTGAATGACAAGGTCTTACCACCTCAACTTTAAATTTCTATTTTTGATTTTTTTTTCCTTTTTGTTATCTACCATAACTACCATGCTCAGGACAGGATGTACCCATGATAATCTCAGTTTCATAACTGATACCAGATCTCTGAACTACCAGGCCAGCAGACCTGCCCTAGGCCAGACACTGGCACATGATCGCATTTCTGCCAGATCCCAAAATACTCAGTATTTGCAGAAAAATCTGCCAATACAAAGTTAAACGAGCATATCAATATTTTGTGAAAAAGGGCTCCTCCACTAGGAGTCACTTGTTACGACATTTCTTCATGGAAATACGTAACATAATAGCCTGTTGTATGTCAGAGTGCCTGACAGTAACCACAAAATCCTCTATGCGACCTCTGCAGCTCTGTTAGCATGCTCTCCACACACTCAAAAAGGCTAAGTAAGGCACTTGCTAAGTTATCCCAGACTTCCCAAAAATTGGGTGAGCAATGACTTTTTAATATCTGGTAACTTTAAAATCATACTGAACTTGAAACGCCAGTAAATACAAGATAGACTATGCAACATATTACAGATACTTCTAAAATGCATTAAAAATTACAGAAAACCTGCACACTAACTTACTTACATTTAATCACTCCTTGAATAAGCTAGTTTGGTCCTTACCTGACAAGACAACTCCCTGGATCCCCTTCCTAGAGTATGCTTTTATGTGTCATGTTACATTCATTACAGAAAACCTCTTCATTACAGAATATAATGCTCGAGAAGCGCTTCCCTACCCCCCTTCAGTAGAGCGCATTAACCATCAAAATTAACTTTTCCTTTTAAGTCTTCAAAATGGCCCCAACACATCTCTTGCTCTGTAATTTGCTTCTTGTTCTCTAAGAGATACACTGGCCCCACCTCCAGGTGTGGTTTCACATTCTGGCTAAATCAACCAAAAAGACCGTTTCTCCTCTGAATAAGCCACCTAGTAAAGCTAAACTTGGAAGACAACTGTTTTTCTTCATGGGTTAGTTCTCTGGTGTTTTTTCTTCCTGAAATGGGTTGACAGATGTTTTTGCAAAGCCAGCACATTAGCAGGGAGTGCTCCTTTCACTGGGACTTAGCCAGCAGATCTGCATAGATAATTAAACCTTGTCATCAATAAAATGCAAATGTCTCCTTATTAGCTTAATTTGACTGGCCAGCTAACAATCCCTTGCCTCAAGTACTCTGTCCTTTTCTATCACAGCCATTTTAGACATTCAACCTATTTCAGCATGAAACACATTTTGTGCTGGAATTTATTGTCTACACCAGTCTTTGCCATTAACAAACATATCTGCAACAGTTATCAAGAGGAGGATAGAAACTGATTGAAAGTAGATACAACAGTGTAGGACCACTAAGAGGTGAGAAGAGATTTGGGTGGATCTTTCTCCTGAGCATGGTGTAATAGCAGGTAATGCTGGATCATCAAACCATACTCTGAGTCGTTTGAGGATGCACTCATGCTATCTTAAAACATAAAAGCCAAAATTCTTAAACTCCAGAGCACAACATTAAGCATCTACACGTATCTTTAAATTTACAAGGACTACAATCTGATTTTCAAATGTGCTTTTCACCTTCCCTTGAGTAAAAGGTAAGTTGATCCACTTGCTCGGGGCACTTCAATATGGATTAAAGGACCTAATTTTAACCCCCCAAATTTGAGAATCCTGGCTGTAGGCTTATCTATACCTGCTTAGATGCAAGGTCAGTAACATATCTTCATCATGTTTCTCATCATAAAGAGGACAGCTGCAGCTATTGCAGAGAAAGGTCACCCCAATTTATGATTCTTGAGCCTCCTCTCCTTCTCCAGAGTAAATTCAAACATGCATAAAATACATAGTGAACATAAATGAGAAAGATCACATTAACTTTCATTAAAACTGTATTTTTCTCAAGTAACTGGCAAACTTTTAACTTTGTGATTAACCTGTAGACAGAAGGCAAGAGAGGAACCCTTTCAGATCAGGGGTTTTAAAAATGAAATGTGTCAAAGTTCCAAAGCATACATTAACTTTATAGTCCCCTACGTAGTTTGAGCAGATAATAAGAATTTTCAACTTATGTTTTGTTAAAACATATTAAATCAAAGTAATTGCATTTTACATCAGCCATACACAAGTATAAATAAATAATGTTTTAATTTAAAAAACTGAAAACAGAATGGGCACTAGCTGCTGATGCAAGCTCATTTGATATTAAAATATATATATTATATATAATTTATATATATATATATACAAAGCTGTTCTTTTCATTTTTTCCTATGCGCTATAGCACCACAACATTTCTAAGTGAATTATGGAGGAAACAATTAGATATTAACCCTAGTCAATGTAAGTCCACAACAAAGTTCCAGTCATGTTGCAATATACAGATAAGTGTGGTTTGAAAGGACATGAGTGTATCTTCATTATGGAACATATAATTTACGATGCTTATGCAGGCATATGAATATCACATTAAAGCACCAAAATTCAAATCACTCTGCAGTACAATAAATATTCCAGTGATCCAAATTTAAGAAAGGAACAAGTTTTTCAGATTATTTACTTTTTGGACAGCCTTCAAGGAAGTCAGCTATCTGAAGCAATACAACCAGGTTGAAACAAAATGAAAAGATCCCCAGTACCTTCCAATGAAAAAAGAGAACATAAAAGCTAAAGCAAGTCAAAAGCCAATGTCCTTCAATTACTCTACAACACTGGTGCAAATCCTTTACTCCTATCCATACATAACAATTATTTTGCTACCACCCTTATAGGAATAATGTTTAATCTTTTAGGCTATATTTTGAAATGCCTACTATTTCTTTAGTAATAATCAAAATTTGTATTGTGTTTAGATTTAAAGCACAATGACTTGAGTATTAAATTATATTTAATCAAGAAGAACTTTGTTTCATTCTTCATTTTATATTTTTACAGGCGCTTACATTCCACAGGTCAGAATCTTTTAACACGTATTATCGGAATATCAAATAAACAAGCTCAATTTTATTTCTTATGTTATACACCCCTAGCAAAAATTTGCTACACTTTTCTGGCAACTGGTCAAAATTTACAGAGACAGACAGTTTTCATTATGCTAGCCAAAACTCAGTACTTCCTTTCCACCAAGTACTGGGATTGCTCCAAACTTCTAACTTGTCACAGCAGATAGGAACATGAACAGCTTAATAAAACATGACTTTACAGCGTTCATCTGCTGCGAACATGAATGTGCAAGAGGTCTGACATAAAGATTGTCAGCTGCTAGTGTTTCTAAAGATGCCAAAACCAGCAGCTGAGGATTAGCTGGATGAAGGGCAGCCCCAGCTCTGCCATTCTTGAGAAGATTCAGTTGCTGGAAATATAGCCCCCAGAAAAATGTATTCTCTGCTTATTTAAAAATTCAGTTCACATGCTGTCTGGTGGCCAGATACACTGCATACAGCTTTACTGTATTGCAAACACAACTACACACCTGTAAAGGCTTTGTATAGTGGAGAAAGAAAAAGAGTGAGCATTTCCTTCTCTTAAAAAGAGATCTGAAAAAATAGACATGGTCTAAAAAGAGCAGTGCTTGGAATACTTCATGCACATGTGTAAACTGTGTATGCAGTGGCCAGCCAACTGCAATTAGGACAGTTCCTTCCCATCCCTTTTACTACTTCCACTAGAAATACTGTGTATTAATTCGCTTATTTTCAACGTGGATAAAACTTATTTGTGCTATGAACAGAGTGATCTTTCAGAGGGGAGAGAGTGACTTTCTCACATGAGCAAAGTGCTCACATGTCACAAAGAAGACGCAGGAAAGATAAACAGAATCTAGAATTGCAGTAGACTCAAATATTACCCTTCACAGGATCTATATCAAAATAGAATCTACGTCACAGTCAGATGTGTAGCCCTCAGAAGTAGGAGGCCATAGTTCTGTACCTTACTCACATCCTGTACCCACATGTCCTGGGTTCAGCAGTAGCAGTCATTTTTCTCTTTCTTGGTAGCTGGTGCAGTGCTGTGTTTTGAGTTTCAGCCTGGGAACAGAGCTGATAACAATGATGTTTTGGTTTGGCCAAGGACTTTGTGAGCCTCATGCTCTGCCAGGGAGGACGGGAAGCCGGGAGGAAGCAGAGACAGGACACCTGACCCAAACAGACCAAAGAGGTATTCCATACCACAGCACGTCATGCCCAGGATGTAACTGGGAGTGCCCCGGAAGGGCTGGGAGACTGCAGGGTTGGAGGAGGTATCGGTCGGTGCTTGGTCGGGTTGGGGGGCACGAGTTATCAGTCAGCTGGTGCTGAGGTGTTGTATTCTCTTCCCTTGTTATTTCCATTATCATTGTTATTACTGGTGGTAGCAGTAGTGATCTGTGTTATACCTTAGTTACTAAACTGTTCTTATCTCAACCCGTGGGAGTTGCATTCTTTTGATTCTCCTCTCCATCCCTCCGGGAGTAGGGGGAGGAAAAGAAGGGGGGGGGGGGGGGGGGGGGGGGGAAGTGAGTGAACGAGTTGCCTGACTGGGTTTAAACCACGAGACCACAGAAGACACCTGTTCTAGCTTTGCCAAGGAGAATAAATTAATGACAGTTTATAGTAACTCCTTTTTAGGTAGTGGCCTGGCTTTCGACCTAGCCCTTCCCATTTGTTTTACAAGAACTTCTAGAAGGGGGCAAAGTCCTGTCACAGCTGCCAGCTCACATCTGTTGCTAACAGTGTGACTCTGTGATGTTACAAATTGCCCCCCAACAGCATTCAGCTAATGTCACAGCTAGTGCAGCCATTAGTACAGCTAGTACAGCCATTAGGATGCCACCCCACTTTTAACACCCTGCAAAGTGCACCTAACTCCTGGATGCTCAGGAGTCTGTCTCTAGCCTCCCTCTGACCTGGAAGAAGCCCACCCCACTATTGCTGACCTCCTTCCAGAACTAGGATTAAGCAGTGAAAAGGCTGAAGAGAGTAACAGGAAGAGAATTGAGTGTCATGGCAGCAGGAATGAGAAGGCAAGGTACATCTGTCAACAGCTCAGAGAAATCAGAGGAGCTGATGAAGGGACTGCAGCGAGTCAGTGTCTAGCACCAGGCCAAAGAGAGCAAGGCTGAAAATAACTGGGCATTGATGTGAAAGCTTGGCACCAAAGGAAAGGACAAGCTGCTCATTTCAGCATCTCCACTCATCTTGGGGTGAGCCCTCCCAGTGCAAGTCAGCATTGTTCTGAAGTGGCAGCAACCACAACAGGGTTTTCCCAAGGAGTTATGCTCCCTGCTGTGAGTTTTGCACAAGCTAACTTCAGCCCTTAGGTTTCATATCATATCATGCTGATATACAGGCTTAATGCACTCCAAAAGGAGTAACATCCTACAAACAGTACTACAAAATCAAGAGTTTTAAGAATCGATGTAGCCCCAATTCACAAATCTGCTACTAGACTGGTGTCATCTTAGAATCATAGAATCACCTGTGTCGGAAAAGGTCTTTAAGATTATCAAGACCAACCCTAACCCCAGGACTGCCAAGTATCTATTGTATCTATTTGGAGCAAACATTTAACCTCAGAGGTGTAAGAATACAAAATATGTAAATACTAATGCTTTTTCAATATTGTTCTCTATTTTTGAATCAAGGGAATTGCTTTCTAGTAAACAATATAGTTTTCATGAAGCAAAAGCAAACAGGAGCTGCTGCTGCTAAGAGGTAAATCACTGCAAGAAACAGGTACTCCCACAGCTATTGTGCTTACTGTTTTCTGATTTTCAGGAGCCAAAAGTCTGAGAATATTCTGGTCTTTGCCACATTCTCAGTTAATTCTTCTGTAAATACTCATTTCTAAAATGAAGATTCAATACAAAGGCATAGTTTTGTATAGGTGCATGGAAACTGAAATCTGTCAACCACATATGCAAAAACACCAAAACTAAACAGTACCACAGAAAGCATGGAGAAACAGTTTTTGAAATGTCTTAATACTGTAAGGAAACAGAGACATACAGATTGAGAGAGGGACCAATCCATCTTTGGCAAAGGGATTCGGTATAAAAACAAGGAAAAAAAAACAAACCCCACAAACCAACTTTGTTTTGGTTGCTATCCAAAGCAATATTGAATACTTTTTGCTCCTTGGGTTGCACACTCTTATATCTAATGAAAAACAGATCCAGATTAGACTCCTTTCCCCACTGCACCCCAGTACTATTATTCAGGATATTAAATTATTCAGTCTCCAGAAAAATAAAACCAACAAAGTTATGACCTGCAACCCACTCAGCTGCAGTAAAACACTTAACTGTATCCACTACTGTATTCAGCTGACATTCAAAAGATGCTACCAACCTATCTGCTAATTTAAGAACTATTTAGTTTTGACAGAAATTATCACAGTTTCAAAGTATTTCTCCACCTTAGTCCAAGAAAACTACAAGGGCAAAATTTGAGTCACTCATTTTTCAGCAATTAACAAAAAAATCCACAATTTACAAGATACTTCAATAAATGTCATTTAAGTTTTGTCTCATTCATTCCCCATTTGCAACTCTGCTCCTGTCAGTAATTCGTCCTTATTCACTGCTGTACCTGATGTAATATTGTCATTTGCAGGATAGTTCCTTTCCAAGAGACCATTATTGGCATAAAAGATATGAGAGGAGAGAGGGGAGAAAGGTTTGAGTAAAATAAACGTAAATTTACCAGCCCTTCTGGCTGTGATCTTGGAGCCATGCCGCAGTAATCGAATGCACACTTCCTTGTTGCAGTGGTTAACCATCCGCAAATGAATGCTTCTCTTGGTTTGGATTTTTACAAGACATTTCACCATTTTGACTATCAATTCCTCTTCTCAAAGTCTTCTAAAGGCTCTACCCATACCAGCTTTGACCTTTCACTGGGTTCCCACTGAGTTTTAAGAGACTAACACAAGTCAGTCTCAATGAATCAAATGACACGGTTCTAACACAGCCAACAAAAATATCCCAGCGGGGAACAGAATGAGAGGTTATTTTTAAACATTTCCAAATGCCTCATAACATACAATACAAATTTCCACAGCATCCATCTCAGTTAGCAGTTGCTAGCATAACAGCTGAACCACGGACACAAGCATAAAAATATCCAAGGCATCAAAACATAGCACCATGAAACAAAAGGCCAGTATTTAGGATCTGTTTTTCAAAGCACAAAATGACACTGTGGCCATTATTTTTCTAAAGAGCTTCAATTTAGCTACTGATGTCAGTTCCCCACTGCTGCCTGGAAAATAATCACATAAAACACATAGATTCAAAAGGAAAAATCCTATGCTGTGCTTACAAACCTTAGTCACAAGGAAACCAGTAAGATGAAACCTAAAATCAAAGCTGATCTGCCTGTGTATGAACAAAAGAAGGAAATTCCTAAGTCTGGGAAAAATGTGTCTCTGCATATGTGCTCCAGTTCCCACTTGTGGACAACTATGAGACACATTTTGTATACACCAGAAAGAAGTGATCTTCAGAAGGCTGGGCACCTTCCCTGTCACAGTTCTGCAGAGATATGCAGGCTCCTAAAAAAGGCATGACGCACATAAACTGGCTGATAGCTTGCTCCAGCTGGAATCTGGAATACAACCACGTGCACAGATTCAAATTGTCCTAGTGGGAAAGGAACTTTTACTGGCCCCACTGAAACCACAGAAAAGAGATAAACTGGAAGGAGTGAGCATGTGGGGAGCCAGTCTCTCACTTCCCAGAATCCCTGCCTTTAGTATTTATGACATGTGTGCCATCTGAGCGTTCATTATCTGACATCCTTGTTTCCTCTGCACCATAAAATCAATGATGTGCAATATGACTATGTGGGAAAAAAGGGGGCAGGGGAGAGAGTCCTGAAAAAGATGTATTTTACATAAAGAGATTTCTCTCATGATAAACATCTGCTTCAACCGAGCTTTGGGAAGAGTCTTTACAGTGGTTCCTCTGCCCTGCCTAGCCCCCAGAATATGAAATTGCAATAGTGCTCCTTTTTACACATTCCCCTGCAGGGAGAACTCTCCTCTTCTTCCTTTCCTTCTCTGCAAGCACTCTCAGGAAAGATCAAGTGCCCCTTTGCTTCCTATCTCCATTTTGTCACCGCTTCAAAAGTAAGATTCTGTCTGCTTTTCTCATCTTCATTCTAACAACTGTTGTAACAGCCAAAAGAGAATTATTAAAATCTCACTTAAAAGTATTGAATATTCACTTTTTACACAGTTACAAGAACTGGAAAGCACCAATTCCTACAAAAGCCTAACCACCACCATGTTCAATACGCAAAAGACAGTCTAATCAAGGACAGAAGTGTAACCTGGACAAGGCTGTGAGTGATTTCCAACAGGAGGACATTCATGTTGATAAACAAACATTTATCATTCATGTTTCATCTGACCATGACCACGCAAAACAGAAATGACTGTGAGATGTCAAGTCACTGCCCACAAAGCATGCATACAACTGAGATCTGTGTTGAAACCTTGCAGCCCTCTGTTGCTACCAATAACTCTCAGCAAATAAGGCACAGGCTTTATCTCCTGAGAGAAAGAAGAGTGCATGATTTGACATTAGCAGCATATTCTGGGTAATGGTTTGAAGATGTTTTTCCGCAAAGATTTGCAAGACAAGAAGCCTGCTTCTCTCCTCCACTGCTGCCCAGAACATTCTGTGTGAAGAAGAGAGCCAGCAAGGCAAAGTTTCCTCTCAGTAGCTAATTGGTTTTCCAGCTCTTATCACTCTCCCCCTTCCTAATTTGCTACTTTATATAATACACAGCTGATGACTCCTGGTGGTAACTGTGGCAGAGAGACCATTGCCATTTGTGAGAAGGTAGAAAACAGCAGATGCCTAGGTAGCACCTGTTAAAACCAGGAAGTATGGTTCATGAAAGCAAAACCAGTCGCCTCCCAAAAACAGAAAGCTAAAACTGAAAAACACTCCTCAAAACTAGCATCTTTCCATCACAAAGAGAAAAATTCTGTTCAAGAATAACAATTTCAATGTATTTGTGAAAAGGAGGTAAATCACCTCTCCAGATTTTAGAGGTATCTTATTAAGGTGATGGGGGCAATGTTGTTTAGTTTGTGACAAAAGTAGTGATCTTATTTTGTAGATGCACGGCATGGTAAACACCTAGAAATCTGAGAATTTGTAACTAAGCTACAAAGGAAAGCTGGGAGAGCTATTTGTTGCCAGCACTAGTATTGTTATCTTGAAGCAAAAGGTTTGTTTGTTAAAAAAGTTGTTTTCAGACATTGTAGGGCTCAATTATATGGTTTGAGACTGTAAATCCAAGTTTGTTGAATACAGACACGGGGATGCACCCAGTGATGTTAAAACCTCCTGAGGCCAGAGTCCCAAAAGCTTGCACTACAAAGTGTGCAGTAGCAAGACCAGATTTCATTCCATAAATGGAATAATGATCCATAAATGGGAGAATGATCTTAACATTTTAAACTACCAAAAACTAGTAGAAAATTACATTACATTCAACCTGTCCTACAGATGCTCACTTTGGCCTCTACTAAATTTAATGGAATATTAACAGAATATTAGAACAAATTATTTATCTCTACACACCAGAGAAATCTAAAAATGGAACTGGTATTTTATTTAGAAAAGTCACTAAAAAATCTGATGAACTCCTACATTTACAGTGTTTGTTGTTATACACCCCCTCACCCCCCCCCCAGCCCCCCATGTACAATCAGCTAACAGGAGTATTGCTGCTGCTAATTTCACAGGGAAAAACTATTTGATGCTACATGATACAAGATGTTTCATGACTTTCTCTAATGTATTAAGATAAACTGTCTCATATACAGCAGGTGTGATTTAAAAAATATGATTGTTGACAAGCTGTGTATTAGTTCTAACCAGAGACACAGTCAGGGCTAAACAATTTTCTTTTTCCAATAAAAATTAAGTGCAACAACACTGAGCTGTGCCCAGGGAAAACAGTGAAATTGATTACCTGTAATACTCTCCTTGCTCTACAGACATGACATGTGAACAGGTACTTATTATTATTTTGCTAGCTTTTTTTTTAATATTTGTTCATATTATTATTCTTACATGGCAAATTTTTCATGTGTTGTTGCCTCAGCTATACACATAAAAGATCCATATGCCTCTACTCTACAACCAAAGCTTACACAGGTGAGAAGTCACACACAGACACACATCTAGTCTGGTAGTAGCTGCTGTGTGTTCATACATGCTTTTAAGATGCAACAAAGACTCTGCAGTGTAGATGAAATGTCATTCATGCCAATTAATTGTTGTTAATGCAATATTTCTTACATTTGAGTGACACACAAAAATAAGTTTGCTAAAGGATAAGAGCTCTTTGTACACAACTCAGATGCACAAGCATACAATTTCATAAGAAAAACAAATTCTTAAAAGATCAATGAGGACATCAATTTTCTTTTTTCTCAGATACAGTACAAGGTAGATCAATTAACAGAACTACTGAAGCATGCTACTTTCCCTTTGGTTGCTCCAAAGGCAAAAGTCAATGTTAACAGGAAAATAATTCATGTATGAAACCTGAGCACACAGGTTTAGTAAGTTGAGTTTCCATCACTTTGTTAAACCCACATTAATATCCTGTGACTCTAGAGGTGTGGTTTTGCCTTTTTTTTAATTATTTTATTTTTTAGTTGGACTATTCAAATACCTGAAGCCCTAATAGTATCTGGTGCTGGAAAATCCAGACAATGATCTACCACCTGCAAAACAACTGCCAAGTGATCAGAACAGGCAATAATCTGCCTCACCAAATTAGATGGTGAAAGAAAGCAGCCATACAATTCTTACACCAATACAAAAAAAAAAAAAAATACAATGCTTTCAATTGCATATGGAATAATACCATGCAAAGGACCTAACAGGACCAACTGGAAGGGTCTAATTTTGCCATCTGTGACAAAGATGAATTTTGCAATCACACTTGTGGATACACTTAAAACTTCTTTAGGTAGGTGCCTCCTGAAGAATATCTTTTAGGTTCAAAATCTAGAAGTGACCTTCCCAACCACATCTGACAATGACCCATGTAAAATCTAATTCTCAGAATAACCTCCTACACACGACAGTACTTTTATGATTGCATCTTTACAATACCATGATTCTTTCTTCTGGAGACAGAATGGACATTAGTGCAAAACAAGTCAGTAACAAGCAGTGTGAGAGCCTGAAGAATCTTAAGCTGTAGCAACAAAGGACTGAGAGATGACCTACAAAACCTAAAGCACAAGGACTTGAGACTAGTTGAGACTAGTTTTTTAATTTGATAAAATATGTATTTGCTGATGGCCAATCTCTTAGGTAAGTTAAGTTACATAATTATAATTTAAAACAGGAATAAAAGCACATGGAGGTAAGAATACCAATTCAAATCTGGGAGCTTAAATTAGTAACTGAACACCTGTGTATGGCCTCTAAGTGCAGACTGAAGATTTACCTCTTGAAAAACAAGACACCAATAGACAAACTCAGGATATTTATGCTTGCCATTCTAATAAAAAATAAAATGCCATTACTTGTTTTCAAATCCTCTTATGTAAGTGTCAAATGCTAAAGTAACTATTACTGTGATATCACAGGCATCTAAAATCTTTCTTCCCACAAACAATGGTCATTTATGAGCATACCCTTTCTTACATGTCTGCAAAACCACTGGACAATTTGTGCTTTTTTGCAGAATAGCTTCACTTCAGCATGATAGCCATAGTAGATTTATAAAACAGAATTTCATATGAGCTCCACCTGCTTTTATTTTCCATCTGAAAGGATTATCCTAAGGAGAACAAGGCAGGCTGAAGATGCTAAAACACCCCTTCAGACTCTGCCATTGCCATCTTTTTATGGCTTTGTCCCCTAGCAACTGGCAAGTAATTGGCACAAAATCATGTGACAGTTTTTGTTAGTTGAGTTTCATACCACGCAGGTTCAGCCAACTCAGAGTTCATCTCTCCAGAAGTTTCAGGAAGAAGAAGTATTTACTCAAGACACTGAGGCCACCATGGTTTTGGCCATATATTTTGTTCATAACACATAAAGACAATTTAAAATTAAGAACAAGTAAGTATTACTCAGTTAAAAGACAAAGCTGTGCATTCTCCTGAGTCTGCCTAAGGTATGCATATCTGATAGTACCATTATAGCCAGCCCTGCTAATATGTTGCTTGGGCCCACCGACACAGCACAGTGCAGAATTCTATGAAGGTCCTGGCCACATGAGCAGCTGGAACACTGATATGCAAGCAGCAGCACCTTGCAGAAATATCAGCATTGGTCCTGGAAGCTGCATTAGCCAACCCACACAGTGAAGGGAAATCTGACATAGGTAGGGCTACACCATACTCTCAATAGCATTGGCAGGCCTTCTATCTCAGGCCCAGACATTTAGAGAGATGCCAAGGATCTTCATGTGTAGCACACTAAAAACAGTTTCCCAACGCAGTTCAGTCAGGCCCAGGGCTAGCTGCCTCCTTTCTCCCTACTCCTGTTCTTGCCTTTGGCCTTGCACAAGACTTTGCCTGATCTTCTTTGGTAAGCCACTTAGAGGTTGAGCCAGGAGTAGTGGGACATGGTACAGTTAGGAGTTTGGGGGGGGAGTGTTTGGTTGGTTGGTATTTTTCATTGGTTTGTTTGGGTTTTTTTTTTCCTTTTAACTCCTCCCAGTTCCCTCTGAGGTGATTAGTGCTAGTGCAAGGGAGAAGACGGGAATCACAGAAGTGGATTGACTGCACGTAAGGAAGCGAGTGTCAGAGAGCTGTGAGATCAGTTCACACTGCAATTTGGTAATATAGCCAAGTTCACTACAGGAAAATACTGTAAGAGAGCTAAATACTGTTAATGCGGCAGCTGGTAGTATTTAACTATGCCGTGAGGATGATCAGGGGACTGGAGCACCTCCCTTATGAAGACAGGCTGAGGAAGTTGGGGCTGTTCAGCCTGGAGAAGAGAAGGCTGCATGGAGACCGCATAGCAGCCTTCCAGTATCTGAAGGGGGCCTATAGGGATGCTGGGGAGGGACTCTTCATTAGGGACTGTAGTGATAGGACAAGGGGTAATGGGTTAAAACTTAAACAGGGGAAGTTTAGGTTGGATATAAGAAGGAAATTCTTTCCTGTTAGGGTGGTGAGGCACTGGAATAGGTTGCCTCGGGAGGTTGTGAATGCTCCATCCCTGGCAGTGTTCAAGACCAGGTTGGATGAAGCCTTGGGTGATATGATTTAGCGTAAGGTGTCCCTGCCCACAGCAGGGGGGGTGGAACTACATGATCTTAAGGTCCTTTGCAACCCTAATGATTCTATGATTCTATAACATTCTACAGGAAACCCATCAGCAAATGTTTCTGTTAAATTGTAGTAGTAATAACAATTTTAAAAGAAACGTGACTTTCAAACTTATGTAATACACATTTGAAACCAACACTCTCTGCTGAGCATATAGCAACAAGTCAGCAGTTTCCAAAAATTAGTATCATTGCTTACAGCTGTAAGTGTGGCAAAGCAGTCTTACAAGCAGCAAGCTGTTGTTACTCTGAGGTTGTAGCAACTGCCTAGCAGGAACACAGTGTTGGTATTTTGCTGCCAGAAAGCAAATGATCAGATACAGGTATTGCACAGCAGAGGAAAACAAGTAATTGTTAAAATTTACTGCATGTTATGCAGCTCCTACTAGTAATTACACAGACAAGCTAACTACGTAACTAGATAATTCACCGTGTTCTTACTACATTCAGTGTTGAAACTCAAGTAAGAACACTGCTGTTAGGTTTTGTTTGGTTGGCTTCCTTTTTTCATTAGGAAGAATGCAGTTTTCCTCATTTAAGATGGCTAAGATGTTCATATCATTCTTTGTAATGGCTGGATCTCAAAAAGATAGGTGTTGAATGGGATTTTTAGAATATCAAGGAATAGACAAATACATGGAAAACCTTGTTCTACAAAATACATTCAAGCTGATCTTCCAATAACATCCCTTTTGTCAACGACATTAAATTAGCAGAGAATCTTTCCTTCATGACATTCAAATAACATCCCTTTTTGTCAATGGAATTAAATTAGCAGAGGGTTTTTCGTAACATTAGAACAGAAAGAATCTAAAAGTAAAGGGAAGCAAGAAAAACAACGCACCTACCAGTAAACTGCCAATTTTTACTCCTGAGTAACTGCAGTCAGTATTTAGTAAAATGGTGCTATGCTGAGATTACTTATTTCCTGCTAAGCTCCTTTCACCTGATAATCTAAAAAAAGATTCTAAAACTGAAAGCTTAACAGCAGTAACTTTCCCCACAATGTATCTTGCATGAGGCTCGTTCCTTATGCTAGGGATCATTTCTCAGTATGATGTACAGAGGTTTAATAGTGGACTTCTAATAAAAATTACTAGAAATTTTCCATATCCCTGAGCCAGTAACATACCTTTTTCCATATGTTTTATAACAAATACTGGTAGTGTTTGGCATGAATCAGGTAAGTGACTCACCTTCGTCTAAAGGAGCCTCTTCCTCCTCACAGGGAGAAGGAAGGAGAGGTTGTAGAGGTTCCATGTTGATTATGAGTTGCTTGTTCCAGGAGGGAGAGCTGTGACTCTGGGTAATGCTGGTTCTAAAAGAATGAGAAAAACAGCATCAGCTTATTCGCAAGGAAGCAACTGAAGTCCAATATGTGTCATCTTAGAATCATTTTGCATAAATTACACTAGGCCTTGAGCTACCATAACAAGCTTTGCATGCTGAACACTGCTTTAAACCATGTTATGCTGAACTCTCGGCAGATATAAATCTTTCAATATCTGAAGTGTAAGATGGTTTTGTGCTGGTTTACTTCCTTTTACACAGCCTGACTCCTCTTTATCTTGCATGTTGCTCCTCTCCATGCTGCACAGTACACATCAGCATTCGGCTTCAAGGTGAAGGCAGAAAGAGTACAAAACGTTTTCCTCATGTTGTTGCACTGCCTCCAGGAATGATCCCCCAGGGAGGATTTGTTATGGTTTGAGCACTGCAGACTAAAGACTAAAGCAGGAACAACTATCTTCACTGTCTATCTCTTAACACATAGACAGTGTTCTCATTCTCACTCACCCTAGACACTGTCTCTGTGCCATGCCTCCAGGTGCTCAGGCTCGTTTTCTTTCTTATCTTAGTTGGTTTTAATAGGCTTTCCTGGTAGCAGGTGTTGAACTTTCTCAGGGAAATTTGAGGAATGCTGTTGATTCACTTCAGTCATGAGGGTCATTAGACTAAAATCACATTACTGAAAATGTAAAATGGCTCTTTAGAATAAGTTATCTAAGACTTACATGATACAGGCCTGAAGCAAGAGTCCTGCAATGAATCTGAACCATTACATTATAACATAATTTACTTTTGATAGCAGCAAAGATGAAAGGGAAGAGGATTTGACTTGACTTCAAATGTACATACATACGGTGCCGAAGTTTCACAAAATGCATTTCAAGTTTGCACAGTCTCAAAATTACACATAGATAAACAAACTCAACAAGTACCTATGCAAGTGAAAAGAAGGGACTGTGTGTTGCTGAAGGTTTAAGTAAACCTGGGATGCATGTCCTACTCTAGGTCACATTACATGTCATTAATTATTCTGTGGGGATAAACAAGCTTTCTTTCTCAATTGCCATTATTCCTTGCTTATTAACATATGCCCAAAGCTACTTATGTCCACTTTCACATTCTGTAAGCAGTCTCTAGTAACTATTTAGTTTAAATTTTCACTATCCAAAGAAGTTTTTCAGATTACTGTAACTACAAGTATTCCAACTCAATGGTACCTTCAAGAACTTGTTATGCAACCCCTCGATCTTTGTGCTTGCTGCAAAGAGCTAAAAAAACAGTCCAAAATAGAAGCTGTGCTATGGAGCACACACAGGGCTCCTACTCCATATGCTCCTACTCCATATTTATTTACCAAGATCCCTCCTTCAGGCATGGTCTGGAAGCAAAATATTAAATCATTCAGTGTGCATTTTTCCGAAGAACTTGCCACTGCATTAACGCTGCATGACTACAAACTCCAAGAGATCTTCAGTCTGTAGTGCTTTCAGTGTAATAGCCCAACATGAAGACACTGAGCAGTAACCTCCTCACAACTGCGTGTTTCTTTCTCAATGCAGCCACGATACCACTGAATTGAACTTTATATAGAAATAATTTTTATATATATATATACTAAAATATATATATTTACCTTCAGTCATATCATCTCGATGTTTTGCATCTGTAAAACTACCATTTCCCACCCCAAAATTTTCTTTCACAGAGTAACTTATTTCTAAAGCCTGCTTTTTTTTGGCTGAATATTTTCTACGCTTTTTGATGACTTGTATAAGGACAAGCTATTTACCATGCAAAGACAAGCTATTTACCTCTGTCTCCCTTTTCAAAACCCATACTATAAGAACACTTGAAATCACTGGATTTTTTCTTAGTCTTTCTAAGAAACTGAACTTAGAGCTACCATAATATTGTAAATACAAGCATTTTAAGAAGGTTAGTCATTAAAAATATATATTATTATTTATGGGTGTTAAATCCATACATCACTGCTCTACAAACTCATTTGCCCTCTGATCTGTTTCTTCACATACAAAACCCATACATCACTGCTCTACAAACTCATCTGCTCTCTGATCTGTTTCTTCACATACACTAATAGTTTTAAATAATATGTTCAAAACAGTTTAAATACTGAAACAAAAGTAAAATATAAGCTAAAAATAATTTTACATTAAAATCTTTTCTTATCCTATGGAAAACAGAAACCCTACAAAAAATAGACAATAAGCTATTTCCTTATGTGAGTAATTTTTTTCATTTAAAATACATTTGTGTGCCCAAGTAATCTACCTCCCCATGCCTCCAGGAAAGAACTTCTTGATTTTCAATTAGACTGTTATGAAAAACTATCAAATACACTTTTAAACATGCCCATATACATACAAAGAATCTTTCAAAACCAGGCAAGATCTATGAATGAAATAAGAACATACATTTCTGTCATGATCATGTAATAACATTATACTTATAACCCAGATAATAATCTAAACTACTTATCTAACTGACTGATTAAACCCAGCTTCATGTATAGCTTCACAAGTATTTCCCAAGTCTTTCGTACCTCACTGTGGAAGCTCAGAATGACAGACATTACACCTCACAGTAAAGGAAAGAAAATTTCCTTGAAGAGAACAATAATCCTCCTTAGTCCTTAAACTTTAATATCAAATGTGAAGACATACCTGTGAACTTCAGGAGGTTCCCTTTGGATTTTAGAGCTTGCCTCCACAACCTCTTTGGCTACTTTTCCGCTGCATTAAAACATGAAATATTCAAGGAAATGCAAAGCACTATACATACATGAACAATTAATTTACATTCAAAAGTGGACAAGTAAAAAAAAAAAAAAAAAAATCGCATGTAGTGAAAATACAATATTGCGTTGTTGCGGATTAAAAATACTGCTGACCACTTGTCTCCAACGCTACTAAAAAGAAGCAACCTTTTGTAGTAGTGCACTAGGTGTGATTGGACTGACCCACTAGTGCTCCCCTGGTCCATAATTGCCCAGTTACAGGGGTCATACAATCTCTGACCAGGCCACACATCCTTGTTTTTATAGAAACTCCATCAAAATGGAGCCCTATTCTGGTGACACTGATCTTTGACAAGAGTCTGCACAAAGCCTCCAGTTTATTTACTAAGTGATGCTAAAGAGGTAACAGCAAATTTTCCGAATCCTGACTTAGAATATAGAATAGTCAGGGTTAGAAAGGACCTTGGGCTCATCAAGTTCCAACCCCCCTGCCATGGGAAGGGACATCTCACACTAGACCATACCACCCAGTGTTCTGTCCAACCTGTCCTTGAACACCGCCAGGGATGGAGCATTCACAACTTCCCTGGGCAACCCGTTCCAGTGCCTCACCACCCTCACAGTAAAGAACTCCTTCCTTATATCCAATCTAAACTTCCCCTGTTTAAGTTTTAACCTTTTACCCCTTATCCTATCACTACAGTCCCTAATGAAGAGCCCCTCCCTGGCATCCCTATAGGCCCCCCTTCAGATACTGGAAGGCTGCTATGAGGTCTCCACGCAGCCTTCTCTTCTCCAGGCTGAACAGTCCCAACTTCCTCAGCCTGTCTTCATACAGGAGGTGCTCCAGTCCCCTGATCATCCTCGTGGTCCTCCTCTGGACTTGTTCCAACAGTTCCATGTCCTTTTTATGTTGAGGACACCAGAACTGCACACAATACTCCAGGTGAGGTCTCAAGAGAGCAGAGTAGAGGGGCAGGATCACCTCCTTCGACCTGCTGGTCACACTCCTTTTGATGCAGCCCAGGATACGGTTGGCTTTCTGGGGTACAAGCACACTGAAGCCGGCTCATGTTCATTTTCTCATTGACCAACACCCCCAGGTCCTTCCCCGCAGGGCTGCTCTGAATCTCTTCTCTGCCCAACCTGTAGCTGTGCCTGGGATTGCTCTGACCCAGGTGTAGGACCTTGTACTTGGCACGGTTAAACTTCGTAAGGTTGGCATCAGCCCACCTCACAAGAATGTCAAGGTCCCTCTGGATGGCATTCCTTCCCTCCAGTCTATCAACCGAACCAAAATATTAGGTGTGAATGTGAATTAGGTATGAATGGATCCTCAAGAAGGAAAAGCATTCTATTTGCCATGAATAATTACGGACATTTTCTCTTAGTTTCTGCAGTAGTTCGCCATGAAAAAGAAAAGCAAACACCTACCTGTATCGAAATCTACTGCCTTTAAAAAATATCTTGCTGCTGGACATGGTCTTGATTTGACTGGATTTTGCATACCTTGAGGAAAAATAACATACCACATTTTCAGCACAGAAGGAACCTCATAAGCAGAACTGAACAAGGCAAACTACAAGCTTTGTTACTTTTATAACACAAAGTAATATTCAATAATTGAGCTTTCCAACTTTTTTTAAGCCTTTATACAAATTAAAACATAAAGCACACATATAATAATTCAGAGAGCACAGTACCACTGAATGTAAACCAAGTGATTACCTGGATAAGAAAGCAAGAAAATTAAATGCAGACATTTGCTGTGTCTCTAAGGATTTTTATTCACAGGATGAAGGAATGACTGTGGTAAGCCCCTAGGACAAGTTTGCCCTAACACCACCTTGTTTATGGGAAGATAAGGCTATTTCCACTTTCTCACTAGTAAAATAAACACCTAATAAAGAAGTGGTAATGCTTCTCTCCCAAAGTAGTTGCATTTCTCCATACAGTCAACTTCTTAGCAGCCTGTATAGTATGCTACTGCTCCTCTGTAATCATGAAGTACAGAGCTACCTTTTATCACAGTCTTTTATCACAAGGATCATGAAAGAGTACCTCAGACACACCATCTCCTTGATGTTCTCTGCCTTCAAAGTGGCAAACTGATTTTATATGGAATCTCTCATTCCCAGATATCTACTTGAAAATAAAGCAACAGTCAACCCTGAGCCTGTATTGAGACAGGACTTAAAAGTTCTGCTTTTCAAGACATGCAAGGTGATGATGACCTTATTTTAAATTCCACATCTCAAGCTCTTCTAAGCAGACGAGAGGACCAAATCTAATTAAGGTAAAGAGTCATTATCATGAATTACTTACACAACCTGGCTATGACTGTTGTGATCTTGTTAGAATACTTTTTCGTCCCGTACAGAACATAAGATTTATCTAATGCTGTTATATTACTAACAGTCCACACTATACAGCTCATTTTCTCTAAAACGTATGAAAACTTTTGCTGTTTCAAGAGTAGTCTCCTAAGCCTGTATTTACAGATTGCTTTGGCTTCAGTATCTTGTTTGGAGGATTGTTGTTATTTTTCTGCAGTCCACATATTAACCATTACTATTTTCCAATCTATCAGCCAGATTCCTCTCAATTGAATATCACTACTAATCTTCATTTTAGTAAAGCAGTTCTCTTTTGAGACCCACCAAAATTGAAAGAGGCAAGCATAATTTAAAACTACCTTGCTAAAGAAATAACCCCACAGTAATGCCATGAAGACATTTGGAAAGTAGAAAAAAAAAACATGAGAGAAGCAGCCCTGCAGAACGACAGATAAAAGAAGGAAGGGAGGAGGTGCTCCAGGAGCTAAAGCAGGGACTCCCCTGCAGCCTGTGGTGCAGACCATGGTGAGGCAGTCTGTGCCCTACATCCCATGGAAAACCAGGCCAGAGCAGACATCCACGCTTCAGCCCATGGAGGACCCTGCACTACAACAGGTAGATAAGCACTGGGGGAAGCTGCAGCCTGCAGAGAATCCAAACAGGAGCTGGCTCTTGGCAAGAGATGTGGTCTATGGAGAGAAGCATGGAATGCAGATGGTTTATCCTGAAGGACTGCAGCCCATGGAAAAGACCAGTGCTGGAGCAGTTCCTGAAGGAGCAGGGGAAAAGTGTGAGGAAGAAGGAGAAGCAGAGAAAAAATGATATGAACTAACTGCAGTCCCCATTCCCTGTCTCCCTGCACTGCTCAGGGTAAGGAGAACATGGAAGACTCAGAACTGAAGGAGTGAAGTTGAGCCTGGGGAGAAACAGAACAGTGTTCTTAGGTTTGTCTTTATTGACATTTTTAAATAAAGTAAGAAGGTGAGGAACAAATGAAATTAACCTTCCCCAAGTCAAGTTTGTTTTGCCAGTGACAGTAATAGCTAAGCAGTCTTTCTGTCTGTATTCCAACCCATGAGCTGCATGTGCATCTGGCACCTATTCAAGGTCAAAACCCACCACAACCATGTGACCAAAATCCAAACAGTTAATATTACAACCATTTAGCAATAAGAGTAGAGAGATGATATTCCCGAGTCTCCCTCAGCACTAATTTCTTTCCTTTAGGTGGGAATTGTTTCCTATTCCCCCCATTCATTTCTACTAACATAAAATAAAACTGCTTAAACACCACACACTATTTTCCTATTTACATGTACTTCCAACAGAAAACACTCCCTGATAATATTTTTATTCAGTCACAAACACAGTAGGTATTAAAACAGAATTAAGAGCTTTATTTTGCCAGCTCACATTTCCTGTTTCTTCACTGAACATATCAATTGAATGGTTTATATCGATATATTATTTTATCAGTGTTGAAACAAAAGAAGGAATCTTTTCAAAAATGATATCCATATTAGAAGACACATTCTTCCTACTT
This sequence comes from Pezoporus wallicus, assembly GCF_028554395.1. Taxonomy (NCBI): domain Eukaryota; kingdom Metazoa; phylum Chordata; class Aves; order Psittaciformes; family Psittacidae; genus Pezoporus; species Pezoporus wallicus. Next base: position 445,269 of record NW_026642992.1, on the reverse strand, counting down.
AGTTATTATTTAGTCTTACAGCAGCCCTCTGGCATTGATATGCTCCAACACAGAAATGGTTATTTTTATAAAATATGCAAGATGCTGTAAAGAAAGACTAACTGAGAAGAATGAAAGCTACATGCCTAAAGCGGATCATCAATAAACAGATCTAACAAAGTCAGTGAAGGGCAGAAAGAGCTTTTTAATCAGGAATTATTTTCAAGTTCCTTTTCAGGGAATAGGGAGGAAGACACTCCTTTTTTTCTTGCTTATTTATAGACTTAATAAAAGAAAAAAAAAGAGATGGCTGGCATCTTTCAAAAGGTATCCAAGAACACTTTCTTTCCTAAATCAGTTTGTTTTTTTTTATTTTGAATCAACTCTTACTAAATCTTAGAGAGTGGAAGAGCATTAGCTGGTGGCAGGATAGCCCACAGAATCAAGCATAGCAGATTTCTTCCTCCATTTTAATTTCTCCATTCTAGTTCTAAACTATGATTCTAAAGGTATTCAACAGCAGGGGTAAGTTAACAACTATGTTCCCAGACACAACTGCAGTACTGTGTCCATCCCATGACACACTACAGAAAGCAAAAACAGTGTGCTGGGAAAAGTGTAATTATTCACCACCAAAACTCTCCTGCCTCATGCAGATTGTAAACACTTTATAATACTGGCTTGAAATGAAATAATATTCTCCATTAACTTGCATATTTCTTTTTGTATTTTGAATTCTGCTAATGAAATGGAACATCTCGCGTTGAACAGTCTTCTACTCACATGCACATTTTTTTACTTTCATTACAGGAAATTACTTCAGGTTTACATACTTGTAAAAAGCCTGGTTCTCCACCCCACATTTCCAAAGATGCTTGCAGGCTGCTGGTGTAGAGGTATGGAATGACAGAACAGTCTTTTTCTAAATGCAAGGAAAAGAAGGCAAACAAAAGTAATGAAAGCACTGAATTCTCAAAAATTTAAGAATCTGTACCTGACAGCATCACCATGAACCAGACACACAGAAGACCAAGCTTTCCTGTGCAGCCTCAATATGTGGTTCATCCACGCAAATACAACTCATACACAGCTGATAATTAAACTGCCTAGGCAATTGTTTTAGAAATAAAAGAAACCACATAAACAGCCCCTGATATCTCTGGAATTACTGCCTTCCTCTGTTTTCTGTTCCTCACCTAGATGGTATCTAAAGCCATAGACTTGAGCTATCTCATTCTACCCTAGAGGAAGAACTGATTCTAGCATTCAGTAGCAAAAATCTTTAGAATTCAATGGCAACATAGAACTCTTATCTACCTAGGACAGACTCCAACCTCTTCAGCTGAGCAAGATTTGAGAAGATTATCATTATTAACCAAAAATACCTCACACTGATCCTGAATTTTCAACCATATACAGATATTGCTCATGTTTAGAGTGGATACAGCTTAAGCGCTTTAAAGTCCATTAAAACCAGACTACACAGACAACCAAAACCATGAGCAATCAACACAGTACTGCATGAATGTTAAGTGATCAGTGTCTCAACTCTTTGCAAATTAGACATACTTTTGACAACAGCAATATTTACATTCACTCATCTCCTGTATTTTTATGTACAACAGGAAGTACAATTATTGGTTGTTAAGATATTTTTTCATTGAAAAATGATGTTATGTCTTAGTTGATTCTAAATCAAATACAGAAGTTCTGTATTAAACCTGACCTCTTTCTGAGCTCCAAACATGTAAAAAGTCTTCCCTTCAAATTTCAGTTTATAGACATCACACCTAGAAAGAGAAAAATAATTTCAGTATAGGAAAAATAGATCAACAGGTAAGAAAAGCAACTTACATGCAAGTTTCCCCAAATCCCAAGCCAAGTGTGTCAAATGACAAAAATCCTCAACATACCTTTAGCATAAAAGCATTTAATATTCTAATTTTCTTTAGATTACAGAACATAAGCCCAGAGTATTTATTTTACATCTCTATGCACGTTTAAAGAATTAACTTTGACTCCTAGAAAATAAAGAGGAATTTAAAAGTAGGTAGAAGATTATGTTTATGTTCTATATACTACACAGTTTGTAATTCCTCTTATATTTTAAAATTTTGGAAGTTCTAATGTAATTAAATTGAGGGAAAGACAATACTCTTATGTCTCTCCTTATTTATTTGTGCTTTCATATCACACATCTATCACAGATAGAATACACAGGAAGAAAAAGAAAGTGTTTGACAGCAGTTATTACTGGGGCCCTTGTGAGTTGCAAACCTGTGTCAAAACTTCATATAATGGCTGAAAGCACCATTTACACACGCAATAGCAGTGCACTGCTATATGGAATATAAAGGTGATACAATGCCTCTGCTTAAAACATAGTGGAAATTTTTTCATAATCACAGCTAAAACAGAGACACTGTAGTTTCGTAAACTTCTCTAAAGATTCTGGATGTCAGAGGTTTGAAATGGGAACAATTCTGGAAGCAAGGTCCACGCTATCCCTGAAACTTTGTAACAAGAGTTTAACATTAAATAACAACAAAAAATCATTCCAGTTGAGAAAGCTTTACCATTGAAAAGAAAATCTCAAATATTAATTTGAGCTAATTTCAGCTAATATCAAAGCAATACACCAATATTACTGAAAGGACACATGATCCTTCAGTACCATGAAAAAACAAGTGCTGTGAAACTCATTTCCCACAGTATGATACATGCTTGGCAAATGCTCTCCTCCTTCTCTCCTCCCTGCGCTGTAGACTACAATTACAGTTATATTGTCCTTATGCCAAAAGCACATACCATCAAAGCCCTGTGACTAAGGCTACCTGAAATTAACCCTAGAGAAACTGCAGCCCAAACCCAGAATCACAAATGGATGGTATTTGACAGACATATCTCCAGATGTCCCCAGGGAACCAAATCATACAGACAGGACTGTATGATATGACACTGACTTTATATCTCTGAGAATTTCAGGTTATCAACCATCAGGGAGGTTTCTATTGATACTCAGAAAATAGTCCAGTTCTACACAAAAAAACACCTCACTATTTTTTAACCTTCTGCCCATCTTCTTCAACAGGCTGGGAGCACTGAGGTAAAGCAGCCACATCTATGCAACTGGTGTTGGCATCTGTTTAGCAGCAAGGCTAAAATGTGATTTATCAATGTGTAAGCATGCTTGTGCTCACTCTGCACCACACTGCTGAAGGCATAGCCAGCTGCTGTTACCTCACCTGCAGGAGGTTTGTGTTACCTCTCCCTCAAACATGACTGAAGCTACCCAGTTAAGTCACGTATCTTCCAGGAGCAGAAAATAAAGCAGAAAATTAAAAAAAAATAAATAAATAAAATAAAGGGAAGGAGGAAAGGGGCAGGGGCAGGGAAAGAAAGGGAGGGGCAGGGAAGGGAAGGGCAAGGGAAGGGCAAGGGAAGGGCAAGGAAGGGAAGGGAAAGGGAAAGGGAAAGGAAAGGGAAATTGTGTAAATGTCCACTTCTTAAAAACAGAGGCTAGAAAATAAAAATTCAGAGCATTCTCACCTCCTCCTCTGCTTACCAAATAAATCTTTCTACAGTGTTCAAATTGAGGTTAATTAAATGAGAAACTAGCAAGAGTCAAATAAAGATGCAGGTGGACTCCTGTAAAGTCTGCCAGACATCTTTGCCAATAAGCCTTACTGGTGATTTACAGCACAGCTGAAAAATTAACTTAGTCAATTTTAGCATTATGTTGATTAATACACACTGTGACATAATTTGCACTGGAAGAAGAACAAGACCAAACTGTTATACTTCTCATCTAACATCCTTTAAAACAGAAACATGATCAGACAAGCAAAGGAATATTCACATGGTTCATCTTAAAGACAACAAATGCAGGTGACGATAGTAGGAAGAAGGGAAGACACAGGAGAGAAGACTTGCATATTTATCTCCTCTTACTTCATACGCTTACCATTTTAACAAATGTATTCTTTTATTCCCCTGGAAAACTACAAATCCTGCAGCTGTGAATCCTAAAAATGTAGTCATTCCCATTGAGTCCTTGAAAAAGAAAAAAGGAAAAATAATTTTCCTCTCAGCCAATGAGGCATTTCTTACAGTACAAATTGTTCCTCCACTATAGATTACCTCCATTTTATTTTCCTTTCAAAATCAATTTTGAACACTTCTAAAGAACCAAGACGGCTCTTGCAACACAGGGCCTATTTATTTCTAGGCATTTAAATGAATAACAGCAACTTACGTTTTGTTTTGGTCTACTTCTAGCTGACGACACCAGGGAATCCTTAGGTATATTACTAATTTCGTTGAAAATATACTTCTGTGTATGTCACAAGTAATGTACAGACTAATTACAAACCATTGATTCACATCTGCTTCAACATTGATATACTTTAAGATTTCACAATACTTTTTTCTTCTGCAAGATACTGTGTTGGAAGTACTGCTGACAGTGTTTGCTACAATAAGCAAGAATTCTTGAGTACAAACCAGAGCATACAGTGCACTTGCCTTTCAAATAGGAAAGATCATTTTCTGATTTTTTTAACTCAAAAATAAAGTACTGTAATTAAAGTAATTAAAAATGCAGGTGTAAGGGATAATCAGAACTGGTAACTAAAATCACCTACTTCTACAGAACCACAAAATAGCAAAGCGGAGGAATACACAAATGCATTTCTGGTTCCCTCCTCTGTACATTTTGCTTGCTGCCCTTCCTAAGAGCTGCATATTTTGAGGACGTTTGAAGAACTAATCTGCCAAGGACTAACAATTTGTTGCATCTTCTGGACAGAATAATGCTAAATCCTGAAAATCTTGGCAAACAAAATATTTCACACTTGGAGGATTTAGAGAAATTTTTGCACAAAATGCAGAGAAATTATGAAGTATAATAAAAGCTTTTGTCATGACAATCTATTACAGTCTCCTATGATGTTCTGTTTCCTTTGGAGAGACCTTTCCTTTGACTGATGCAGAAATGTTGAGCAGTTAATGTTCTTCCAAGCCTTAAATGTAATATGTAGTTTCAGGCCAAGTTATTTTACAGATTACTCTGTATTTGTGATCGGATAAAAAAACAGATGTATTTTTATTGTTAGCAAAAAGAACATTTTATTGAATCTTAGCAAAAATAACTGTTACCTTGCAAGGATGAGGATCAACACCATAAGTTTCCAAAGAATATGCTTTCAGGAGCAAATTTAATTCAGCAACAGCTGGGCTCTGACCTCTGAAATTACAAAAGAAACAGTACTTTCATAGAACCAGAGAATGGTTAGGGTTGGAAAGGACAGGAAAAAAAAATAACTGGAGAAAAAGACTTTTTGATGGGGGAGTTTAAAACATAAAAATGTAGGAAAGAAAATATCTTACTGAAATACAAGCTATTTTAACTATGTTTTCTTTATAATATAAAGATAGAAAACTTTTTGCATGTTTTCTCCTGCTGATTGTACAGTGATGTTTTTATCTCAGTCCTGAGATAACATCACGTTACTGCCATTAACCACAGCTATCTAATATCCTGCAAGTATTTCTTGTCTTCTGATGTACATGCACATCAGCTTGAATATGAAATAAACCTCAGTGCCTGTTTTCCACAAACTCCTGCTCCCCAACTAATTTAAAAGGATTGTGCAGATTAACAAATATTCCTTGCAGCGCAGGATATAAACACGTCAATCATAGAATCACAGAATCATAGATCATATTACACTGTCTACCCAGATGCACACCTAATTATAGAAGTGCCTGTTACCAACATGATCGTTCAGAATCTGTCAGCATTTCCATTATATGCCCCTATTTTTAGGGTGTCCATAATTAACCATGAATATACACATGCAAGACTTGAGTTTTAGAGTAAGTTTTGTTATTTGATTTTTTTTCTCTTGTAATGCCTTCATTTCTAACACTGTTGCAATGAATTCTTACAGATTTACAATGCCTGTTTGTAAGTGAACTGTTCTGAGTATTATTTTATTTATGTATTTGCATGACTAGAATATATGATTCTGATAGATAATACTGTTTTGTGACAATTAGCGGTGCTTAGGACCTTTAGAAAGCCAGGCCTCTTAAATGCTTCACATGCAAATTATCCAAAAAATGAGCCATCATCAGTGGGTCAAAGAGTTAGCCTCTGTTCTTCAAGGAGCACAGCAACAGTCATACTTTATCTTACCCCTGCATTTTGGGGTCCAGTCTCACATTGTGACTAATGGCACTTGGGAACTGGCATTTAAAAACTGCTCCGTGTACTGGTGTAGAATAATTTCCCTGTAATCTGTTATCCTCAAGTAGCTAGAAACTTAACAAGCATTGACATATGAGATTCAGTACACAGCCAAAGTACAGTTTAACAATTAAGACAATGTCTAGCATGCTTGTGAATGTCAAATCCCACCTTGAACCTAACAAGCTAATGGCTCATGGCAATGTAAGTGTCAATAAACTTTTCTGTGACATAGTTTGAACTCGCGCTCGTTTGTACTTCACTTCTCGTCACCTCTCAGTCAACACCATGATACATCTTTTGGGGTCTTCCGTATGTCTTTTGGTCCTCTTTCATACTACACTATGCACTTTATTTCAGATTACATTTTTGTTGATGTTTAGCTTTTAAAGAAAAAAACCCACACAAGATTATAAAATAAGTGCTCTTCTGTTTACTTCCTTTTCTGGTCTCTTTCTCAACACTTTTCAATGAAGCAGAACATGTTCAAACAGAACACCAAAAATTTTAAATGCATATTTACACAGCTAAATATTTAAGGGGAAGACACCATGAAAGCAGCAAACAAAACAAAAATGCTTATTTTCCCAATCACCATTTAGTAGCAATGTACTAAACAGTTCTTCTCCCTTTTCAATACTAATAAATCACAACTTTAAGTGTAATCTCAACTGTAAGACCATAAATGAACCTTAAAAAGGCAAGAAGTTTGTTTCATGTACCAACCAATTGCATAGGACAGATATAATTAACTAACTTGACCTAAACTACTTAGAACACTTATGTTGCATAGTAAGAAGCAAAAAGACCAGATGGTCTGATTGCTTATTGGAGACTGGGCCTCACAAAAAAATAAAATCATAAAATGCATCTTTTTCCACCTCCCTTTACTGGTTCAAAGGAAAGTAGTCAGTGTTCTGGTTTGAATGGATAAAATTGACAATTAGTTTGGAAAATGTGATTGGGGGGGGGGGGGGGGGGGGGCATAGAATCACAGAATGTTTTGGATTGGAAGGGACCTTAAGATCACCTGGCTCCAATCTCCCTGCCATGGGCAGTAACACCTCATCAAAAATATTGAATTGCAATTATTATTAAAGAGAGACATTAAAAAAGAATTAGCCTGCTCTTCTCAACTACAGCTTCTGAAACTACGCTGTCTGTGCATGTCAAGTGGAAGAAGCTGCGGTATTTAGGGAAAAAAAAACAAACCATAAGACATGGACAAGTTTGATTTTATCAGATTACAGGCTAATCAAATAGCTACCGTACAAAGCCTTAAAAGAACATCAAGGGTAATATGAAATGAAAAAATCCTCATTCATCCCTTACGAAGGGATTTTCAAGTCTTGATAATACAGTTTTCATCTCTTACTACTGAAATTTTCCTTGCTAAATGAAAATGTAACTATAGCAAATCCTATCAGCAAAGTCAACATCTTTTTGTTAATCAGCGATTTAACACTAGATATGCTTTTGACAGGCTCTGTTAAAAAGTCTTTAAGCTTTCTATATGCAACAAACAGCCTTACACAGTGTATCTTTCCGGCGCATCTTTCCTGTTTTGTAACTCAGTTCTCTCAGGAAAGTCAGATTTCTCTCTCATTGCAGTCACTCCTTTTGACCTTATACGACTTCACAAATTTTTCAGTAAGTGTTCAGCATTATTTCCATATGTTGCAACCACTACAGCACACAGCTGGAGTTTTCTGAAGGTTCTGAACTGGACCACTAAAGGAAACCATTACACAGAAAACTTTCTGTATACAATACAAATAATAAAATGTGGATTACTTATGAAATTACAGCTCCACAATTATTAGTCACGAATTAATTATTCAACCTTGGAATCAATCAATCCAAGAATTCCTGATAAAATTTTAATCAAACAAAGACTTTAACAGAATACTTAGAAGTCTGCAACACGCTCTGCTTTTTGCTTTAGGCTCATGAGAAGTACACAGTAGAGGATGTACAAGCTCTGTTTACTCCCCACAGGGTCTCCAACTCTGAAGCACTTCAAAAGCTAGAAGCTCACCAGGGAATACTTCCATGGTGTGCCACAGCAGTGATCTACTTGTTTTGCTGTCTGCTCACACCAATTCACTCTAGAATTTTCTCCCCTTCATACCTTTCCTTTGAGGTATGCATCTCTTACAAACCGAAGTAGTGAAACTTAATGAAAGTCAAGGATGAGATAGCACAGGATTGAGCATTAATTCCTTTAAACAAACAGGGAAGACTGTATAGCAATAACAGCAAGTAAAAACCATCTTCAATGCTATTCTTGGCTTCTTGGTTCCTAAATTATCTCAGTAAAGCCACTTCATCTGTCTTCCCTGATTCCCCTACTGACTTACGAAGTGCTGTGAGATAGTCCTATCAACATACTGTTCATAATAATAATAAAAGACATAATTATTGTCCATCCTTTTTCCTGATCTCTATGTCAGAGTTACTTGCTGCAGAATACAACAGGAATCCTGTGCTTGAGCATGCCCCATGTTCGATTAAACGAGAAGGTGTTTCAATAGACTTAGTTCAAAGAATAAATACATGTGTATATAATGATCTGGCCTCTGGAAACATTACATGCTCACCTCCATGCAAACCAGGGAAAAGTACCAGCCATAAACCTTTAACTAACATAGACTCAGTCTCCATCAGACATCCTTCACCCTGTCCTGCAACTGTGGACATACTTCACTGCGTCCTCAGGAGACCACAGTAACTATTTCAAGAAGGATCTTCATCTAGGAAATATTCTCCTTGCTATATTCCAGATCTTGTACATCTCTCTGCAGGAAAGGTTACCTGGGTTTCCTTTTAACCTAAAAAAAAGCCAGAATTCTACATAAAGAATCAACAGGTTTAGCTACACCATACAGCAATCACAGAACTGCTTACCACATGGTTGAGATTTTGCTGTTGTTTCTTCAAATATTTTTACAGGTGGTTGAGACTCAAATTGCTATACAATTACAGTGTTTAAGGTCTTGAGTAGTTTCTACTTTTCCTTTAAGCTCAGGAGATTTTGGCAGACAGTGGAGATGTTTCTTTGCTAGCATTTTTAGTCATGATGAAGGTCCTAAGGAGGACTATGAGGTAATGAAACAAATCTGTTACAATTATCAGTATTTCAGTTGTATTGGAGACAACAGCACAAACACTAAATGAAGACACTGATAAGTGAAATTGTGATGCAGGCTGTTTCTCAGTTTGTTAAATTAGCGAGGCCACGCTTTGCACATTGCCCACGCAGCAGCACTGTTTCCCTGAGAACTGGCTGGGCCACCTCATCAATAGGAGAACAGCCTTTGAAACGGTCTGCATATGAAAAGAGACCCTATCACTGGCCAGTAGAATTGCTGAAATATTGCAGGAACACATAAAACTTAGAAAACTGAAGAGCACTCAAATATCAATTTTAACTTGTACTGAAAAACTTTTTTTTCTCTCAGATAGATGACAAAACCCCAAATAATCTCTTTAAAACTTTTTTACCAACTCTATTAAATTCTCACGAGTTTTATTTTACATCACGCACAGTTTTATGACATATGCCACTTACATAACTCCTTCTACCAGAACATTTCAAATGACCTGTGTTCTTTCAGAGAGGTTGAGACAGTATCTCTGAAGCCTGTGTTTAGGTATTCGTATTTCAACTTCTTAAATTGATGCAGTAACCCAGACGACTTTAAGCCTACTCAACAGACAGAATATATTCATGGAGTAAATGCAGTTTTAATTTACCTGTTATTAATTTTAAAACTAAACCCATGATACAGAGACATCTCGTGAGCTATCTGGTTTTAATATCATGTAGATTCATCTGTCTGGTGCTGCCACACCTAGCCCATAAGGCCTCCCAGATAAAGAAGAGGTGGGGAGGGAAGAAGAGGGGGGAGGGAGGAAGAAGGCAGAGGAAACAGGTCCTTTCAGCTGATGAAGAAATCCCTACATTTCAGAAATTCACACAGACATCTGAATTCAGCATCTGCTAAACATGCAGAACGTGAATCCAAACCCCTCCATGAGATAAGCAGCAGCTAGCTTGGTAAAGAAAGCAATCATGTTTGTGGGTCATGGTTATGACTAGTCTTCACAAGAGGAAGGGAAGAGAGCGGCAGGGGGAAAAGCCTGTGCACACATACGTGCACTAAATCTTTCCTAAAGCTAAAAAACGGTCACTTACAGTAAAAATAGATACCTTTTTCAATTCAAGTAGGTTATCCTTTCTATTGAGTACTTCTTGGAGTTCCCATTAAAAGAAAAATCACGTCTTTATGTGTCTTTTCAGTTTTTTGTTGTATCAGAACTCTGGGAGAAGAGCAGGGAGAAAGACACCTCTTTTGTCTGTGAAGTTCCTTTCTCTAGATTACTGCCACAACTGCATCTCCCATTAAAATGATGCTCAGCTGCTCCTTACCATAAACCTTCAGGAAATACTCTCTTCTGGGAAAGGACTAGGAGACCAAGAGAATCTGTTATTTCAAACGTCTAATAAATATATATAAATGTACATTTTGTCAAATTACAACTGGTAAGAGTTATGGAGCAAAAAAATACACCAGAAAATTATAGCAGAATAGAAACAAACTATTCACCTATTACAACAAACACTATGGCATCTTAATATGAGATGATTGCTAAATGAGAGAGAATTAGATAATACTGAAGTTTCAGTGACATAGTATCATAGAATAGTTAAGGTTGGAAAGGACCTTAAGATCACCTACTTCCAACCACCCTGCCATGGGTCAATGTACATGTGCAAACTTAACAGCCTCATGGATAAACCTAAATGCCTATACTGGGAAATCGTAAATGAGCCAGCTTGGGCTGTCAAGGCTGAAATGAAGAGGACATTCAGTGCAGCCCAAGGCTGTAACGTAGGTGGCACCCTGAGCAGCTGTCACCACTATCTGCCTCTGAACTCCCACTACACATCATCATCCTCCTCACCTCTCTGAAGTCCTTGGTCTACTTTGCATAACTGAGAACTACAAAGACTTTGGGTCCTTCAGCCTCAAAGTCAGCCTATTCCTGTTCCAGCCTAACTCCTGCTCTTTTGCAAACTCCTCTCTCCCTTTCATGTAAACTTCAACAGATCTTAGTCCCCAGCAAAGAGACTTCTGTGACAGTAACATGACTTGCAAGCTTTGGAGCACACTGTATGCCTTCTGACAGGATTCTCTTCATGCATATGAGACCGTGAAATACCAATACGATCAGGGTAGTACACGAAGCTAAATTTAAAGCACAGGAGAATGTGCTCCCAGTATTAAATGCATAAGAGCAGATAATATAGTTTTAATTGCAAGAACCTCTTAAGTGAAATACAAGATCCACCTGGACTTGCTAAATGGGAATTCAGGTTTAGCACTTTTTAATGTATTCAACAGTATGCAAGAACTTGCTTTAATCTTTGATCAAATGATATTAACGCCCAAACAGAGAAGCATTTTCTAGCAAGGCTTGCCAGGTCTTCTAGGACAGCCTCCCAGAATATAGTTAGAAACATTTGTAGTTACGCTTGCCAGTGGCTCCAGTGACAGCTCCATGTCTGCAGAAAAGCTGGAGAGCCAGAACAGCAGAAATTGGGAAATCCTGTACTCCTGCTGGCACCAGAGTTTGAGCACACATTGTAACTGATTGTACAGTGGCAGGAATACAGTACGAGTTAGAGCAGCAGAGGGAAGTTAGAAGTGCTTAAATCCCCACTGAGGAGTTACAGTACAGATGATACAGCAAAGGATAAAAAATGTCATATGCCTTTCAAATAAAATTTAGACAACACTTTTAATTCAGCTTGGATCAAAGACAAGCATTAATTTGTTACTCTGGTTTTCAAAAGAATACTGCCCTTTAGCTTAAAAGTTTAAATTGCTTTTGAGATAATTAATAGCAGAACATGGAGGTGATTTCATGCCCTCCAAGGAAACTTCTTCTTCTCCCAAAAGATATTCTCCCACATACGACTTCTGCAAAAAACATAATATTTGATAAACAAAATGGAGAAAACAGCCCATTCAGTAGCACTCGCCCGTCTTGAGCTTGTACCCACACTGGCCATACCAAGCAGGTCCCAGGTCAGCCTGGGAAACAGGCATCTGAACAGATCATGTAACTCTGTAATTTACAGGGAAAAGTCAATGTTTGCATAGGGCTTTCAGATAAATTAATCGCTGTTTACATAACACTTTCATACAAATTACATGGCACAATATTTCGTATTAGAAAGAAGTGAAAATTGATTATCAGTTTTCAGGTGGGATTTAAAAAAAAAAAAAATTTCAACCACTAAACCCTTTCAAAAAAAGAAAAAAGGGAAAAATCCTTTCTGATTCCTACAAAATTCCCTTGATAGGGATTTATGTGGATCTTCTTTCTGGAAATCTCTGTATTTTCAGGTGTCTGGCCTCCGGGAGTTCTGCCTGGCAGATAGCTCCCAAAAGCCAGGGAATTTTAACAGAATAACAAATGTTCTGCTACAGGACATAGGATTTGATATAAATTCATAAGGACTATTTGTTGTAGAAAAGGGAAAAAGGAATGTGACTGCACTGAAAACATCTGATGCTTTATTTGGTTTTCTGAAGCTAGTACTGACAAAGGTGCGTAGATACGTAGAAGTCCATTGCTTTGTAAGAGGATCCACAAAATCCAATAGCAACAGCTAGAAGTACAACTTTGCCATCTATTAATGCCGGTTGCCTGAATAAATGAGCACTACTAACTCTGCCATGGAAAAAGTACAACTGTTTTGGCAATATCTGAAAAGAGCAAACTCCTAAAAAAAAGCCCAACAAAATCTCAAATCCCTAAGAGATTATGAAGATCATCTGAGTGATCTTTCACATAAAAGCCCAGTATTCCTAATAATCCCTGTTGTCATGCTTGAAGAATTAACCTTTCACTCAGCATTCGTTTCCTCTACCTAGAAGATGTCATGACTCTGCTTAACTTGATTTGATGGGTTAGTTTTGGTTTGGTTTTCCACAAATCTATACAGAATTTTTTAATAAATTTTTTAAGATGGAAGCTTGCTGTAAAAAGAAATCAAAATTAACTACAGCTTTATATACTGAGCACAGTGCAGTGTATTAAGTGTCTTTAATACTGCCAAATAAGTGAGAACTAAACATGTGGTTCCATGTACTTTTGCATGGAAGTCAAGTAAAAGAAAGATATTTTTTAACTTGGATCATTTCACTGATGTGATGTACAATTCAACCTTACAAACACTTGCACATATCTAACTAAAAGGGATAAGGGACATGCAAATGAACAACCTTTATTTGGTTGGGGAGGGACCTTAGCATTCAGTTCACTTGGAGAAACAGGTACACCAGAATACACTCACAGAATATCTAGATTTGTATGGTCCAAATTTTTCTCAATCTGTTAAGAGTGGCAGGGAAACAGAGATGCAAGTAGCTATTTTTTCAGTAGCTATGCTCTGTTGTAACCATACCCAGAAACATGACACTCAAATCAATTTTGAGTTCTTTCAAGAACAAGTCTCCAAGTCTTATAAGCTCCTAGTAACATCCTCACATATTCTAAGATTTTAAGTCACAGAGCATTATCTCTTCATCTCCCAGCAGTATACCATGTTTCAAAAGAGGACTTACTTCAAATGACAAGGAAATGAGCATATGTATTGTGATTAAATCAAGGCATGTGTTTGCCCCATTGCTGGTAAGGTTAAATGAAGTAATACTTGTACCTCTCCCTTTCTCCATAAGGGAAGACTAATTAATTAAAATTCATAAGGTAATCACAGCTCAATAAAACTGACATGCATTTCTGCCTGTCACATTTAAGTTTTTGCAATTAAGTGCACTGGGAAGTAACACAGAAGGTCACATTTTGCTAAAATCAGTGATGTTTTCACAGCAACAAAGGATAAGAAATGGAGGCATACATGGTTTAATTAATAAGAACAAGGCTTCTAAATGGCACACCATGAGTCACTAAGTTACTGGCAGCTGTCACAGTACCCTACTGCTGCTTCCCATGCACTCCCCTCATGGTCTTCATGTGCCTCTCACATCATCCTGTAGAAGAAAAGATGTGCCCAGTGAACGGGCCGTGAAGATGCTGAGACAGAATTCAGTGAAGAAATGGCTTATTCCAAGGCACAAGTCTTTGATTATTTGGAACCTTGCTGCATGATCTTTTTTATTTACACATCTGAAGAAAACAAAGAATCAAACCCAGCTGCAGTGCTGAAACTCACAAATAACTCTTCTGAATGTAGCAGAATGGCAGCTGGACTAAAATGGCTCTTAGTCTCTTACACTCTCCTCATGTTAGCTTTTAGCTCCAGTGCTGGCTTTCAGCTAACATGCAATTCAAATATTTTGTTTCAAAAAGGCCAGGGAAATTTCTGCAGCATTTTCAGAAATACTCGGCAAAATATCAGTTCTTATCAGAAAAGTCAACTTGCTGAATGCAGTGAATCAGTTGTGCTAATCAATACTAGACAGAAGACTATTAGCTCAATGCTTTTTTTAGCTATCTTTTACAGCTAGATATAGAAACCTGATCATCAAGCTCTGACCTCTCTATGTACAGTTCATCATATGACAGTTATGTTTTATTAATTTGTACTCCTAGAATAGAGATCCACGGAATTAAATATCCAAAAAAGGTAAAACTTCCATGTGAATAGTGAATATCTGATGTCAATTTTTGGAAGACAGAACTACAGTACTGTCCAGACATCTCTGAAACTGTCTTTGTAACTAGGCTAACAGGTAAGACACATCAGATACTGCAGTAAGTGAAAGAAAACTGCTTCTTTTTCAAATGACACCACAAGCCAGAACCTGGGCAGAATCAAAGACTATAAAGACTTGAGGGTGCAAGTGAAAAATACTGGTGCCCAAGTTATCTTTTATTCCATTCTAACAGGTAGAGAGGATTCAGCCAGAAATAGATGTATAATGCAAATCAGCTCCTGGCTTCATGACTGGTGCTGTCTTGAGGATTCTGGCTTTAATTACAATGGGACATTCTTCGATGACTACAGCCTGTTAGGGAAGGATGGGATCCACCTGTCTAGAAGTGGCCAGCTTGGTGAGGGGGGCTTTCAAATGAAGTCACTCATTGGTGGTATCCATAGTGGCATCACTCATACCATCACATCCAACTCAGGAACAAGCCAGGCCAGCTAGAGCAGCAATGAATGTTCCTTAGCTGTCTCCTGAGATGAGAACTAGAAAGCCAACCACCTCAAGAGTGTGTACGGCTATCACAAATCTTCTTGCACCCCTCCTGAATAGTGTGCATGCTCAATTACCTCTCTGAAGTGTCTGTACACCAACACATGCAGCATGGGGAATAAACGGGAAGAACTAGAGATTTCTGTACAGTGCAGGGACACAATCTCATTGCAATTAGAGATATATGGTGGGATAGCTTGCGTAACTGGAATGCTGTCATGGATAGCTGCATACTTTTGAAAGACAGACTAGCAAGGCAAGATGACAGAGTTGCTCTTTGCATGTGAGAGTAACTGGAAGGTATCAAGCTCTGCCTAGGGGTGGATAAAGAATAAGACAAGAGGTTACAGGTAAGAATTAAAGGGCAGGCTGACATGGGTCTTGTGGGCATTTACTACAGGCCACCTTATCAGGAAGAGGACAGAGGCAGATGTTACTGCTAAGCCACTTTCCGTTATCTTTGAAAGGCTGGAGAACAAGTTTATAGAAAACAAGAGGTTCCTGAGGACTGGCAAAAAGCCAGTGTCACTCCAGTCTTCAAAAAGGGCAAAAAGGAGGACCTAGGAAATTACAGGCCAGTCAGCTTCACCTTCATCCCTTGAAAGGTGATAGAACAGCACATCCTGAATGTCATCTCTAAGCACATGGAGGAAAAGAAGGTTATCAGGAGTAGTCAACATGGATTCACCAAGCAGAAATCATGCTTGACTAATCCAATTGCCTTCTATGATGAAATGACTGACTGAGAAGACGAGGGGATGCTGTCTATCTTGATTTCAGCAAGGCTTCTGACAGTCTCCCACAAAGTATTTATACATGTTGCAATATGAAAACAAATCACAGGGGTTTTAAGCAAGTGCAAAGGGCCTTGTAATCTTTGAATAAAAATCGTCCTTCTACTTTATGTAATTACTCGTTTCCTTTAATTCGATTTTCTGCACATCCTATTTCTCTCCAGGGTTTCAAAGGACTATTCCCAACTAAGCAAGCCACCTGGGACACCGAACAAGCTGCCCTGAGACTACTGTGCATGTCATTTGCTTACAATCCTGAAGAGGGTAGAGTTGCACAACGCATGCCTACATCTCTCCCAGAAACACTACCTCTGGGACACGTTCAACTTGGAAACAGAAAAAAATGATTGATCTGTGTCCATCCCCTCTGTCACACTATTAGAAGTTTAGGACATAAAAAGAGCATGCAGAGTTCTGAATCTCACCTCCTTAGTCTTCCAAATAAGTTATTTAAATACATTTCCATGCAATTTGCCACTATGTTAACAAACTACAGATAAGATAACTTAGTTTCTGTCAGGTCAAAATCTATCAATACTTTTGTAATTGCACTACATACAGAAATTTCACAGCAAAAGACGTGTGATCTCTAAGTAAAAGATGTTATCCCACGAATCAACCAGGGCAGCATTCATGATGTGAGCCACTCCCACTAACCAGACCTACATTTGAAGCAAATGCAGTCTAAATTACCAGCACACATTCAGGAATCAGCTATGATTAATGAAGGCTAACAGGAAAAGAAAAACCACTATGACGTAACGGCATATTGAACTGTATACTGGTAGAGCATCTTTTGTAATCCAAGAAACAAACCCTCCTGACTTAACATTCTCTATTTGGAAATACAAAAGTGTTTCTTAGCTCATTGCCAAACAGCTTTCTAAATTACCTGAATTCATTTTTATGCATTTCAGCTATTTTCTTCTCGAGTTTTTGTGACTGCTTGGGAAAAATCTTAAAATCGCTGATGTAATTCTCTGGGTGTTCCTCAGGATCATAATCACCAAGCTCAGCTAAACAGATCCAAAACACAAAGAAAAAAAATACAATTTCCACATTAGTTAACATTAAAAAAAAGTCAGTAAATATGGTGTAATTCAAGATACTCCCATGATTGGTAAGAATCCAGCATCTCTCAAGAAATGCTGCTTTAAAGAACCAATAGTTAACGGAAACAAAAAAAATCCTTGTAACTACCCTCCAATCAATGAGTTTCAAGTGAAGTTCATGTTTATTAGCTGCAGCAGTAATTAGCAATCCTAAACTACTTTCTGTGTCAGAAACACGCTGTGTAAAACAGAGGCATAGGTAATCTTTCTGCTTTAAGTACCTGCCATTCTGGTACCAGGCAGAACTGAAACAATGCACCTCAGATTCTCCTCTTTTTTACACCAATTTATCCTAGCTGATATGTACTGGTTTAATTCTGTTCTAGCAGAGAAGCACAGGCTGTAACATTATACACACTTGTCTATAGTATTTTATTCCTCTTCTAAAAGTTGTGTCACTTAGGTACCCAAACATGGCATTTAGTGGTTTAGCTTTCTAAATAAGCCTCTTTTAATAAAGTCCTGACACAGTCTTGGTTTGGATACTCTGCCTTATAACGCATTAAGACCTTCATTCCTGTTAAGGCAGAAGGAAGGGAACTTCCACACATACAATGTGCCTAATCAGACATCTAGTTATTTCTCTGTGTGCAATTCAAGACATATTCCTGTATTTCTAAGGAAATGATGGGGAGAGAGAAGGGGAGAATTAAAAAAAATTAAGAACCTTTCTCCTTGAATTACATCTACTCTTTTTCCCAGGGATTGCATCATTACAGAGGTCTTCCATACTCTAAGAAAGGGCACTGAATGACACTTTATCCTGCTTAGGTCAAATGGAATAGGAATTTACATTCAGGATTCAGAACAGAATTTTGCTTTGTTTGTAAATGCAATCTAATATTAATGCCATAATTTTTCACTTTAATTCCAAGATAACCCATTAGGGTTTTTAAGTTCCAGCTTGGTTTTAATTGGCTAAATGGCTGAATTACTTGAAACACTTTACAGTCCATGTCAGCGCAGGGAAACAGTGCAATGACAGCAACCCAAAAAAGGCTATTGTTAGCTACATTCCCACAACAGTTTTGAGTTTCTTTTTATATTGAACACTCCTATCAGTTACGTATTTAAAAAAGCCCGCTGCTTGTACTTACCTTGGACAATACAGGCACCCAGGTAGGCAGCATCAGAAAAAGAACACAGCAAACGGCCATGGAAAATATCCCTTTTTATTTGTAGGTATAAGAGGTACCTGAAATATAGTTTAAAAAAAAAAAAAAAAAGGAAACTATGTGGCATCTTTTTGTAACGCATTTAACTTACCAGTGTGAAAACAGGTCTCTCTGAAACCCTTCTGGATCTCTCTGTTGCCGCCTTAAATGGCAGGAAAAAGAGGCAAAGTGCAACCACAGGGAAAACTAGATGTAAGACAAAAGATTTTTCTCAATAAGTAATAAAACCCCACTAACAGCATGGAAAGTACTTTATCTAAAATGTACACCTGTTACAATGCTCATCAGTAATCTGAAATAAATTACAGTGTGTTTGCTTGAGCACACCCCCTCTCACTAAATGCACGTATACACAGGAAATCTCTCTATCACTGTACACAAAATAGCACATCGGCCACAGTGCAGAGGATTTCTCTCCTTTTCTGTTTTTTCATCTGCTAAGAGTCCTAGATGAAGTTCTGAGGTAAAAGCACCGGAGGCCCAGGAAGCATTGGGCACAGGAGACCTGCCTGGAAGAAACCTGTCCCATTCCTCTCAGAACTGTTCTACCTCCAGGAGGACTTGGGAGAAGAAAACAATAGCCTCCTTCTACCTGCCTTCCGACTCCTACCACAGAGCAGCATTGTTTCTAGCAGCAAGAGTAGAAGGGCAGCCACAAGGCCATCACTGTCTCTCCCTTTCTCCCCTAGAGAGCGGCCTCCCAGAGATGGACCAGCTCACAGCCCAGTGATTCACTTGGAGCTCCTTTCCCACCCACCTAGCTAGTTACCATTCAGCAGCTTCACCCCTGTGGGAAAATTAAACCAGCATTGCTTAAACCAGATAAAGTCAACTATTTAGAGGGTGCTATCAGACTCAATGGCTTCTGATAGGGACTTCGGGACATTCCTTGATGCTGCCAGTCCTCTCCAACCTTGAGCTACAGTGTAGACAATAAAAATGTGCTTTATGAATAACACTGATGTCAGACATATTTTGCCCAAGTTACTTGGATCTGTGTGCATCATAAGCTCCTGCACCAAGTAGCTTATCTGAAGCGTACAGTGCATTCTAGATGTAAGACTTGAAGTAGTATCTATGTGAAGAGCAAGAGGAATTTTCCTCCTTTCCCTGGGTTGTTACTAATTGCTACATAAATATGAGACAGTTACCACAGAGAAAAGCAATTAGTTCTCATTGTGAACACATCCCCTTACTCTATTACAGTATTAAAAGTTTCTACAGGACCCTTGAACTTCAAGGCCTTTTTCTTTTATTTTGCAACCCCCTTTTTTTCCTGTAATTAGTGTTCAGTAACAGCTCACTAATTCACTGCCATGATTGGGTACTGCTACAGTACAAGCAGTTCCCAGAGGATAACTGCATCAGGATGCACCAAAGGCCTCAATGAGATGCAGTAAAAATTCTTAGTCTGCAATGACAGCAATGACAGTAGTCTGCAATTTCCAGACTACTGGAAAAGGCTCAGTATATTGATACAAATACCATACATAACCTGGGCAAATGAGCAGTCCACATCCCAAAACTTTTGGTAAGTCTTTCCAGGGAGAAAAACTGGGTTGTGGTTCTTCAGAATGACCAGTAGCCTGAAGTCAGACTCAGTTCACCTTTTAAGAAGTGCCAAACCCAGCCACCTGTGAAAGCGCATCCCAAGACTTCACAGCATGGCTTGTTACCTGAGCTGTAAGGTGAAAAGATCTCCACAACACCACAGACCTGTGGCTCCTGAGTTTTAAAATTACCATAATGACATACAAAAGTAAATAGGCTTCTGGAAAAGAATACTAACCTACTGCTCCTGACTGACATTTGCAGACATGAGGCTGAGACTAGAACTAAGAATTTCAAGTCTCAGGACTATGCCAGGTCTGACTCTAGAGCTGTACTGACGGAAGCAACACTATGAACTCTTAACTTTTCCATTAATATTTTGGTATTTCAAGAAGATAAAATAGTTTTGAGGTAATTATTTCCCACGTATCAGAATTGGGAACCCTGCATCTACTACAAAACCATCTATTATCTTCAAAGCCCAGGGAGAAATGGAAAATGTTCCAGAATTGACTCAAAGCATCTACTCAGGAGTTGGGCAGCATCTCTCTGTCTCCCTGTCAGATGCTACGCAGTAAATCACAAGTTAAGATTCCTGAAGTGAGATGGCAGGGAGTCCCTTTCCCCCTCCAATATACAGTTATTTTATGAGAATAAACCTGAAAACACACAGACATTAATTCATTAGAATCCAATCCCCCCCTTTTATTTTTTTTAAATGATAAATACAACCATAAATACACCAGTTTGTGATCAATCACTAAGATAGCACGCTGGCACTTAGGATCACAGGCAACAGCAGCAGCATCAGAAACCCCTCAGAATGAGGGCAAGAACTCATTTCTAGGCATTCCACTAAAATTCTGTGTGGATGAACATGGGAGTCTGGCTGGGAGTGTAAATACTTGTGGTATTTCTAAGCAAATAGGTTGCTGCTGATCAAAGAGTATCAAAGATCCTCAATGTTGTTATTCAATTTCTGCATCCATAATAGTCTCAAGCCGTTTGAGCTAATCTTGAACAATAAATGCACAGTTTTATTTTCCCTGTAAGAAATGAGTTTTTTACGTAAGCCTGCTTGCAATCTGAAACTACCAAAATCTGTCAAAAAATTCTCCCCAAAGTTGGTTTTATTACAATATAAAATAATGTATACTCTTTAATCTAAATTGTCAATATATGCATTTTTGTCAATTACATGAAGCTAATATATTATTAGCCATTTTTAGCCATTTCCTCCAGCTAAATCACTGGCTCTGCAAGTTGTTCAGAATTAAAAAAAAACAAAAAACAAACAAATGAACAATTAGAAATAGCAGAAAATTTCCATTATCATTTTTCAGTAACTTCAGCATAATATATTTTTCATTGTCTCCCTAAGATAACAGAAAATACTTCCTTTCTGTAACAATTAGGAAAACAGAAATGCATATTCAATTTTTGCTGAGAGGTATATTAACAGAAAATAGATAAGAGTAATCATGGGATATATAACTGAAAGAGCATGTAAGATGTAATTTTAGGGAAAAGAACATTTGTGCCTCAAAGCTGATTTCTTACCAGTAATCATCCTGGGATGACAGAACTGAGCACAAGCTTCTGTCACAAACGTGGGCCACAGATGTTATTCATCTGTCTTTGCTTTAAAATATAACATATATATGTAATATATAAAATATATAATCCCTAGTGCTTGCTAGTCTCAGGAAGAAGCCCTGGCTACCCTCCCTTGCATGAAAGGGGTTTAGCTGTAGTCTCTTAAATGGTTCATGTACCTCCCTATTACATTAACAATTTTTAAAACAAAAACACTGACGTTTATTTTTTCTGTCACTAAGATTCTGTGCCACTGAGTTGTTGCATGCATTTCACCATGGAAATCCTTAATTAAATAGTCCAAAATTGTACTTCCAAAGAATTATGTGTATGAAATACGAATGTACGGAAAAAAAAAGAAAAGAAAAAAAAGAAAATATAAAAAACATCTCCAAGACAGAATGCAGCAGCCAAGAAGGCAAAAGAGGCACAGAGCACGGTTCACAGTGGAGACTGGAGAAACTGTTAGATAGGACACAAGACAAGCACTTACACTCCTAAGGAGGGCAGGGAATTACCCATGCAGAGCAAAATCAGAGTCTAAATATGTTTTCCAGAGACTGCCCACACAGCAAGCTGTAGGGGATGCTGTTTACCTACAAAGCAAAAAGGGCAGTTTGGAACAAGACTAAGACACTAATGAGTTCTTTCAAATGAAGATCTATGCATTTTGGACTAAAAGCTGATCTTGCAAGCTTTGCCAGAGGTTGGCTTTACCTCAGACACTTCCTATAATCCTGATAAAGTATTTTACGCCCCAGGTCATCAAAGACCTATGAATGTGTACCTGACTACTGAAGTCAGTAAGGTTTTTGCATATGCTTAAAGTTGCCTACACCTACAGAAAAAATCATTTTGCTGCTTCTTGTATCCTTCCACCACAGCTGTTTTTTCCAAGCCCTGGCACAACTTTGTAGCCTGATTTACAGTCCTAAGTACCAGCTAGTAAACTTATGGTTCAGTGCTTAGACTCTATCATTGGAATAACCTCATTTCCATCTATTATCTGTTTGCAATTCAGATGACTCAACTCCAGGTTAGCCAAGCCTTTCCTGCAACTGCAGATGAAGGGCCAGCAATATCTATCCTTGGTTTAAGGAGGCTTTATGACCCCCAGATATCATGTTCCTAACTGCTTATCAGCCAGTTTATTTATTGACTTTTATCTATTCTATTTTTACTTACCTATTTTAAGATGTTCACTGAGGCAGGAAAGCTTTCCTGCTGCCAAATTTTGTGCATTTTTTCTCATGCTCAAGTCACTTCACTCATTTTATTCCAGCAACAAGCATTTTTCCTAGTGTTGTCGCAGACTTTCTAATTGAAGGACATGGTCACCTCAAGAGATACAGAAGTGTTTCAAAATTGTTATCTCAGCATGGTGTCTTTGACTGCACTGCTCTTTCCCATGCTACTGTGCATACTCAGGTGCAGAGCAGCAGAGGGCAAACGAACATATTTACGATATCCCTGGACTGGGTGTCCTTCTCTTGCATAAGAATTTATGATCATTTTATGTGTATTACTCTGCTTGACAGCTCTGGCTACAGAGGGGAAAAAACAGAAAAAAAGCATTACTGGTACACAAGAAGTCATTTCACCAATGAATTAAGAGAACAAGGAAGTAGTAAGACACAAGCTTTGTTTTGGATACTGGATACCTAAAAGCCCCACAAAAATGCAGGGATAGATTCTATTCTGCAAGCTTCCACAACTAAACTACACCTTCTCAGCCTTCCTCCCTTCCCCATAGAGGATCAAAAGAGGACCTGTGAACATGTAAGGTCTCTCCTTCTACAATAGACACAAGCATCACCAAAAAAGGCAGGACTGCCCTGGGTGATTTTTTTTCCCACCCTGAATGATTTCTGCAAGCCTTCCAGCACTATGTGCTCTTACTAACAACACTCATTCGTTTTTAAGACTTACGCTATTCAATCTATTCACAATCAATTGTGAATCCAATACTATTAGAACAAAAAATTCACTTGCAAAAGAACCAATATGACCTTGAGAAAGCCACAACAGACTTGCAGAGGCATCAAAACATAGCTACCATTGCACATCACAAGAGCAGGACAGGATACCCAAAGAGACAGATGATGCTATTCTAATGATGCCTGGAACAGGGGTCAGCAGCACAGGCTCACCTCATATTCACTCACCCTTGGAAGGATGAACATATTGCAAGACTTTCCAACTTGCAAATAATGGCTTGATATTCAAGCATCAACAACCAGCTGGAGCACCATCAGTCTCAACTGCCCTCCTGCTTCTGAAAAGAAAGCACCAGGCTCTTCCTACACAAGGCAGTAACAAGTGCAACTGCTTGAGATAGGAGCAGTGGAGCATTGCATGCATGCATGCAGCTGTGTTGCTCTTCCTCGCCCAAGCTAGCTCATTCAGAACCCTTGAATTTGCCATGTTTACATACCCCAAGTCTTTGTCATTTTATATGACTTCCAGTTAAACATTTTTTATCTGCTTTTCTTGTATCAAAGTACTCATTACACTGTTTTATGACAGCCTAGTGATTGAAGAACTGCTTCTTGGATTAGGAAATATGGGTTAGGAAAAAAGCATGATGAAAGCTAGTTGAAATAATCCACCTTTGGTTAATTCCACTAGCTACTCACCCATGCCATTTTCTAGG
This sequence comes from Pezoporus wallicus, assembly GCF_028554395.1. Taxonomy (NCBI): domain Eukaryota; kingdom Metazoa; phylum Chordata; class Aves; order Psittaciformes; family Psittacidae; genus Pezoporus; species Pezoporus wallicus. The sequence goes on along the minus strand of NW_026642992.1, from coordinate 420,923 downwards.
TCTGTTTTTCCTACAACAGTCATGGGTTACTGCTGATACAGTATTATCTGTGGCATTTCAGATTATTCCTTTGGGACCTCAAACGACCTCATATTCCCTCATTTTAATTATACATACAGTATAATGTAGGGATTTGGAGATAAGAAGGCATGAGGCCTTGAGCTGCTTTATTACATAAGAAAGAACAAACACTGATTTATTTATTACCTAAGCAAGAGCCCTGAAAAAAAAAAAAAATAGTAAAATTTTGTGCCCAGATAGGACCATTCTTTCGATTCATCTGTTCACACTCTCTTAACTGTTCCCATTCTGTTCACACACAACATCTCAGGCTTTCCCAGCTGTGGACCCTCCCAGGGCACTGATCTGTGATAAAAGAATAGGAAGAGAGGCACGTAGCAAAAAAACCTGTGCTTTCAGAGAGCATAGTGGGAAGCTGTGCATACAGACTGAATGACCTCCGTAGTTACAACTTCCTTCACAACAATCTTGTATCTTTGTATGCCATGCCAGCAGAATAATCTTGACCATCATAGTGAGCTCTGGAATATCCTTTTCTCTGCACATGGTTCTGTACACATAGCTAAAGAAACATCCCCTCTCACTGGGAAGTGTACCATGCTCTCTGGGAAAAAGAATTGGAATGTACCACAAAGATTTAAAAAAAAAAAAAAAAAGAAAAAGGAAAAAGAAGAAAGAAGAAAGAAAATCAGCAGAAAAGGAAATTAGCAGTAATACTGGAAATATATGTATTCAAGGTCTCTACCCAAGCATGTGCAGCATCAGCCAGAAAACAGGCTGCAGAGCAGATGCTGATTTAACAGGAAAAGAAACTGAAATTCTGTTTTACAGGTTTGCATAGTTTTACAGTAAACAAAGGAGATGGGAGGACCTGGTGTCATGTTGCTATTGCCTGCTTAAAAACTAGTAGCGATTACTCTCATTAGGGATGCCCAGTGAAGCCAGTTAAATGCCGTTTTCTGAAACTAAAGTACTTTGTTCTGACTCCATGCCACCTATAAGTACCAGACAATCAGCTCTAGAAAGCCATAGCCACACCTCTCAGAAGACCCCTATACCTTCCACATACTACACATGAAGCAGAAGTCAGACTCTCAGAAATGGCTACATGTCGTGGCAGAGAGAAATATCACACTTCTACTGAGGCTGAACACCTCTCTCTGTTTAAAAGATACACAAAGTGTTCAAAAGTCTGTATTCACTGTTAGTGTTGCAATCTGCTAAGCCTCCAGTGCACCTGAAATAAATTCAGAGGCCAAATCATTTCAGCAAAATAGGTTAAATCCTTGCCACTTTCTCATCACAGTTCTTAAACATGCATTGAAAAAACTGCCTGATTACTTCAACTATTGAAAAGAAATAGTGTGTCTTTAGGGTCTCTCAATCATGTTTCAAACATGTATGGCTTCACTGTCCCCCTCAGCAAGCAGTATTTCCAAAAATAAGGACATATCGTCTAAATCCATGCTGACACAAGTTAAAGAGATGAGTTAAGGAAGTTCAGCACTGGTGTGCCTTAAGATCTGGACTTTGTTGACAAGTCAGGATTCATGTAGTCTGTTACTACACAAACCAGAGAACTCAGGGTGACAAGCCCATGGCCACTGAAAGTAACTTGTGAATTACAATCCTAACGCCAGCTGACTATTTAGCAATAATACCTCTAAATGCCTTAACAGCCAGAGGCAGGCACTGATTTTACTTCAAAAGCATAGCTATGAAAGTGATTATTAATTAAAATGAGGGAAGATGAAAGTAAGCAGCTGGAGTGGTACGACATGACTAACAATATCCACAGGCATCCTTAGCAGTGGAACAAAATGACAGGCAAGCACGTGTCTCGGTCCTTTGCCCAAGGCACTCCTGGCCTCTGAACACAGTGTATGCAGACTTTTTCAGGTTCGTACATTTTTTTTTCCTACAATATCATAAACAGAGGGATAACTTCAACTATGTAATTCTCCATCTTTATTTCCTGAAAATAGCTCCAACTGTAAAACCACAAACTAACTCAAGAATTACAGTCCAGCACAGCCCACCAAAGGTAGGATACAAATGAAGTGGGAGTAATCTGAGGTGAGAAATATTCTATTTTCTGTCAGTGATGTCTAAATCCTGTATAGCATTTCAATACATGTGATACTATTTTCACAGAAATCAAATAATTTATCCCATACACACACAGCTTCATGTACTGGACAGATTTATTTTTTATTTTTTTTTACATCAGATATTGCTAAGGAAGAGTAGGAAAAACAGCTCTTTTTAATACACAGATGTCTCTTTGAGGCCTCTATGGTACTTGATTAAAGATTTATTCCGATAAAGCTTTTACAAAGACTGCATTGACAATAATCCACATGGGGGATTTAGACAGGGTTAATTAATATTCTGAACCAAAGAGTCCAGAACAGGATGTCTTACTGTATCTTAATTTCATTATCTAAATGGGACTACAGAAACCCATCAGATTTCTACCCAACTGAAGAAACAAACAAGCAGCTTTCTTACATGCTTAGACATGGAGAGTAGCAGAAATGCAAAGCATTAGTACTCAGACTCAGCTGACTGTATATACAGCTATGAAGTACAGATGGCTTTAAGCCAAAGGGTGACAATGTTATTAATTTATTTTCAAATAATCTTTAGAACACACTGAAATAAAGATAATTGCTCAGTGAAGACAACAGAGATTAAAAAAGAATAAAAAATTTACATCCACCAAAAAGCCAATTAGCTTTCAAGTTTTCATTGCTTCCCTTTCACACACTAACAGGCATTTTTCTTCTTGAATTTCACCTATCGTTGTGATACAAGAAAAAAAAAAAACAAAACTGAAGCCAATTTAGAGTGTCACCTTGAATCTGACCCTCTGCTTTAGATGATGAAACAAATTCTCAGAGGTGACTTACATGACTACACATCATTCACTCATTTCAGGAGCATTTCCTGTACTTTGATATCGTGTAAGAGACCTGGGCAGACACAAAGCAAAGCCTCCAAATAGCAACACTGGGAAACTATAAAGCTGATAATATATGAAAAGGCATCATGTGCGCAAGGTGGACAGGTGAAAAGATTAGTTATTTCTCCTTTTTCAGTCTTAATAGTATTGGTTTTAACTGAAGACCATAAAACATTTTTTCATACAGCAGCTGGACTTTAAAAATTAATTTGAAAGGTTCCAGCAAAGCCTAAAACATACTGGCAGCACAATACACTTCAGTGAGCTAATTCTAGATTCTTTGCATTTCAATAAAACTTCTCCTGGGAGGGTATCCAAGTAGCTTTTTTTTAAAAAAAAAAAAGTCAATTAATTAAGACTCCTCAATGAGGAAGGTTTACATGAAGTTTATACTCTGGCTCATAACGAGTAAAATGTTCATCCAAGAACAAAGACTAAGAAATCATGAAAATTCATTGATTTCCTGGTCTACAACCTATTCACTCAGTTAAACAGTTTCAGTATTCCACCGAAGATAAATAGCTATAATGTGAACTGTATGTTCCAGCTGCTCTGTACAAACTATAAACTTCCCATTCAGCAGAATGCAAGCTGTTCCTGAAACTTACTAAGAATGAGACAAGTGATAATGGGATCACTCCCATTCATGCAGTGACTCATGAGCATAAGAATTTGCAGGGACTGGGGAAAGCATCAGTGAAGAAGTCAGTGCAACAAGTGTTCAGGGGTTCCATGCTTCTGCGACATGCAACTCCAGTGCGACCTCCTGACTAGCAACATTGCAAAGCATGTGTAATGTAGTCCTGCACACCTAATGCACAGGTCAAAAGAGCTGTTGTTTTCCTACATTTTTCCCCAATTGCATTTCTTGAAAAGTACCCAAAGCAACAAAATAGTCACAATGGCTAGTAGGAAGGACAAAACTCCCATTTATTACGTATGACTTTATTTTGACTTATATATGGCTATTTTTACAGCATAATCTGGAAAATCCCAATATAAGCAAAAAGAACTCTCAACTTCCAGAACAGCTTTACTTTAAAAATATAAATATATTGCACCTCTACATCAGTTTGCTAAAGGTCTACCAGTACGTTAAAAATACTATCTTGGTTGTGGTCCTAAAGATATACACGAGAGAAAATTAAGTGGGACTATACATGCTCCTGTTGAAAGAGTTAAGGCCATTACTGAATTAAACTTCATAGGTGATTTCAATAAGCAAACCAAAACTAAGACCCAGAAGGAACTTACTCAAGACCATAATCCTTGTCAGGGTAAAAGTCAGAATAATCCTTCTCTAGTCATTTGACCATTGTTTCTCCTTCTGAGAGTTCTTCAACAACATGACTACTTCACTGTATGTTACAAAAATATCACCTTAAACTGTTTTTAAAAATCTATAGGTACCACAATAAGTAAAAAAGCTACCAACAGCGCAAATGGCTGTTTGCTCTAGTATTTTAGCATAAAAAGTGAGAACCCTACCCTACACAATACATAGTCTGATTTTGAACTTGTTAGAAGACATACATTAAATGCACAGACAAACAAACAAACAGAACAAATACCTGGTCAGCTCTTCTTTAATCTTCAGGGGTTCATGTGGGTAGAATTTCACTCTAAAGCACATGGTAAATGGTGGATGAGCTGAAACATTATAAAGATAAAGCATGAGAACAGTAGCAAACATTGTCTCAGCCACTTGGAAGGAATAAACTCCAAGAGTCTTCAAAAGTAGCTGGTGTGATGGCTAGCTCTGAAACATCAGGCAGAGATTCAAATAAACCAATAAATACTATACATATGTATGTATGAAGAGAATATATGACAAAGGTGGCCAAAGCATGTGCAAAATAGACCTAACCTAGACAAATCAATTTATAAAGAGATTTGCACCTCACAAGATTTTCGTTTGATATAAGAAGTACAAAAAACATTTGTGCTATTTTTTTTTTTTTTAAACGGGAAGCAGTTGCATCTTGTCATAAAGAGATACAAAAGGTGTTATCTATATTTGTTATTCCTGACAATGATAATACCTAGACTACAAAATGGAAGAAACCATTAATTAAATTTGGTTAAAGAAGCTAGAGACAACAGAACTGTTATTGTTTACAGTATTTAGTAAGACTACATTACCTATTTTTCAGCTACGGTAATAATATCAGGCCTTAAGTATAATACTTCCTCTTGAAAAAAAAAAATTCCCAACAAAACAAAAAGAAGACCAAGTAACAGGAATTATTTCAATTCTGCAATTAGTATCTCTCAGTTTTACATTAATGAACATAGCTTTATATCCCACTGTTGTATGTCTGACAGTATTCAAGATATTATCTTATCTTAGGCCAATTATCTTTCAGTGATTACAGGAGGGACAGAAAACAAATTGAAGACTATTAATCCCACCAAAGAGGCATCTTCTGATAATCATGTTAGGCTAAAAGATGTGTGAAAACCATGTAGAAGGTTTAAAAATATCACATCACGCACAATACGCAGGTAGGCAGAGCCCTCAGAACTGTCTGTAGCCATGTAATGTTCATGTTTTAAATTCCACTTCTCAGTTTGAAGTGAGAAGGAAAATAACCACATCTTCAAAAGGTAAATAGTGTGGGGGGAAAAGTAAACTGGGCAGGGGTCCTTTACCAAAACGTTTACCAGCACAGCCATTTTTAAGTAGACAGAAACTGAAGAAAAGCTGAGGCTTCAAACAAAATGGGAACATGTAATAACTGTGCTCATTTGGAAGTGTCCTACAGAACTGAGTGCAAAATTATAATCCTTTTATTGTAATATTTAACTATGAAATTAACTTTCTGCATATTTACACCCATACTCTATAGACCCTTCCTTTCAAACGGGAGGTGGGGTTTTAGTTGGGTGGTTTTAGGTTTGGGTTTTGGTTTGTGGGTTTTTTTTAAAATGAAAGCATGCATGTAACTTTACTTCATAGTAAAATACAGAATTATAATATTCTAGTTAGATTCAAAAGTCCCTTGTCTTAATGTATTCTGAATGCACTCAGTCAATCTAACTTCCTAAATCTGGAAGAGACAGTGCTTTCACATGAGAAAAAGAACGGAAGGTTAAAGAACAGGGCAAAGAAAATTACAGAGAAAATGAAGGAAGAGAACAGGTGAAACAGAAGATTACTTTTTAGTCATTATAATATATAAAAGTAATCATAAAGATACCACAACATTTTACTGTACAATCTCCTTAAGCTTACTTGCTCACTGACTTGTATAAACTGCACGTGCAAATTAGTTCTATAAACATGATACCTCTTCAAGCTACTCTGACTGCAGTATTTACATGTATGTTGCAGTCTTCCAGAAACACAGGACTGGAGATCAGATAGTTCCATGTGATGTACAAAAGCAACAGAAAATAAAAATGCATTACATCTTTCATTACAGCAGGTATCTTTTGAACGGTTTGAGTGCTTATGACAATGTAGGAATATCTTCCCCTTTCAAGACCTCATGTTGCACTTTTTTTAACTACTTTCAGCCTCAACAAAAACTGCTGATTTCACATTTTTTTTACTTGTTTAAATAATTGTTCATTGAAGACACAAGGAGAAATATCAGAAGAGATGGGGATGAAGAGATAAAAAACACAGGGAAAAAAAAACAGAAAGTAAGGAAACAACAAATAGAAACAAACAAGAGGAACTGGAAGAATAAAAACAAGCCTTAATTGTTCCCTAGAGATCCTTCGAACATTCAAGCTAATCAGGTCCTCTGAGGGCAAGAGAAACACTTAGACTGCTTTCTGTGGGCTTCAGCTTCTTAGACATGACTGCAGCAGTGTCTTACAATAATTGGATGTAGACTGCAAAACAGAGAACACTGTTATGTCCTCCCTGCCCTTTAGTGGCAAACTAGAAGGTAAACCAAATTCAATGCCCAAGAAAGGAAAACAGTCATCCAGAGATTAAGGAGTCATGTTGCCTGGACAAAGCAAAAGATAATGTAAGTCATCTTAAATAGTTCTGCCTCTTAGCAATAAGATTCTTAAATCTAAGCAAGAGAGAAAACTTGGACTTTTATAATACGGTTGCACTCACAAAACATGATTGAAGAAACAACCAGTATTAACCGAGCAAGAGCTCTTCCTCAGGAAAAGAAAAAAAAAAGGCAAACAAAACAAAAAAATCCCAAACTTTTACCTGTCCTGGAAGATTAGAATTAGTTTGTGGTCGAAATAGGGATGCAGACATAAGAACAGTTAGTGCATGGCTCTGCAGGACCCTAGCTAGTACAAGCATACTGCAAGATTCTAAAAATGTACTGAATTTTACCTAAATTTTGGATGTCAATGAAATGATTAAATTTTCTGGCTGTGGTAAAAAAAAAAAGAGCCGTATTCTGGCAGTCTGTGGTAACCACAGAAAAACAACAGCTGCCCTGTATGCACGGAGTATCATTGTGAGGAAAGGACAGCATACACCGGACTAAATCAAATAGCCCTGACTCAGTTAACAGGAAATGTTTTCCTCGCAGACAGAAGTGTACACCAGTGCACAGAATAGGCAGATCGGCAAGATTTGGCAAGGCAGTTTGAAGCCTACTTTGAGACATTTCCTAGACTCAAGCCTCTGTAACAATATTCCTCCTCAGCAGTGCAGCAAGCAATACAAAACAAGGCTGCTGCAGACTGCCAAACAGAGGTCTTCCCTCAGCAATTGCTACAAGTATGGCAATTTGAAATTTTAAAAATAGTATGATCCCCTCCATCCAATTCACCTCTGGAAATGAAATAAGAAGGTACTCTATAACTACACAGTGAAATAGGATCCTCTTTTTTCTGTTCTTTTTTTCCCAATTAGAAAACCTGCCCAAAAGAATGAGCACTTGAAAGGGGAAGAAGTGACCCCCACAGCTATCTACTTTCTTCTTCATCTTCATTTTAAAATGGATCATAAGCCTAATGTTCCTCCAAACGCACATTTGATGATATATAGACATTTAGTAAGGTTTTTGTCTTACAGATTTTACACCACTAGACAAACGCACATGAGAACCTCATATTCTCTCATTCACTACATTCTTGTAGTGGAAAGCAAGACAGGCAGTGAATTGCACAGCTCAAGAAATGAGATTGTCAAGCCAGACAATTCCTCTGTTCCTTGAAAGCAAAATTACTTTCTACTACTTACTCGCACATTAAAGTGGAAACATTAACAGCAAATCTTCCCAAAACAGAACTCAATTTACAGAGGAACATGTCTTCAAAACTAGCCTGAATATAATTAGTTTTAGAACAGCTATAAGCTTTTTCTTTCAGACTGGTCCTTTACCTATCAGATAAGGAGCAGTCAGTATAGTGAAATGCCTAAGGCTTTGTCAGAATTTCCTACCATCACAGGCTTTGCTTTTTCACTACGAAATATTCACAACTGCAGTAACTGCAAAAGACATTAACATGGAAAATAGTACTGACTGCAAACTCCACTGAATAGGGCTATTAATTTGCCAGTTTATGCGCTAGCAGAACATAAAAGATGACGGCAAAAGAACAAATAAACTCATTTAAATTATACCAAATGTTCAGACCAGTCCTGACCTAGACCCTCATGAAGGAACTACACAGACAGCATGGAAGGTTTCTAGGTAACTGATGTGTCTTTCAGGGTTTATTTCAGTGGCATTCAACTAAGACAAACTATCCAGTATACATGAAACAGTAAGTATCTCCTAGCTAAAAACCGAAACTCTAATACCCTGATCAAAACAAATGGGGAGATGGGACCTGCACCCCTTGGCACAGGTATCAATGTATAAGAGAATGTATCTTCCATGCATTCATTTTTAAGCAAAGCCCACTGAATCACTCTTCTTCTGTGTAGATCAAAAGGTAGATCATAAGCCTAAGAAAATATGCACATTTTCTTCATAGAAAGACAAACTGAAATACTATCTTTCTGTAAGAGAAAAATTGGTTTTTAAACAACAGAAAAAAAAGATGGTGAAAAACTTGGCTGAAGTTTTAGAATTGTGAACCAAAGAGGGAGAAGGACAGAAGATTCGCAGCTGCCACTTTTGGGAAGGTTTCCTGTTTGTTTTTAACAACTTGCTTTTCATCCAGCATGAATATTAGGTTCTGTAAAGAGCTTTACTGGCAGTGTTGTTTTTTTTGATTAAACATGGATTCAGATGGATACTGAAAGCCAAAAGCAGATGTTTAAATTATCATCATAGCCCTGGGAATGCGATGTTTCAGAAAACTTTCTGCATCTCTCCTTGATGTTACGTATTCTCTGAGCTACACTATACCTACCAAAAGGTAGTGAAGGTAGTGAACATCAGGGAAAAAAACAAAAAAACAAACAAGCAAACAACAAACCCAAACCAAACCAAAAAAATCATTACACTGAAACAGTCTTCATGTTCACTGATGCTGCAGAAGGATCTCTGGGGCACCGTGAGACATTTACTGCTGTTTCCATATACCTCTTCACTTATAAAATGAATCGGCTGTTTGACCACATCACTTGGTGAGCATGTTTAAGACAGAACACTACCCAGTGTTTTTATTTCATGCATAAGAGATACAGGAAGGAAGGAATGATGGAAGAAAGGAGAGAAAGACAGAAAGGTGGATTTTCATCAAGCAGTTATAAAAATGCTTTAAAGCACGTTAATAAGAATCATACATATGTAATATGCATCATTTGGAGTAACGCCAAATCTTTATGTTTTCACTGTGCATATCTGAATAAACTCTTTACATTTGCACTTAGACACAAACACTGATGACAACTTTGAGATTTAAGAATCTTTAGGAGGTTTTGCACAACCCATTTCTGCATCCGGGTTCTTGCTTTCCCTGATTCATCCCATTTCTTTTCACACTTTATAACAGCATTAGAGATTCAGGAAATTAACAAATTCCAGTGGCCTGACACAGCAAAGCATCCTTTTTGCATTACTCTCTCAGATCAACTGACATGTAAAGCAGCAAGAAAAACATGAAATTTGAACTACTGCACACCAAAGCAACAGAATTGATTCTGTCATCAAGATCAAAACCCATAGAGTTGGACATTTCCCACAAAGCAGATTACAGCATAGATTCATACTTATTATGCAGAATAACCTTCAAACTTGTTGAAAAAAAGAGAGAGGGAAAGTGCATGGGAAAACTCTGTTCTTTGCTTAAACATTAGTGCTGATGTGACCAGCACTAGCGTTTACACCAAGACATTCCTAGACAGAAAATAAGTAAAAAATGTAAGACGGACAAATGGTGAAGAGCTTTACTGCCAGCATCTGGGAGATTACAGCATACATAAAAACATGCAAAACAATAGAAAAACAGGTTTCAAAAGTCTTTATCTAGAACCACAAAGATGCAGCTACCTCATGCAACGTTTTAGTTTTTCAACACACTGCTGGAAGCATGGTGCTCACAGCTATCAATTGCTGGCCAGCAAGCAGCTTCAACTTGTAAAAGAAGACCAGCAGTGGTTCAGGACATTTCTCAGAGCCTAAAATTTCCACTCTCTGGCAGAATCAGTGGTAAAAATTAGACCTAGATTTTACACATCATGTTTTGACACAAACATTTGAGTGAAGGTGGAATACGCAAAGGTAGAGATTGACAGAAAAAAAAATGACGTTTTAATTCTTCTCTGTTGAACCAGGTTTCATATGTGATTAAGACAAAATTTAAAATATTCTGGAAGATTCTGTCATATCCCAGGGTTATTATGAGTTTAAAACAATCTTTGCCAAAGCTAAGGAAATTAAAATGGTAGAGCACCGCACAAGAGCCTATGAAGACTTCAAACATACAACATTCAATCCCACCAACAGAATCATATAACTGCCGAATTGTGATTTCTGTACAATCTGACTAGGTAGAGGGATTATACCTGAATGATTCATATACTACTGAGGCCCACAAAATCTCATACCTACTGAAATTTGTATTAGAACACTATTCCCAGTCATTCCTTTTCTGCTCTGTATATTTGTCAATACCGAGGTGTATGAATAAACTGAAAAACTTGTTACTGTGTTAGGGGAAAATGAAGCTCCTCACAAAGAGTAGCTGAGATCAAGCATGCAGCAAATTTTCAAATTTGCCATAATCCTATGAAAATCTGAGCATTCAACTGAATTTAGAACATTTTGAATCATTAGTATTAATATAACCTACTCTTGCAGCAGAGGAGATGAAAGTCCATTCTTACATACAATCACTGTGAACAGCCTTCTGCCACCATTTCTCCTAGAAGTCATATATACATAATATATGTTCTATTAACCATACACTTCATGGTTTCAGTTTTTGTATTTTCCACCTGATTCTAATTTCAGTCCTCACGTGTGTCACCTGCGACTCTGATGCTTTTCAAATGAATACGGTTAATTTCTTCTTCCGAGTCTAAACCTTTTCCTAGAAAACTGTGTATTTTTAGACAAAATATGAATTAACCTTGTGTGCCTTTAAAAATTTATTTTCTACATTAATACAGTATATTTTTACAAAAATAAAGCAAGAGGTTCCTGATGTGAAATGCTTACAAAAACATCCTTGAAACCTGTGGGAGAAAAAGATATATTTACGTGTAATCTCCGTTAATTCTACACATGCATTTTATATATATGTGTATGTGTATATATATATATATATATATATATATATATATATATATATAAGTTTTGTTTCCTTAAAGGGCTATTGCAGCAACTGAAGTCCTCTATCTGTGACAAAAAATATATTTAACTTACACTAGTATTAACCTGAAATTGCTTATAAAAAGCCGATCACAGTAGTTAATTCTACTCCTGTGTCCTGAATCTAAGGCTGACAGCAAAACTCCTTTGTTACCATATCATTCTCTGCTGCTGTTGCTGTTGAAAAATTTTCACTGTGACAACTAATCTCATACTAGCTGCATTCTGTTTTGCTATTTCCTACATGATCATTTTTCAGTCTTCAGAGGTTTGATTAGGATTTACCCAAAAGCCACACAAGTCCTCTGATAAGACCATCACATCAGTGAATCTATGGAATTTATGGAGTACCATCAACCACATCTAGGCACCATCTCTATGCAGGCAGAGATGTTCCGAATAAATCAAAACACCCTCAGTGCATCTGGTAGCAGAGTTCCTGAATATGTTCCTATGCAAAGTGCAACAAGAAACATGAGCTTCACTTTGTTGGGTGAAAGCAGTAATGCACAGCACTTGAGTTTGCTGGACGGTAACAGTAATCTCAGAACAGTGCTCTGCATTGTTAGGAAGTAGGAGACAGCAGAAAGAGAGCAAACCAGAAAGACCCAGAAGCAGACTGCCACATTCCACATTTCACTGCCATCTCCCAGTGGCGTCTGACTGAAAACAAAAGCCAAGAATGTACAGGTCTTCCAACCAGATCTGCCACCCTACACACATCTGCCTAGCTCTGAGCAGTAAGTGGAAGCTCTTGATGTGCAGAGCACTGTGAGACAGTGTAATGAGAGTACCCTGAGTTTTTAGGAGCCTAGATAGGACACAAAGGGCCTATTTGCACCAAGAAACAAATTAAGCATATTCTAAGTTACTGTGTGGAAGCACAGGAAAACTTCTGGGCATTTCTAAAACATGAACTCTCAACACTTACATTTCATTTGCTTGATGATGGACTTGTTGGGCTCAAGCCAGTGCTGGAAAGACAAAGCAGAGAGCAGAGGTTAATACAGATCACATCAGACAATGACATCCTTGTACAGCTACGTGGTACCAAAAATAGGAAGCAGGATTTTTGTTTCACTGAGACATATATACACTGGAAAAGCACCTCCATACTGTTGTAATGTTGGAATTGCAATGTACAAGCATATTTAGTGTTACCACTGCTCAGTAGATACATTCAAGGTAAAAATAAGACAAATATTTTATTTTAAAGATAAATTTTAAAAGACATTCTCTAGTGATTACTTTGCAACAAACTTTTCAGACTTACACTTTCAGCCATTTTTTTCTAGAAATATGAGTATCTGGGCCAGTAGGACAGACTATTCAGAAATGTTAATATTGTTTGTTCACTAATGCTGTCTTCTACAGGTCTTATAACTAAAGCATGTAAAAATACTGTATTCTCAGTCAACAGCTTCAGAACACAAGCTACTGTTCTCTTCTAGCAAGAACGGAAAATCTGAAGGCAAAAAGTGTACTTTTCCATGAAATGTTTATGCTACAGGCAGTGAATGCACAACAGAGAGGTACAGAAGGTATAGTTGGTGCTTAACTTTCCAGGGAAAGACTGCAATGACAGAAAAACTTCCATTTTTTTATTCCTCTATAAAATCAACTGAGATTCTTCTGTGATGAAAAGCCAGGCTCACATTTTCGTTAAGAGCCTTAGCACATCCCCTGCTACCACTAGCTGAACCGTTCAGAAGGATGTTTTGATTGACAAAAGAACATGCTGATATTCAAGTGCCACTTCTAACCACAGCCAACAGCATTTGTACTAGGATTTTTCCTGTAAGCAAAAAATTTCCACAGTAAACTGAGATTTGTGCTGCAGAAGCAGCTGGTCAGAAAGCATAGTATTCAGCTTTAATAAGCATAATCAACCCTGGAAGGCCTTGCACTAAGGGGTTTCATTTTTAACCCTTTTTATTCTAGCTCTGAAACCCTACAAAATCTAGTACTTCTTAAACCATATGTAATATTTAGAATACTCTACATCAGCTACTGTTTTTCCTCATAACTTACAGTAATTCTACTACAGAGAAAGGCCAGGGAAGACAGTTTGTAAGAACTGTTAATAGGTGACAGAAATTATTATTTTAAAAATCACAATATCTCAAGACTTCAGTCAAAATCAGGGATAACTTTATATTAGTTTTCTGGAACAGAACTTTTGAGAAAAAAATAACATGGAAAGAACAGTTTTAAATACCTGCAGCTTATATGCTGTGGCTGCTCCAAAACTACTGCATACAGTTTACAGTAATATTGGTGATCAGCTCTACCATGTATTTCTGTTTGAAGCTTACTTACCACCAAGAGACTGGTATGGAAACCTTCTGCTCAAAAGACAAACAAAACAAAAAACCAGCAACACCAAACTTCAAAGGACAAACTTTAAAACAACAAAAAACAGCCCCACAAGATTTCTTCATATCTTGCCTCTTCCTAGTATGTCTATTTTTTGGGTAAAAGAAGAAAGCAAAAAAGAGAAAACAATAAGCGCTTCACCAACTTACCAGAAATATCTAGCTCATTTCATTCTTTTTTAGATCACACAGATACATTATTTATTCATTCTGCTCTGAATAATTTGGGGGTGAGGGTTGTTCATAAATAGGTAAGGTAAGTTAAGAAATTGTATGTAGTCTGCAGTACTTCATAGATAAATGATCCAGATGAATTCATAGATATGAAACCAGACACACAGATACACATTTACTTTCTTTAACCTCTTCACACACCTGTCCCACCTCCACCAGGATCTAGGTGTCCTACCTGAAGATTCAGACAGCAAAGAGAAACCTAGACAGTGAGCTGTACTGTATCGTTCCCAGGGAACTGAGAGGTAAGAGGCATCTCACATGTTTAATCTAGCAGAAGCACAACACAATTTGTTTGATGTTTCTCTTTGAAAGGCCAGGCTGAAATATTAGCACAGACCAGGTCAGCATTTACAGCTGCTTGAAAAAGTCAGTTACCTATTCTAACAAAAAGTCAGGTATTAATAAAAATACCCAATTTGCAAATATTAAACCCTCATAATTCATGAATAATTCACGAATAACGAAAAAGGGGAAACATGAATGAAATTCCTCCTGCAATACTCTAAACCCCCAGAACACAGATTTAGTTAACATGTTCGAAAGAAAACTGTTTCTAATGTTTCATTAAGAGCTGGCTTTCATGGTTTAAAAATGGATTGAAAAGACACCAAGCAATTAAGCTGTCTAGACCTTCACTTGGAGGTCAAGAAACTGACAGCAGGTTTCAGAAGCTCAGATTTCTGTAGTGACCTTCTGTTGGTGGAAGATTGCAAACATGTAGGAAATTCAGCTGAACCTTCCAGAAAACTGAGCAGTTACTTTATAATTTGTGGATATTTTCTAAGACACAGCAATTAGGTGCTTAATGCTGAGTGTCAGGGGAAGATAAACACCTAGTCACTGCTAGTACTTCTGGAAAGAGCCACCCCTATATATTTGTTTGCATATTTCAATTTGAGTTTTAGGAAAGATTTTCCCCTGAGTATTTATCTTCCAGCCTTACAGCACTGACTAATAATTAATAATTGTGCCTCATCTCTACACTAGAGTATTCATGCTATATTTATTCCAAGATTAATTAGTTCTAACAGCTAGGACCAGATAAAACTTCCTATAAATTCGTCCAAAGGTTTCTGCAGGAATTTTCAATTGAAAAGCATATGTCTTTGTAAAATGTTCTTTCCACGTATCAATCTTTTGTTAAACAATTTGCTGAAAAGAAAGAAAAAAAAAATCCTCAGACAAAAAGAAAATACAACATTTTGAGTTCTCAGACCGAACTTTAAAAGCATTTAATTCTTCCACTACAGAAAGATGTCACTGCAAGAGTGTGCCACACTACCTTGCAGGAACAAACCACAGGTGTTTCCAATTTTCTTGTAAAGCTAGCACCTCATTTATAAGACAAATAAAAAAAAGAGAAACAAAACAAGTCAGATGTAAACTTGCAGTCACAGACAGGAATCTTTAATTTCCCTCTATGGAGTAAAATGTGTAAACTAGGGGAAGGGAAAAACCCATCAACCTTATACAGTTTCATTTTTGCCTCATGTATTTCACACTGTTGTCCATAAAGACTGCTTTAATTGGATGATAGCCTACACCCTCAAACCAGCCTGATTTTTTATGTGGCAGTACTTAATGATCATCAGAAATCATTCCTGCAGAGGCTGAGCCTCCTATTTCAATGATGGCATGTTAGCAACATGGTTGCTGCCCAATGGAGTAGATAAGATTTTGATCCTAATCCAGATAACATCTAAGGATTCTTTGAGGTAACTTCTGTTCAGCACTGCCAATTTCTAATCCCTTCTGCCAAAAGACATCTGGGTAGGAGCCTGGCACGTAGATGGTCAGGCAGATGTCCTCATGGAAGCAGAAAGCAAAGAGAAAGAACCTAGAGATCTTGAAGGTCAGTCATGGGATAGCTAACAAGTCTCAGTGCTTCAAGCATCAGTGGTAAGCAAACTATTATGGATTTCACTTTTGGTCCTGGGATCCTAAAATATGCTGAGAATTGCATTCTGACTCATATTTCATTGCGACTACATGCTGTCTTTCAGACTAGTGCAATTTTTACTTTGTAAATACAGCCTTCACCTCTGCTCAGCCTTTAAATGGCACTGAACAGTCATTAGCAAGGCCAGGTGTTTTCTTGCTTACCAACAAATGCTGATGTTCTACCAGCTTCCACAGCAAAAGCTCGAGACGAGCAAGGACACTACATAAGGATAAAAACAGCATTCTAGAAAGTCAGTTTAACTCCACAAACACTGATGTCCTTTTAGTAAAGACACTTCAGCCAACAACCTGTTTTGAACAGTCATTCACTGAGAAGCTCAGACAGGACTGAGCTTGGTCTCACTACAGCAGAGGGTTAAGGGTTAAGACGCAGGAAGGAAAGAGGACACAATGTCACATATCTATTTTTACAGTCCCTGTAAAGCGTCAGGTGTCATGAAAATGCCCAACTGTTCTTCCTCTAAAATGCAACAGTTGCCTTACAGTGCAAACGTGTGTTTCAGACTCCTCATCCTATGGACTCCTGTGTAAGACTGGCATAAACCAAAGCCCACCTCCTAAAAACCTGCCAAGCCAAAGGCAAGTGCTTGGGACCTGGCAAACCAGAAGTCCAAGGAATTCAGTGAAAAGTCCCTCTCCTCCAACACAAGAGGCTTTTCATTTAGCCTCTCTGTTTGCAAGAGGAGCACTAAAGAAGGGGCAACCAAACATGTCTAAATGCTATGAATATTTAACTCCACCTCAGCAAGCAATATTTAGTCAATGCTCAGATGTCCATACGGTAAAACAGAACCTGAGAACCTGCAGACTCTGTCCAGGTGGCTTATGAAGATCTCCAGAGAGGGAGATTCAATGACCCTCCCCAGCAATCTGTTCCAGTGCTCTGCCACCCTCAACGTAAAGAAGTTTTTTCTCATATTGATGTGAAACTTCTCATGTTTTATATGTTGATGTGTGCCTGAGCCACCACGTCCTCACAGACAACAGGTTCACAAATGATGGAAAAAACACCGCTATTAAAATAGCCTGAAGAATTACTTGGTGTGCAGGGTTATTAATCTTCACACATGATACTTTGGTTAGTAACATTACTGCTGAATTAAGTTTATCTGTACATTCACACTACTATTCATTTGTGCCAAGATTTTGTTTAGTACATAAATGCACCCGTACTGGTAAAAGCATCCATTTAACTCAGCACTTTGTTCCTAAAAATAGCCTGAAGTAAACACTTAGAAAAAGAACAAAAGTAGTAGCTCCCATTGTGTTCACTGGCTTTTTCCATCAGCCTCCATTATAATTTGTTTATAAGCTTTTGTGGACCTTCCAATTTGACTATTAACTTTTTTTCTAACTCTTTTGTGTTTTTGACATCTACAACAATGAATTTTTTCAATAGGTATGGTATTTTAGAAACTACTTCTCAATACCAATTGCTTTATAGTTTCTTTAAGTGTGTTTTAGTTCTGTTATAAAAATTACAGGGCAATCTTTCCCTGATCTCCTTCTCCAAGCCATTTTACAACATATCTATTTCTCTTTCTTCTCTTGTTCATTCTCTTGCTCTCTCTCGGTCATTCTCTCTCACTTAACTCTTTTCCTAGATGAATTTTTCTAGTCTAATCCATCTCTCTTTGTATGAAATGCATTCTTGATATCATGGCTTTGAACAACGTAGCCTAGTAGAAGGCATCCCTGGAACCATTCTATGATACTGTGATTCTCTGATCATTCTCATGGCTTTGTGTCTTTTCTAGTTCAACTATAATTTTTGGGAACAGTGTGACCTGAAACACACACAATAAGCAGTGTCACAGCAACACTTTGTGCAAAAGGACATATATTTTGTGATATTTGTGTCTGGGAGAGCAGATTCATATGCATAGTGAATCATTAAACTTATAAGTAACCTACAGCCCAGTGACTCTGGTGTTCAGCATGTAAGAGAGTGGAGAGCTCCCAGATAGCCCTCCTTGCATAGCTGTATGGAGTCTTGCAATGCATTACCCAAAGATACAGCTTTGTTAACCTGAAGTTGCAAATTATCTGTTGTCTCTTCCTGCCAACCTTCTTTGCCTTCATGTTGGACTAAGTGCACATTTTTAAGAACATGTATTAAATAGCTACTGGTTGCTAGAACAGAGATCAGGGCACCCAAGACTTGCTGACCCTTTCAAAAGTCCACTCCAAAGAGGAACTGTTGCAGATTTTGTGTACATGTCCCATTAAAAACAGAACTGCTACTTCATGATATATAAATTCATTATTCACAGACAACAGGCTCCAGTTTCCTTCCCTAGTAAATACTGGGACAGTGCTGAACAGCTTAGCTTATAGGATTAAACAAATACTCTGCCCAAGTCCATAGTAAATCATGTAAACTGGAATACAAATGGGACTCTGCAGCAGCCTTACTAATGAAATAAGTATGTAATCAGAAAAAAAAAAAACCAAAACAATAAACTGTCTGCGTGTAGAGGTGCCTACAGTCTAACTTGAATGCAAAATAGTAATTGTATTTGCAACAGTTCTTTAGGGGTAGATTGGCAAGAGTACCAGCAAATCCATAGTGCACAGTGTCATCTTCTTAGTGATGCACAGAGCTGGGCTCTGCGTTCTGGGGAAGTCAGAAAATCCCAGTGTACTCAACCATTCAAGATCAGCTGCATAGTGGGAGCAGTATTCATACAGCAGTTTCACAGATCTGAAAGCTTTGCTTTCATACTGCCAGGCATACATGCACAAAGCTAAAACCACTGCACTATTGTGCCACTCCCAGAGAAGCCTGCAGCACATCCAAATGACAAAGCATCTTATCGCTTCAGGGTGATTACAATCTCAAACATTTCTACAGTGACTGGCAAGACTTCACAGTTGCTCCATGCTCTTACAAAGCCTTTTCATAATACCTAATGCTTCCCCATGGGTATCTCCAAAGTATTTCTGCCACCTCATACTTTCACATCCAAAAACATAATCACAAGCACATGTTCCAAGCCACCTACTGGGGGTAAAAAAACATAAGTATTTCCAATTTTAAATCACTGCTCAGATATCTCCTGAAGAGACTCAGATAATAAATTTCACCACACTGCCATCTTCCTTCAGCCCAGTCCTCCATTGCCCTCAATACCAGTATCCTCACTCAACAAGGGATCATCTCCAGTGAGAGTCTCTGAACAGTAGTTGCATTATATCATCCTAATTCCATCTCCTACCAGCCAAAAAAAAAACCCACACAGAAATATGCTCAGTTAACCCAGGGTTATCTGGCACACTATTAGCCATACTGCATTTCCTCAAGGATGACACTGATAATTGGCCTTGATATAATATCTATTACATGAAAATGTACCAATAGGTAGTTCCTTGAGTAGCAGAATTTAGCAGAATTGGTAACACCTCCTCAAGTTATGTCTCATGTTTGAAACTACTTATTTCTAAGAAAACAAATTATGGTTTCTGAGTCCTTCAGAACAGCTCCCTCCAGATTCCCTGTGGAGTGGGTTTACCCTACACTATTTACCCCAGTGAGAAGAATAATAGGGTTTTGCAACCAATGTGGTGGCTTTTCCTCATGAAACCTTACAGACAATTACATCCCCAGCCAAATTTAACCAAAACTGTCTTCAAAAGTTACTATAGTAACTTTTAAAAGTTACTATAGGTGAAAGTCAGGGAGAAAGGCAATCTGATCCCATACACCTGGTTTTCTCAGAAATCCAGGCAAAAAATTCAGCAGCTAATATATGAACAGAAGGAACTTGTTCATCCTCAGCATAATACCGTTAGATATAAAATGGCACATTGCAACTTACTGCATTCTTTTAGTACAAACCTGTATATTTCTGAAGCTGCCCTAAGGCACAGTTTCCCCAAAGGAACATCTAAATGTGACACAAGAATGCAGATATGGTGTAGAACCTAGAGCTTTTAACTGCTAGTTCAATTTGAGGTCATTGGCACTTTTATTCTCCTGTAAATGCAAAGACAGAAAGAAAAGCTACTGTGCTGCCTTCTGTTAGAAATGTCTTCCAGAGTTTCTTTTTTTTTTGGTCTGGAAAAGAAAATAGAAAACTATAGAAAATTCTACAAAGTTTAAGCTTCTCTAAAATATCCACACACATTTACTTATGCAGAAAGAAAGTACTATCAAAAAAAAATATGGCTAAGGGGAGGAAGGAGTACATTATAACCAACACAAAAAATAAGCTGTGGTAACACAGTTGTTTCCTACCACAGTTTCCCCACATTTCAAAATTTTGTTACAACCTAAGACAATTGGCTCAATTATCTATATTTTTCACATAGTCAGAAGTTCTGAATGTTTTAAACACAAATATTGAAACAGTTCATTTGAAACATGTGAAATACTGTAACAGTTAATTTTTTTAATTCTCAAACTCAGTCAAGTGTTTCAACACTTCTAAGTCAAAATGCTACATTTTGGTAGCATACTCTGAAAGTAGACATTTAGGATGAGTTAAAGCTGGTATTTTTGCCTGCTTGAGCTCCCTCAATAGACTACAAAACAAAAGGACTGCAAATTAGCTTTTGGAGCAACTCTGCAACCTTCACACAACAAATTACATATAAAAAAAAGGGGAGGCAAGTATCACTGGTAGAATAAATGTCAGCAGGAGTAATTTGCAAAATATTTATATGTATCTATATATGTACACGTGTGTACACTATATAATAACATACTATTATGTCATACAGCTTAACTATTCAAACAGCCAATCAAGAATAATTCAGTAAAAGCCAGAATTAAATGCATGATCTTGGCACTTCCATTTGGAACCACATAGCCCTTTCTGTGCAAAGACAGACATCATGCAGTGAAATATAAACAGCAAAAGACTTTCAACAATTCCAAGAAAATGGGCAAAGCAACATTAACTGTATGCTGCCTACATCAGAATCAATAACTCTTATGAAAATAGTTATGCTATATTTTTTGAAACTTCAGAAGATGGTGCCTAGTCCTGTCAGTGTTTAATATAAACCCCTTCCATAAAATTAGAGAGATGTCTTTTAAAATTCTTTAATAATCCAGGTAAAAATTTTGCCCCATTGCCTCCATTATAGGTGCTCCAGACACTGCAGCTTTCATTGCCTTAATTAAGAAACCACTTCTCTTGCTTAAATTTTATTCTTTCTGCTTTACACTCTGATGCATGTAGGATCATATCCTCTTATCCTCTGCTTTGCTGTACTAGATGTATTATGCCCTTCTTAATATCGTCTCAAAAACAAGCCCTCCATTCTCTTTATCTTTCTAGTACTTCTCCCAATTCAGTTAAACTATCTTTCTTAAATACAGACATCTAGATCAGAATAGCTGAGGTCTCATTAGGGTTTAATGATATTAAAACTTTCTTGAAAATACAATCCTAAGAAAGGGCAAACAAAGTGTTGTCTTTTGTCACAGCCACATCATGCTGATGGCTTATTGCCAAAACCAGACCAGGCAATATTAATTTTATTCCAGCATAAGCAATCCATGAGGTTCCTCAGTTGTGTGGAAGACAACTTCCTCTTGCAAGTGATAGAGGAGCTGACAAGGAGAGGTGCCATGCTTAACCTCGTGCTCACCAAAAGGAGGAGCTGGTGGGGAATGTGATGCTCCAGGGCAGCCTTGACTTTAGCAACCATGAGATGGTCAAGTTCGAGATTCTGAGGGCAGCAGAAGGGCACACAGCAAGCTCACTGCCCTGGACTTCAAGAGAGCAGACTTTGGCCTCTTCAGGAACCTGCTTAGTAAGGTTCCATGGGATAGAGCCCTAGAGGGCCAGAGGCTAAAGAATGCTGATTCAAGGATCACCTGCTCCAAGCTCAGGAGTGTTGCGTGACAACCAGAAGGAAGTGCAGCAGGAGGGCCAGGAGACCTCCTTGGATGGATAAGGAGCTGCTGAGGAAACCGAGAAGGAAAAAAGAAACTTACTGAAGTTGAAAGTGAGGAGAGGCAGCGTGGGAGGTATACAGGGACATTGTCCAGGAAGCTAGGGATCAGGTCAGGAAATCTAAGGCCCAGTTAGAACTGAGTCTGGCCAGGGGTGTCAGAGATAACAGGAAAGGCTTCTATAGGTATGTTGCTAACAAGACAGACTAGGGACAATGTGGGCTCTCTCCGAAAGCTATCTTGAGAACTGGCTACCCTGGATTTGGAGAAGGCTGAGGTTCTTAATGAGTTCTTTGCTTCAGTCTTCACCAGCAAGTGCTCTGACCACACCATCCAAGTCTTGGAAGGCAGACACAGGGACTGTGAGAATGGAGACCTTGGACCCACTGTAGGAGACAATCAGGCTCAAGATCATCTTAAGAACCTGAACGTACACAAGTCCATGGGACCTGATGAAATCCATCCGCAGGTCCTGAAGGAGCTGGTGAATGAAGTTGCTAAGCCACTGGCCATCATATTTGAAAGATCATGGCAGTCAGGTGAAGTCCCCAACGACTGGAAAAAGGGAAATATAAGTCCCATTTTCAAGAAGAGGAATATGGAAAACTCAGGGAATTACAGACCAGTCAGTCTCATCTCTTGGAGCAGATCCTCCCAGAAGGCATGCTAAGGCACATGAAAAACAATAACGCAGTTGCTGACAACCAACATGGCGTCAATAAGAGCAGATTAGATGATCTTAAGGTCCTTTCCCACCCTAACCATTCTACGATTCTATGATTATTCATTGTTCCATCTCTTTATTTGCATAGAGGGCACTGAAGTATATTGTCACACACCCTGTTGAACTGGTTTGGAATGTATTATCACTTCCCTTCAAAGCAATTATTCTCAGTCAAATTATCAGATTTAACTTTAGAAAGAAGCTCTTGGTGAATTCCACCTACAGATCTTCACTGAACTACTGTTCCTGTTTTGTAATACATCTATCCAATCCATAAGAATATACTGGAGGAAATGGCTCTCCCTTTTTCCTTGGTGGGAGGAGCAAGAATTCCACAGTGGCGACAATTATGTGATGTTCCTTCAGCAAGCCCGTTACATCTTATACTTGCTACAGCTTATCTCTATAAACACATACCTAACAACTACTCCTCTGTAATCTTGTGTTTGGGTTTTTTACCTAATATGAATTTCAGACAGCTAAGCTCACAACTGCTAAAATACAAAACTGTGGGAAGAGCCACCACCTAACTCATCAATTCAAAATCATGATTCCTTCATCATCCACAGCATTTAAATCTGTATAAAGAAATTTCTCTTATAACTCATTTCCTAATTCATGATCTTAAAACCAAGAAAAGTGGACTAGAATCACTGCTTTTGGCTGTTAAAATCAACAGAATTACTGCCTACGTTTCCCAAGAAGCATACTCTACAGAAAAAAAGAAATCCCAAATTCCAGTGCAGAGCCTAGAGCTACTATGTGCCACTGCTCAGTCATGCCTATAGATCTTTTCAATCTTCCATGCCCAGAGGAAGCACACTAATCAGAATATATCAATTCACCTGAAGCTAAATACATGAACTGAGGAGAAAATTAATTTAATAATGTCACTTTAGCAAGCTCTATGGATTATGGCTACAGTATAAATCCTCAGAGATATGTAACTTTGCATTAGAACTTCCCTGCTAATTGGAAAAAAAAAAGTTTAAAAAGAAGAAAGTTGTAAAAAAAAAAAATTGATCAATTTACCATTACTTACAAGCAAATGTAGTCAGAGTTGATATACATACCCTTTGCTTCTCAGGGTCAACATACCGAATGCCAAAATAGTCTTTTTCCAGCAAGTTGTAATAGTTGCAGATGTGATCTATGAGAAACTGACCTTTAGTTTCCCTCTGTAAAAAAAAAAAAAAAAAAAAAAAAAAAAAGAATTGATTTATTAGTCTGAGTACTCTGACCTTGCTGCCTATAAATATTTAAAAAAATGTAACAAGTATCAAGGAAAATGGCACATGAAATTTGTTGTTACTCAGATGAGAATAAGGTTTTGAGCATTTATCTCATCTAAAAGATGCAGGAGATTAGTGATCAATATACACCCTGCATATTCACAAATTGATTCGTTCAGAAAAACACTATCATTACTCCTGTCCCAGGAAAACTCATGCTACTTTAATAGCTACACATTCATAACATCCAATATATTACTAAGAACCACACTTCCACCTGATGTTATAATGGCGTAACAGATAGACACCCACTTACATATGGAATTTCAAAGCTATATGTGTTTTTTTTTTTAATCCCCCAAGTTTGCAAGCAGCTTTGGCAGTGAGTATCTTACCAGATCTTTATGCAATGCCCACAGAAAAAGGGGGCTGATCCTTAATTCCCAGACAGCACTACAGTACAAGAAAGACATGCTCAAATGACTAAAAGAGATCTTTTCATTCCACTGGGTAGCTACAGCCTTATGGAAAATTACTGTACACATGATGTTCTGTTAACAATCTCATTCTTTATTTCTGCTTTCTTGAATCCCAATACTATATTTCATTTCTCCTTAGTCTACTGCCTGATGTGGAGAACCCACAGGAATTTTCATATTTCTACTGGTCCATCCATTGTGACTTTTTTTTTTTTTTTCCCTAATTTGAGATGTACCTGAGTATTAACACTGGGCCAAAGCTATTCACCTAAACCAGTCCACTTTAAGCAAACAAAGGTACTTCACTACATTGCAGTGTCAGGTTTCTGCATTTCGCTTCCTTTGTCACCCAGGTCCTGTGAGTTTGGAAGCCTCTACCCTTTGCTGACATAAAACAACTTGAACTTTGCTCTTTTATGACTACCATATAGAAACTACACAGAATATGCAATCACGTTATATAAAAAAAAATACTTAATTGTTCCTCAAAATGACTCCCTGAAAACTTTGATGCTATGACTTAATTAACCTTTCTTTCAGAATCTAACAGGCAATTTTAGCCATAAACAGAACAGCTGGGCAGAAATGAACAGATATCTCCTGCATTTCTCAACGTAGTATACAAAATTGGACACTGTTACCATCTCCATTTCACCTAGGAGCAGCTGAGGCAAAAACAGTGCTGTGATTCATCCAAGGTCATTCTCTAAAGGACAGAGGAAGCAAGAGGGCCTCAAGAACACCACTGTCCACTGAGACCTACTGCTTCCCACATTAAAAATGAGACACACTTCAAGACTAGAGTGTTAGAAAAGAACACAATCTGTGAACTACTGCTCTATTTTCTTATCTTTACAATTAATAAGGAATTCTGACATGGATAGTGTTACTTATTTGTTCAATCCCATTACTTAAGGAATGACTAACTAAATAAAAAGCACCTTCAGTTATGGTACTGACAAGAGAGCTGCCTGGCACTTCCAGTACACTAGGGCTCCTGCAACCAACCCAGTCCCTACCATATGGATGTTCTCTCCTGAATTCAATTCCAGCCTCGAGGGAGTTGCTAATTTCTCTACGTATTTCTTTTTCCTAGACAAGGGGGACTCTGCTTCTCTTCCTGCTGTGTAAGCCACCTACTTCCATCACTCCCTTCTTCGTCCACCTTCTGCCTCCTATGTATTTACCCTTCACTCTGCGTCCTTTACTCTCCCATATGCTGCTATTTGCCTGGAGGGTATCACTGCCTTGTCTATACACAGTATTTCTGTACTTTTTTCTATTTTTAAACAGCCAGTATCAAAAGATGTTAACCCGATTTGTCTGTTTTCTATACATGCTCACTCAACCTTATGCTTTGCGACCTGCATTGCTGCCTTTTTCCACGTGTTATAGCTGCAACAGTTTTCTGTCTGCAGTTGTTTTTTTCCAGCTTCATAACATCTAAAAAACAACTTCTTTGCTGTTAAGAGTGATTAACACATTCACTGACATTTTTTATATTGCACCCAGTACAAGTATGGGCATGCTTGTGACAGCATAGAGAGAACTTTCCCCAAAAAGCAGAGCTCGTATCAAAGACTGAAAAGTAAGGAAAGAAAACTGCCAATCACCATGTGACTGACATAAAAAAGTCTACAATTACACATATACATCTCGACAATGTATTTTCTAGCTTAAAATCTTAGAAGTGTCTGCAAACTTTTGTGACTATGAGATAAGCAAGGCCATCAAAATATTAAGATAAAATTGCACAGTGATGTTTCAGTACAAAGGCAGTTAGAAGAAAATTGAACTCAGATGTGAAATTCAAGCTGCACACAGTTTTAAGATGAATTTACAATGAACTAAGCAGAACTGGGGAACAACAGCTATTAGTGACTCAGGTACAGTCAAACATGAACACAGGTATTACTGACAAGAGTGTACAAAAGAAATACAATTTTTAAAACACTGGATATGAGGAAACCAGACTAGTTGTATTTTCATCTGACAATATTAGAGGGTGTTCCTGGAAAAACAGCCAGTTAATGAACTAACTTCTATAGGTTCACATTCTAAACAGTTCATTTAAAAAGCCCTTTGCTTCACCCACCTAAATAATCACAAAATTTTTTTTGAGTTCTTGAGGAATCTGATAAAAGGCTAGGGCATGTAGAGTGTTTTCCAATCCAGTAACAGCACTCCCTTTCTAAATTTACTTGATGCCCTGGTTTCCTTGCTTGAAAGATAAGATGATAGAAATGAACCAAACAGAAAAAAAAGCAAATGAACAAAAGCCTCTGAGCGAAATTCATGCTCTAGGAAACCTTAAGCCCTCCACAGATACATAAAAGAGACTAGTTTAATAACCTGACCCTTGGTTAGTATACACTTCAGTTAATACTGCCCCTTAGTCAGGCTTCATGTTTCGCATGATTCATTACCAGATACTTAAAAAGATTCAAGATGTTCAAAAGTGGCTAAATAGGCACATACATAATGTAAGGAGTGTTCTGGTAAGAAATACTATTGTAAATGTTGCATTATTATGCTTTTGAAATAACTGAAATATGAAAAAAATTCAGATCATAACTGATACACAGAGAAAAAATATGTGATATGGCATAGAACACCTCAAGTATGAATTTATAATAGATAGTGTGGCAAAAAGGATAGACAGTGTTGTTAATTTTGTTTTCTGTAAACAGCATCCATAACTATATTCTGCATTTCTCTAACAATGCTCTGAATTCTCCTGAGCTTTAGAATCTGATGATCTTTCTTGTCTCCTCCATTCTTTGATATAGTTATTACATATTATGATACAAAAGAATGTATCAAATCTATAGCCTAGTCTCATTTCTGAAAGAGTATGGATAAATTAAATTCGGAACTGCCAGTCAGCCACAACAGAGCACGGGAATGAATTTAGGTCACAGAATAATGAATATAAAACATTGCCTGAAATTCCAGACAGTTGTCATATAATAAGTGATCCTTCAAGGGGAAAAAAAAAATAAAAAATCCAAACCAAACAAAACCTCAAACAACAACAACAACAAAAAAACAAAATAACCAAACCCCAAATCCTGCTGAATCCCAATGAAGTATTCAGCAGCAATTCAGACCAATAATTTTCTGTTATATTTCAGCATGTTTGCAGAACATGAGAAAATTACATCATAAAAAGCACCATTATCTGAAACACTACTGAAAAAATCAGGAACAGATCACAGGAATCTGAGAACAAAAATCAAGTCAGATTTTTTTAAATCTTCATAGCTGAAATCTTTGATAATTATACCACAGTTCATGCAATAGTTATCAAATATGCTCAAGTGAAAAAGACCAACCCGGGCAGAAAGAATCACTAAAGTGACACAACCAAATGTCCAAGATCGTAGACAATACAATGTTTTAAAACAAAGAATATCCAATTCAACTAGCCAGATTTTTGTAACCCATATTCTATGAAAAGTGTTTTTTAAAAGGTCCTTAAACAATATCCTATAATTCCACATGATCATATAAAAATGACTTTTGGAGATTCACAGAAATAATTTGAGAAACAACTCTCAGATTTGCTCATATAAATTTGCACAGACAAGATGGGTATGTTTTTCCTGAGACTGCATTTGAATATCTGACCTTAATACCAGTAAAATCCCACAAGAAACCCCAACACACATTCAAGGGATATAATGCCATGCGAATGACAGAATCCCTGAACACAGAAGGTCAGCTTGCAAACAATTATTAAACTCTGCTTTTTAAGCTGGTTCAAAAGTATTATTTTCTACTGAAACAAGCATGTATTCAATTCAACTAGCAGCTGTTGCAAAAGAATTAAGCAAAACAAGGGACATTCTCCACTTCAACAGAACATGAAATTGTGATCATACAGGGTCCATCACTCACAGACTGACAAGACAATCTAAGTTTCTGCCTTAGCTCTAGGAACCAAGACACTATAGAGATGCTTCATTTTCACTACTCGATAATATGACTACAGCTTCTGCTACTGCAACTCTGCAAATTTATGACTGAGTAACCAAATTCCTTGGTAACTCCTCTGTTATGCAGAAAATAATACAAACAATAATCTCCATGGCTCCTGAGCAGTTTCGGTCTAACACAATATCCCAATTTCATGCTTGTGTTGGGGATTTCTTTTCTTTTTTTATTCCTAGTTTTTATGTGCAAGCTAAAAAGCAAGAAAGACTGTATCTTGTTCTGCCAATTTTACTGTTCTCAGATGACAAAGAATGACACCATGAAACATTTGTGACCGCTTCACAATTCTGAAAGTAAGAAGAAAGCCATTTATAGCAGTTTAAGAACATGCATTCAGTGAAACATCTTCCTTATTTTCATTTGCTTCACTGTGTTCTATGTCTATTTATCTGAACGTCACAAGAGCAAGAGTCAAGCAGATTAAACAGCGCTTCTGCTCTGTTATCTAACCACTGAAGTTCTGCCAGCTGTGCTTATCTCTGTTAGGAAGCCACCGACATTACTAAGAAGCAGTGCAGAGTCATAAACACAGTGTTTATCTGTACCAGGGATTTCAATCTTCATCCCACAAGTGTCTCTACTTGTGTGAACAGTTCCCAACAGTGACCCCCTTTGTAAAGCTGCTGACGTACTTTTAAGTACTTACTTAAATGTAAGTCCACTCAAGGAAAAAAAACAACAACAAAAAACCGAAGTAAATTAAACCCGCAATTACATTATTTCTGTTTAAATAAATTGAAAGTTCAAGTTCTCTGGAAAGCCAAGAGTAATGTCTGATTCTACATGATTATTTTGTTTAGTATGCAACGTATTTTGAAGCTCTACAGACGTAAAGAAGTTAAATACATGAATTTCAGAATAATCATAATACAGCATAGCATGAAATCTAACCAGGTCAGAAAAATGGACAAAACCAAGAAGTTTCTCTAAGGCAAAAACATTATTCAAAAAGCAGCTTTACCCATTGAAGACTGAAACAGTACAGTTCTGTTGACAATGCTTGACAAAAATTATAAAAAGCAGCAGAGATTTACAGAGCTAAACTGCCTCCTTGACTGCCATCTCTCACATTTCTGACTTCTCTTCAAACATCCTCCTCCAGTTGTGACAGCATACTTTTAGGCTTTTCATGAAAGAAATACCTTGAATCCCAATAGGCACACATCTTTCATTCATCGACAATTACTCTACAGTTCAGTATCTGGGCCTGCTCTCATACACGTAAGTGTGGCTGTAAAAGGACATCTGGGAGCAACTCTCATGACCATTTTGCGGCAGCTGTCATTACATTTTAAATTGTTTCCAGTGACACAGCAAAAAAGTTCACTCAGTACCACCATCAGACTGAGGCACATCCTACAGGAATCAGGCTGATGTAATACCAATCCTTCAGAGCTGAACAGGGAGGAGAGCTGAGGGCACAGAGGAGGAAGGCAACCTGGCATGTCCAAGTTTTGTGGTATCTTCCACATGAATTTTTAAGCCCTGTTCAAACAGCAACATCAAGAACAGAATCCTCATTCTGCAGCAATCGAAGGCACCGAAGTGGAACAGGCTCAGCTCCAACCTGGCAACATTGAGCCAGCCCTTTACTCTGACAACCTCCAACACCCTCAGCAATTTCTTATGGCTGTTTGGATTTTTAGCTTCATGTAAATTACAAGTGACAGTAACTACTCACAAAACAGATATGCAATCTCTTTGCCTTTTTTGCTCCATCTTTGGAAACAGTGATACGAACATCCTTCTGTAAATATTTTACAGGAGCTGGACATTACACAAAGTTTTCAAAATATAAAGACCAATTAAAAATATGCCTGCTTCATTCCTCAACTACAATGCTATCCTTTTTAAAAGGATTTCCTTCCTGGTCATAACTAGGACCCGTCAAGATTTTAAGCTACTTGAAAATACACTGGAAGTCTATTATACAGCATTCAACTGAAAAATATTATCAGTTGTAAGAAGGGCCAGCTGTAATTCACTTTTTTGTTGTTGTTGAAGTTGTAAAATAGAAAAAGACAACAAACTTGCGCTGATAAAAACCCAGCTTGGTTTTTTTTTTTTTGGCAGATTTTAGTTTAGAAGCAAATTATTTATCAGAGATTTTTCTTTTGTTTACAGTGAGGAATTAATTGTATCTCTACAAACCTGAACAAAGGAAAAAAAAAGTGCTTATAATTTTTAATGAAAACCACAAAAATATGACATTGCAGTAAAGCAATTGGCATTTACCTACCCACAACAATCCTCTTCCAACACCACCAACTCATTCAAAACTAAGAGGAGTAAAACTGCAGATTTGAACTACCATCTTATTTTACCTTCATTTGAAGTAGGAAAGACTTTTTTCGGTGTGAGGAGAAAATATGTGAATACATGAGTGCAGGCATACAGAATTAATGCCCATTTTGTTTTATATGAAATGTAGACATCTGTAGTGATACTCTTTGCCCACAAGAACACTTCATATCAGTCTTTAAACTCAAATTTCAGAGCCCTAAATTATCAGTTGAGCCCCATGTTCTATGTATTAATAGAACTAACTTTAAAAAAAAAACAAACAAAACCAAACAAATTTAAAAAACCCACCTTCACAACCTCATTCTACCATTTAATTTGGGCAACAAATATACAAATACATCTCAAAGATAAAAGGAGAAAGCAAAGGGGAAAAAAAGGTGAAGAATATACTGAGAAGAAAAAAAAGTGGAGAGCAATTTCAAGGCTGTATGTGTGAATGCAGCTGTGGAAGCTCTATTAATCTTAAATGAAACTGCATAACGAAATGTACAGGGCAATGAAAATTCACCCAGAAATATCTGCTGTAGTGACATCAAAAATATATTTGTCAAAGATGGGTTCTTTCGTGTGCCACCTTGGATGGGAAATGAATTGGGTTATTCAAAGCTGCTTGGTTTTCTCTAGTTTTGCACTACTTATTTGCAACAGATAGACACTTGCCTCCATACAACAGCATATTTTTTCCCTCTCCTGAATTAAAGGTTATTGTAGGATGATAGTGGTCAAATAATAAAAGATGAAGGGGAAAAAGAAATAATCAGACCACAGAAAAATTATACAATGCCAGCCCCATGCAATGGAAATTATCATATATGCAAAATCATATGAAAAATTAAAATTGTATTCTACTACATAGTAAAACCTGGACAGCAGAAGTGAGCACAAGTTAACAGCTTTTACACAATCAGTTCTCAACCTCAGTGCTATTGTGGAAGTAAATTATTCTGACCCATGAGTAAATTATAAATGACAAAAAGAAATATTTATAGCTCACATACTGCAGTTCTCAGAAGTCATCACCAGCCAAACAGGCACTGAAGAAACCACAAATGCAACATTCATTTACAGGGCTTATCATAGTTTTGTGTCCCTCTGCACATGGGCAACACTTAGCCATTTAGGTTTTATGTTCCTGAAGTGATGGCCTCACAGAAGGCTTGCAGCATTAACTGCTCACTTCTGGTAACAGCCTCCATTAGCTCAGCATTTATGATGCTATCAGAGGCACTATTGATTTCTTAAAAGGAACTAAGTGCTTCTGTCAACAAATCTATCATTTTATTCAATATTCAGCATTGTTTAGCAAAGTTAACTCTGCTTTATCTCTCTAATCCTCAACACCAAACCTAACTTGGATATGGCTAAAACAGGCCATCTACACATGGACATAGCGCATTTAGCAAAAGCAGATGTCCCCTAGTACAAGTGGTGGTCAACAATCCTCCCTTGGCCCCATGCAATACTGAATCTTCTTGCTGGGTTCAGCAGACCCAGAAAATGAGATCTCCCCCATATTGTGCTCCAAGTACCATTCTTTAGCTATACCTTTTCTACCAGATACACACCAGTGTGCCCTTTTTATAGAAAAAAAAAAATGTATTTTAAAAAAGAAACAGACCAAAACTACTTCTAGCCAAACAAGACACTTCCCGAAGCACAGACAGAAGAGAGAATGGTGTGATACAGCTCAGTTAAGGCGCTCTCAGGAAAACAACCAGCTGGGGAGGGCCAAAAATGCCCCTTCACAGGTACATTTCAGGACCCAGCTGAATGTATTGAACCCCAGCCATGGTAAGAGTCATGCAGGTACAGCCACACCCTTGTTTCCTCACCAAGTGGGAAAGTACGACCACAGCAGAGAAGGGTGACTTGGAAGAAGAAATGAACAGAGCAAGGTAGTTCCTGTAAGCCCTAGTAATGGCAGCTCAACTAGTCTCCCTCATGCCCCAGCTTGGGGTTAGCCCCTCAAGTTCCTCTCCTCTCATGGTGAAATACAGCACGCATGCTTGCAAGCATAACCTGGGGAGTGCATGCACTGCATGGAAGTGAAGGAGAAAGAAAAGGAAGATCATGGAACATAATCCCTAAAGGAAGAGACTTCCTAACTGCTGAATTAATGCCCATTTGAAAGGCTATTAGTGATGGGTGAGGCTAAGAGCTCACATTAAGAACAAAACATGTGACTAGATATTACAAGACTTGATCCATTGTTACATGGGTAACTCCAGAATCACAATTCCAGCTGCCTAATCAGTGGCCTGGCAGGATCAACCCTGAAGCATGCTGAATCTCTTGTCAGTGTTGCAAATCACAGATGATGTCTCCTGACAGATAAGACCCTCAACCATGG
Organism: Pezoporus wallicus; assembly: GCF_028554395.1. Lineage (NCBI taxonomy): Eukaryota > Metazoa > Chordata > Aves > Psittaciformes > Psittacidae > Pezoporus > Pezoporus wallicus. The sequence continues at coordinate 387,677 of NW_026642992.1, read as the reverse complement.
TGACGAAGTCAACAGCTTCCAGTGAACCAGCTGAAACTGTAACTCAAACACTGATCCGATGTGATAAGGACCTAGATGAAAACTTTTGGCTGAGGAATCCTCACCATACTGTGTGCTTGCACTGTCCAACAGTCATACATTATAATCATATTATTAATGTCTCAGAGGACACCTGTAATTCCTGCTTAAGATACCCAATAATGTTTTTCTCGATTGCAAGGTGAGGATGCACAAAAAGCTCTCTCACATTCTATTAATTTAGAATCCATCAACAGGCTGTCTTTCAAATACTCATTTTGCTCACCTGCCCAAGGTAAGTAAATCACTTTTGAGAAAACTATTTGTTTTTTATTAATATTGCACTATGCTCTCTCATTTTCCCCATGTGTTGAGATTGAAGAAATTTTGTAACTTGAAGGATCATATTGGGTCATTTCCCACTCACCAAAATGGTTTATTCCTTTATTCTCTCTGGGCAAACTGAAACAATAATTTTACTATGTAAAACCAAACTGCTAAACTACTGCTTTGTAGGCACACTATGTATTACTCTGTCAGAAATAATTACACAGAAAAGAACTTTTAACCAATACTTTTTTCCTCCTTGCAATACGTCCGTCCGTCCCGTCCCCGTCCCCCATCCCCCCCCCCCTCCCAGTTAATGCGTGTTGTGAAGGAAAACAAATAACATTAACTATGTGAGATTAAGCATCCAACCATCAGAAAAACAAATTTATGGTAGACTGAAAACACTGGAGAAAGAAGCCCTTCAGAAGCATTCCTTGGACATAGTGCCTACACCAATACAGCCCAATTGTATTTAGCATAAGCCAGTTACTGGCATCAGAGAGGGAGCTCATTCTCTCTGTCATACAAGCTTCTGTCCCTATGCCAAAAAAAGTTCCCAGTTCACAAATAGTTTTTTTGTAATAGGGAGAGCGGAACTGATATTTTTTCTTTCTCTCTTACTGGAGGTTATTCAGTCCTTGAAACCCACATGAACTGTCTCATTAGCCCTACCTAAAATTTGATAGGACTGCCAGAACTCGCCACGCATTTCTCATTGTCACCTCACAAAATTACAACTATGGCAAGGTTTGTGGTTTTTTTTTTTCTCTTTTAAGAACAATTACATATAAACCAGATTTTAAACAAAATTTCTTTCCAAATTTCTTTTAAATATCACCACAAAAGACAAAACACATTTTAAATCATGGCTGGCAAAAATCCAAATGGAGGGTTCTACAGGCTTATTCCATTATCCACAGCTGTGAAAAAAAAACAAAACAAGATAATAAAGCAATACATTTCCCATAACAAATTAATTGTTTCTCCCTTACTCGATCCACTTTTCTCCCTTAGCCCGTCAGATTCATTTTCATTTTTCTGTCATATGCCCAAACCTCTTGTTCCCACGCACTCAGCAGAGATCAAAGGCAAACTGACCAAGGATTTTTCTGTTTCAGTAACTGGTCTGTTTTCTACATCTTTGAGTCCTGGAACATATCAACACACTATTAAAATGCGTCCTTTTGACTAAATTGGAAACTCATCATGCTTGATTCTACTCAGCAGTAGTTACTCTCACAGTTCAACCTCCAGGACACTGCAAATGTTTCTTACATCTAGTAACTGGAAAGCAAAGCTCTGAATTACATACCAAATGACAACTTACTTTTGCCAGTACAAACACTAACCTCACAGAATCATCGTATATGTCTATTCAGGATACCATTTTCTGCGTTTAATACTTATGACATTATAGCTCTCTGCTAAAACTGAAGGAAAAAAAAAAGGACTTCAGAATATATGTTTAAACACTGGAATTTGTCTTACCATGTTCCACACCAGCTGGCATTTACAAAAACCACTGTAAAGTCCATCAGTTTTTTGCATATGATGCAGCGGATTTTTACGCCCGCTGACTAGTTTCCCTCACCTAGCCACATTGCCTATTACAACTGAACACAAAATTCATTAAAACAAGAAAAGACCAGAGGAAGCCACTGAATGGATGCATCACCTGTATTCATTTTACTTCTTGTAATGGTTGATAAGAAAGCCATACAGTGAAAAATACATTCTGTACACAAATAAGCAGTGCATAGTTCTTCCAAGCAAGTAAAACTCTTAACATGGAAAATTAAAAAAAAAAATAAATAATACTAACAATTGAAAGTGCCTTGTTTACACATATTTAAGCACCAAACCAAGTTTTTGGAAATAAAGTCTTGTTCTTACACAGGCAGTTGAGGGACAGTGGGAGACCTGTTAAAATTTGTAATATACAGTAACATTTATTACATCATTGTACAGCTGGTTTTCAGGTCACCAGTTACATCAGAAAGGTCTCCCTTAACATATACACTAAAAGCACAGCTGCAGCAAACACCAGGACAAAAACTGAGCAACTTTACAAAGGACTGAACGGCTTTGAACTATCTCCAAGTTAAAAAGTTAAATAAGATTTCTTCTTCTCGCCTCAGAGGGTAGAAAGATCTGTGCTGAGCCTCTTGAAATTTGAGAGCAGATTAAGGCTACATTTTCCCTTCTCTTCACCCAGACCATTTATGGCTGCTCTAGGCTTATGGGAAAAAAAAAATCCTTTAAAAAGTCTCTTAAGAAAGATCTAGAGGCAGCACAAGGCTGCCATGCAGATTATAACAAGCAAAGCTTTGATAGCTTCATACCTGCTGTGACAAAACTGACTGCAATTATTTTATACTGATCCTTTTTTTCAAAGCTGGAGAAGTTACATAAATGAGCAGACAACACCAAAGGAAAAAAGGTACCTTCATCTTAAAGCACAGTGCAACTTTTTGGACTGTTCTTTCTGCCTGACACAGCAAAGCAGAAAGGACTTCTGGGAAATAAAGCAAGAAACAACCCCACATGGGAATTGGCAAGAGAGCAAGCAGACATTTCAGCGCTCTTACACCTTTCCTGTGGAACGCAGCAACCATTTTTAGCTGTGCACAAGCATCAGGAGAAAGCAGAAGGAGGGCAGGGAAGCAGGGAAAGTCTTTATCACCAGGTGCATTTCTGCCAGTAACCCAGTCACCCATCCTCATTTATTCTTCAAAGGAAAGGACTAGACTCCCAGCTCAGCTGAGAAAGTACCAGTTAAGCTTAACCATATCAAAGATACATGAGAGCCAGTAAACCAGGATGTATTCTTCTAGATAAGAAGATCCCCCCTTTTCCAAGGCATTTAAACCTTACTGCAGGAGTTGCACCACACTCCTGTGCTGCCCTGTCCCATCACCTGGTCTTCAACCCTTCCCAGTCCTGACCATCCTCATCTTTGCTACTCAATAGAAGGCAGCAAGCCTCAGGCCATATGGGTGAGAAGTGCACACGGAGCCACCCAACAGCCAATATGCTCAGAAGCTGTCTTTGCCACCTTCTCTCAACAGAAAACAGTAACCCAAATCAACATAAATGAGCATCAACTTGCAAGCTCTAAGCATCTGACTGTAACATATACTGAGTTACAGGCAAAGCACAAAAGCAGGCACAAGTGGTTAGCAATGCATAACTGTCAGAAGGCAATGAACTACTGAAGGAAAAAGCTTCACAGTGATTTTGAAAGGTGTTTCAGTAATTAAATGCCAGTATTTTTTTCTACATATGAGTACCTATTTAAACAATAATCCCAGAGAATCACTGCAATACATATTCATACATAGCCATCTTAGAGAGCAGCAGATATTAGTCCTGAAATATTAATGTAAGATCCTATAACAGCAGTGGCCAATAGATCAAAAATGCTGGTGGCCATCATTGTGTATTCAGCTCATTAAAGGCACTTACTTTTCTATCGTATAATTCATCTTTGATATATCTTACACATACACACACCATGCTTTTGTGTGTGTCTATACACAAACATACATACTTCATACAAAAATCTGTAGGAAAGATGTCAAGAAAAATTACTAAAGGATTCTAAAATTAGAGAAAGCCATTAGATCATTTGTCTGGCTGTATAATTTCAAATATACAATTCATCCAATTTATGTCTCATACTAGCAAGCATTATCCTTTCTGAAACTCAGTAATTCCATTTCTTCTAAGGCATGTTTTCAGCCAAGGCAGTCAATCTTGATTTAAAGCTTCAAAAAAAAAAGAAGAGGCTGAAGAAGAGATTGAAAATCTACAGATTCTATTGCTGGTTTGTTCTACTGCATTACAAGCTATATAAAAAAAACTTGGAAAAAAAACATGCTTCAGTTAGACTGTCGGCATAGCACCATAGAGCACCATAATCCCCTAAAAACATGGTTACTAAAATAAAAATACTAAAAGAAGAAGAGATATCTATCTGGAATAATCTCCTTTGATCAAAATGATTTACTGAAGGACCATAATCTATTTGACAGTATTCAAAACCTGTCATTTTCAAAACTATATATGCTCATAAATAAGTATGTCATATTTAATAATATCCACTTTTTCACAAACCAGAACACATTCCAAAGTTTTAAGCACTGCTTTTCCCAAGTTTTAAAATAGAGAATCATAGAATAGTTTGGGTTGGAAGGGACCTTGGAAGGTCACCTAGTCCAACCCCCTGGCAATGAGTAGGGATATCTTTAACCAGATCAGGTTGCCCAGAACCACATCCAGCCCGGCCTTGAATGTCCCCAGGAATGGTCATCTACCACCTCTTTGGGCAACCTGTGCCAGTATTTTACCACCTGTAAAGATGTAAAGCCCCTTGTTCAAGTTCAGATCTTGCCCCCATGCATGTCAAGCACTATCCCCATCCCCAAAAACACCTGTGCACTGACTCTCAGATGCCACAGACCTCAAAGAGTAATACACACAGTTGCAAAGCACAGCAATTTTCCTGCACTCGTGCCTACTGCCCTGCCCTCCAGTAGCTGATGCAGAGCTAACACTAAGGAAATAATAAGGGGTATGGATATCCTTTTTGTATTGACACTGGAAAAAAAACATTTCCAGTAAGTTCATGACAGATGAGTGAAATATAAAGCAGGCAAGCAGCTTGCCCTGGGATGAAACTGTGCACTCGCACACCCAAAATCGTATAAGCCAATCTTGAAATCTGGGGGGTGATTTTCATATACTATAGGCCATATTGGACAAGAATAACAAAAACACTCTATGACACACAGCAAATGAACTAGTGCAACCAAAAAAGTATCAATAAACAATTAGCCTTCAACAACATCCTGACAGGACTACATAAATTAGATTCAACTCATCTTTTCTCCTGAACACAGATATATTAATCTATGTCAAGAACAAAGTTTCAGCTTTCCTAATACAATACTCTTCTGCCTATACTGTGAAAAAGCAACATCTAAAGGTCATTTGCATCATAGATTTCAAATTTCAAATAAAAAAAAAAAAAGAATACATTTATTACAGCATTTTATCTGATCTAGAAATGAGTATGACACATTATATTGAAAGAGCTTAATGGGTTCAAACAATAAAATACAAATTCCTAAAAAACTGTTTTGCTGTGAATATCACTCAACATTGTTTCCAACTGCAGCAGCAAGACAAACCATAAAAATATCTCCTGTCTGAATACTATCCCAAGTGTATAAATAGCCTTTATTCTGATAATCTACAATAAACATCTGATAATCTTTTCCATTTCATAAATTTTAGTGCTTGGTAATAAAAAAGTTTAGTGACAAATTGCCTAGGTTTAATTAATTATGTTTTGACAGTTTTCTGTCTTACTGCTTGCTTTCCTATCAATTTCTCTCTTCATGTGCCAAAAAGGCTGTATTACACTTCCTCATGTGTTTGATGCCTATTTTGGCATAGGGGAACAATATACTTCCAAACCCTTTCCTGTTATGGTCTCCTAAGCACTGCACACCCTAAAATACAGCAACAAAAACATCTGGGTCTTAGCTGTATTATGCAGCTTGACAATCTGATCATCCACCCATTCCATCCACTTAACACCAGTATTTCAGTCTTGACAGTCTCATTCAGGCTAGTCTGGGGCAACGAATTGCTCCAGAGGAGCCCCTCTGAAGAAGGAAAATTCTTAACTTTCCATCTTAATAAATGACACTACAATTGTCTCCTGGTGATGCCAAAAAAAAAAAAAAATCATAGGTGTTTCCATCTCCTCTGGAAAGCTGCTGCATTAAGGATGGACCAGGAAATTCACCTACTTATAAGCATATCTCATGGTTGTCCAGTACATTCATGGAAAACATCTAAGTAATAAAGTTATGGGTTGGCTTGTTGGGCTTTTTAATTTTCAAAAGCAAATTCTCATTAAGGTAATCAAACAACCAAGAAAAGCAGCACTGAAAAACAGAGCATGTCTCCCCTCAGAAACGTAACTATGGAAGTACAGTAGTTCTTTCCTTCATGCATCCTAAGCTAAGAAAAACCTTAACACCACCCCCACCAAATGCACCACAAAAAAAAAAAACAAAAAGGAAAACCACAAACTTTCTTGCCTATACTAACTTTTCAGGGAACATCACAGAAAATTCAAAGTTCTATTCTGATCATTAGTTTCAGTCCAACATACCCTAAGGTTCACATAAAGGAAACATGGATAACATTTGTATTCCCCAACCAGTCATCTGGGTTACATCCGAAGACAGGCAGATGATTCTGCTGACAGGACACATATACAGGGAAGCAGAACCATCCCAGATATCAGAGAAGGGAAGCATTACAAGAGCACTACGGGACGCATAGAGCACAAGATTCAACTTTGCCTTCACAGAGTTTATTTAGGCTGGGTCTACACCAGTTTTACCAGTGAGATAGAAAGCAATGATAACCTTCATACATTCAGTACTAACCCACTTAAGGGTGTTGATGCCTAAGGCACATAACACTGAGAGCAGCAGCAGAATCTGTATAAAACAACACACCACTACCACCTCAGCAATGCCAGCTTCTGGGCTAGCAACACAAACTTTCAGGCTACTATGACAAATTTTTCATTGCTTGCAAAAACACACAGGTGAAAAGTATTTTGAAAAATTTATTCTGAGTACATAATATAGTTTAATATGCTTGCCAACTGCATTTTTAAAACAGTAGCTCCATGACTGATTTTAGGGGATTCCTCCTGCGAAAGACTAAGTTATTTATTACACATCCTGGATCCACTCTGCAAATCTTACTGGTTTTGTTTTCAAAAAGTCAGAATTAATGCTGCAAGGGTTAAATGCCCCATAACTTCACATTTGGTGGAAGCTGAGTAAGTTAACAGCTGGGAAGACACCAAAAGAAAGAGAAGCAGGAACCACATAGCATCTTGCAGTCTCAGGCTAGCATCTCAGACTACAATGCAAGCTGTTACTTGAACATCACAAAAGGATGTCTTCATGCTAATCTATGGAGCTCAAACTTGTACACAACTCCTAAAATGAAATGAAGAGTTCAGTGCATAAGTTTGCTTGCCTTGGTCTCAATAAAATTCAAGGTATATGTAACCCAGCAATCCAGGATCACACTTGTACTTCCCTTTGCATTAACGTGCTTAACTATCGTCTTTACCCTTTACTTATTTCTTTTTCTGGTTTCAAGGACTTAACATTGTGAGATGCTGCACCGCAAATCATGCAGACTTCTGAAGGTATGACATACATGCACATTTCATAGTAATATCACAAGCATACATAAATTGTTTGCAGGAAAAAAGCAGAAGGAGGGCCAGCCACAGATTGGCAGAGGGGAAGATCTGGGCCTAGATTACCCTGTTCACTTGCATGTCATCCATGCAGGGCAGGGAAAACTGGAAAAACTGTTAGTAGTCAGAAGACTTAGCTATATCCCAGAGGCATCCACTTGAAAGAGACAGAGCTTTTTACCAAGAGCTAGCTGGCAGCTAAGAAGAGTGTTACAATGCACAAGTGTGCAGGTGCAACACTCCCAGCATATTCATGGGGGGGAACTACCAAGGATGAGGCAGCTACTTACTCAAGATTGCTAGACCCCTTTAACCTACTTGCATCAGGAGCCTTTGAAAAGTTTATTTTATTCCCAAAGGGAAACCAGAAAAAATAGGTTTGTTCCCAGTATCAACTGGTGAAGTCATGGGAAATTACATCAGAGCGTAATTGTTCAGTGAAGGGATAAACTTGAACCAGCAGAACAAGAAGAATAACATCTTCAAGGCATATGATTGAGTAAATTACGTAATAAAACAGAATGCTGTAGCCTCAGTTCTTCACTCTCTTTCATGTAAACCAAAGACATTTGTGTATTCATTTCATTAATTATGATTAAGTTTAATTTTAAAGTTTTCTAGAGATGAAAAAGCTAACTAATTAGTTCTGCTTCATTAGTTCAAAAATAAGCTGACCAATAAGTTGCATAAATCTTAAATATTTTTAAAATAGCAGGGCTTGAAATTTACATTGAAATTCCCTAAGAAACTGGGTAATACGACTGATCACTTACTTTGGACAATCCTTATGCTCTTTGATCTTTCCTTTCAGGAAATGCCAGTCTTTCCCCTTTATGTTTTAACATACATAAAGCTACCAAAGACATTTCAAATGAGAAATGACACATTCTAAAAAACTCAACTACAGAAACTTTATATTGATTTTCTTTACTCAAAAAAAAAAAATCTAAAAGGGAAAAAAGATCTCTGTAGCTAACATTTTAATAAATTTAACTAATATATCACCAAGTATTTAATGAACAATCAATGCTTAAAGCCAAAAAATAAAGTCATTACAATAAAAAAACAAAAACAGAATATCCATCATTTAGAATAATCTAACAGAAAATCCAGTATTTAGAGTGGGTTTTTTCCCTCTGCTACATGAAGATGAAACAAATGGGGTCTGCATGTATGATTTATGCAGAAAATGAAATGCTTTCCCAGTTCAAAGTAACATTCTGGCCATTAGTGCAGCCACACTTCCACGCACTGCCTCTAATGAGAACTGCTGTATGGCTTCATGCAGTTCAGTGGTCCACTCGCCACCATTTCCCCCTCAGTTCTTCTCTATGTCATTGCACAAAAAGCTAGCATGGAACAACACACACTCCACAGCTCATGGCAACTACAGACCTCATTCTGATTTCAAGGGTAGATCGCTATTTCTTTCACAGGAGACTTGGCACTTGTAAATGCCTTTAAAAAACAAGCAACCAAAAAAAAAAAAATAAAGGGAGAAACCCAAAAAACCCATCACAGAATGGATCATGACATTAAATAGGTGCCCAAAAAAATTAAAATTAAACCGATCACCAATCGAATAAAAAAACACACAAGTATGCAGTGGATACTAGAATTTTACTACGATCATAATGTACTTTAAAAAAACTCTTTTTACAGCAGAAGTGACCATTATGGAATTATGGACAGGCATGCAAATTGAGCATGCTACTAACATTAAGCACATTCTTCCCGTGTTCACTTAACTGGAACAGTAAGATTTTCTTCTATTCTGTTTTAGGTAAAACTTGTAATGGACAGCACTGCTGCCAGCATGGCCCCTTCCCCTATTTTCATGCTCTGTTATTACTGAACACGCACTGGACACTACTTGACAGCACTTACACTTACCAAAACACAGGGAAAACTAATTATAATACATATTTACAAGAGCAGATCAGAAATTATTTTCCTTTCATATGTACTGACAGTTCTAGCCATTTTTACAGCTCACACTGGTACTGAGCGGAAGCTAACAATTTTGCAAATAACATTTAAAGAATATGACGCTAAGTTATACAAGCAAATAAATTACAGTTCCTTTTCAAATTTTAAAAACCTCATATTGAATACATACTAAAAGTGGACATAAAAAAACAAAATGCAGTACTGGCAGTACTAGAAAAGTTCATTGTGACCATTTCCTTAAATCATTCAGTCACCATACTGGTCAACCTTTTCAGTGCTTCTCAAAGAAAGGGCAATTTTCTCTCTCAGTGAAAGGAGCAATTTTCTTTAGAGCAGCAAAAAATACTTCCTTCCTGATTAAACACTTATTCTTTTTTCCACCCCCCATCCAGAGAAGGGTTAAATTAAACCTTGCATTCAATCCAGTGCACCACTAGATCCTGAATTTCCAAAGTTACCTCCGTCATTAAATGATGAAGCAAACAGGAGGGCTCTACAAAACATAAATATCCTGTCTGAAGCATCTTCTTCGGAATCCCACATGCAATGGTCTTCAATGATCATCAGTTTCAACTCAAAAATCTGACCTTTTCCACATAATACACTAGAAGCATATGGGAGGTTTAGCATGATTCACTCCAAACACATTTGAAGTCAGTCGGAAATTATTTCAGCAAGATTAGAGCCAAAAACCTGATTATTAGCACTAAAAGTGCTGACCATGTGTAATCACACCTCCTACTGTTCTCTACATTTTGGTTTTATATTTACCTAAACCTCCTCTTAGCTTTAAGCCACAGCCATTCAGAGTAGCAGGCACAGCATGGATCACAGCCACTGGGGACTCCTCTTACAAAAATCCAGGCTTCTTCCTGAAGAGCTAACAAATCTACCTCTATCTGAGAGCAAGACACACCCCTTAGTGCTCATAAACCATTACTTGCACAGATGCAAACACACACACGTTCATACACTAGTTAGTTTTGACTCACTTGTGGTGCTGCAATGACACTGGATGCAATAGGCAAATTTTTCACAATGAGAAAAATCAGCCATTGAAATAATCACCCCCTGAAATGGTGGATTCCCCAACATTAGACACTTCTAAGATTTGGCTGGGCAGGGTGCTGGGACATCTAGACATCTAGTCTAGGTCATGCTTTTCCAAGAAAGGTTGGACCAGATGATTCTGGTCCCTTCCAACCTGATATTCTGTGATTATATGATTCTATCATATACCCTAAGCTCCTTACCAGTCTCTTCCTTTTGGTTCTGGTTAAGCCACAAGGGCTATAACAAGTTTACACATTAGCTGATAGCCTCAATTAATTTTTCCATCTTTTTGTAAAGTAAAATATTGTCTTCTGAAAATCATATACAAAAACTAGGCTCACAAATAGCCAGCAATTTAAAATATTCAGACTATTAAACATCTAAATGGTCTACAAGACCATTTAGTCATAGTTTAAATCTTCATTACTTCATCTGAAGTAAGTTTCTTTTACTGTCTAGAAAGAAGCTACAGGCGTCTAGAAACTCAGACTTGTGCAACATTATGGGCATGTAAGAAAATACTACCTACAAGAAGAGGGGAGAGCTATATATTATCAAGTTGACTTTTTTGTTTAACCTAGCCATAAAAAAACTGTCTTGGGTACACACATTTTTCTTCTCCAGTCAGTTTGTCTCAACATCGGGATTTTTAGCCCTGTGATAAGCACGGTACTACTGGCAATGCTACAGTACAGAATATGACTAAAATACCACTATGGTTTATTGGGCCAGTTCTCAAAAAATTACAGTCACCATGGGAATGGAGTGAAAGCCCAGGGTGACAGAAAATTGAAAGGGGAAACAGTTCCCAGTGCCTGCTCTCTTAAGGAAGTAAGATGAACAAGGAGGGGAGGAGAATACTGAATTAAATACCCTTCTGGTTCATCAGCAAAACTCAAATGCTGTCTGGGTGGGAGTATTCCTCCCTCCCCAGATGCTCTCCACCTCTCTAATAGCATATTTATGACACTAAGCTTTTCTTTTTTTGTCCAGACAGATTGTTTAGTATTTTTGGAAAAAAAAAAAAAAGGTTTGTCATCTTCCTACTTAAAAGTCAGGCAATAGATTCTCACCGCTGTCCCCTACAGCTCACAGATCTACAAGTAAGGAGGTGAAGTCATTAAGTCATTGCTGCTGATGGAATATGTCTCTAGTAAAAACGTAACTAGAAACAAAACATCACGGAAAACAGCTTTGCTTTTTTAAAAAAAAAAAGTTATTGTTTAATACATGGAGGCATAAAATGAATGGACAAGTACTAAAAAACTGAATGTGGGAAGGGCAAATGAAACAGTCCTTATACACACCATCAAAAATTCAACTCTTAAATATAAAAGTAGATTCCTCAGAAATGAAGAGTTCAGCATTTGCCTTCAGTTTCTGCAGACTGAAAACCATAAATTTCCTAGGAAAAAGCTATCTGTACTACAGCATCCCTTTGCAGGATCTGTATGCATCAGAACTGCAGAAGGTAGGCTAACCAAGGTCTCCACTTCATTAGCAAATTTGCCATATATTGCAATATTGAAAAAATATATGCAAAAAAGTTCTGCAATCCTTCATTTTAGAGCATAATAGAAGCACCATTATTGCCAGATAAACACATTTCCAATAAATACAGATAGATTCACCTCTCTTGTGGCATTGTCATGATGAAAATTAGCACCATGACTCCTATTTCAGCCAAGAAACCAACACTGAGGCTAGCCTGGGAAACTGACATAAAGATCGTTAGAGAAAATGAGTTTGAGAAGCCGTGACTGCCCCTGGTGAAATTAAGCTCAGTATTGTGTCTGCAATTCACCCTGGTGAAGTTAAGCTCAGTATTGTGCCTGCAATTCACCCCTGTGCATTTACACCCTGAGGATTTGAGACTTTCTGGTTTTGAAAACTACAGACACAGCATTTGGGGCTTGAGGTTTTCTACCCCCTGAGGCACTGTCCTAAATTTAATGTTTGTGAATTAGCAGAGATCCTCTCTTTAGTCATAAATCCTTCCTTTTCCTCTTTCTCAACTACAAACTCGTTCCTAATGAACTACACAAACGTTCCCAACAGGGTGCCAACACAGACAAGTAGCTGCTGCTCGTCAGTGTAAGTTTATATTTGCTGCTCACTTCCTCAAACACATCATTCTCCATACCAGTTTTGGACCCTACCAGCTCACTGCCCTGAGGCTGTTCAGACTGTTTAAAACAAGTCCCAACATTTTGCAGAAATGCCAGTTTGTATCCCCCTCTGACAATCCTGCCCATTCCCCCACCAGCCTGGCTAGCAGATATGTGATGTAGCCTCAGCCTATGACTTTTATTCATCTGCATATTATTTTTCTACAGAAACATGCATGAACAAGGAATCTACTCCCTGTTAAAAACACCACAGAGTTAGCATTTAGCAGAAATACAACAGAAGCCCACTGTTCTTTAAGAGGATGATGAGAGACATTGCTCTCATACAAGCTCTGCCAAACTCTTGGGGATAAGGGATAAAAACCTCCCACCACTCATTCAACTTCCCACTTGCAATACCAAGTTAACTTCTCGTGTGTAAGCACAAGAAGTTAACCCCTGCAACCCTGTACTACAGTGATGCCATTCAACTAACAGAGATAAACACCTTTTTTTCACATAAATGCAAATTTCACAACTGCTTCCCATTTTGCAGGTTCTTTTAAAATAAAAGGGAGCTCATTATAACTAAATAGTCTACATACTGTAACACAGGACCTTAGCACAAAGAAAACACGTTTAAATATTGATATAAGAAGGCAAACTGATTGCATTCCTAAAATTTACCACAAATAAACTTACAGCAAACAACTATTGGTGCCTAATGAGGGTAAGTTCAGAAATATCATTATGACATCAGTATATCAAAACTCATGAGAATGTTCTACAGATTTTTAAAATATTTAGCATCCTTCACTCCATGCAAACAGCATTTTTTTTAAGAATACTAGCATGGAATTTAAAGAGTACTTTCAAAAGTAGGATTACTGTGTTTTGCAAAAGCACACACTTTCAAAATTACTCCAGTGGGAGTCAATGCAAAGCATGAGATAATAATAATAATCAGGATGTGCAGCCAGATGAAGAACCACAGAAATGGCATGCAAGGAACCTTTCACCTGGCAGCAGCTGAAAGCTTCACTTTGAAAAATAAAAATTTCTCAAAATATCAAAAACCCAGAACTGCTACTTTGATGTATTCTGAATACAGCTGGAAATACATCATTTTGTGATACAAACAAGTAAGAAACAAGAGCATAAGGGACAAAGAAGCTTTTTGATGATTCCTTGCAACCAGATGACTTCTTACTGTTCTGTTTTATGGTGTTGGTTTAGATTTTTTTTTTTTTTTAAAAAAGGAAGAAAAAGGCTACAAGATTTGTGGAAACACAGGAAATCATCAGCAAAGGCAGATGAAACCTGAGCTTTTCAGGCCTCTGCTGTAGCTGCACCACCTTTCCTCTTTGCTCATTGCAGTTTTCCAATTTCTGTGGCCTTGACAAGAAAACATGCATTTAAATGAGAACACAGACTGCAAAGGGCAACATTAGTCCAAAATATTATCCAAGGAAGAGTCTGAAGTAAATTGTTCACAGATTTTCAGGAACCTGTATGCAAAAAGTTTACTACAGATGTTGCTTAAAACACACAAGGAAGGCAGACCTCCCCATCCCAGCGATCACACTGAGAGCATGGTATGCACTAATTCTAGCACATTTCACATTTTAGGTGCTACGTAATAACACCTACAGAAAAGCATAAGTAAACAGGGAATACTGATGAAGCGGTGAGTAGTTAATCCAAACATATAATAAATTAATAAATTACAGGTATATCATTTATATCATACATAGTAGCAGGCAATTTCTGATTCATTGTCAGTTAAAAAGGAAGCATAGGAAACAGAATGAACCCTTGCACAGAACTGCTACTGTGAAGTACGTAACTCAAAAGACAACTAAATATGCACCATCTGCAACAAAACAGTTATCTATGGTACCTACCTTAACCACCAAGGTAAAAGCTATGTAAACTACAGAAATCTGTCAATGTTTTAGCTCAATTATTTCTTGCTTCCATTTCTTCTGGATTGTATAGATTTAGTTCAAGATGGTACACTGCTTACTTTCCTTCAATCACCCCTAAAAGGAAAGTGAATGCAGCTGCAGGTCTGTTCCTTTGCTGTGTAATCCATCACTGCAGGTCAAAACTGCACAACAAACTCTACAGCCTTTAATTGGAAAGTCCTGGATGTGGTAATTCATCAGTACAATCATACTTATTAAATGAATGAATAAGACTGACACTAAGGCTACTGTTTAACTGTAAAAATAACAAAATAACATTTTAATAAAAAAAAAATTTCCTTAAAAACTAGCAAAACTGTATACAAACAAAAGTTTCTTCCTTTGCAGGATGCAATTACAATTTTGCTGCCAGAAAATCCTCAACATTAAGTATCGCCCTGTTAGCTACTCTGAAGCTGACTACCACCAAACAAGTAAAACCCCAGATGTCGCCCTCCATTTAATTTCCAGTTTTTACTATATTTTTTCAGCAGTTTTTTGGCTTAAGAGCTACACCAGATGCTACAGCAACAAGTTTATAACTCTTTTTTCAAGCTTCTATATTTGGCAAACAAGACTACTTAAGCTACTAAATCCTGAGTTTCACTTTAAGGCACAATTTTATTTTATAAGACCGTATTTTCCAATTAGAGAGCAGACTTTGGCCTCTTCGGGAACCTACTTAGTAAGGTGCCATGAGATACAGCCCTAGAGGGCAGGGCAGCCCAAGACTGTTGGTTGATATTCAAGGACCACCTGCTATAAGCTCAGGAGTGTTATGTCCCACCTACAAGGAAGTGCAGCAGGAAGGCCAGGAGATCTCCTTGGATGGATAATGAGCTGCTGAAGAAACTCAAGAGGGAAAAAAGAGGCTTGCAAAAGGTGGAAGCAAGGACAGGTGGCCTGGGAAGAATACAGGGATGCTGTCTCGGAAGCTAGGGACCAGGTCAGGAAAGCTAAGGCCCAGTTAGAATCAAATTTGGCAAGGGATGTGAAGGATAACAGGAAGGGATTCTACAGGTACATTGCAAAACAAAGACAGACTAGGGACAACATGGGCCACCTCTGGAAGCTATCAGAAGAACTGGGTACCCTGGGCTTGGAGAAGGCTGAGGTTCTCAATGACTTCTTTGCCTCAGTCTTCACTGCCAAAGGCTCTGACCACACCACCCAAGTCTTGGAAGGCCGATACAAGGACTGTGAGAATGAAGACCTTAGGCCCACTGTAGGAGAGGATCCGGTTCGAGACCATCTTAAGATGGTGAAATCCATCCGCGGGTCCTGAAGGAGCTGGCGAATGAATTTGCTAAGCCACTGTCCATCATATTTGAAAAATCATGGCAGTCAGGTGAAGTTCCCGACAACTGGAAAAAGGAAAACAACCCCCATTTTCAAGAAGGGGAAAATGGATGAGCCAGGGAATTACAGACCAGTCAGTCTCACCCCTGTGCCTGGCAAAATCTTGGAGCAGAACCTCCTGGAAGGCATGCTAAGGCACATGAAAAACAACAAGGTGCTTGGTGACAGCCAGCATGGCTTCACTAAGGGGAAATCCTGCCTGACCAATCTGGTGGCCTTCTATGATGGGACTACAGAGCTGATGGACAGGGGTAGAGCAGTTGATGTCATCTGCCTGGAATTGTGCAAAGCATTTGACACTGTCCCACACGACATCCTTGTCTCTAAATTGGAGAGACATCAATTTGATGGATGGACCACTCAGTGGATAAAGAACTGTCTGGATGGCTGCACACAAAGAGTTGTGGTCAATGGCTCAATGTCCACCAGTAACGAGTGGTGTCCCTGAGGGATCGGTGTTGGGACCGGTCTTGTTCAACATCTTTGTCGCTGACATGGACAGTGGGATTGAGTGCGCCCTCAGCAAGTTTGCCGATGACACCAAGCTGTGTGGTTCGGTTGATACCCTGGAGGGAAGGAATGCCATCCAGAGGGACCTTGACATGCTTGTGAGTGGGCTGATGCCAACCTCATGAAGTTTAACCATGCCAAGTGCAAGGTCCTACACCTGGGTCAGAGCAATCCCAGGCACAGCTACAGGTTGGGCAGAGAAGAGATTCAGAGCAGCCCTGCGGAGAAGGACTTGGGGGTGTTGGTCGATGAGAAAATGAACATGAGCTGGCTGCAGTGTGTGCTCACAGCCCGGAAAGCCAACCATATCCTGGGCTGCATCAAAAGGAGCTCGACCAGCAGGTCGAAGGAGGTGATCCTGCCCCTCTACTCTGCTCTCGAGACCTCACTTGGAGTACTGTGTGCAGTTCTGGTATCCTCAACACAAGAGGAACATGGAACTGTTGGAACAAGTACAGAGGAGGGCCACGAGGATGATCAGGGACTGAAGCACCTCCCGTATGAAGACAGGCTGAGAAAGCTGGGGATGTTCACCCTGCAAAAGAGAAGGCCACGTGGAGATCTCATAGCAGCCTTCCAGTATCTGAAGGGGGCCTATAGGGATGCTGGGGTGGGACTCTTCATTAGGGACTGTAGTGATAGGACAAGGGGTAACGGGTTAAAACTTAAACGGGAAGTTTAGGTTGTATATAAGGAGGAAGTTCTTTAGTGTCAGAGTAGTGATTCACTGAATAGGTTGTCTAAGGAAGTTGTGAATGCTCCATCCCTGGCGGTGTTCAAGGCCATTTTGGACAGAGCCTTGGGTGACAGGGTTTAGTGGGAGGTGTCCCTGCCCACGGCAGGGCGGGTTGGAACTAGATGATCTTAAGGTCCTTTCCAGCCCTAATGTTTCCATGATTCCATGATTCTATGTTTAGTTGCTTACTTTGTCTATATTGATCAGTACACCTCATTTTAACTCAGTTTAACTTGCCTGAACCGATTCCTGTGCACCAGCAGCAACTTAATGTAAACAGCTGGTCAACTTCTGAGTCAACCTGTGAAATATCTTTGAAGACATACAGTGCATCAAAACCCCTAATCTGCATCAACCAATAGCAAGATTAAAAATACATCAAAACAGAAACTCAGAATATAATGAGGCTGAAGAGGTATATTTTCTTCCACCTACTCTCGGGAGCTGTCACAAATGACTATATGCAAAAAAGCTCTTTGTGAGTATGGATGCAGGAAATATTTGTCCCTTACAAACATGCGACAAAGCCCACATGTATATAAACCCTAAGGCATAAACAAATCCTTTGAGAAGCATAGTCACATCAGAGTTCTGATTTGCACATTTAACAACTGACAGAGGCAAGAGGATGAATTATTATAGCACACTTCTCCTACAAACACCTAAAATAGTTTTCAAAATACTGGATGAAGTCTAGCCATGAGAAATGAAAAACAAGTATTTTTTTAAAGATGGAAAAAAACCTGCTTTTGTCAATGGTGATTTCCAGAACAAAACTACCCGGAAGCTTCTTAAATTCTGAGATATTGTTACTGGTTAACACAAGATGCATCCAAAACACACGCTAATTTTGATTACAGGATAATTGTATCTACTATATTTGAAGTTCTTTGTTTGCAGCTTCCCCAGCAACTATTATTAAATATCACACCTAATATGATTATAGAAAAGCACAATATGCAGTACACTAAATACTCCTTTTGCACTGCACCTTCAAGGACAAACAGTATATGACACCACTACACCCATTTTCACAACCAACCTCAATTACGTTTGTTCTAACTCTTAACCCACCCCTTCCCCACACACACAAATTTTTCCTTTCTAATGGAAGCAACAATAAGTTAAATATTTCACCTGCTTTCCTAAGAATAGCAGTTAGAAGTTATACAAAAAAGCTAACAGAAAAATCTCCCAACTCATTATTGCCATCATATCAGTATTAACAGACATCACAATGTCCTCATATCATTAAAGAGAGGGATCTCATCCTTGGAATTTGTGATCCTGAACGTAAAATATACAGAGTTGGAATAATGCAAGATCAAATGGCTGAGCATGACCTTAAAACACAAAGGAAATACAACTGTTTGCAGTCCAGTCTCAAGTTCATTGTTGCATTCATATTTCTACCTTTGGAAACTTTCTCAACTTGGCCTTCAAAAGCGTTTTCCTGAGAAAAATAAGTATTACCAGTTCACGTGCTTTACTTTTAGTACTATTTAAGCCTCAGAGCAGCTTAAAGTAGTTGGGTCTTTGCTGCAGAGCTTTAATTCAGGGAACATTTCATTTGTTCAGCATACAGCATGGCCAGAAAAGCTCAAAAGAGGGTTAATTTTCTCTTTACTAACAGCGAAGAGACCAAATACATTACTTCTGCAGAGACTGTTATGCAGGATATTGTCCTCAACAAGCTGCATGCAAGAATTACAGCCAGCTAAGTAACACGTGGAAAAGGCTGGAATTAATGACAATACAGTAACAACAATACTAGACTGATATACAAAATATTTCCTTTTCATTTGCAAAGTTACACCAGCTCATAAATGTCCTCACCATCCCTCAAGAGATGTTTCAGCATCTCTTCATCAGTCAAGGGCTCTCGTTTGTTCTTAACAGTCCAATTATTGCAAAGCTATCTACGACAGAATTTCAATGACATCCTCTGAAAATGTTTCTGAAGGATACAATATGCACTGCAGACAGAAACTGCACTAAAACACACCTAGACACCTTATTAAACCATCATTACTCAGTGACTCCACTGCAGAGTTGACATTCATAGAAAAAATTCACAACACACCCTACCAAAGTGTCTCTTTTAAGCTATTTTTTTCAGAACAGAACTTCAGCTCCATACTTGCTGAAGATGCAAGTAAACATTTAATGCCAAGAGGTTGGATGGCTCTGTGCATCTCTCTCATCTGACCTTTCAAGACTAAAAACAATATAGAGACCACTGGGCTTCACATAGCAAGTCTGGGAGACAGCCAAAAAAGATGCATGTATGTATGCATTCAAGTTTCCATGAGTCATTGTAAGAAGTGTTATTAGGTGTACAGGCTGTACTTAGAAGCTCAGCAGTCCACTTGCATTCAGGCAGAACAAGGCAACAAATGTAGACACATTTTCATATTATATTGTGAGCTTCTGAATTTTACAAATCTGATCCTAACAGCTAATGCTTATTATTTGAAATATATTACTCTGGATAGACATGGATTACAAGTCCCCCTTTAGAGTCACTTCAGAGCTCTATAATTAGGTCTAGGAACATGCTGATATAAAACATTATGATTTGGTGTGGGCTGTCATTACTCCTCCCTTCCCTTTTTACCCTGCCCTAGCACTATCCATAGCAAAAAAACTTTTTGCAAGTTTTTTTAATGAGAGTTTATTCCTTGAGAAAATTTTCATAGTGGGCCAAGAACAGACAAAAGTTCTCAATTAGACTGCATGACAGACAACCTTCAAGGGACCCCTTCAGCTGTGATGGCCTACTGCAGCTAAGATACCATGTCACATTCATGCAGAATCTTTTAGATGTGCATAATAAACATGCCAGTTTGTCATCTGCCTGTGCAGGGATCACAATTGCTCTCAGCAATGGAGACCGTACCTACTTGCGGAAGCAGCTCCTCAGCGGCAGGCTTTCACAGCACCACTGATGCTGCCAGTGTGCGCACCGAATGCTCTTCAACAGGCGTTCTCCAACAGCTTCAAATGAGATGGTCTGACAGCCATATGCCTTAGGACACCTTCTCCTCATAAGACTGAATCACCAGAATGTCAAAGAGATCAGGCAGAGCAGGAGCTCAGTCCAGCTGCTGTGGTATAAATTTTACTTTAGCAGAGAATAAGCCTTCTCCCAAGGCTCAGTTGTTAGCACAGCTACAACCTTCTTTGATGTCAGCAGAGATGCCTCTGTCTGGAAATAGTTTCCAGCTCTAAAACTGTATCTGCTCCTTCTCCCTGCATACACACACATATACATAAACACGCGCATGCATATATGAACACGCACCCTTGTACTCCTTCACCTTCAGCCCTCTTCGGTGTGTTACCTAGTGTAACAGAGCAAGCAAAGGAAATGGAAAATGGTTCGAAACATGAGACTAACAGCATTATATAAATCTGAGTGGAATATATTAGAGTTACAACAACAAACAAGAAAAATCCCCGAGCAGCAACAGTATTTTAGAGTCCACTAATCTTTTATAGTAAATTTTTACTTTATAAAAGATTTTTGGGACAATCACCCCACTCAGCACCCAGATTCATCTTTACTTGTGTTTCTTCCACAGAAAAGCAGCAAACTGACCATTCTCAGGATATCCCACAAGATTAGGAAGCCCTGATACAGGGCATTCAGAAGTCTTAGCTGTCGTCTTGCAATTCTCTCTCAGGAGCCAAGCATGATTGCCTGGAAAATCAAATTGCTCTTTGTCTCTTATTTTGTCATAAAAACTATCGTGTCATGATAGCTGATTTTACTTTGCAACCCCACCCTCCCCAGTACATATCTCTAAAAATGCTTAGCACCAATGCAGTGACCACTTCTAAGGAAAGGATCAAAGGTAAAGCTCTAACTGAAATTACTCAGTGTGGTCCGCAAACTGACTAAACAAAATCCAAATTAAGAATACAAGGCTACCTACCCAGGGTTGTTTTTAAAGGTGCTGGACATTCTGGTGTCAGCATCCTTATCTTCAGCACAGACTTGCAGATTCTAAATAGAGAAAATTACCTGGAACCCCCATAATTCCAAATTCTGAAAATAGTTCCCCAGAATTCTAGTTTGAAAATTGGATTTAGCAATATCCATTACCCAACGGACTTTAGAAGAGAAGATTTCTTATTTTCAGTTCTATTTTCTTTTCCTTCTACCCTCACATTATTTCATGAGGCTGTTCTTACAGAATTGATGGAACTAAAGCAAATGTGCATTCCAGCTGGAAGCTTATAATCATAGGTTTCAGAGGAAATGCTGTGTTAATCTCCACTCACTCTAGATGCAATGATAATGTCAGCTAGAAGTACGTTGAAATTACAATGGCAAAACATGAGGTCATACTGACCAATTTTCAAATAAAAGCATCTTCCAGTGTGTTTGTAAGTGACTTTCTGATGTTTTGATTATTGAATTCTTCTCACAGATCTTCTCAGCTGCTTTTAGGAATACTGGAAATCACACATGTAATGCCATTTCTCAGAAAATATGCAATAGCCACTTGAGACCATGATACTTTACCAGCAACATTTTCTGTTCCTCCAGTCAAGAGGAGGTATAAAGGGAAATTACTGGAGCTGGGAAGGAAGATAATGAAATTTGGGGTTGATAACATCTCCTGCTAGCAGGTGCAGCTTCTCCTTCTCTTAGATGCAAAGAAGGCACATGCTACATTAGCAGTAGCAGCAAAGGAATCAGCATTTGGCATACATTAAAGTAGCACAGTGCAGTATCAGGTAAAGATACCCCAGCAACTCTGAACAGGACTCTTGTGGCAGAAAATCAAACGACTGTTTGGATTGAATCGAAGTTTCTATGCTGCTTAAAATTAGCTATACTGCTTATCTGCCTAAGGAGATTCAAGTACCACCAAACACAGAACTAAACAGGTTGCCATTTTTGCAGTATACAAACTTTAAGTGTGAGGTGGAATTTGCACTGAAAAGCTAAACATAATTCATCTTGTCAGTTTAGTTTTTATCACATTTCTATATCTCTTATACATAGTCTTAATTGACATTCAATATTCAAATTATTTTCTTCCCCTTATCACATTTTACAATAGTTCATTCAATTGATTCCATTTTCTTCGGGGCTACAGTACTTAAAAATTACTTTCAAATTCCCTGAAGAGTGAGTTTATGCATCGTTATGCATATTATGACTCCACAGGTAACCTGTACCATCTTCTCCATGAATGTAACCAGTCACTACACCAAGGCCTTTCAGTGGATCCTAGCAGTACATATCTTGCCTAGCAAACAGTATTAACCACGCTGATTGAGCTAAGCAAAAAGAGAAGATTATCTCATGAGAAATAATGATTCAATGAGATTAGTGTTGTCCTTTGCAAGAATTACAGAGCAGATGCTGTGTTTTGCTAACATGCAACTTGGCCAGAGTTCAGCTGGTCATGTCTGTGTTTCCCCATATGCTGTATTTTATTTTATGCTTTTGTTAAAGAGACCTCACCTCCATGACAGCAGATCTGACTCCTCCAATGGCTCTTTCCAGCATCCCTTGCTCCATACTGCAACAAAGAGGCCCCATTCACATAAGAGAGAGGAATCAAGTTGACTCTGGGAAAATGTGCTTCTGAAAATTGCCTTGAAGGCAGGAGCTGAATGCAGCCAGGTATTTTCACTGCTCACCCCACTTGCAGGTGCAACTTTTACCCATGTACTACAGTGGCAGATCAGATCACACAGACCAGAACAGGTACGCATGAAGCTAAGTGAGTTATGTCTTAAAAAAAAGAAAAATCTAAGGTCTAATGTATTACAAAACCACTGACCTTTCCCTCCGTGGTGGTAACATACATTTCAGCTAAAGAGACCACACAAAGAAACAGTGCAGCAAATTGCAGCAATTGTATCCCACCCTTCAATAAAATCACTTACAGAAAAAGAGCAGTAACATAACATTTTGTAAGAATTCATCATAATAGGTGGTGGAAGGTGCATGCACCAAGCACATCAGGGTGAGATGGTAGTCTCTGCTTCAAGCCCTTCCTTGTTCAGATGGATGACCTGTATATAAGGTCACAGGCCATTAAAAAGATTAGCAACAATTATAAGACTGTAGCTCTGCCCATGAGGCAGCCAGATAATAGCTTTTTCCCAACTCTGTGTCATCTCAGGCAGATATATACTCTCTTACAACTTGCACAGACCCCAAGGCCTTTGAAGCACGTCAACGAAAACGTCAGAAATAACTGCCCACAATGTGTGTAGTACTTTTTGACATCTACACTAGCAGCTAATTGAAACTGAACAGCTGAAGCAAGAAAAATCCCTCCCAATGAGAATACAGCTCTTGCAAATCAGCAAATGAGCATCAGTGTGTGTCTTTCCAATTCCATACTTGACAGCTTGAGGTGGCACTGAAACATTGCCAGCAGACAACTAACTAAAAGGAGCAGTAGCAGATGATGCCAGAAAGATAGGTAAGTTTTTCTTACTGAGACCAGGAAACTTTCTTACAAGCCATCTAACCTACACTAAAATGTTAGTGTATTAGATTCATATTGGATACAGGAAAAATTTCTTCACCAAAAGGGTTATCAAGCACTGGAACAGGTGTATCAGGGAAGTAACTGAGTCACCATCCCTGGAGGTATTTAAAAAACATGGTGCTTAGGGACATGATTTAGTGCTGGACTTGGCAGTACCAGGTTAATGGTTGGACTTGATGATCTTAATGGTCTTTTCCAACTTAAATGATTCCTATGATTAACTGCAGAAAATGCTACTAATACTGTCCTTTTGTAACTGTTCATAAATAAAATTCATAGTGTACAAGGCACCTACTATACAACAGGGGAATGGAAAACCTCCGCAGCCCAACAATTTAAAAAACAGTAATTTCAAAAAAATCCAATCTCACCAAGATAATTTCCATGATACCTATCTGCCCCTTTTATGAATATGCCGTGTAAACATATTTACAGGGTTAAATATAAAGTTCTCTAGTAAAAAAGCTGGTCTATTTCTTTCTTAATTGCACAAAATTAAGTTGTACAAAGGTTTCATTAAAAAAAAATCATTTCATCAAATATGAAATTCTGAAGAAAGTGTTACTGACACCAGTTCTCTGTCAAAAACAGAGAGAAAATCCTGACATCACATCAGGACATTCACTGAGAACACACAAGACCTAGGGAAATCCACATTTACCTGAAATGGGACTGTTTCCCAAGAAAGGAAGACCCTAATTCTCAATTTGTTCATCGAAGATGCATCTCATTATGAAGATGAGAATTATCTCACCTCTGCTGAAGTTGCACCTAGCTTTTTAAATAAACACATATATGAACATGCATGTGTGAAAGTGTCAGAAATTAAAGATAACTAAAGCAATAACATTAAAAATCCATGTATATTCACATATCCAAATTTATGACAATTAGGAAATGGGAAGAGTTTGAATTTGGGCAGGTGGAAATTCAACCTAGCCCCAAACCCAGTCCTGGGTCAAAGCATCAGGAAAATGTATTAGTACTATTACTATTAAGCCCAAGACTGAAACATGCTGCCCTCCACACTTCGGGGGAAAAAAAAAAAAAAGAAAAAAAGAAAAAAAGCCATTTTACTCTCCATTCTCCTTTATTTCTTACATTTCTTGCTTTCTCTCAGTCATCTTCCCTGTTTCTTTTTAACATGTCCAAATAAGATGTAATCATCATTACAGATTACTAAAAGGGGGCACTACAAAGGAAGCAAGAAAAATATAGGAGGAAAGGGAAGAGAAATGAAGGTGACCACCAGTAATAGCGGCTGTAATTTACATTTTAACTGTAGTGCTGCAACATGCTGTAAAATGACAACAGTGTCTGCCAAGCAGTACAAATACAAATCTAAGCCTGCTACACACTCAATATCCTACATATATTTTGAGGTTTCTTCAAATTAATTCCTCATTTTTTTGAAGGCAGTGGCTGATGTTGAACAATCATACTTGCTTTCTACTTGCTACTGGTTATGGGTTTCTAACATGTTAAACCAGGCATAAAATAATTTTAAATGTCAGATTCTGGTCCACAGCCAGCTCTCTACTTTGTCAAGGCTCCACCAGCAGCCCAGATATGCAATGCCTCTTACGTTCTGCTCTCCGTTCTTCTGCTCTCCCAGGGCTTTGGGAAGTAATTGTAATGTGCTGCTCCAGTTCCCAATTCCTTAGAAAACACACAGTGCCCTTTGGTGTTGCGAAGCTAGAGTCAGCATACGGCAACTATTCCCTGATGCCTGACCTCTCAGACAGTGAATTAATCAAGGTCTACTTTCAGCAGACTCAAATTAATTCTGTAGTCCTTTGTGAACTATGATATTTACAGGGTAAACATGTCAATGACTAAGTGAGTATAATTCATACAGCAACTAGAGATCGTCAAATGGACACAAAATATTCACCCAAAGCCTGTGAATTAAGTTTGTTTGAGAATTTTGTTCATGCAAGCAATTCAGGTGCTGCATCCAGTCATCATGAAAAAAGCCTCTGTAATCTCTGCAGAATTGAGAGAACTAGCATCAAAATAAATAATCTGTCTCCAGTTTTTTAGGGAAGTACATCTAAGCTTTACAAATGAGTTTTCATGCTGGGAGGAGGAGAGATGGGTTGGGAGAAGAGCAATAGTGAGACAGGTTAAAAAAGATCAATCAGTGGCTCCAACTAGAAAAATTAAAAAAAGAACTGAAAAAAAAAACTGAAAGAAGATGCATTTACAATTGCAAAAATTAGGGTCTGGACCAGATCAGGCTCTGAAACTGATCCAGACATGTTTCCACAACTGCATCCGGTATTATGTCACCCCATGCAACTCCTTTGAGAAGCAGACGCTGTGGAGACGGGCGTGCTGAAAGGCAAGGCAGAACGTAAGAAACACATTCAAGTGAAAATCCTCACTGCTGGCACCGTTTAGCAGGCACAGTAAGGGAGGAACAAAGTAGCACAGGTTACAGAATTGTCCATGGGGGATTCTCAGTAGACTAGGTAATAATACATTTACACTTTATATAAAGCCAGGATTATGTAAACATGGACCACATTATTTAAATTAGACAAACAAGAAGGACGAAAGAACATTACCACTGGACATTCCGACCTGAGCTCCACAAGCTGTGCAAAACATATGGTACACATCAAACTTAGCAGCCAAATAGCTCCACATTTCTGCTTAATCTGGTCTATGTAACTGGAACCTGTCCTGGTATACATAAATTCATAATAATAAATAAATAATAAATAATCATAATGATAAAATATAAAATAATCATAATAATAAACCAGTACTTTACATTCACACTTATATAATGATAAACTGACAGTATAGTATCAGATATAGAAAGGCCATTGTTATCATGCAGCAGTTACAACTTAGTATTTTGACACAGCTGTATCATGGAAGAAAACATACTCAAAAGAGTTTTCACAATTCAAAAATCCAGAGATGGAAGTTTCTGGAAGTGCCTATATAAATCCCATAAATTGAAAGAACTGAGAAGTGCTAGCTACCACAGAAAAGACGTGTTACAGAATAAACTAACTCCACCAAAACTAATATCAGAGATGGTTAAGTATAAACCATCGTTCAGCGTTTTGTTCAGACATACTTTCTCCTCATAATAAATGTATACCTGGAGTTCTGACCATTCCTCTCTGATACAGCTCACAGAAAAGAGGGGGGCTCTCTTTAAACTTTAAAAAAAAAGCAAATATGTAAATATTTAAATAACTTTTTTTACAAGAAACATTAGTCATAACAGATTATTACTCCTAACCTTAAAAAATAGCACAGCTTCAAGCACAGCAAAATCAGCATTTTGATCATTTAAGTTCCATCTTAATTAACAAATACTGAATGCTCCAAATAAAATGCTCTCACAGAAGAATGAAACAAGCTTTTGAGCTTGGTTCTGGACAAGCAATCAAATGTATCATTCACCCACAGCTGGGAAACCAAAAAAAGCCACTTTAGTTTTCCTTTGGAGTCTCAATATACTACAACCATGAATACTGATGATTCCTACAATTTTTGATTGCAAACAGTAAAAATCTGTTAAGGGAACAGACCACAACTGATTTTCTCAGTCCCTCCTGTTATACTGTGGAATACTATTTCCCTATTCATTTGCTGATTTTCAGAAACATAGAAGCTAGACTATTAGGCTCAATCATTTTTAAGGCTACAAAAGTATGCAAAGTCTCTGTGGCACTCTCAAACTAAACCACAGGCAAAAGAAAATCAGAACAAAAAAAAAAACCAAACAATTAAATCAAACCCTGAAGAGCAATAAACCAAAGCATCCCAGAAAACATTCTGGAAGAGCTGATTCTTTATCCACAGATTGACCATAATGGGAAATACAAATCTTACAATATTATATATGAATGGATATACAATGGACTGACAATTGAGATTAAAAAAAAAAAAAAAAAAGAAAATCCTAGAAGTAAAGCCTCTGGATTACTAAATGATACAAGTTAGGAATAAATTGGAGAACTGAGATTAATATAACAAGAGTCCATAAGATCTGGCCCAAGAATTAGCCATAAAGCAAAGAGGTAAAGGCCCACCCAGTTCAGACTTGCTGAATTTCACCTATCCCATGTTACTCAGTTTTCAAGCATTCAGTATGGCTTAAACCAATGGGCCTGTCGCATTCCTAAACACCCATTTATGCTCTAAACATATCCTCCAGACACAGTTGTGATACTGGAGTGGAAAAATTTCCAAGCTACATTTTTTAACTGAAATGAGAAGAATATGAATCTCACATTGAAAAAAATGTTCTGTGGATAACTTTTTTGGCAGAAATTGCTCACTACTGAAAAATAAAAATGTAAACAGCTCTTAACATCCAGGCTACAATTGTACCTTGAGACATGCTATTGTGACTGGAGTGAAAATACATCAACTTTGTAATTCGTAACTATACTGCTACCAGCTTGAAATGTCAGAAATAGTACAAATAGGACCAAAATCTTTATGCACAGCACTTTGTAGTCTCAGAGAATGAACAGCTATACAATGAAGTTGATAAAAAACGAATAAACCGGAGGGAGTCATAGACAGTTCAAAGGTTTCCACACGCAAAAAAGTTACCATCTTGTCCTTGTCCTCTACATATGCAGCAGTAGCAACAAAGCAAGTCCTTGGGGTTCCAGATGCTCACCCTATGGACCTATACCTAGCAAGATACACACAAACCTCTCCCCATGGACACCCCTACTGCCTGGTGCAAATGTGCAGCCAATTATCCCTAACCCACATGGCCTTTCAACACTATTCCTAATCAACCCCAAAGCACTCTCCCCTTCCTCAAGGCAAGGAAGCAACCATATCAGAGGCCACCAAGAGAGGTCCTGTACTCCTGGTGGCACAGTCACAAGCCACCACTGTCACCTCTCCAGCAGAAGATGCTACTCCTCATCCCCTTTTACTTGGATCAGCAGATGGCTGTGTAACCAGAGAGCTCCTGCTAGTTGCCTGCTTACTGCCTGTCCAAACAACAGCATCTCCCATATAGCAGCTTTGAGACACACCACTGCAGTGGGGGACAAAGGGACATGTGAAACAATTTTAGCAATGCCAAGGCTTCTATTCTTAACACCATACTGCTAAAAACTTCAGCAAGGGCAGAATCTGGGTCCTGCCTCCCATCCCACGAGGCAATGCATCCGTATAACGAGTGGGTGTGTGTAAAGAGATGAAAATACTCTCTGAAACACTGTCCAACAATACCACGGATAGATAGAACCGATCCAAGGCTAGAGACATCAAATGCTTGTGACTTTAGCCACACATCAGAAACTAATGAGCAGGGAAGTTTTCATTTTTAATCTACCAGCTGGTTGCAGAGTCAAGTAATTGAACTGAAAATTTCTGATGATTATCATAGCAGCTTCTAGATTCATAAATTTTCAGGACAGTCTGAATACACTGCCCCTAAATTAAATAAAACCTAGAAGCATAGCTGAAAAAGAAAAAAAAAGCTTAAAAATTAAAAAAAAAAATACAGGTCCTTCCCACATATAGCCAAGGAAGACCTCAGTGCAGAGCTTGCACATACATAGTATGTAAGTAATGCTGTGTGACACTACTTGATGAAGGATTTCTTCCCTAAAGTCAGCTAAATTCCATTAAAAATAATGAATTCTTCACAAGTGCAGATGTTGCTTCTGCCTTTATCCCCTCAGGCACCACTGCTGCTTTTAAAAGAAACAAACAAATAAATATAATGTGCTGCTAAATAAATAAATGTTTTTGCAGCTAAGTAATAAAATGTACTCAGTCACATTTACCTAAAAACCTCTGCTGATACAAGGACATCCTCTGTGACCAGTAATTCAATTTTAGTATTATCATGAGGCATTCAGTGAAGCACTCAGCAAGAATCAGAAAAACCCTCATAATAATCCCTTCTATAAATTATGTTTCATGAGAGTTTTCATGCCCCCAAATTTCACTCTCTTAAAATGCATATGTTTACAGTTTCCCACTTAAATAATACATTTTCTTGGCTGTTTCATATAGGATAAATCAGGTTTATGTGACTGAAAATGGTAGAAGCAACATATCCACTCTTAACAATAATTACAGAAATTCGTATTTTTAATGGGTCTCATTCTTTCCAGCTAGTTCATAACCAGAATAAGACTTGAATCTCCAGAAACACTTATGTCCTTATCCTCAGAATTTTGTTTACTGTTAAAAGGAATTTCCAACCTAATGTTGTCTCTTTCCTCAAAGTGCTTTCAAACATCGCTTTGTTGTGACAAAAGGAAGTAATGCAAAGATAGGACTGACACACTTTTGTGACCCTTCTGTAAAATAAAATTTCCTACACTGAAAAATCTATTTCGGTAAATGTGAATTCTTGAGACCTTTATATTTGTCTCCTCCTAAGTACAACAACTTTAAAAAAACAACACACAGCCTTGCAAATTCTCTTTAAATTGATTCACTCTGGTTTACAGGACTGCCCAGGAACAGAAAACAATATAGCACCACAGTCAGTACACAAGCCCAGCAGTCCACAGTCCTGACTTGCTCCACATTGTGCAATGAGTGATCAGCAGACAGCATTTAGAGGCAGAATTTAGCCAAGAAAATAAACGGCAAAGGTAGAAACATATACAAAAATCTCTCCTCAGGCACACTTTCAAGTAGCATGGAAGATCTCCGGCTCCAGGATTTTTGCTTGCCTATTTTTGCCAGTACAACCTGAAGACAAACTGTCACTGCAACCATTATGCATATTGAAAACCACTGCACAAATACGCTGGATTTACAGTAACAACCAGGAAACTACTGACAGGCAAAATACAAAATCTTATTTCAGTATTTGAACCTTTTTTTCTTTAAATTAGTTTTCTTTAGCTGATAATCCTTGAAAATGATCATCACCGTGCCATTGTAGTGAGCAACTGTATTACGCAATTAAGTATCACCATGCATGAGTTCCATCCTCCATTTCCATTTGTGCTCTGTTCTATGGGATGGGCACTAAAATTCAACTGAAAAGTAAACAAAATAAATGTTGAGGAATTAAAACCAAACTGTGAACTGGAAAGGAAACCAGCAAGTGACTTAAATGTTGCTCAAGGAAAAGCTATTTTGTAAATAATGGATAAAGAAATACTACCACAAAATAGTCAACTTTCTTAAGTCATTGGAAATTTTGTCATTTTGGAAAGTTGTGGGGTTTTTTATTTTGTACCACTGAAGAGGTCAAATTGTAGATTCCACTAGGTATTACATTACCTAATCTTTAACATACTGTGGAAAGAAAATGAAACAAAACATGGTTCAGCAGCTTATGACAATGGAATGGGTTGTAACTTTCCCTTTCTCCTTGATTGCAACTCACAAATCATGGCTAGACCTAACAATGTTACCACAGGAAACTCCAGTGCATTATCTGTTCGCACCAGGCATAAAATCAGCTTTGGTTTTTTGTACATAAAGCAAACAACCTCAGCATTCTGCATGCTTGCATGCTTGCAAAAGAATGTCTTTGTGAGAACTACACAGCCTCATACAAACTACTTATTTGTTCTGACAAGAGGTCAGAATTGCTACACAAAATTAACTTTCAAAGCTCACTGTGATGCTCATGTGATCTTGGTAGAGCATCCTTGCTCTCTTGGAAGAACAGTACTGAAGGTAACAGCTGTAACATTTAAAGCAGCCACTACTGTTCCTGCCCAAAATCCAAGATTGTCAGTACATCTACACCAGCAGAGCCAGACACAATATTCCAAATGTCTTCTCTGTTTATTTCAACAAAGCAAGCTGGGAAAGTACTTACAGTATAGTTAAAAAACAAGATGAAGTCATGCCTGCAAGAAAATTACCCTGGTCAGTGTAAGCATAACAAAATTATAAGGGAGCACATGTATTTCAGAACAATTGCTTTTATGTACTGTGCATGTGCAGTCCCAGATTCCAACATGATTCAGGAAATAAAGGTAACTCGTGTATAACCCATGCACCTTCACAGATCACAGAATCACAGAATACCAGATTGGAAGGGACCTCAAGGATCACCTGGTCCAACCTTTCTAGGCAAAGCATGACCTAGACTAAATCATACTCAACCGTACTGATTCCACTGATTTCACTGGGACCACTGGATTTCACTCACCTTAACATACTTCGGAGGATTTTTTGAAAAAGACATGACCATTTCTCCAGACTAAAATTTCTGTATATAAACTGTCTGCTTCCCACCCTGAGCTTCTGAAGTGCTTTACACCTGAAAACTGATCCATTTCCTGCACATTGTTTTGCACTAAAGATTTGTTTCTAACTGATGTCACTAACTGGTTAAACAAACAGAAGTTGTACACACCTTCATCTAAATTTTAAAAAATTGCCTAAGCTTTATGTATTATTCAAGATACAGTTTTGCCTAAAGCTGATGTAAATTACAGCCCTATTCCCACAGTAACGTAGATTAGCTGTAAAGCAGTACACATACCTTCTAACTTCCCTCCAAATCCACTCCAACAAGCGTGGATCCATCCAATTAGTTACATGCTAACATAACTGGCATCAATGCATCTTGAAGTACCCAAACTTCTGTCCCTTCATACTTACAGTTCAATGCATTTTTTGCAGTTAATGAACGTGTAATCTGTCATATAGCCTAGTTACAACTGATTTAAAAAAAACAACATTTTAAGTATTCTGAAATTCAGATGTAATAGAAGGTATGTGTATTTGCATATCCCACTCCTACATCTCCAGCATCAGCAGTAACGAGAGCACTATGTACACTTGCATTCACTTCTGATTATCCAATACAGGAGAAATCTGTTGCAAATAAGAAAACCATTTTCATAATTCAGGTGTGCCATAATATTAAACATTACACATAGTATCTCTGAGTAATTGATGAATAATGGAGTAAGCATGCAATCAGTTTTCCTTCACATTTTTGGTCAGGAATTGAGAACAGTCACAGTCTGTTGGCATTCTTCACCACACAATCCTTAATCACATTAAACAATCTTTTAAAAGCCAAATGTGAAATGTTCACTAAAAAGTATTTAAGTTCTTCTACTTATTAATTTTCCAACAGACATCACTTATCTTGCAGTCTTTCAGAACTAACATTTAAGCTGGCTGCCTCATGCTAAAAGCCTGTTATCTACTCTAATTTTACCTATTCTAATTTAGTAAACTAATCTGGCTTAATTCAACTTAGTCAAATACCTAATACAAATCAACAGAAACATTTACATTCCTTTTTCTGAATGGATTTTCATTTTCCCTAATGTCTCAACTTTTTTCACCAAAGCAGGAAACTACGCTGGAACACAATAAGCAGCTCACCAGCACTTCTACCCTACTGCAATGTTCCCTAACACCTTGCTAAAACCTCTGAGTTTTTCACAGTAAAACTTTAGCCATTTTTTATTAAAGCATGAAAAGCTGCTTATTGCACTGAAATGCACAGAATGCACACAATTTGTTGGATAAAAATGCAGCAATTCTGTAGAAGTTGAAGAGTTCAACACAGTTGAGACTCACCTTTCAAGTTGGTAGATAACATGGACAATTTCAAAACAGGGCAAGTCTAAATCTGGATAATACCATGCAGAAGACTGTGACCCTGCTAGCACACATCCGGGCCTACATGTCATTCAGCATTCTCGATGCCAAAATCAAAAGAAAGAAGTATTAAAATACCATTTATTGATTGAAAATGGGGTCTTACTGTTAAGAATCCCAAGATTTATTACCTTCTTGGAATCACACATAGCACACAGTAAGTATAACCAACTTCACAGCCCATGCATCTTTGGCCTGTCAAAAAAGGCTTTTAAAAAGCTCTTACTTGCTCAGTTAATTTTAAAGTATGACAAAAATTATATTCTCCTAACACACACCTACTTTTTTTCCTGAAATCACATTCTTATTACAAATAATCCTTACTCTTCCTAGTCTCTGAGTAGACAAGGGTATAATAAAACAAGACATTATTTCGTTACCATGATTTTGTGACTGCATTATTCTGATATCATACCCTCTGGCCTGTCAAATGTCACTTTACTGGTATCTTTCCAAAGAATGATGCAGAGATCTTCTCCCTTTGCTGCTTCAATGTAGCCCTCTGTGCATCCCTCCAGTGGTTTCTTCAGTTCCACCAGGTACTCTTCATCCATCTGTTCCCAGTTGTAATTCACCCAGTTGTAATCCTGTCTATCAGGACCCTCTCACTTTATGCCTCCTTCTCTCCTTCCTGCTGAGAGAGAGGGTAACAGTCACCTACCCTCCTCAGCTCCCACACTCCACTTCTCAAACTTCCAAACTAAGAGGCTCTATGTTTCCTTCCAGGTCAGCCCTTCTGTCACAAGGGAGGGAACACAAAACACACTCCATTATGACCTTCAAAACCCCTCTTTTTTGGCAAAGATAACAATGTGTGGAGACAACTATGTCATGTTGCCCCGCATTGTTTCTTTATCTGCCCATGCCCACCTAAGCAACAGTCTTATTAAGAACGCTGGCACAGAATGTAACTCAGCTGCATTTTAAGATTTTATAGATTAATACCTGCCTTAGCGAACACTGTCCAACTTCAACATAGTAAAATGTGTAGGCAAAAAGGCTTCAGACTACTGTTTTCCCTCCGGGTTGCCATGAACCAAGAGCAGATGCAGATTCAAGTATGACTTCTCATCTAAATTGAAGCAAGCTGGTTTCTTCATATAACATACTATTCCACTACACCTCTGTATCCTCAGACATGGAAGTGTGTCTTACTTTGTGTCTGCATAGCAAAATGGGGTTCTTATCGATGACTCAGGCTCTGAGGCAATACTGTGGTAACACAGTAAACCCTGCTATCACTGCCCATGGAAATGCACTCCAAATGTTTCATTCTCTGTGTCAAGCTGCCATTTGCATGCTGGCTGTAAGCTTCTTGCATTCATTAGATATACTGAGACAACTGGAGCATGAGTTCTGGTTGTTTGGTGTCTTTTAAAAAAAAAACAAAAACCTACAGAAATGAAATAGAAAACATTCTTCATGAAAGTCACCCAAACTTGTAAGACACACACTTATCATTTAAAAATGCCAAATCCTGGAAAAATAAAATAATAATATGGTAGAGAAAAACAAATTACTAACGTGGAGGAAAACTACTGTCCGCCCATTTTGCAAGAAAGCAGAAAGGGTACACCGAAAATCCATGACTAGCACTAGCACTAAGGAACAATGGGCTCTAGAAGAAACATGATTCCGCTCTCACCAAATTATAAGCCTCTGAAAGGCATATGGTGTAATTTTTGGAAATTCTGAATTCCTCCTGCTTTCTCTACTTACACTCCTGAATGGTTATCGTGTAAACAATACAGAAAAACATAATTCTTCCAATTACCTGGAGTACCTGAGGTCTGGCAGGAGCACTGCTGTGCACTGGGTCAGAGCTCTGCTTGTGAGAATCACAAGACATGGGAAAGCTTAACACTTAACATCCCTCTGGGTCACATCCCTCTGGGTCACAGTTACCTATACTCTCCAGCTCTGAAGTAGCAACAATGCAGACACAGCTTGGATAGCTACATCCTTCGGCTACCCAGTCAGCCAGAAAGGCCAATGGCATCCTGGCCTGTATCGGAAATAGTGTGGACAGCAGGGCCAGGACAGTGATCTGTACTGGGCACTGGTGAGGCTGCACCTCAAATCCTGTGTTCAGTTCTAGGCCCCTCACTACAAGAGAGACATTGAGGTGCAGGAGCGGGCCCAGAGAAGGGCAATGGAGCTGCTGAAGGGTCTGGAGCACAAGTGTGATGAGGAACAGCTGAGGGACCTGGGGTTGTTTGGTCTGGAGAAGAGAAGGCTCAGGGGGAACCTTACCACTCCTGTAACTACCTGAAAGGAGGCTGTAATGAAGTGCGGGTCAGTCTCTTCTACCAGGTAACAAATGATAGGACAAGACATAACAGCCTCAAGCTGCACCAGGGGAGGTTTATTTACCAAAACTGTGGTTAGACATTGGAACAGGCTGCCCAGGGCAGTGGTGGAGTTGCTGTATCTGAGAGTGTATATAAAAACCATGTAGATGAGGCCCTCAGTGACCGTTTAGTGGTGGACTTGGCAGTGCTGGGGTAACAGTTGGACCTGATAATCTTAAAGGTCTTTTCCAGTTGATTCTATGATTCTATCTCTCCTGAACACTTGGAGGGACACAATGACCCTGCAAACTTGGAAAGGGTGCTACAGCTATGCTGTGATCAGTGCAAACTCCATTTCCTCTCTCTGCAAAGTGGGAGAGGCTCAGGAGGCAGGTAACTAATCTGAATGATAATTCATTTTTCCAGACTGCATCTAGCAAAACACATTCTCATTCATGAGTTCTGCAGCAGACACTCCATCCCAGATAGTCACCTGAGGAACTGAATGTTTCTTAGGAATCTCAGGGAAGGTGTTCCCACATGAATGTATCTACATGTACAGAGGGGAAAGCATTAGTGTTTCTATCCCAGATTTGAGAATTCTCTAGTCATTCTTGCAGAACTCATAAAGCCTCTCTCCCAACAGCAGCTTTTATCCTTAAAATCCAGATTTACACCTCTCAGCATTCCCTGTAGGAACACTATAAATAGACATGAGATGTGCCCAGGGCACAAAAATCAGAGTTTTAAACAGAAAGCAGGTTACATGTGGAATTTGTAGTCATAGTTCACATCCTTATAAGCAATCCTTATTTGTGATCTCCCTACATAAAGAAGAAAACTAGAATACCGGCATACAATCTGTTATGTTTGGACCATTAACAAGGTGAAGGATGTCATCAATATTACAGCAAATCTGGCACCAGTTAAAGCAATCTGCATAGATGGAGCAATCACTAAAACTCTTCAGATTCACTTTCCTCCAGAGTGTCAAAAATCCTCCCCACATGCCCCCAAGTGCTGGACTTCAGTTTGATTCCTGATTTAGCTGAAAGTTGTGTAAAAGCAGACACAACATTACCCATTACCTAAGTGCCTGAGATAGCCCTGTGTGCTGTTTATTCCAGTGAGTGCGTAAGATATCTTGCAGTCATGAAACATGTCAGAATGATGTTTACTTTGAACAGAAATATACCATTATCTTGTTCATTAAGCAGAAACCTCTCTCTTGGCAAAAAAATTCAACTTAGGGTATATTTCTGCAAAGAAATACTGCTACAGGATCCCAGTGTACCTTTGGATGGACAGTATTTTCCCTTTCATTTCCTTCTTCTTTCAAACATATGGTTAGCTGTTCTGTTTCAGGAATACATGGGAAAGGCTACATAGTTCAAAATGAGAAAAAGAATATTCTGTAGAAGCATATCCAATTTTAATTACAAAGCAGTATCAAATCTGTATGGACACAACAGGAAAACGGAATTTGTTGAACTGGCTTCCCCCTGTATTCATAACCTTTTTTTATCATTCAGCCTGCAGGATAAAACACTCACAATCCTCCTCCAGCAAACACTTGGTTTCTGCATAAGCAGTGAATCCTCTGGAGACAGAGGAGGCAGAGAGAGGTTAGAAAATGCAGTTCCTTCTGTATCTCTCAGAGAACTGCCAAACAGTATGTAGGGCACAAACCAGCTCTGCAGGTTCACCATGAACATAGCTCTTCTTGTCTTCCCTGCATACTGTCAAGTCAGCGAATCAGGAATTTCAAAAAGGATTTACATGTCACTGTGCTTTCCTGCCTGTTCTTAAAAAAAACCCTGCAACTAGGAATAGAGGGGGGAAGAGCCACTTTGCTGCAGTGAACAGAAAAAAAGAAGTTCCTTCCTCAACAGATTAGCCGTGTAGCTAAGTCTGAAAGCAAAAAGGCTTGCTTCATAGGGCAAATGGGTAATACAAATAATTCTAGTAGTGGTGAGACAGGCAGCCAGTGAGAAAATCACAGAGGTCAGTTTGGAGCATGAGGGGAGTGAAGACAAAACAGGCATAATTAGCAACCTGCCTGGACATCAAGAAGAATATATTACCTCTTGGACAATACCTGCCAACACCTGGTGAAGTTTTCATCTTTCTTGGACAACCACCGAAGCACAGCTTGGCTAAGCAGAAGGGCACCAAAATCACAACTAGAAACCAGTGCTCTCAAAATAACCAAAAGCTCCACCTATAGATGGTGGAGAGAAGAAGGAAGAAGGGGAAGAAACCTAAACCCACATCTGCATCTTCCCTTTAATTTCCTATCAATAAAAGATACAGCTAGCCAGAGCTCTTAAAATCAAGTTAATGGAAACGTATCATATGCAAAAAAAGTTCTATTCTCAAACTACCGGCTATGGAAATGGAAAACTGAAAAGGAAATACAACTTTTTTGTGGTTTTGGACTACAGTGATAGCCCTAATCACAAGGCAATAACAGCATAAATATTCACAGAATAAAAAAGGACTATATGAAGACATATTTTGGCATTATGAATCGAAAAAAAACATTCAGTTTTATCTATTTTTTTCAGGACATGAGATATCCACTATTTTTCCTCATGACAAAAATTATGTATCATTATGTATAATTTCCTGTAAACAAGACAGGATGTGTAAATAAATCCTAGAGGAAAAAAAAAAAAAAAGATGTGAATATTCATGTAGAAGAGTATGCTAGCGGTATTAAGAGTTTTAACAGGAAATTCATCTAGGGAGGAAGGGAGGCTTAGTTTTCAAAAATCATTTTGTTTCCTCTTGCTATATGAAAACCCCTGCAGAACATAGAAACATTTCCATTTTTCCTGAACCACACTGGTATCATTCAGGAGTTCACATAACAGCATAAATTTAGTGAACAGGCAAAAATCTGCACTATTCAGACTGAAAGTGGTGGATGTCAATTTAAAAATATATAAATTCCATTAAGACTTTGGCGAAGGGAGAAAAAAATGTAATATGAGTTGAAAGGAGACAGCCTAGCAGACCATGAAAGTATAAAGATTTTTCTGATTTTAAAATTGAGGAAATTAAATTGGTAAGAATAAATTAGCTAATGAGTAGCAAGGTGAAGAAGCTTAAGTTTCCAAGGTACAACCTGTTTTTTATAAAGAGTTTCTAAATAACAGAATAAAACAAAAAACAGGTGTGAACACTGGAAGGGTATAGTCAATACTGCCATCTTCTCTGCAATGCACTACATAATCAATGGACACAGCTGGAGCCTTGCTCTCTTCCCCACACATACCAGCACCCAACTCCTGGGATTTCTTCTCCTACGGTAGTATTTTCCCCCCCTTTACTTAAGTTAAAATTCAGGCCAACTACAAAGGTTACTTTGTATATTCTCATCATCACAACATGAATTAAGGACTCCCTTATAGTGTTTTCCGGAGAATTACACCATAAACTCTCCTGGGTAAAACAGAAACCAGCCTCTGATTCTCAAGAAGCTATAGGATGAAAATTGCTACATGCACAGAAATAACTGTGCAGATTATTGCTCATTTCTCACTTAGGTGTACCACTCTTTTTGCTTTAATGCCCACAAACCAGCAGCATCGTTTGGTATGGGGACTGACAATTCCTGCTCAAGTCTTCTCTGTTCTGGTAACTGTAAAGTCCCAACTGCCAGACGGTATGAGAAAACTAATCTGGAAATCCTGGCAACGTGAATGGATTCTCCAGTCAAAACAGAAAAGCCTCCCTGGATCTGCACCTAGCAACTGGCAGGGGCACCACAAGCTGATGGAGTGATTTCATGTGAGCAGCTGAGTCTGCATGCTGAATCACTCACAGCACCATCTGTAAAAGCCTCTCCTGTTTCCTCTCTTTTCCCAGGATGGAGCTAAAGAAAGTTCACACAGAGCAGGAGCAAATAGGGTCTGTGTGTCTGGTACACTTCACCTATTCGCACATTGAGCATTTCCAGGTCATCTTGAAGTCAGCTAAGCTCAGGCAGGCGTTGTACAGCTTCAGAGTTCACCTTGCATGTTAGGTAACTAACCCATCTAACCCAAGAGCAACCATCACTCTCTGACTGTGCAGTATTTATCTTTGTTACCCAATTTTAAAGTAACAAAATGAAAGTGAAGGATCACTTGTCTTTTACCCTGAAAAGCCTAAAGAAATGGGATTAAAAGTATGTGCTGTAGATCTCTATGGTGTGCACAGCACTCCATAGAGATCTCATCTGCATTTTTGCAATTAAAATAATTCAAATAAACTACCATGTCTTGTTTCTCAGTCCATTACGGGGTTAGTGTCTGTAAAAATAACAACAAAAAACCACCCCCAACTGATGTCCTGATCCTGTGGAATACCTTTGTATTACTCTCTT
Source organism: Pezoporus wallicus (assembly GCF_028554395.1). Taxonomy (NCBI): domain Eukaryota; kingdom Metazoa; phylum Chordata; class Aves; order Psittaciformes; family Psittacidae; genus Pezoporus; species Pezoporus wallicus. The sequence goes on along the minus strand of NW_026642992.1, from coordinate 347,553 downwards.
GACAAGAGCATTAAAAAAAAAATATCAAGAACCTGTCATCCCAGAAGAGATTACAGGTTCAGATCCAAGATCATAGCCACAGATCCTAAGCACAGCTATTTTATACACACCTACTAAAACCAGTCCTATTCCTCCCACCAAATGTTTAAGATGGCCCACAAAATACTTCAGATTTTCCACTTAAAAGGAAAGCATTATGAGCACAGTTACCATTTCACATGGTTTAGTATCTGAACTGTAAATTATATCTTTAAGTCATTCTTAAAATCTTTCTTTTTCTCTCTGAAAACAGAGATTGCATGCATACCAAAACTACTAAAACCCTCAAGCATTTTGGGGTGTTGAAACCCACCACCCCTGCTTGCAAACTGCAAGGACATTGCCTGCCAAAATTCCAGTCCATGCCAATTAGCATTCTTGCTGACCAATTCCCAGGCACTGCCTGGTAAACAGAAGTGTCCAGGATCCATTCCCACAAGGCAGTTCACATGGGAACTCTATTTCAGAGACAAAAACGTTAGACTGGCTTCCAAGCCTGGAAATACTGCAAATACACCACTGCAGTCTGAACTTTACGTATCATTTTCCACGGGATTTTACCATTAACTTGCAGTTGTTTGTGACTGCTTTTTGTTCTCTTTATATTTAATAAATTATTAAGTCCTGTTGTAATTTCTTCTCATACTGTTCGGATTTGGGGGCCTAAGGGAATTGTGTATTTGTTTGTTTTAATTTTGAATCCCATTTCTTTTTTGCTTCTGTTGCAGATACATGAAAGACCAAAAAAAGTGGGCATACGAAGTGATTGTATTAAAATGGTTTTACGCAGAAATACCCAAAGTTGGTTTTGCAACATGTGCCCTTTTATAGAAGTTTACATTATTACAACATCAGGACAAAAGATGGCCAGGTGCAAATCTTTTATTTAAGCCACAATTCTCTTGCAAAGAGAGCTGCTATGAGACAAATTATCATTGTGAGGTAATATACTCGCAAGAAGCAATGAACGTCTTCAATCCAGACTATTTACTTCTTCATGTGGTTCAAGTAAACAAGGGAAAAATAACAAGTGTTTTTAATGAATATGTTGACTCGCTTAACATTTTTCCAGATGAAGCCTTTAAAGAGCAAACAAGCAAACATTTTGCAGCCACTTAAAGTTTCTTACTGAAACTATCCTGAATGGCTGGATTTCGAACTCTGCTGGTGAAAAAGAACTCATGGTATATAGCCCATACCTTCTCATTTCTGGCTATGAGCAATGCAGAGAAACTTTACACGTACACTTAACCTTATGCAGATTGGTGTGAAACATTTTATCTCAAGTTTCCAGCATTATTTTCAGTCAGGAGAAACTTTTCCTCTAAATGTAAGAGTCCTAAAACATCAGTGTTCATTCTTCATCCCTGAGGCCTCCTTAATCGAGTTTCTCAGTAACTCCCATGAAGAGCAACCATGAGTAAGATGGTTTACTATCACACTGTAAATGTAAATTACTGTTTACACTTGGTCTACTACTGCCATAATTAATCATTAGCTGGAGAACAGCATCTATGTCAAACAGCAAAGGCTGATTACCAACACACCTCCATCAAAGACAATGTGTTAAACCCTGAAAAGATGAAAACAGGAAAGCTTTTATGGACTGAATACCAGTAGTTGGAAAGGATAAAATAAACAGCAAAGAAGTAAAGGAAGAGAAGTGTCTAGGGGCTTTTGTTTGTTTAGATTGGCTTGGTTTTGTTCTTTTCGGGGGGTGGGGGGGGGGGGTCTTTTGGGTGGTTATTTTTTGTTTTATGACATTAAAGAAGGTAATGATTTAATTACAGCTGAATTATCCCAACTATGTTTTCACTGTCAGACAAGGAGTTAAAACAAAGTAAGAACAAGTTAATCCAATGTGAACAAAAAGATGATTCGTAAGGTCTGGGATGGGTCTCTCAGAAAGCAAGGCTAGCGAAAAAAATGAGGCTGTATTTGAGCAAACAAAGAATGAAGGAACAGGTAGCAGCTTCAGCTGAAGGAAGAACTATGAGGAGATATTTTCCACATGCAGCTGGGAAAGACACAGCAGAAGTCATCTGGCAACAGCTTGACTTTAACAGGAAAAGGAGAAAAAGACGCTATGAATGCTATGAACCTTGCCAAGAGGTTGATATTATCCACTTGGGGGAGTGAAAGGGGAGCGCAAAAAGAGGGAGGGAGAATAAGGAAAATACGAAGAGAGGCATTTTCAGTATATTTGATTTAATAAGCCAAAATATGCAGAAGAACAGAGTCCTGGCTATAGAAAACAAGCATTTTATCACATAATGACTCTCCAGTCCTCACATGCCACCTGTTTTTTTTGAGAAAGAACTAAAAAATCAGCTGTCATTTCTCTCATTCTTTAACCTTAGTGTTTAAACCTTGAGATTTTAATATACTGTCTGTTCCAGGGGACCAGCAACAACCAGTAGCAACCAGGCAAAATCCAGACTCACAATTTCACCTTCCCATAGAAAAGTCACTAATCTTTTCTTTTGTTAAAGGTAATATGAGGAACTTTGATACACATTATTACATCATTCCTGACCTAGTCAATCTATGCAAATACAATCAAAAGAATACAGTACTTGCTCACCAATTATCCATTTTGGCGCTAATCTTTGGCCAATTAAGTCTGCCAAATGATTGATGATTTTCAGCTGCCCACTATATCAGATCTGTATCAGTGCACTGAAGATGCCTAGACAGAAGAGAGCATTTCAAGGTGTAAGAAGTCTAAGCCTCATGAGGTGCCAAAAGCTTTTTCAAGATGAAAGACTGTATAAAACTCCTGCAAGCAGAAAGCACCCTCAGAGGAGCCACGTTCCACCTCAGGAGACCAAGCCCATGATTTGCAGTTTGGAGATCTAAGCCGTGCTGCATGGTATTATTGACTTTTCCAGCTGCTTTTTATTATAACTACAGCTCCACCCCTACTGTTCAGCCAGCATCCAAACATGTGCAACAGTAAAGAATGTAAAAATTTGCATTCAAAGCTGTGAGAAAAACAAAAAGGTGGGTAAAAGTGAAAAGATTACACTTACACTTTTAAGCAGTAACCATCCTTTTAGCTTGTCCCTTAACTTTGTCTGAGCATACCTGCATTTTTCACATTTTTTTTCCCCCACACTGCAGCACCAGGCCTCACCAATATATTGAAATACTTAACATCTACACTGTTTGTACTTACTGAAATACATGTTCATCTTCAACCCTGGATTAGACAAGTCCTTATGCACACATCCAAGTTCCCCTACCTTTATTTACCAGCAATCAAAACATGAATTACAGCGTCAATTGCAATACACAGGAAATCCACAGTTAAAAGGCAAGATCATCACCATTAGGACAGAGAAATTACAGACTTTGTTCATTAATAAGACAACATGGAGTGCAGAATAAAACTAATTCAACATCATTAATAATCCTTATCCAACACAAAAGTAGTTTAGTATATATTGGATAAAATCCTGCATAAGCCAACTTTTTATTTAAGAAAAACAAGAAGGAACAGAGTTTGTGAACTGGTAGCAACATGGAAGTACAAGTACGTATGTACTTTTACCCTACCAGAAATAGAGAAACCAATGTTAAGCAAATGCTGACCTCCACAAATACCTGCCAAAATCCATCAAGACAATTACTTTCTTAGTTTGTAATGAGAACTACTGACACCCTAGTAACTTTCTAATAGCACTTTCTATTCTTATTTCCTTTTCTGCTCTGGAAGGAGCTAAGAGCACATCAATAAGCGATATTAAAAAGAAAACAAATTACTGCAAATTTAATCAAAAGCACAAAATGACAACAGAGGTAGCTTTAACCCATCGGTTTAGCTTGATTAGAGAGGCTTCTCATCTGCAACTGTCACCAAGAGTACCTGTTGTAACTGTACAGTTAGAGGCTCAAGCATGAAATTAAGAATACAAGCCCTAGTACGCAGTTTCCAATATGCGTCAACAGAACACAGCACAGAATCTATTCAAATTTGCGTCTCCTTCCTTATCTTGCCTTACTATTTTGGACTGTTACAGCATCATCCCAGCAGATAAAGGCACTTGCCGTTTACAGTTCTGACATTGCTTACAGGATAAATATATATTCACTAAATCTCCTGCCTGCTGTCTACATAATCCCTTAACCTTTCCCTTTCCGCAGCTATGGTTCTCTGCCGCCTTCTCATTTCTGGCTTCTCTGCTCTTTTCATGCTCATGCTGCCTTCCCTTTCCCGCTTTTTCCAAATTGTCGACATTTTGTATATCTTCACACTGAGATTCATGGTCACTATTCTTTAACTTCACAGTCCTCTTCAGCATGCTGTTTTGGTTTTTACACTTTATTAAGGCATGGGAATGTTAAAGAGATGTTAAAAAGAGTTCTTTGGTTAGCAGATTTCTATTAAATTTAGCATCTGCCTGCAAGACGCAGACCAAGCAGAAAGTATTAAGCAAGAAGGCAAGTTTCAAATCATCAATGTACTACAAAAAGACCTAGACAGGATAGGACACAATTGGGGGGGGGGGGGGGGAGGTGATGTAAAAATCAAGTGAATTTTTAGCCAAACTAAAAGCAGCATTATTCATTCAAACTGCACAGAAACTGCTCCTGAATTGGACAAAAAAATAACCCTAAGAGGCCACCTTACACTATTCGACCACCAGTGGCTTTCTCAGATGAACCTTCTCAGATTTTGTCACTCTCAATTTGACTTCAGCAAAAAAAAAAAAGGTAAAATATCTAAGAACATACCATGAGTAAAACAAAGCTTTGCTCTGCTTGCTTTCTTCCTGACTTCTAAGCCAGCTTTTAAAATTACATGTTCTCCTTGCTCAGAAGCTGGGTGCACTTAGAAAATCAAGTTTGTTCTTCTAAACAGCAATCAAATAATCATTTAGATACATTAAACAAAAAATCAGTAGTATAGCCAGGGGATTTTGGGGGATACCTATACTGGTTTTTGTTTGGGAAAGCTAACACAAAGGAAAATGCATCATTATAAAGGCCTTCTTATCACACAAATTTACATATGGGCTGAGGCACAAGAAGATCCAGTCATACGATATTTCTACAAATAAACACATAGATAACAAAGTTCACTACCACTCTCAATAACAGGTTCCAGCTGAGAGAAAAGCCTCATTCATGCCAACTTTATCCTTGGTTGTGCATAGCTTGACCTCAGCAGCTCAAGAAGTAAAGTAAAACTTTCACTAATTTCAAAAGTAAGTAATACATTTAACATAGCATTTTTCAAGAATGAGCTTTTAATTTTGTATTAACCTCTTATAAATACATTTTGAGTTATAATGGTTACTAATACACACTAAAATTTTATAAACTTACAGAAACAGTAGCAGTAGTCACTTCACTTAAATGAGGTATACTGAAGCCCACACCCTAAAGCATGCCAGTGGCACCACTGAACCCAAGTTGTACTTACGTATTTAATAGCAGTCTATCATACTGACAGTTAACTTTACTCAGAACTGAAATAAGCACAAGTAATCTTACAGGATAAACTAATAAATAAATAGATAAACAAACAAACAAAACTAACCTTACTATTTAAGATATTGTGCTGGTTTTGGCTAGAGCAGAGTTTGTTTTCTTCATAGTATGTAGTATGAGGCTATGTTTTGGATTTGTGCTGGAAACAGTACTGGTAACTGTTATCAACAGATGGGATGTTTAGCTACTGCTGAGCAGATGCTTACACAAAGTCAAGGCCTTTTCTGCTCCTCATCCCAAATCACCAGCAAGCAGGCTGGGAATGCACAGGGAGTTGGGAGGGGACTCAGCCAGGACAGCTGATCCCAGCAGACCCATGGACTATCCCATACAGTGTCATGCTCAGCAATAAAAGCAGGGGAAGAAGAACAAAGGTGGGACATTGGAGTGATGGTGTGTGTTTTCCCAAGTCACCATCACGTGAGATGGAGCCCTGCTGTCCTGGAGATGTCTGAACACCTGCCTGCTGATGGGAGGTGGTGAATGAATCCCTTGTTTTGTTCTGCTTCTGTGCATGGCTTTTGCTTTACCTGTTAAACTGTCTTCATCTCAACCCACGAGTTTTCGCACTTTTACCCTTGTGATTCTTTTCCCCACCCCACTGGAGTGGGTGCAAGCGGCTCTGTGGGGCTTAGTTACCAGCTGGGGTTAAAACACAACAAATGTTTAGGCTATTGCTATTAAAAGGTTAATTAAATGTGTGAAGTTACTGCATGAAGCCTGAAAAAAATAGAAGTTAAGTGCTCATAATGCCGATGACTCAGAAAATAAGTACCTCATTAGTACCTCCAGAAAGGAGGTCTTCCTGATGCTCCAGACACGTTTCCAATAGTTTTGAATACCTGCTTCCCCCAGTGCCCTCTTTCAAGCCTTGGTTCTGTGCTTTATCAGGCAGACTGCACTAGCAGGTCACCACTCTCTCTTGCACATGGAAACAAACAGTGGCCACTTGCTCTCCAGGCTGTTTTTCATAACCTCTCAGTTTTAGTGTTGCCACTATGACTTCACCTTACTGCTGCAGTAAGACTGCCCCGACATACAGGCCCAGAGAGGCCTCACAAACAAACAAAAAACATGGGAAAATAAATGTCATCACAAGAATTAGTTAAACATCCCTCGGCCCTAGCCCTTTCCTGTGTCTGTCACCACTTCAGCTAATTTGCAATAACGAATTCTCTCTGATGACGAGGACGACACACTGAATCATGACCTTTGAGTTGCAAACCTAGCCTTGAGCAACTTGGTGACCTACATGGCGGCTGCACAGCTCGATAACTAGTTGGCTGGAGTCTGCAAATGCAAATCCCCACAACACCCCATATGCTGTCACTACACTGCCTGCTATAAAACTTAATTTCCAAAAGCAGGCTTTATTAGCCTGTTGGCTTGCTGAAACGCTGCTTTAACAGTAAAAACAAAAGCATACTTTATTTTACTTCCTAAACACTATGTAATTTGCATCAGGAGACAAAAACAAACACCACCCCCCCCCAAAAAAAAACACACACACACATATATGCAGCACCTAAGTAGATCTGCCCCTGCCTTCTTTTTCTAAACTACATACCAGTGTTTTAGCTGAGTAACACACACTTCTAGCTGTACATTTTGCAGGGCCAAAGACATACAGTGCATCCATGACAATTTTAATTAGCTGACATCTCTGCACTGAAGTGGTACTGAGGCCCTCTGATACCAGCCTATGTGTGCAAGCCAACTGCTGGAAAGATATACTTGAAAAAGTAAGGTTTGGCAAAACTTAGTGTGCTAAAATGCAGAAAATCATCAGCTATATGTATCACCATTCAGACTAGCTGCGTATCTCCCCTCCTTTCCCCCTGAAAATGCATAGCTAGAATTTCAGTCATCACTGTTTTTTTACTGCATCCCATGTCCTTAAAAGACTCTGTTGGGCATTTCTCAGTGTTGTAGAATTAGGCTTTCTTATCTTCTTAATGACCAAAACACAGCTGTCCAACATGTTCCAGCTGGCACAACCCTGGCATCTCTGCTGCTAACCCAGCAGCGCATCATCTGGGCTATTTGTCCTGCTGCATATGCAGCAATATGCATATACACAACTCACAACTTCTATTTTTTCCATTCAAAAATGAAATTAGCAAGTTTTGTCCACATTGTGAACTTCAAATAGAAATCTGATTGAAAGACTACAGACAAGAAGTTGAGTGAATTGAGATTTGTTAGTCTAATGTCTTCACAGCTATGCACATACAAGAGGATAAATCAATTATACAGCTAAATTATATCTCCTCTATAGATACAGTGATAGGTAAGGGGTAGCTAGAGATAGAATTTAGCAGTTCAAAGCATATGGCATAGGAAGGAGTGAAAGGTAAGTCAAAGCTATGAAATGTCATCATTAATTGCATGTTTCTGCTGAAGTGACCAAGAGCAAAGTAGTTCCTCATCCTAGGATCTGCATTTACATGTTCAGAATTTCAGTACCTAAAAGGGGAAAAAAGAAAACAACAAAACAAACAAACAAAACAAAAAAACACACGAGGAGCCATTCACACCTTTTAAACATTTCTGGTCAGTGTGCAGATTCAGGAAAACAATTCTAGATGAGTTTATAATAGAATTCAATTTTCAAGATTACCCTTAGAACTACAATAGTGAAAAAAAAAAATCAGCTGTAGCCTAAAATACTTTTCCCCTGTATACATGTGGGATGAGCCACCAGGACACAGTAAGATTCAACTGGTTCTGAGTTCATTTCCTCACCTTGCACAATGTAACACCTAAAGTAATGACTACTTCTTTCTACCCTGTGGGTATCAAAGGGCGTATTCTTAGCACGGGTAAATCTGTTGAGCACTACAAATCTACAGACCTGTAATGACACCAGCTCAGATTTTGACATTAAATCATCACTGTTTAAAGACACTAGTCTTTAAAGATGCCAAACTGCATTGGGCTCCGAGAAAAAATACTCGAGGACCATTCTGCTTCCTACCCATTATGCTACAATCTCTGAACCACGCTATTCATTAACAAGAGCACTACAACGACACAGGTGCAAGTTTCAGTAATCTCCTGTTACTTCCAGGCTGCATAATATTTGAGTGAAAACTAGTACACAAGTACAGATCAGGAGGGGAGTTTCTGTAGAGCTGCCTTGCAGAAATGCACCTGAGGGTGCTGGCTGACAGCAAGGCGCAGTGTGAGTCAGCCATGTGCCCTGGCAGCCAGGAGGGCAAACTGCATCTTGGGGTGCATCAAAAAAGTGCCACCAGCCGGTCAAAAGAGGTGATTATCTGCTGTATTTAGTGATGGTGCAGCCTCACCTCGAGCACCGTGTGCCGTCCTGGGCCACACAGTTTAAGAAGGATGTAAAAGGTCCTTGATTGCATACAAAGGAGGACAACAAAACTGGTGACAGGACTGGAAGCCATGTCCTGTGAGGAGAGGCTGAGGGCTATGAGTTTGTCTAGGCTGGAGAGAAGAAGGCTGAGTGGTGACCTCATGGCTCGCTGCAGCTTCCTAAGGAGCCGACGTGGAGAGAGAGCTCCTGATCTCTTCTCGCTGGGATCCAGTGACAGGACGTGAGGCAATGGTTCAAAGCTGCCCGAGGGGAGGTTCAGATGGGACATTAGGAAGCATTTCTTTACTAAGAGGGTGGTCAAACACTGAAACAGGCTTTCTAGAGAGGTAGTTGATGCCCCAAGCCTCTAGGTGCCTTAAAAAGAGGCATTTGGACAATGCCCTTCATAATATTCTTCAACGTTTGATCAGCGCTTAACTAGTCAGGCAGCTGGAAAAGATTACAATGGTAGGTCCCTTACAATTATTTTAGTCTAGTCTAGTCTAGTCTAGTCTGTTTTCTTTTGGTCCAAGAAAAAAATGTTGCTTGCATCTCATGGCACTTGATTTTTTTCAGCCACAGTAGGTTTCTGCATAAGACCACCAACTTGATTTAAAGCTGTGGATATTTTATACCACCAGAAAGACAGAAATACCGACTATGAGTGACAAACAACATCCTGAAAAGCTACTCACATCTTCTGATCTGGATGTCAAGTTCATCTCAGTGATTTTATGAATGCCATGGAAATTTACAACAGCGTAACTTGGTTTCTGACACTTGCAGTTTAAGAATCTGTAAGACTTCCATAACGCATCAGAGTCTGGATCTTGTTAGGACACCTGAAATACTGCTTTCACACACTACAGACATTGCTGCTACACCAGAAATCCACGCTCCCTATTCTTCGCCCTCTTATCGTTATTACTTAAAGGAATAAAAATGAACTAAGTAATTAAGAAGAGGGACTACAGCAAGTTGGACTTTCTTTCCAACAGCACTACTATCACTGAAAACCCTTCCATAAGTTATCTTTTGCCGTGAAGGAAGAGGAAAGGGGAGCAGCACTTCATTTTCAACTCTGCCTACCACCTCTGTAACAGCGTTTCCTCTATCTGCACGCCGCGGGCCTTGCTCCCGGTGTAGGGCTTTCCCGGCCCCGCAGAGCAGGTCCCCTCGCACACCACCTCCGCCGCAAGATGCGCCCACCGCGCGCTCCGTTACCGCGCTGCGGGACGGGGCTGGAGACACCGAGGTCTCCCTCCTCGCCGGGGACCGCCTCTCCCGGAGGTCGCCGAAGCCCAGCGGGCTCCTCCTGCCCGCGGGGATGCCGTGCCGGGGGTGCGGAGCACGGCGTATCCCGCGGCTCCAGCAGCGGCCGGACGGGCTCCGTGCCGTGCCATGCAATGCCGTGGCGCAGCGCCGCGGCGGGAAGCGGCGAGAAAGGCGCAGCTGCCCGCGCCGCAGGTGCGCGGAGACCCGCGCAGGGAAACGGGGCGTGCGGATGCTCCCGCCGCGGCCGCGCCGAGCCGCTGCCCGGGCCCTGCGACCTGCTCTGCGCCGGAGGGTAGCTGCCCCAGTCCCGGCCCGGCTCTGCGCTCCCGTGCTGGGGTGCCGCTGCCCGCCGAGACGCCCCGCCGCCGCCGCCCCTCTCTCCCCGCCGGCACCTGGATGTGGCAGGAAATCTCGGAGTCGTCCAGCAGTCGCACGGTGCATTTCATCTCCGCGCTCAGCGACCTGATGCTGGAGCTCCGGAACCGGATCATCCCGGCAACCCGCCCGCCGCCGCCCCTCAGGCAGCCGCAGGGGGCCAGCCTGCAGCGGCGCCTGGCCGACCGCGGCACGGCGCGGCGCGGCACAGAGCGGCACGGCACAGAACGGCACGGCACAGTGGCGGCACCGCCCCTCAGCCCCGCGGCGCCCAGCCACCGCCCGCCATCCTCCCGCCCGCTGAGGCCGGGGCCGTCGCTGCGTCAGGCTGCGCTCCGCTGGCCGGCCTCAGCATTCTCCCGCGCCCGCCCCCGGCACGGCACCTCTCCGCCCTCACCTGCTCCCCAACGCTACTCCTCCGCCCAGCGGACCCCAGCTCGGCTCCCTACGGGGCTCCGCGCCGTCGGGATGCAGGAAAAAGGCAGCCCCCAGGGGCAGTCGTCAACGCGTCTGTTTGCCTTCTCCGCCACAGGCGAGCCGCGCCTGGCTGTGCGTGCACCTGAGGCAGTGGTACCCCGTGGTCCCCAGGTACCCCAACACTGCCCTTCGCAGGAGGAGGGCCGTGTGAAGTATACACATATATAGACGTTTTGTTCTATGTATTACAGAAGTTAGGAGATGGGTACGCTGTAAGGAAACGGAAGAAAACAATGCAACTTCATGTAAGAGGGCAAGTCTTGGAAACTTGTTTCCTCAGGGGAAAAGAACGGTCCATTAAGGAGGAGCAGTCTCGCCCTGTTTGTTGTGTAAACCTTGAAACAGGGATTAGCACTGTGTTGGAAAAGAAGCACTTCCTTTTTAAGTCTGAAATGCAACACAGCCAGTGAGCAATGGGATGTGGCTGAAAGTCTACAAAGAGAAAAATAGTGTTGACAGCCACACACAAGGTGTATTTCAGTCATTTCACCTCGCTGTCATTGACCCCCTGTAAGCGTCCATATTTTGAAAGTAGTTTTGTGTGAATGTAATGTTCTTTGAAAATCCAGTGGAAAAGCCTAAACACCGCTAGTCCCGTAATCTCTTCCTTCGGCTTCCTGCTGGACTGCTAACAGCAGGAAATACCGACAACCACAAACAAATGAGAAGCATATAATGCTCACTAGCGTCAGCTAATAAATATGCAAAGTCTTTTAATATGCAACATGAAAGAATGTAAGTATATGCTTCTTGTAAATGATAAATGCTTCCAACTGTGTAATGAAGAGTGAAGCAAACCAGTGAGTACTTAAATCCTCAATAGCCACAGTCAACCTCAAAGTTTAGAAGGTCTCTATCAGCCACGACACCTTCTGTAGACACACACTCATCACTAATAAAATAACATTTTTTGTCCTACAGTCCTTCAGCAAGTGAACTCAGTAGGGGCAGGATTTCAGCCCACATGTAGATTGACTCTCCCACAACACAGATTTTCCTGCTTACAGTAGAGAATGAATCTTTTCTTTCTAAACCAAATATTTTACCTTTCCCTTCAGTCTCTGCAGCACACCTTTCACCATTCAAAAGGGGAACTAGAAGAGGGAGCTGAGCCAGATTAAGCTTTAGGGACCAGGTTAAAGCCTACCACTGTCAAAGGGGGGTTTTGCTTGACTGTTAGAATGGTGAGTAGAGGAATGAGCTGCCCAGAAGTTCTTGGAATTACAGACACAGTGATGACTGCAGCATGAAATTCACATCTCCAAACTGACAGTTGCACAGCAAGTGTGAGCTGGTGTGTACCGGCAGCAGCATAGCAGCAGGAGCACAGAGCACAGCAGAATTTTACTTGCCCGCTTTAAAGACAGGTCATTTCTTGATACTTTGCTTCTGTGATACACCACAGCATTTGAGGTGCCTGAGAGCTCTGTGAGGTGCCTGAGAGCTCTGTGAGACAAGTAAGAGATTCCTATGTTTCGCACCACAGAAATACTAGCACAGAATATGGCAGCTGTCTAGACGGATGTTGCCAAACCCATGAGCGATCAAAAATTAATATTCTGACCCACAGGAAAAAAACAACAACAACAACAACAAACAAAACAAAAAAAAAACCCAAAAAAAAAGTCAGGGGTTTTTCCTTCAGTGACTAATCATCACAGCAACTTTAGTTCTTTGACTTAGTGTTTATAATTTAAACAGGTACACACAACATATTTCCAAACACTCAAAAGATTAATCCATAAATACAACTGCTGCAGCTGTAAACACACCTGCCCATGGTCAGATTTTGGGCTCCAGCATGAGTAGAGCAGATACACAATTCACTGTCCTAACAGGGCTACCCGCCACAACTCACTAATCTCCTTCCTGTAGGCCCACACCTACCCACTGGCTTTGGCCCCTTGGGTTCTCACAGCCAGGCCATACAGCATGTACAGCAATTAGCTGTGGCTCAGAGATCACAGTGCCATAAGGAAACAACAGTAATTGTATTAATATTAATGGAAGCACAGGACAGTTTAGATTTGACTCAGTTCCCCTCTGCAACAGGATTAGGATCTCCAAATCTAAAATATTTCAGCTGCAGGATGGACATTAGCCTCCTCCAGAACATATCCTAGAGAGTGAAGAACGGGGGTTGAGATAGCAATGAACTGGTATTTCAAGGAAAGGTTTACTATAGTCAGGGAAAGCTTTACTATAGTCAGTGAAATGTGAGTTTTGCTCTGAAAGTCACCAGCTCCATGGGAAAGCTAGCCTCCTAAGTGTCCTAAAGGCCCTGCTACACAGAAGAAGGTTTAGATGACTTCTGAAGGATCTAGTACTCCAGGCAAACAACTTTTTCATATCAAGGCCCAATTTTTTGTGCATTTTTGTTATTTGTTATCTCCAATGGAATTGCCTTTAAGACTTGCACTGTATTGGTATCAAATATATCCAGAAGCCAAGCTAAAATTAGCAATGAACTAGTTGAATAGAGCTAATCATTCTGGGCAGCACTCAAAATATGAAAACAAACAAGCTCTTGAGATGTTATATACACAGAGAGATACCACACCTACGGAACGCTTTTGTTTCAATCTTAAGCATTTGGAAGGCAGAAAAATCATTATAACTTTAAAACAAAAAGAATCATAAAGGGGGGAGTTGTGTCTTGAAATAAAGGTTTCTCACACCTCAGTGTTACACCCATAATTTCAAAACTGTACATAAAACATTAACACATATTTCCATAATGCTTCTCACTGTACTTACAAACCCTAAGAGTATTTAAAGATACATAAATTACAAAGACAAAATATTTAAAGAGAAAAGGTGACACGGATTGCAATAAGGGCAGAGTTGAGTCAGAAGCTGAAACTTTAATTCACACAGGGTTTACACTTTCTTTGGCACTACAAAAACATCACAAAACATCACATATTCATTACATGGCCGAGAAGGCAACAAGATCTGTAAAATATTACATTGTTTGATAGCACTACCAAAGTACTTGTGATTTTTGTGTTTGTACTTCAAAAGAAATTTCTTTTGTAAGCCAAACATGCTCTCACTCCAAACCCACTAAAAAAGGCAGAACTATCAGTTATATCTTTGGCCACAATTACCCCAGCAACAAGACCTAAAGACCTATTGAAATCCATAGGAATCTATCACAGGTTGCGTGGCACTGGTCCTGCTGGCATCCAAATTCCTTGTGTGTAGTTGCAATGGCAGACACAACCATGGCTCACAGCAGGAGTAGGGGTGAGTCAGAAGTATTTTCTTCCACTGCTGAAGTTTATTGATTTCAGCAGATTCACAAGTATGGGAAGGACATTACAATACTCCCTTCTACCACAGAATGATGGGTTGAATTTACTGTACAAACTTGTAAGCAAACCTCCTGCAGATGTCACCTGGAAGCTCGAATATCCATCAGCATTTGTGAGTTAAACTGTATTGCACAATACCGCACTTGAAAGCTGCTTGCTGAAGCAAATTTTACACTGATTTTAATTCACACAAGGCAACTACCGTGAATGGAAATCTCAGCTCCCAGCCTTTTGTTCAGAGTGCACAAAGTCAGTGAGATGTTTATCATGGTTCACTGTGTCCTGGGAATTGCCAAGTTGTTTTTACCAGCAAGGATTGAAACATTGCTTTGGTACAGTGTTGTCTTTTCAGGGAACATTTAGGCAGTCCTGGTTTTCTAATACTGTTGCCAGTAAAATTACAGCAGGTTGTGTACGATCTGGGCTGCCTCTCTGACGCATCTCTCTCCCCTGAGGGCCATGTTTGCTCTTAAATATTTCTCTCACTACTGGTTCTCTCCGATTGCTTTCACACAACCCATGCAGCAAGCTTCTGGGCTTGTTAACACCCCGAAGAAACCCTGCAGCTCACAGCACTAACAGGTTTTACATGTGACACAACTGATGGTTTCAGATGTCTACAGTTAATTCAGTACCTACAGGAAGCTGACTGTCTCTCACTGACTGCAGGGTGGCTGCCGTATCTCTGTATCTCCCCAGTCTATGATGAATTGAAAAAGTATTCCCACACCTGTGATTTAGTAATCTGAAT
Organism: Pezoporus wallicus; assembly: GCF_028554395.1. Lineage (NCBI taxonomy): Eukaryota > Metazoa > Chordata > Aves > Psittaciformes > Psittacidae > Pezoporus > Pezoporus wallicus. The sequence continues at coordinate 332,498 of NW_026642992.1, read as the reverse complement.
ACAGGTACTCTTCATCTGCTGATCAAGCTGAAAACCAGAACTCTGCTTTCCTCGCTGTATTTGTACAGAGATACATCTGCCATGAAAAGGTTCATTTTTTAAGTAGGTAGAGGTATATTTGCAGACAGCATTGGCAGGTGAAGAAAAGAGTTATTACCTACTTATATTTTGAATAGCTCCTCTTTTTAGTAGTTTTTGCCTAAATGAACATTTAGTTAGTCTACAACTCAAAATACAGTCTCATGTTATACCAAATAGTCACATTTTTTCAACCTTATCATTGCAGGGAGTTTAAAAACAAGTGTAAAAGTTCATCATTACTGTAACAGTAACACTAGTCATAAAATATACACAAACTACATTAACATCAGTCACCAGGTGGTGGACAGCACAGCAAACTCTGCAGAGCCAGGCTTTGAAGTGTTCTTAAGATCCCAAAAGCTCTGCTTACTGAGTACACAAGAAATAATTCCTAACACACACCTATCTGGTGTGTTCTTTCATACTGTTTTTGTTACTGGGCAGAAATTGGACACTCATGGGCAGAAATTGCTTGCAATAATGTCCTGTTTCCGTAGCTGAGCACATGCACTTTGAAACAGTTGAAAGTCAATAGACCAGTTTTTCTGGTTTTTATAGGTCCTTTTCCTCTTTTGGGTTTATTCTGATTTTTTTTATACTCCTATCACAAAAATTTAAATCCTTTGTGTGCACTGGTAATTGTCTAACTTCAAATGTCTTTAAAGCACTTTTCCAACCAGGAATGGTCCTCAAAGTTGTGGTGTGTATGAGGAATCAGATTTTACACCACATCTAGTTTGCATAAATCAAGATGAAGTCCAGCAAGTAAAACTTCTGCTTTGCACGAGGTAAGTCAGGTTCCTAGTACATTTTGTGAACAAATCAAGTAGTACAGGAAAAACGTGTATCATATACAACAGGTATTTCAAGTTTGTTAATCTTGCCAGCATCTAATCTCTATCCAGAGTCTGTTATTAAAGTAATTAGCAACAGGATTTTAAAATAATGATATACAACAATATTCAGTTTCTGACACAGGTCTCTTTATAGCTTCTGATATTTGTCATTAATTTCTTCCCAAATCGGTGCAAAGACTATTGTTTTTTATTGATCTGGTTCTTTTAATTATGTAGAAGCTAATAAGGACAGGATTTAAAGTTGCAATTATCTTTGTTGCCAAACTTCCTTGCACATGAGAGGCTATGTGGCGTAAGAGCTAACTATGCTTGTGACTGAAGACTGAAAACTTGGCTATCCAGGGAAGAGATGTGGACTAGGAAAATGCAATCAGAGACTCTAAGGAAGCACACTTCAAAAGCATTCTTTAGTAACTGCTCTGTAACAGTAATCTTATGACTTACTTGCAGGAGCAGTATTTCAAGATACATGTATTTCCTCCTTGCCACTTCCCAAAGCCAGCAGGTGGCTATATCATACTAATGCTTTGAGTGCTTTCAAAACCAATGGTTCTACATCACTGCATATTGCTGCTATTGGAAGTAATGTTGAAATACAGAGAACTTTTACACCCTGGGTATTAGGAGGTGAATACAAGATGGGAAGATAAAATAATAAATCTGTTGCAAAACCTGTACTTCCAGTGGAGGGCAGAAGCTTTCAAAGTGACAAAAGTAATCCTGGAGAAGCTACCTGCAGTCTCACTTAGACTGGAATAGAAATAGCATAGGTCTCCTGAGGTCTTCTTTTGCTATGCTTCGTTTCTTTTTGAAGAGACTAAAGAAAAGAAAACTATTTTCCCGTAACTCTCTGGTTGTCTTTATTTCCAGTCTGCTCCTGAAGTAATACTGAAGTTACTCCAGATGTTACTTGACTGTGGCCTGTGAGCAGCGGCTGTACACTCACTGTGAGTGCTATGTACACTGGCAGCCTCCCACAGCCAGGCAGAAAGATCTATGTATTTTCCTGACTCTGGTCTGAGCATCTGATACAACTCTGACTTTCACAATTAATTTTGAATTACACTGCTGCTATCTAGTTGTTACTCTGGACTGAAACCACTGTAATTTTACCATTTTACTATACTCTCAACATGGCAGAAAAATGTTATTTTATGACCTCAAGGTTTCAGACATATTTTGATTTGTTAAGCATTTCTCAGGAGCCTTTATGTTAATGCACTGATTTTGGTCACATCATATAGAGAACTTTTTACAGGCGAAACTAGACTTTGATTTTTTTATACACAATTAATTTGATAATATTCTTGAACAAACCTGGAATTGGTATCAAAATATTTACTCCATATTACACTGATAAAGTACAGCCCACAAAATGATGATGTCTCCAAAACCTGAAGAACAACCATGTGGAAAAGATAACTCATCTTCCACTGCTCATCTACATTAATTTTCTTGAAAGTGAGTCAACTAGCCACTGCATAAGCATATTATGGTATTTCCTTAGTTGTTGCTAGAAAAATAAAAATAAATTAACAATAGCTTCTGGATCCTTAGAATTATGTGTATTTAACTTTTAGGTCAATGTTTTCTTAGGCTTCTCTGTTCAGAAATTAGTGAGCTAATACGGGATGAAGTATCACATTCTTTTCACCTTTGCAGTTAAATGCATCCTTCAGCTTCAGAATCAAGGTGAGAACGTACTTAGTCACTTTGAAGCAACAAAGCTACTCGCATTCCCTCTTACCTGCAAACCAAAAAAATAAGGAAAGTTACTTACAACTCTAATTTTTTATTTCATGAACATTGTGCCTGAAATCTCTGCAATTCAGTATGAAAAAAATGTGAGGAGGTGGCATGTGCAAGTATTTAATGGGCTTTTTAAGCCTGTAACAGCTTTAGTTTGATTTACCGATCCCAAATGTCTGACAGCTTCACAAGTTCATCAAACTGATCATTTTTTTTCCCAGTACTGGGAAATCTTGTTAGGTAAAAAAGAGTCAATTTGTACTACACTCTCCTCAATCCCCAGAAGAGCTACTGTACAACCAAAAGAAAAGGATTTCAGACAGTGTACTGACTGACTTTGCATGTGCTGTGGTTTAAGCTCAGCCCATAACTAACTACCATGCAGTTACTCATTTACACCCCACCCCTCAATTCATGGGATGAGGAGGAAAATCATCACAAGGTAAAACCAGTCAGCTGAGATAAGAACAGTTTAATAATTGAAATAAAGTAAAAATAAATAAATAAATTATAGTAATTAAAAGGGAGAAAACAGAGAGAGAAAGGAATGCTGGAGAAATGATGCTTGAGAGGGACTCTTCATTAGGGACTGTAGTGATAGAACAAGGGGTAATGGGTTAAAACTTAAACAGGGGAAGTTTAGATTGGATATAAGGAAGAAGTTCTTTCCTGTTAGGGTGGCGAGGCACTGGAATGGGTTGCCCAGGTAAGTTGTGAATGCTCCATCCCTTGGTGGTGTTCAAGGCCAGGTTGGACAGAGCCTTGCATGATATGGTTTAGTGTGAGGTGTCCCTGCCCATGGCAGGGGGGCTGGAACTAGACGGTCTTAAGGTCCTTTCCAACCCTAAAAAAAAAAAAAAAAAAAAAAAAAAAAAAAAAAAAATAATAATAATAATAATAAAACCCAAGAAAGACATGTGATGCACAATACAGCTGCTCACCACACAACTGTATTGTGCATCACAACTGAACAATGCCCAGCCTATCCCCAAGCAGTGACCCATGACTCCTGGCCAACTCCCTTCAGCCTGTATACTAAACGTGACATGCTGTGGTATGGAATACCCCTTTGGCTAGTTTGGGTCAAGTATCCTGTCTGCCTCCTCCCAGCTTCTTGTGCTCCTGGAAAACCATAAGACTGAAAATTCCTTGATCAGGGTAAGCATTACTTAGTAACAACTAAAACATCGGTGTGTTATCAACATTGTTCTCAGACTGAAGCCAAAACTGTACCAGATATTGGGAAGAAATTAACTCTACATCAACTGAACCCAGGACAACATTGCATGGAACAAATTCTGAAAATTGATGGTACAGTTTTGAGTAACACAGCCATAATTTCAAGCTGATTCACTTCATAATGAGCACTATCTGTAACAGAACACTGTGGTATAAGCTACTTCAGCAACTCTCCTCACAGTGAACACATCTTATTAACCCTCTCTTTTACTTACAGACAATACATATCCAGGATTTAATTCAAACTCCTAAAAGTCTACATAAATTTGGGCTTTGGTTGCTTGAAAGATAGTCTTTCTCCCCCTAGGATTCAGGAAATTGAGATTACCCAATGTATCCAAGCCCTCTTTTACAAGAAACAGACATCCATCATGCTGGATGTTGCCAGCAAGCTTTAAGAGGTCTGTTCACTTTTACAGTAGTTCACCATTATTCTGTGATGAGCGTTGATTACGAATTAGGGTGAGAATGGGTTTTTTCTACTTGAATTTGGCAATATTCTGAGTACAACAGCCCTTTCCTAGTGTCTTTGGGAAGGAGGCAGGTACAGTAAAGGCACATAGAAATAACTCCAGGAAAGTAAAATCCTTTCATTCATATTTCATGTTACCCTCCTCTAAAATTAGGCATCTAATTTAAGTAGATGATAAAGCTTTAGTGAATTCCATAAATTCAGTATCAGACAATTAGTCAAACCAGGGAGGCTCAGAAAGACACTGGTAAAAAAGTTATAAAATAGACTAAATACTATTTTTAAAAGTATTTAAAAACACAGTATCTGGAAAATTCTTCAGGGGCTAGAAGTGCATGATGGGTTTTATGGCAAGTATTCTTGAGGGTTCTTTTACCTTTTAATTCCTGACTGTTCATCCTTCACCGTTATAATTTCACATGTTATAAAATACAACAAATAAAAAAATCAGAAGACATTTACATTCCATTGTCTTCTATTTCAGCTAAGTGACTGCAGTCTGGAATTCATGAAGCCATACAGCTTTTTTATGTAATTATATCAGAGCTTCAGAATCAAGTTACATATTCTGCCAACACTGGAAATAGCAATAAATTTAAATGCCAGAGAGAAGGCACTCGTGCCAATTGTGGCAAATAGTATTCAGTGAAATAACAGCATCAGAACACATTTCCTAAGATATGCATGTATCATTAAATGAGAAAGGCTAATATGAAGCTCCTCCATGTTATTAAAGAAAAAATAGATGGGAAAATATTTATTTTGTCTTTGACTAGGATAGACTGGAAAAGAAACCCTCATTCCATTCAAACCAAAAGAATACACATATCTTACTGGATCTACAACTTAATTAAACACATCTTAAGTGGACACTGAAGCATAGGCAATGTTATCCTGTTGAATCAACCATTTGGCTGAGTTTTATCCAGTCATCTCTCCAGTTCACTACGAACATGAATTAGACCTGCACAAATCAAATGAACCACACCAGCAGGAAGCCTGAATATAACTGACATCTTTGCATTGCCTATAGTCTCCTATGTTTGTGCAATTTGATTAGTTTCTCTCCCTCCTTTTCACCAGCAGAGCGCACTGGTGCCTGTAAAGTTCTGTCAATGCATGCTCATGGTTTGTTGGCCTGGGCTTGGGTGAAAGAGAATTCCTGGCATGAATTCCTGCAAATACACTGATATAAATTATCTTTTAAATGACATCAGACCAGCCCAGCATGGAGGTTTTTATAAAATGCAAAGTTATGCGTTATGAAAAAAAGCTGTCAAACAGAGAAAAAGGTGTTTACTCTACTTCCTGGTAATCAAGCTGGATACAGGTGAAATAATCTGGTTACACAGCCTGTTTGGTGTGCACTGTAGGTGTGATGTTCAGTTGCTCTTGGTGTTAACAAAATCTCAAGGACAGCTGTGACAGAGCAATCGAGGTTTTAATTCTGGGAATAGGAATTGCAATTGTGAGAACGCTTCCAGTGTCAAAGTGACCACAGGTATTTTTGGGTTTGTTCATTTGGATCTCCAAAGAACTCCCACCCAAATGAAACATTCCTCCCTGCCTCACAATTAATCAGCCAAGAAATTGAAAAGATGCAGGCAAATTCAATTACTTCAGCACAATCACACTGCTATTACAGCATAATTTGTATTTAGTCACCGGGTGCCTTAGAGATATGTCCTGGGTTCAGCAGTAGCAGTCATGTTTTTCCTTTGTGTTAACTGGTGCAGTGCTGTGTTTTGACTTCTAGCTTGAGAACAGTGTTGGTGAAGCCGATGTTTTCGGTTGTTGCTAAGTGATGTTTACCCTGACCAAGGACTTTGTGAGGCTCATGCTCTGCCAGGGAGGAGGGGAAGCCGGGAGGAAGCAGAGACGGGGCGCCTGACCCGGGCTAGCCGGGGAGGTATTCCATACCACAGCACGCCATGCCCGGGGTGGGGGGTAACTGGGAGTTACCCGGAAGGACACGGGCTTCCGGGTGGAACTCGCTTTCTTGGCCGGTGGTATCGTCTTCTCTTCCCTTGTTATTTTCCCTTATCATTGTTTTAGCTGATAGTAGCGGTGGTGATTTGTTGCTGGACTGTTCCTGTCTCAACCCGTAGGAGTTGCACTCTCTCGATCCTCCTCCCCGTTCCTCCGGGAGTGGGGAAGGGGAGAGCCCCGGTGCGGGGGGGGGGGGGGGGGGGAGACGGACACGGACCTCGATTGTTGTCAGCTCGGCACCACTCACTGGGAGTGAGTGAACAAGTTACCTGACTGGGTTTAAACCACGACAGTTCTTATTGGCGCCCAACGTGGGGCACGAGGGGTTGAGATAAGAACAGATCTGACTGGATTGATAGTCACTCGTCACAATGCTGATTTATTGGCTCTCAAGGTTTTTCCTCTTGATCTCACAGTTTCAGTATATTGTATCTTAGTTACCCCCCCACCCGTGAGGTGGAAGGGGGAATTGACAAAGCAATTGCAAGAGAGAAAAAGTCCCTCAGCCTTTGGAGGAGGCTCTTGGCAGCTGTGAAAGAAAGGTTTCCATACAAGGACGATGTTACGAGTCGTTCGGCCAAGTGGACTACTATAGACAAAGGCATCAAGTCTCTGAGGGAATCGGCCATTGTAGAGATGATCTATCACATCAAGCCGAATAACGGGGATACACCTATAGATCCAGATGAAGTTGAATGTACACGACCCATGTGGCGAAAACTTACACGGAATGCACCGTCATCATATGCCCATTCATTAGCAACAGTGACCTGGAATGACATAGTACCACCAACAGTGGATGAAATGGTTCATAAACTCCGAGAGTTCGAAGACAATCTCACTCCTTCCATCATCTCAGCTGTGAAAAAACTGTCCCAGGACCTCGACAAATTGAGGGACGATCTATCTGATTTATCCAGCTCCTCACGTGTACCAACACACGTCTCAGCTATTAACAAAAGACGTCCTATTGCTCAAGAGAGGAGATACAGAAGGTATACGCCACGGGGTACCCTATGGTTTTACCTGCTGGATCACGGAGAAGACATGACAAAGTGGGATGGAAAACCTACTTCAGCTTTGGAGGAACGGGTGAGTGAACTGAAGAGGGGAGCAAGGGCCAAGACTGATCGTCCCATGAGAGCTACGGCTTCAGTCTCTGGTGAGCAGTTTCCCAGATGGAGTGGAAGAGCTGATTTTACTCCAGCTCCTGTGATAATGAAGAATAATCCCTTTCACCACGACTTAAGTGTCCAATGCTGTGACGACCATTAGAGGGGCCCTGCCTCCAGCCAGGTGGAGGTAGGGGACAATCGGATTTACTGGACTGTGTGGATCAGATGGCCTGGCACATCAGTCCCACAGAAGTATAAGGCTCTAGTAGATACCGGTGCACAGTGTACCCTGATGCCATCAAGCTGTCAAGGGGTGGAACCCATCTATATTTCTGGAGTAACAGGAGGATCCCAAGAGTTGACTGTGCTGGAGGCTGAAAGCTGGACAGCCATGAGTGGCAGGGTGTGTGGGATAGTATGGGCAAGTATCTAGGTCAGTGGGCCCCTCCAGTACCTTGGAATTTCACTACCGAACAACTGCAAAATCCAGAAGAATTAGTAAAACACTTAAATGAGGTGTGTGGTCATTCTGGCCATACCAGAGATGGACAAATCACGGCAACGTGCTGGGGCTTGGCCTATGCTTACAGGGCCTTGTTCAACACTATCCAGCACCTTCAAAAGGAAAAGAATGTTGGTGGATTTGAGGGCAAAGTGACAGTCGCTACTCAAACTTTGGCTGCAATGAACTGCGCAGCTACCCCAGTGGCAAGCACAGCAGCTGCTCGAACTTCAACTGCAACAGACAGCACAGTTACCCCAGCTCCAAGCACAGCAGCTACACCACCCCCAGCAACAAGTACAGTCGCTACTCAAACCACAGTGATAATCACTGCAGCCAAACCAGAGGACCAATTCGTACCAATATCAGTTGCCCCTGTACGCAAGAGAACAAGCAAAAAGGAGGCAAAAAGGGTGAAGCGAGATGAAGAACCAATGAATTCACCACCCGGTCCAGAATCTGATCAGGAGTCATCATCACATGACGAAGATGAAGAAGAAGAGGTAACTTCTCGACCTCGGACCTCAACCGAGACTCCCTGATTCCCATCCATCAGTTGATCCGTAGACTGGAGAGTCAGGGGTGATCAGCAGGACCCGCTCACCCTTCAATGGCCCCTATAGCCAGTGCGAAAGTCTAATGGAGAACGGAGACTAACAGTAGACTATCGTGGCCTGAATGAAGTCACACCACCATTGAGTGCTGCCGTACCGGACATGCTAGAGCTTCAGTATGAACTAGAGTCAAAGGCAGCCAAGTGGTATGCCACGATTGATATTGCCAATGCATTTTTCTCAATTTTCTCAGTAAGAACTGTCGTGGTTTAAACCCAGTCAGGTAACTTGTTCACTCACTCCCAGTGAGTGGTGCCGAGCTGACAACAATCGAGGTCTGTGTCCGTCTCCCCCCCCCCCCCCCCCCCCGCACCGGGGCTCTCCCCTTCCCCGCTCCCGGAGGAACGGGGAGGAGGATCGAGAGAGTGCAACTCCCACGGGTTGAGACAAGAACAGTCCAGCAACAAATCACCACCGCTACTATCAGCTAAAACAATGATAAGGGAAAATAACAAGGGAAGAGAATACGATACCACCGGCCAAGAAAGCGAGTTCCACCCGGAAGCCCGTGTCCTTCCGGGTAACTCCCAGTTACCCCCCCACCCCGGGCATGACATGCTGTGGTATGGAATACCTCCCCGGCTATCCTGGGTCAGGCGCCCCGTCTCTGCTTCCTCACGGCTTCCCCTCCTCCCTGGCAGAGCATGAGCCTCACAAAGTCCTTGGTCAGGGTAAACATCACTTAGCAACAACCGAAAACATCGGCTTCACCAACACTGTTCTCAAGCTAGAAGTCAAAACACAGCACTGCACCAGTTAACACAAAGGAAAAACATGACTGCTACTGCTGAACCCAGGACAAGATATCACTGTGGTCTGTTAGTAATTTGAGGACTGGGCTGTTTTGAACTTTGAAGGTTCTGGTCTTTGTTAAGACACTCTTCATAGGTATGTGAAATACTGGCAGTTCCAACCTCAATTAAACGGTCAGAGACAGATAACAGTAAGAAAAAATGCAAGACATCCACCATTCATAGCGTTATTTGAAGTGCCCTACAAAGAAAATAAAATCTCATGCAGAGTGAGAGACTTAATGTACTTCTTGAGAATTTCTTCCAAAGCTGATTCACATAAGGTCACATTACCCCATTTAGCTTCAGAAACTGGGATTGACTCAATTTTCCTTTTGGAGGCGGTCTTCCAGTTGAGAAACTAGTGATGTAATATACTTAACTGATACACATTTAAAAAGTTTATGCCTTCAAAAGAGGAGCTAACTTAAAATACAAGTAAATAAAAAAAAAAGTTTAATTCATTTCATTAAGAATCGCCACCACTGTCAGATCTCTTACCTGAATAAATTTTTGGCATTGGGTTTTTGTTTGGTTTGGTATTTTTTTTTTCTCTACAGTTTAATGAACTTATTCATTTTGCAGTCACCAAACAGCCTTTCCTTACAGGAAAACACAAGAGGAAATCCAATGTGTATAATGAAAACAGGGAGATATTTTCCCATAAAATCAAATTTTCAAATTTCAATACCTGATTTTTGCTATGGCACTGCCTATTAAACTGGTGGATTTTTTTTAATTAAAGAAAAAAAAATCACTTCTGTCTAGCCCTATGTTAGCAGAGAAACCAGAAGGTGGATTGCAGAAGGAAAGATTTATAACTAACTGGATGGATCAGTATCGTTAATAACATATTCCCTTCAGACCTCTTTTATGATTTCAAACCACAGATTTTCATGCAGAACCATGAAGCTTTGGATAAGTAAGCAAGGTGCATAATTTCAAAATCTGTATGACAACATGCTTGAGAAGATAAAAACATCACTATTTTTAAAATCTAGGCTTTTTTCAAATGTGGAAAAAATCTATCATGTCAAATAATCATGTCTGTACAAGAAACATTACATCAATATATTTAGAATTAGCACTACTGTGGATTCTGGAACAACTTAGTACCTGTAACCTAAAGAACGTACTGTGTGCTACTCCACATTGAGAAGCTGTTGTCTCTAAGACATTAGGAGGTGACTTCCTCAGCTACAGTGAAAGGTGCAGTATGACATAATTATCATTGATGTCCAACCAGCACTGACATTTTTTCACAGATACTCTTCTCTTCCTGACACTCTAGTGTCAGGCCACCTACTTGAGGCACCTGCTAAGCCCTTCTCTCTGGTGGGTTACGAAATGTCTGAGCTCAACTGACTGTTACCTCTTTTTCCACCTGCAAATTGTGTGCAAGTAGGATATAAAGACCTTGGAGTGGAATTTCCAGACATTCGGTTGTTTGGCTGAAGTGTCAGTTAAGACCAATCTACGAAAGTCCGTAAGTCCCTCCCATGCCCACCAGGCATGGGCAGAGCACTTGTATGGCATACATGGTCTGTGCAAGAGAAACAGTGTTTACAGGATGTAACCCACTGTGCATGCATAGGCCATCAGTCAGCAATGTGAGCTGCAGGTCTGGGACATCACATATTCATCAGGTGTGCCTAATCCCCTGCCTTTCCCAAGAGTGTTGTTTCCTCCTACAGACCTACTACAACATTTGGGAAAAGGAAAACTGAAAAAAAAACAACCAAACCCCACATTGCTCCACTTGCACATTCTCGTCATCCCTACTCTCTATTTAGACTGTGACCTTTCCCATGAAGAGACCGTCACCTGAGTCTTATGTATGTGCAGGGACTCCATTATTCACAGCTACTACCATGCTGCAGTCCTCTTCGCAGCACCAGCCTAGGTCGTTTCTCCACGTGGGATACAATGCGGTCCTGCAAAGACAAGTTTTAAGAGAGGAGGCTGAAAACAAACAAAACACACAACGAGATTTTACTGTACTTCCAGACGAAGGTCTGTGAAAAGCAGAGGCTTTTCGTTTGCCCGAGAAGGCAGGGCCGACACTGTGCTCCCCTGAGGGTGGAGAAGCTCCCGAGAGCACTCTAAACCCTGACTCACCTTCGCGGAGACTGCCGCGTCCCATCCTTACACACCATGGAGGGTGCTGGGTGGTGCTGGGTTAGGTACACCTGCGTGCTGACAGCGGGAATACTGGGTGTCTAATACAGTTCCAGAATTCAGAAATAGGACCTGATTTATCCTTAAAAAACACGGAGTTAGCCGTGGCATGGCTAATGGGTTAATCACATTTTAAAGGCAGAGAGTAAAAAAACAACGTCCAAGGCACTGTTCAACACGCACGGCGGCGGTTGTTATTCCTGTTAGTGGGTGTGTGTTGCCGAGGCTGCAAACTCAGCACGTCTCTGGGGAGCACTGGGAAAGAAGCGCCAGGCCGGGCAGAAAAGCCGCAGACAGAGCGGCCGGGGGTGGGGAGCAGCGGAAGACCGTGGAACCCCAGCACAGGGACCGACCGCGGGATACGAGAGAGGCGGACACACGCCTACGGCCGGCGCCCGGAAAAGGGAAGCAGAAGCTGCCGACGCCACGCGCGGTGGCGCTACCGCGGCAGGAGGAGATGCCCCGGGACGGGCCTCCCTGCTGCTCCCGCCTCCCGCGGGAGAGGAACGGAACGGGGCGGGGCGGTCGGGCTCGCCATGGTGCTGGTGGTAGTGATGGGCGTGAGCGGCGCGGGGAAGTAGGTATCGGGCAGGCGGCGGAGGGGGGTGGTGCTGAGGCTCCGGCCTGTCCGTGCCGAGGTTTTGCGCTCGGCCCCGGGGGGAGCTCTGACCGAGTCTTTGTGCTTCCCTGCAGGACCACGGTTGGGTCGCGGCTGGCAGCGAAGGTACGGCGGCGCCACGCCGCCGGTGTGCGCCTCTGTCAGCGTCGCTCGAAGGGAAGCGCACACACCCGCCCTGTCTTTATCCCCTGCACGGCTCGGCCCAGCACGGTTCTGCTCGGTGGGACGCGGCCTCAGGCCGGGCTGGGTTCGCCCGCAGGTGGTGGTGTAGCGTGGCGGAAGTCGTCCCTTTTCATGAGCGCCGTGACATAAGTGGTGATTCATGCCGTGGTGTAACAGGCCTGTAACTGCTAAGGTGTTATCTTTGTAAATCCTGGGTCCTTGTTAGCTCAGCTGGCTTGGCTGAATGATCCCTCTTTATGTTTATGTTCTCGTAGCTGGGGTGGAAATTCTATGATGCAGACGATTATCATTCTACAGAGAATAAAAAGAAGATGGCAGAAGGGATAGCACTAAATGATGAGGTACGATGTACAAACCTTGAAAGAACCATCATCGGCATATTTATCTTTGCAACCTCAGGCACCTCACGTTAAATCAGGTTGTGCTTCATGTAGGCTTGGCTGGCTGTAAACACAAGCTGAGTTCGTATGTCTGCAGTTGGTGAGAGATGGAGGCTTCTTGAGTTACAAAGTATTCTGCATCAAAAAGCTTGCAAAGTATTCTGCATCAAAAAGTCAGGGTGTGCTTGGTAGCTTGCAAGGAGTTTGCTGCTGATACTGGATGTGTCAGAAATCTCTCCCTCTACATCAATATGCAGAATTGCAGCTTTAGGTTACATGCTGTTTCCTTGAGTTAAATAGATACCAGACAGACAGATATCTCTACTGAAGTACGTCATCAATTTCTGTTACTGCAGTGAGTACTCAACAGCCTTCTGTTTGACAAGCTGCTACTTGACATGTGCCTCCTTCCCTTCAGCCTGTTGTTCATCCTAAGCATGAAAAACTATCAAGTTTAGTTTTTCAATACTTAGGAATTCAGAGACTTGAGTAAATTAGAAAAGTTACGAGATGACACCTCTTGAACTTTCCTTGGGAAATGTCGGGAAACATAAAGCTGAATTAGGAAGTCCTGTAGAGCACTCTATAGGCTGAAAAAAAACACTCCTGATTCTTGTTAAAAAAATCTAATCGTTCACTAGTGGTTAGAAGTACATATAAGCCAGTATCTTGTCTAAAGCAACATTGCACAGTTGAACTACTAATCCATAGGTGTATGGTGCCCAGCAAGAGGGAAACATGGCTTCTCAAACACTAGAGATGCAAAACTGGGAGGGCCACCTGGAATGCCAGTGGAGTTACTCTGTACTAACAAGAAATGGTTGCATTTATTTGTCCATGTTACCACTTGTGCTCACCCAGCAGTAACAGCATTGAAAGATGAAATGGGAGCAGTTGTTTAGTGCTCAGTAGGTATCACAGAAGTTTGGGGGACCTTAAAATTTAAAGCAAGATTATAATGAGAAGCTGATCAATCACTTGCATTGTGTTTGCGTAACTACTGAGCAAAAGTGTTGCAAAATTCTGGCTATGATTACATTTATTTGTCATTGCTGTTGACATAAAAATGGTAAGTGCTTGCAGGTAAGTAAATTTAGATCTCTCTGTTCCTGAAAACCTGAACTTTGATCCAAAGCATTATAATGAAAAAGAACAATTTAGGCTGTACATTTGAATTGTGTAATAGAAGCAGGAAAGAAGTTGACTGTCCTTCAAAGGCTCACAAGGTGCATGCTATATGTGAATACATATTACTTCCATCAGATACTTGTAGGTATCTGTAATGTAAGAAGTACTATTCCACTAAATATACTCTATTGATAATATGCCTAGCAGTTCTCATTGGCCTTTAGGCAGTGGTAGCAAATCTACATTAGGAAGAAAAGAGAAACAAAATTTAACTTGCCATACAGTTTTAGGCTAATGTTTGTCTCGAGTCAGATGCTATAGGTGTGAGAAGCAATTGTTGCAAATCAGTTTCATAAATAACTTCAAACCAATTTGTTTTCTTTCTAGGACAGGATTCCCTGGCTTTGTGCATTGCATGATATACTAAGGAGGTAAGAGAACATCTAGCTTTAAGGACGTTGGGCTACAGACAAAAAAAGTACCACAAGTATTTTTCCCCATTGCGTTCCAAAGCAAAAATGTGTATAGTACTGTAAACACATTCTGCAGGTAGTAAGGCCATTCTATTTTCGGTAATCTTAAGATGTCATAGTAGTTTCTGAGGGTGGGATAATCCCTGAATAATAGTGTTGGAAAAATTGTTGCCAGTGATAGTGTTTTTTTCCGCTGTATGTGAAAAATAATTTCAAGTATCCAGTTCAGTAGTAAGCCTGACATTAGATTCTTACAAAGGATCAGAATACACCAACAATGCCAGTAGGATAAAATTTTGTAAACTATTGTTATTGCAAATAAGATACTGTGTCAGATTTGTTTGACACCATCTGTCATAGGATCCTCATTGAGAAGCTGATGGAAATAAGGACTGGATGAGGATGAAAACTGAACAGTCAGGGCCAGAGGGTGGTGATCAGTGGCACAAAGTCTAGCTGGAGGCCAGTCACTTACAGTGTACCCCAGGGGTCCAACCCTTTTTAACATCTTCATTAATGATGGGGGTGATGGGACAGAGCATTCCCTCAGCAAGTCTGCAGATGACACCAAACTGGGAGGAGTGGCTCCAGAGTGACCTTTGACAGGCTGTAGTTTGGAACCTTGTGCAGTTTAAGAAGTGCAAATTCCTGCCCTGGGCACCAGTAGACACTGGAGGGCACCTGGCTGGAAAGCCACTTTGCAGAAAAGGACCTGGGGGCACCATAGTGGCCATTCAAGCTGAAAATGAGCTAGCAGTGTGCTCCTTTGGCAAGGCAGGTCAGCGCTACCCTGGGCTGTATTATGCAAAGTATTGCCAGCAGGTCAAGAGAGGTGAAACTTCCCCTTTCATCAGCAATGGTGAGGCCACACCTGGAGTGCTGTGTCTG
The DNA here is from genome assembly GCF_028554395.1 of Pezoporus wallicus. Classification (NCBI taxonomy): domain Eukaryota; kingdom Metazoa; phylum Chordata; class Aves; order Psittaciformes; family Psittacidae; genus Pezoporus; species Pezoporus wallicus. The sequence goes on along the minus strand of NW_026642992.1, from coordinate 317,240 downwards.
TTTCTGGGCTCCTCATTGTAGTAAGAGATACAGGCATACTGGATAGCATCCAACAAAGGGCCGTGTAGATCATGAACAGACTGGAGCATCTCCTGGATGGCGAAAGGCTGGGTGAGCAGATACTCTTCAGCCTGGCTTTACGCAGTGGCTGTTGCTTGAGCGCATCAGGTGAGTGTCCTGCATAAGAGCATGGGTTAACTCACTGAGAAATTTGGGTTGTTATGCTGGATCCATTGCTTTATGTTACGTGATGTCGTACTTGGCTGAACCGAGGACACCTGCTAGCCCAAGGCCACTGCCCAACTTCAGAAACTTGCAAAATCAAGTATACTTCAAAAGAACCTAATGCCAGTGTTTAATTACAAGTACTTCTAAGTAACTGAGGCTAGCATTGGCTCACCTAGGTGGTAACAGTAGGTATTTTAAATTCTTGTTTCCCTGTGAACCAAAATACAATCATGTCGTGGTTTAAACCTTAGCCAGACAGCTTGTTCACTCACTCCCAGTGAGTGGTGCTGGGCTGAGAGCAATCGAGGGCCCCCTCTCCCCGGGTCTCTCCCCTTCCCCGCTCCCGGAGGAACGGGGAGGAGGATCGAAAGAGTGCAACTCCCACGGGTTGAGACAAGAACAGTCCAGCCGCCAGTGTAGAACACAAATCACCACCGCTACCACCAGCGACAACAATGATAAGAGAAAATAACAAAGGAAGAGAATACAATGCCACCGGCCAAGAAACCAGTCCAACCCAGAAGCCTGTGTCCTTCTGGGTAACTCCCAGTTACCTCCTGGGCATGACGTGCTGTGGTATGGAATACCTCTTTGGCTAGCCTGGGTCAGGCGCCCCGTCTCTGCTTCCTCACAGCTTCCCCTCCTCCCTGGCAGAGCATGAGCCTCACAAAGTAAACATCACTTAGCAACAATCAAAAACATTGGTATCACCAGCACTGTTCCCAGGCTGGAAGTCAAAACACAGCACTGCACCAGCTACCACGAAGGAGAAACATGACTGCTACTGCTGAACCCAGGACATTATCTACCCCTTATTCCATACCATTCACGTCATGCTCAGATCCCACATTTTCAATACACCATCACTCTCCCACATATATACATCCATATACACACAGACCAAGAGAAAGAGATCATTTTCTTAGTGCATGGACCAATTCCTATAATGCTGCCAAGTCCATTCAGTCCATGATGTCAGGTTCCATCTCTTGTAACAATCTTTCAGGGCAGGAAAGGCTGTGTGCAGTATTGGATCGTTGCCTGCTGATGCTGGTCGTTCCTTTACTGCGGAACTCATCCGGTTCTATCAAAGTTCATTCTCTGTTGGGATGATGGCTGGAGGGAAGTCAGGGCCAGTCGCTGGTGACCTGGAGACATCTAGTTGATGGGCTATGAAAGTATTACACAGCAGGCAACAGCATACAATTAAGTTCATTGGCTGTTTTCCCCTAAAATCAAATCCCCTTGAGGTATACATCGGACTTCCCCATCTTCCCGCATTGCCCACCAAGTATATCCAGGTCCCTGAGCAAAAGCAATCCCACGAGTGGGTTTGCCTTTACCTGAAGCAGGAATTACCCAGACTGTCTTCCCCAGCAAATTCTTCATATGCACCACGGGAACTTTGTCCCCCTCTACAATATGTAAAAGTTCTGACTGGGCTGGGCCAGCCCTGTTGGCAGATCCTCTGGTGTTGACCAACCAGGTGGCCTTTGGTAAGTGTGTATCCCAATGCTTGAAAGTTCTGCCACCCATTGCTCTCAGTGTAGTTTTTAACAGCCCATTGTACCGTTCGATTTTCCCAGAGGCTGGTGCATGGTAGGGGATGTGATATACCCGCTCAATGCCATGCTCTTTGGCCCAAATATCTATAAGGTTATTCCGGAAATGAGTCCCATTGTCTGACTCAATTCTCTCTGGGGTGCCGTGTCGCCACAAAATCTGTTTCTCAAGGCCCAGGATAGTGTTCCGGGCAGTGGCATGGGGCACAGCGTATGTTTCCAGCCACCCGGTGGTTGCTTCCACCATGGTAAGCACATGGCGCTTGCCTTGGCGGGTTGGTGGCAGTGTGATATAGTCAATCTGCCAGGCTTCCCCATATTTATACTTCAGCCATCGTCCTCCATACCAAAGAGGCTTTAACCGCTTGGCTTGTTTAATTGCAGCACATGTTTCACACTCATGAATAACCTGGGCAATAGTGTCCATTGTTAAGTCCACCCCTCGATCATGAGCCCATCTATATGTTGCATCTCTGCCCTGATGGCCTGAAGTGTCATGGGCCCACCGGGCCAAAAATAATTCACCTTTATGTTGCCAATCTAAGTCCATCTGAGCCACTTCAATCTTAGCCCCTTTATCCACTTGTTGGTTGTTCTGGTGTTCCTCAGTGGCCCGACTCTTGGGCACATGGGCATCTACATGGCATACCTTCACCACCAGGTTCTGCACCCTGGCAGCAATATCTTTCCACAGTGCAGCAGCCCAGATGGATTTACCTCTGCGTTGGCAGTTGCTCTGCGTCCATTGCTGCAACCACCCCCACAGGGCATTTGCCACCATCCATGAGTCAGTATAGAGATAAAGTACTGGCCACTTTTCTCATTCAGCAATGTCCAGGGCCAGCTGGATGGCTTTCACCTCAGCAAATTGACTCGATTCACCCTCTCCTTCAGCAGTTTCTGCAACTTGTCGTCCAGGACTCCATACAGCTGCCTTCCATCTCTGATTCTTTCCCACAATACGGCAAGAGCCATCAGTAAACAAGGCATACTGCTTTTCACTTTCTGACAGTTTATTATATGGTGGGGCCTCTTCAGCACGCACCGCCTCCTCCTCTGGTGACATTCTGGAATCTTTGCCCTCTGGCCAGTCCATGATGACTTCTAGAATGCCTGGACAACTGGGATTCCCTGTTCGAGCTCGTTGTGTAATTAGTGCAGCCCATTTACTCCAAGCAGCATCAGTTGCATGATGTGTAGAGGAGACACTGCCTTTGAACATCCAGCCCAGCACAGGCAACCGGGGTGCCAGGAGGAGCTGTGCTTCAGCGCCAGTCACTTCCGAAGGAGCTCGAACCCCTTCATAGGCTGCCCGTATCTCCTTCTCAGTTGGGGTATAGCTGGCCTCAGATCCTTTATATCCCCGACTCCAAAAGCCGAGGGGTCGACCTCGAGTCTCCCCTGGAGCTTTCTGCCAGAGGCTCCAGGTAGGACCGTTCTCCCCAGCTGCAGTGTACAGTACATTTTTTACATCTGGTCCGGTCCGGACTGGTCCAAGGGCTACTGCATGAACTATCTCGCGTTTAATTTGCTCAAAGGCTTGTTGCTGCTCAGGGCCCCATTTAAAATCATTCTTCTTCCGGGTCACATGATAGAGAGGGCTTATCGAACTGTAATCTGGGATGTGCATTCTCCAGAACCCCACAGCACCCAAGAAAGCTTGCGTTTCTTTCTTATTAGTTGGTGGAGACATTGCTGTTACCTTGTTGATCACATCTGTGGGGATCTGTCTACGTCCATCTTGCCATTGTATTCCCCAAAATTGAATCTCCTGTGCAGGTCCCTTGACCTTACTCCGTTTTATGGCAAAACCGGCTTTCAGCAGGATTTGGATTATTTTCCTCCCTTTCTCAAAGACTTCTTCCGCTGTACCGCCCCACACAATAATGTCATCAATGTATTGCAGGTGTTCTGGAGCTTGCCCCTGTTCCAGTGCAGTCTGGATCAGTCCGTGGCAAATGGTAGGGCTGTGTTTCCACCCCTGGGGCAGTCAGTTCCAAGTGAACTGGACACCCCTCCAAGTAAAAGCAAACTGTGGCCTGCACTCTGCTGCCAAAGGAATTGAGTAAAATGCATTGGCAATATCAATCGTGGCATACCACTTGGCTGCCTTTGACTCTAGTTCATACTGAAGTTCTAGCATGTCCGGTACGGCAGCACTCAATGGTGGTGTGACTTCATTCAGCCACGATAGTCTACTGTTAGTCTCCATTCTCCATTAGACTTTCGCACTGGCCATGTGGGGCTATTGAAGGGCGAGCGGGTCCTGCTGATCACTCCCTGGCTCTCCAGTCCACGGATCAGCTGATGGGTGGGAATCAGGGAGTCTCGGTTGGTGCGATATTGCCGCCGGTGCACTGTTGTGGTCGCAATTGGCACTTGTTCTTCGACCTTCAGCAACCCCACAACAGAAGGATCCTCTGAGAGACCAGGCAAGGTGGACAGCTGCTCAATTTCCTCAGTCTCCAAAGCAGCAATACCAAAAGCCCACCGGTACCCTTTTGGGTCTTTGAAGTACCCTCTCTTGAGGTAGTCTATGCCGAGGATGCATGGAGCCTCTGGACCAGTCACAATAGGGTGCTTTTGCCATTCCCTCCCAGTCAGGCTGATTTCAGCCCCCAGCACAGTCAACTCTTGGGATCCTCCTGTCACTCCAGAAATATAGATGGGTTCCACCCCTTGACAGCTTGATGGCATCAGGGTACACTGTGCACCGGTATCTACTAGAGCCTTATACTTCTGTGGGACTGATGTGCCAGGCCATCTGATCCACACAGTCCAGTAAATCCGATTGTCCCCTACCTCCACCTGGCTGGAGGCAGGGCCCCTCTAATGGTCGTCACAGCGTTGGACACTTAAGTCGTGGTAAAAGGGATTATTCTTTGTTATCACAGGAGCTGGAGTAAAATCAGCTCTTCCACTCCATCTGGGAAACTTCTCACCAGAGACTGAAGCCGTAGCTCTCATGGGACGATCAGTCTTGGCCCTTGCTCCCCTCTTCAGTGCACTCACCCGTTCCTCCAAAGCTGAGGTAGGTTTTCCATCCCACTTTCTCATGTCTTCTCCATGATCCAGCCGGTAAAACCATAGGGTAGCCTGTGGCGTATACCTCCTCTATCTCCTCTCTCGAACAATAGGATGCCTTTTGTTAATAGCTGAGACGTGTGTTGGTACACGTGAGGAGCTGGATAAATCAGATAGATCGTCCCTCAATTTGTCGAGGTCCTGGGACAGTTTTTCCACAGATGATGGAAGGGGTGAGATTGTCTTCGAACTCTCGGAGTTTATGAACCATTTCATTCACTGTTAGTGGTACTATGTCATTCCAGGTTACTGTTGCCAATGAATGGGCATATGATGACGGTGCATTCCGTGTAAGTTTTCGCCACATGGGTCGTGTACATTCAACTTCATCTGGATCTATAGGTGTATCCCCGTTATTCGGCTTGATGTGATAGAGCATCTCTACGATGGCCGATTCCCTCAGAGACTGGATGCCTTTGTCTATAGTAGTCCACTTGGCCGAACAACTCGTAACATCGTCCTTGTACGGAAACCTTTCTTTCACAGCTGCCAAGAGCCTCCTCCAAAGGCTGAGGGACTTTTTCTCTCTTGCGATTGCTTTGTCAATTCCCCCTTCTCTAGCAAGTGATCCCAGCTGCTTGGCTTCTGTACCTTCTAGTTCGTGACCATCAGCCCCATTGTCCCAGCATCGGAGTAACCAGGTGATGATGTGCTTCCCTGGTTGACGGGTAAAATCTTTTCGCATATTCCGCAGCTCGGTTGAGGTCCGAGGTCGAGAAGTTACCTCTTCTTCTTCTTCTTCGTCATGTGATGATGACTCCTGATCAGATTCTGGACCGGGTGGTGAATTCATTGGTTCTTCATCTTGCTTCACCCTTCTTGCCTCTTTTTTGCTTGTTCTCTTGCGTACAGGGGCAACCGATATTGGTACGAATTGGTCCTCTGGTTTGGCTGCAGTGATTATCACTGTGGTTTCAGTAGCGACTGTACTTGTTGCTGGGGGTGGTGTAGCTGCTGTGCTTGGAGCTGGGGTAACCGCGCTGTCTGTTGCTTTGCCCTCAGATTCGCCGACATTCTTTTCCTTTTGAAGGTGCTGGATAGTGTTGCACAAGGCCCTGTAAGCATAGGCCAAGCCCCAGCACGTTGCCGTGATTTGTCCATCTCTGGTATGGCCAGAATGACCACACACCTCATTTAAGTGTTTTACTAATTCTTCTGGATTTTGCAGTTGTTCGGTGGTGAAATTCCAAGGTACTGGAGGGGCCCACTGACCTAGATACTTGCCCATACTATCCCACCCTGCCACTCATGACTGTCCAGCCTCAGGTAAAATCTCTCGGTCCTCCTACATCGTCGTTTGACCCCAGACAAGACCCAAACCTGAATCTGCTTAACTCTTGAAATCAGTCATGGTCAAAACACACTCTGTATGTGTGCTAGCATGGTGATTCCCATCACGATCAGCAAACAAGACTCAACAGCATTAAAAGGCCATTCAAAAACTTCAAAACTCTCAAATGTAAATGGTCTGGGGGGAGGACTGGGAGGGTAAAAGGATGTCTCCTTCACAGGTTGAGCACCTGAGAAGGAGAAAAAAGATGTGTAATTGCTAAGCACTTCTATTATATACCTCCCAAAGTATAAAGGTTGTGACCACACTGGGAACATAAGCCAGATCAGTTTCATGATCAATGATTCTATTGTATTACAAATCATTACCATAAAGTACAATGAGAGAAAAACCTTAGCCCAAGCCCCACACTTGAAAAACACTAATACAGCAAATACCGGATGGACATAAGATACGATATACTGCAACTGTGAGATCAAGAGGAACAACCTTGAGAGCCAATAAATCAGCATTGTGACGAGTGACTATTAATCCGGTCAGATCTGTTATTATCTCAATTCCTCGAGCCCCACGTTGGGCGCCAAAAGAACTGTCGTGGTTTAAACTCTAGCCAGACAGCTTGTTCACTCACTCCCAGTGAGTGGTGCCGGGCTGAGAGCAATCGAGGGCCCCCCTTCCCCGGGTCTCTCCCCTTCCCTGCTCCCGGAGGAACGGGGAGGAGGATCGAAAGAGTGCAACTCCCACGGGTTGAGACAAGAACAGTCCAGCAACCAATGTACAACACAAATCAGCACCGCTACCACCAATGACAACAATGATAAGGGAAAATAACAAGGGAAGAGAATACGATACCACCGGCCAAGAAATGAGTCCCACCCAGAAGCCCGTGTCCTTCTGGGTAAAACTCAGAGTTACCCCCCACCCCGGGCATGACGTGCTGTGGTATGGAATACCTCCTTGGATGGCCTGGGTCAGGCGCCCCATCTCTGCTTCCCCACGGCTTCCCCTCCTCCCTGGCAGAGCATGAGCCTCACAGAGTCCTTGGTCAGTGTAAACATCACTTAGCAACAACCAAAAACATCGGTATCACCAGCACTGTTCCCAGGCTGGAAGTCAAAACACAGCACTGCACCAGCTACCACAGTTTGCTGATGACACTAAGCTGGGAGGAGTGGCTGACACGCCAGAAGGCTGTGCTGCCATCCAGCGAGACCTGGACAGGCTGGAGAGTTGGGCAGGGAGTAACTTGATGAAATATAACAAGGGAAAGTGTAGAGTCCTGCATCTGGGCAGGAACAACCCCAGGTTCCAGTATAGGTTGGGGAACGACCTGTTAGAGAGCAGTGTAGGGGAGAGGGACCTGGGGGTCCTAGTGGACAACAGGATGACCATGAGCCAACACTGTGCCCTTGTGGCCAAGAAGGCCAATGGCATCCTGGGGTGTATTAGAAGGGGGTGGTTAGTAGGTCGAGAGAGGTCCTCCTTCCCCTCTACTCTGCCCTGGTGAGACCGCATCTGGAATATTGTGTCCAGTTCTGGGCCCCTCAGTTCAAGAAGGACAGGGAGCTGCTGGAGAGAGTCCAGCGCAGGGCAACGAAGATGATTAGGGGAGTGGAACATCTCCCTTATGAGGAAAGACTGAGGGAGCTGGGTCTTTATAGTTTGGAGAAGAGGAGACTGAGGGGTGACCTTATAAGTGTCTATCAATATATAAAGGGGGAGTGTCACGAGGATGGAGCCAGGCTCTACTCAGTGTCAAACAATGATAGGACAAGGGGTAATGGGTACAAACTGGAACACAAGAGGTTCCACTTAAACTTGAGAAGAAACTTCTTCTCAGTGAGGGTGACGGAACACTGGAACAGGCTGCCCAGGGAGGTTGTGGAGTCTCCTTCCCTGGAGACATTCAAAACCCGCCTGGACGCATTCCTGTGTAACATTATCTAGGTGTTCCTGCTCCGGCAGGGGGATTGGACTAGATGATCTTTCGAGGTCCCTTCCAATCTCTAACATACTGTGATACTGTGATACTGCTGAACCCAGGACAAATGAACATAACATGATTTTTATACAGGTTTATACCAAATTTTAACTTGATTACAGAATTTGGTTTTTTAGGCAGGGACTTGAGTCACTCTTCATAGAGACAGCTAGTTCTGGATTTGCTTTTCAGTGGAACAAACATACCCATGGTTTAGTGCTTGCTTTTAAGAAACTTTGCCAGCAAAAGGTACATATGCAAGGCATTAATTTACCTGCACCCAATCCCTTGTTTAACTTGAAGTGGGCATATATGCAGTGATGTCAATGAGCGTGGTTACAGGAAACATATTACAGTTAAATCTGAGAACAGGTTAAATCTGAAGACAGGTATTGGAAGTATACCTCCAGATGTGTGTAAGAGCAGAGCTCTATACTGTTTACCAGCCATTTACTCTCTGGACAGATTGTAATAGTTATTTTACAGAAAATGGATGGGAGTTTGCATTGATATTCAGTTGCTGCTCTTAATGAAGAAGGTCCCCAAGACTGAGGTTCTACCAGGGGGCTGGCGAGCCTGACCTAACTTTCAAATCAGGTCTTTACCTACACTGAAATTCAGTTTCAATATCCTGACAAAGTTACATTAAAAGAATGCTACTAGTCCCGAGGCTGTCCTCTGCAAGGCTGCAGGGCTCGTCTCCCTTGGTCAGCAGAACTAATGAGCTGTTTTGTTATACCACATGTGGATGTATTTATCTATTTTTTCTTTTTGATAGAGAACAGTTATCTAGACAAGATGCAGTTCTGGCCTGTTCTGCACTGAAGAAGATGTATAGGCATATATTGGTTAGTGGAGTATCTGCAATTGAAAGCAACCACCCAGAGCAACCAAGAGAAAACCCAGCACTGCGGATCCTCTTTGTTCATTTAGATGGTCCTGTAGACACCATTGCTGGCCGCCTGGAGAAACGGAGAGGACATTTTATGCCACCTGAACTTCTCAAGTCTCAGTTTGATACTCTCGAGCCTCTTCATCCACCAGAAAACTTCATCACTGTCAGTCTAGAAAAATCTCTCCCTGAAGTGGTGCTAGAGATTGAGCATGCCATTTTTTCAGGATGAAGCTTTTCTGAAGGAGTTTTCTGAATTACAGGTGCAGAAATTCCCCTAAGGCTATGAAACCATATTTTAATTATTAAATTGATTATTGAATCAAAACAACAAATCTTTCCTGATACCTGCATGGATTACTGTATCAAGAACTGGTTTATTGCTGTTCATCACAGCTCCATAGAAGACATGTAAGATGAAATTTTCAAAACCTCAGCTCTAAGCCCTTTGCCATGTGAAGTTAAAACCCTTGTTTGAGGAAGAGCCTGGTTTTGAAAGTCTTGCCAAGGGTTGCACCTGATGATTTGTTTTCTTCATTTTGATTTTTACTCTGTCAAACAGGGAGACGGGCACATCTGCTAGTAAGTGAGGAAATAATTTACGGTTTTGTTAGAAACAATGTGTTAATTTTTCTGCAAGAGACAGAAACATGCATGATGAAGTTCCATGCCAGACGCTACCTTTTTCTTACTGCCAGATTTTTGACAAGTGGTAGCTCTTCTGTGTGTGTCCTCGCTAACCTCACCAGGGCACCAGTGATGTCATCAGAGCTTTTGAGAACTTTTACTGTATGCATTTAACATCAAGCTGAACAAACGTGTGGAACAGGCAGTGGCAGTGAGGTGATACCCAAAATATAATTATATGGGAAGCTTTAGAAATAAAGAGTAAGGAGCATCATACTGGATCTGAAGTTGCATCTTTCATGTACAAAGCATACCCATTGATGAAGTGCAGTAGTCAGTCAGCCAGTGATCTAAGATATTGTGATAGATATTTCCTTCTTTTAGAAAAGGTAATGTGGTCTTCCAGTGTTGGACCTTCTCCTTCATTTCCCTTTTCTGGTGTGCTTTAATTTTCCACGTCAGCGTGTGTCCAGTCGAATGTATACTTACAGACAGATGTTCATACAACTGCTTTAAAGCTTAAGATTAAACTATTTCTAATAGACGTTCTCATCTTTTTTTTGTGATCAGAAGATTCCATACATTCAACCAGCTACATAACTCACAAAATAGAAGATTAAAATCCTTTTTTACTACCAATGTATTTTTAACAAGTTCTTTATACCCTGTTACAATGGAGGTGTCTTTTTAACGTAACTTAATGAAAGCTGCAGAGGGTTTCAGTAAGAAAGATTTGAGTCACATCTGGAGTCACCCTTATGTGCTGCTGCAGATGGATTATTTTTAGTGCGTTATATGATTTGTCATTTCTAGGATGATGGATGAACTCCTTTCAAAGCAAAGTTCATGTTTCAGAGCATGCTTGGTATAATTTTTACCTGAAAAACTAGTTGAAAAATGCCTTGGTTCTCATTATGTATGAGTAGTGAGGGTTTTGTGGTTTACCAAACTACCGTCCCTAGATCAGTACAATAAACAGGAACTCTCTGGTAGAAAGTGGACATTTTTAGATACCAATTTGTGAAACACAGATATTAACGCATGCACAGAAATGGTCTGTCCCTGGTTGGTTGTGACCTGGAGAGAGAATACCAGGCAGCTACAGTTTCAGTCCACTGCTACATACAGCAGCATTAAAAAAATACTTGTTCTCGGTTCCAAGCCTGTTCATTCTGAGAGCCAAGGTGCAAACTAAAGGCTCAGAGGCAAAGCTAAGTGCAAGAGACAGGTATGTCTGGCTAATTAACACCCTCCACTTTCAGAGGCTAAGCATCTCTTCAGACCGAGTGACTCGTTGGAACTATTGACAGTGTGATAGCTATGAACATCACAGTAATGGCACCCTCTTGTGGTACCTCTGTTTTAGTGAAGTCTTCATATTTTCATAATACACTGTTTTACAAACAAGGAGCTTTACTAATGTGCCCGTTATTAAATATGGATTTATACTCACTTATTTCAGACACAGTAAACTAGATGAGGACACTGTACAAGGATGGGAAAGCAGCTTTATCCTGTCATAGACAGACATTATCAGACCTTCAGATAAGTTTACTTTTTTTGAAAAGGGACATATTTTCAAGTGTGACTTCCAGGAAGGCTAGATTTATTTTCAGATCTCCTGGTCAGCGTTTATAGCACACTCACAAAGTGGCTGGCACCAACACAAAACTGTACTCGACACTTGAAACACTCTCTCTTAGAAAAGCCTGTGTAAGCGCACCTTGGATTTTTGGAAGTCTGTATAATCAGAGTAATATGTTCTCACAGGCAGTTCATGCTGCTTCAGATTAGGTTGGGATATTCCTCACTCTTTGCTCCCATGACAGGAATACTTCTTTCTCTTATCCTTTTAATATATTTGCCTTTTGCTTTCACTTAAAGCAAAATCAAGTATTTCCGCAGTTCAGATGATGCTGAAGGACAACAAAGTGGCCGTTTAAATTAACATGCCATTAATCTTGCATATGACAGGTGTAGTTTTCACTACTGCAGTGTAATACGTTAATTTGTTATGTCCTAATTAGGTGGTTCTTGAAGGCTGTAATTCCCACCTACATCCTTCCTTTGAAGGAAGACACCTCTGTACCTTCATTATTCTAACCTCCACATTAACTAGAAATTATCAAAACCTAAAGCTACTCCTATTTTGCAGACCTCCTTTCATGAGAACCTCCCTTTTTCCAGGAATGGGCAGCTGGCAGCATGTAGACGAATGCAGTAAGATGTTAAACATCCACCAGTTCTTCTCAGCTTGGTGATCTGAAGATAAAGCCAAGCATCAGCATTTCCCTCTCAGAGTCTTAGATGAAAAGGAAGCTTGCCTCTACCTTGCTCTAATCTCAGAGGGAGACAGATGCAGCCCAAAAAAACTGAAACCTGCTCCTCTCAATAAACAAGTAGAAACCAATACGCCATTACTTTCTCTGGAAAGCGGAGGTGAAATCTTCAGGAGCACAACTTCTTAGAGATGCTTTTCCCTCTACATGCTTCCTGGTTTTTATTCAGAAAAAGAAGATTGCAAAACTCTGGGAAACTTTTCATTAGCTGCACCTGATGTCCTGTTTTTGTTTTCACCAAAAAAGAACCAGGCTTGTGTAATTAGCTGGACAAACTGTTGCAGTTTACTATTTCTTAAACATTTGCCACAGTGCCAGATATCTGAACTTTACATGCTAATTCCACAGGGGTGGGCAGGAGTGTTCAGCTTATTTCCCCATTACAGGTTTCTGCTGGCCTTTTCACATGCAGGGAGTTATCCACAAGGCCCAGATCGCTGCTCACGTTCAGCTGGATATTGGCCAGCAATTGTATTGTTCATCACTTGTCTTTCTTGGTTTCTTTTCCTTTTAGTTTTATATTTTCTTCCCTTGTTATTTCCCTTTCCATTATTACTACTGGTGGTAGCAGTAGTGGTTTGTGTTGTACCTTAGTTACTGGACTGTTCTTATTGGAACTCATGGGAGCTACATTCTTTTGATTCTCCTCCCCATCCCTCTGGGAGAGGAGGGAGGAAGAAGACAGGGAGCAAGTGAGAAGCTGCATGGTTCCGAGTTACTGGCTGGGCTTAAACCATGACAGAGGGTGTTCACATGTACAGGGGAAAGAAAAGATCACAGACACAATCAGTCCCTGTCCATAAGTTTCATTTACCTGCCCTGACACAACCCTACATTTCTTTAACTTTTTTTGTTTGCTTTGAATGAATTTAACACCGTATTAGGGATGTTGCATACAGGTTAGTTGGGCACAAGTTATATTTAGCACAGAATATTTGGATGCAAGTTTTTCAGTCCATATTTTGAAATACATTTAGCAAAGGCAGCAAAAACTAAGGAGGAAACATCTGGAATTAGAAATTACTTTTTTCTGTCTCTGCTGCAAACAAAAATTACCTATGTAAGGTACACGCACTATATACCCTTCTCAAGAGTTTGTGCTAAGCAGTTTGTAACATGCTGTGCAAATACTCTCTGTTACAGCATAAGCTTTTTACAAATCTGTGAAGAAATAAAAATGTAATGTTAAATCCCAATAGCAGTATCCATTCATACATTAAACACAGGAAGGGTAAAGTCTTCTTAAATTGCACAGATTATCTCTACAGGCCAAGGAACAGATGCAGCTGCCTGCCAACACTGCTCCAAACTGGTGGCTATTTTGTTATGCAGGCAGCAACCAAAGAGAATTAGAGACCACATCCTTTACAAAACCAGCCATCTTCTTGTCACATTCCCAAATGTGTTAATTTGAATGTCTGCATCTTTCAAATGGTACCTGTCAGTTCACACTACCATGACTTTCAGATTTTTCACTTTTTTGCACCGTTACTTTCTCTAGCAGTAGACTGATGGTCAGACAAGGCAGTGTTCTATCAAACAACTTCATCCAGTGTAGGGGAAGAGAAACAGGTAGGAAAATAAAGAAACAAGCTTCAGGCACACATGCCCTTCTTCTGGTCCAAAACACAAGCAGCAGATTTCAAATACAAGTTTCTGAAGTGCTCAGAGTTAACTGTAAGACTGCTTTTCAAAGAAGAGGTAAATAATACTTCTGAAGAGAGAATTTTAAAGGACAGGAAAAGCCCCAAGGGGGAGGCTTGTACACAGCATATTTTAATATGATACTAAACCAACAAGTGTGATCTTCCTTTTATTGTTAAAGACATAATAAAGTCTATCCCACCTATAGACCTGTTTCCTGACAAGCTAAAATTCCTCCTATGCAAAAGATTCTATTTTAATTTATTTCCATTTACTTAACGCTGTATTGTGCGTCACTGCTATTTTGGGGGCTTTTATTGTTTGTGGTTTTGTTTTGTGGTTTTTTAGTTTTGTTTGTTTTGTTGGAGGTTTTGGTGGGTTTCTGTTTGTTTTGGTTTGTCATTTTTTGGTTTTCTTGGGGTCTTTTTGTTCTCCCTCCCTCTCCCCCTGGAGAAGGTAGTTTATTCCTTCCCCTCTCTCTTTTTCCTGTTATTATTGTAGTCTACTTTCACTTCAATTATTAAACTATTCTTATCTCAACCTGCGATTTTTTTTCCCCAGTTCTCCTCCTCATCCCACTGGGGAGCAGGGCAGGGAGTGACCAAGTGGCTGCATGGTGTTAGGTGGCAGATGGGGTTTCCCAACACTTCCCTCCACCTCACACTGAGTAATCTTATCCCAGAGCTGGTAAACCTTCCCAGTGTATTCCCGAAGTTTACATTCAAATGCCAACACACAGAATGGTCAGTCATCTTGAATTCTAGGTAATCATCAACTGCAAACACAAAAGATGCTTAAACATTTTAACTCCTTTATTATCTGGGCACAAGAGAAGTAACTACCAATAAACCCCCAAAAGATAAACATTTTCTTTTCACATGGTGGTTAAAAGTGATTAGAGCATCTCGTGACTGTGAATGAAAGTAGTGTTTCCAATTACAAACCAGTATGTGCTAAAATCTCAATGGAACAAGCCTTAGAAGCATTCCAGAGCACAAGGCAGTGCCCTTCTAATTCACACAATGATAAAGGTAATTCACAGTTAATGTTTGTGAATATCAAGACAATGTTACAATGCAAGTTTCTGTACAGTCAGATGTAAAGAAATAACCAGAACAGTAATTCTAGTATATTGTAACTGAACTTGCTTAAGCATTTTTGCTGAGATGGTTACCTGAAGATTCTACACCAAAAAGAAGTGTTAAAATATCCCCCTGGATTTATGCATTACTTATAATCTCATTCTATGGCAATGCATAAATCTCTAGAAATCAGCTGTTTCTGCTGTATATATTGTGTTTATACAAATTAAAGCAAAAAAGATGGTAGATTATTCAAGTGGTACAAATCTTTCAGCATTTTGCTAGCAAAAAAATACATGCCAAGATCACAATAAGCAGTATCAGTACCCACAAACTGTAGCTTCAATTATTTTCTTTCTTTTTTTAATTTGTATTCTACATAAATCACTACTGAAGGCTAATGTTTAAGTAGTAAATAAATTGGACAGTTGTAGGTCAGACAAAACTTGTTCACCTAACTATGAAAGCTGATACTGTTTAAAAAAAATCACAAATAATGCAGAATGAAACTATAATGCATGCAAAAGTGAAAATGTATTGATTCCCACTGTTTGAAGAAAACTACTGCACTCCATCTTAATATGTATCAGACTGATTTTAGTACAAGACAATCCCAAGAGTCAGGATGAAATAAAGCAAATATTTTAAAGATTTAAGAGCTGTTATCAAAAATAAATTACATTTCTTCAAGTTAAAGAAACATTGCTATGATGGCTGGGAGCCAAGCAGCCTTTCAATGGCTGCATTGATATCTCCTCCTGTTGCTATTAGCGCCTGTAAGTTTGCTTCGCGGTTCAGAAAGCCCATTGCACTCAGCTGCTCCAGTTGTTGCTGGAATCGAACTTCTGGATTTTGTAACTGCTATGAACAAAATTTCAAGATATGAACATATTTAGCAATGTATAGGATTTAAACATAGCTGGTTATGCACCACTGTCTTAACTGATTTCTGACTATAGCTTTTTCAAGATCCCAAAACTATACTATAATATAAATTCAATTCACAATTGCATAATTTTTCAACTAGTCTTGAATTTTTAGAGTACCTACATTTACACAATACTCTTGAACTGCAGGAAAAGCTGCTTGTTTGATAAAAGGGGATTATAATTAAATTGGGTAAATTTATGTCCCATTAATAGCTTTGTTAAAGATATTAACACAGGTATTTGTTAAAAATGAAACAAAGTTCAACCTTGTAGTGTGGAAGAGCAAGGATTGTGATGATGTCACTGTCAGCAATAGTGAACGTCACAGGCTTCTTCTTTTCATTGACATAAAAAACACCTCTTTTTTAATGCTCCAAGTATTGGTTGACTAAAATTACCAAAATTCTAACTGTTAGGAAGCCTCAGTCTAAGGCAAACTGACAGCTGTGCTTTATGGGATAATGCTACTCACAGAAGCTCATGGCAAAATTCTGCATGATTTCAGTAGTCTGATCCTTATTTCAGGGACCTTTTTGAATCAGAACATTGTATGAAAATAATATGCTGGAGTAATACTGAGAAGTAACTTTTTAAAAATTAATGCACTGATTTAGATACAACACAAAACTTACACAGCTACCACTAGTTCTCCTTTTGCTCTAATTCAGTAGTTTTATACATAAAAATACTACCAGTATTTTAAATATGCATACGATTCCAAATCAGTACATTGTAAAGATGTAATCTAAATTGTAAGAAATGCCCCCCCCCCCCCCCCCTTCACCTAAGCAAAACTAAATAGAACATTGACTCAATAGATTTGACAGCATAAATGAAAGTGTGTAAAAATATGGTTTCTCACACTCACACCCACCAACACTTTCTTGTTGTTTGGTAACAAAAAAAAAAGTCTGTCAGATCAGCAAGCAGAACTCATCCATCCTGTGGAAACAGATGAGAAAAAAGCAGGACTGACCCTTCCAACAGCAGCCTGCTATTACACTCGGTGTACCACAGTGTAAGGATGCTGTTTCACACAGCACTCTTGAGAGTTAACAGCATGTCTCCTTTAAAGGCAGTCTTGCTCACGTCCCTATAACTACTGGCATTCTGGAGCTCTCTGGAGACCCTTAATCCCACACAGGATGTTAACAAAATGCACTGCAGCCTTGACATACAAGATGTCAGTGAAGCCATACAACAAATTCAGGGTCCAAATAACCAGAGTGTGGCTATTCCAAAGCGTGGGCCAGAGGCTTGGTTACACCTAGAGAGTAATAGCCAGCAATAAAGACAAAGCACAGAGGAAACTGTGTTCAATATGCTTAAGCTTTTCTCCTGCCTGAGCCCACACCTCATTTGCCAGTGAACCTCATCACCTTAATCTGCCTCCATCTTTCCAAGAATTTCAGAAATTCAAGGGTATGAAGATGAGTGTATAAAAACCAGCTCTTCAGAGGACATGTTTTCCATTTTTTCCCCAGCATTTACTTGCACAGCTGCATCAGCACTTCTCAGCCTCCTCTGCTCTCCTTTGATCAGATGTAGCCATGGACCCCTCCTCTCAACTATCAGCCTCCTTTCTAGTGGTTTGCAATAATATCAGAAAACAAAAATACCTAGATTACTGACATACTTTACCTGAGCATTTGCACCAGCAAGTGCCTGCAACATTTGCTGGACAAATTGCTGGTGACCAGGTTCAGCAGTTCCTGATGCTGGATTTGTGTTTTCACTGGGAACAGAACTAGGTACAGTGGACCCTGTAGGCGCTCCAGTGCTTCCCAATCCACCTAAACCAGGATTAAATCTGCATAAATGACAAAAAAAAATACACCATTTGAATTATAAATACAAGTACTAGCTTGTCTCTTCTCATATAACCACTAAGTAAAAATTCTGCAAAAAAGGGGACAGCAATTTAAAGTGCCGAGACAAGGACCAGAGTCATCACTGTTTAGAAATGCATGACAAGTAAGAACTGGACAGATTCTAAAGCAAGTTTAGTTAAACTAAAAAAAGGCAGAAGAAGTAGTCTTTAAAAAAAAGAGAGTTGTAAATTCAGAAGACTGATTCTTACCCTGGTATAAGCCCTGGTGCTTCTGTTGCAAGTGTCTGCAAGCCCTGCTGAATCTGTAGCAGAGCCTGCATTGCTCTTGGGTTTGACATAGCTGATAATGTGTCAGGATTCTGCATCTAAGAAAAGGGGAGGAACATTAATAATCAATGTTCAAAGTTGTTAATATCTTTCTGATAACTTGAGGTCAGATAATAAGTAAATACATAGCTGGCAAAATTTACTTAAATTTTAAAGAGGAAAACATACTGGGTTCTTCAAAGAAAGCTGCTGCAACTATTTTAAGAAAATATTTAAATCACAACTTGCTGTCTACTATTTGGAGCTGTTTTACAGAAATAGTGGCCTAACAACTCTCAGAGCACTTAAGTGTCCTGACTCTTTTCTCTATTAATATTATTAATTCCAGCTGTTAGATAGCAGCACTTCTTTCCTAGTTCCAGTGGGCAACTGCCCTTTATTGAAAAAGATGCCTTCCATTACGAAGACGAACATCACATGGTTTCTGTCACCCAAACCCATAATATAAATGCCAGTAGATAAGCAAGAAAATATGAGCTGCAATACTGTTAACATTCTGAGAATACACAGACATTACCTCACCTGCCAATACTGCTAATCATCTGATCTAACATAGTGAATACAGCAGAGAATTGGCTGTGCAGATAAACCCCAAGGTAATATTGACAGAAGATACCCATAGAAAACAGACATGATTCTTACTATGTCTTCATTAGTTACCATTTATTCACAGCTTTCAAAACATGCACGTGGTTCTAGCTTCTCAGATACTACTAAATCATCACAAAGCACTGGCATTACAAAACACTACAGCCATTCACGTGGTTGAAATAATTTAAACACTTTCTTCTGAACACTGAGCTTCTGAACTTGCTACTGTAATTCATGTATGCATTAGTAGTTTTACTCACACAAGTGTTGGTATGCAATCAGATCTTGGCAACACACCTTAACTCCTATTTGCAAGGACTGCCTAATGATGAAACTCACGCACTGGATTAAGTACTACACACTGTGGCAGATACCTGGGCTGCAAGCACAGTGTTGTTAAGAAGGGAAGACAGTGGTAGGGCAGTCTTCACAGGCGAAAAACTTCAGAACCTACTTCTGAATTAGCTAATGACTTGGGTCTTCCAAGGTATGCTGCAAGATCTCTTTCACAAATACTTAAGGCAGGTTTGAAGAGGTATGAGTAAAGCATAGAAAAGCTTTATTCTAATAGTGGTAAAAGTACTAATCTTTTTAATTTGCAAAACAAGTCGTTCTCCGGCTGGTGTGCAGTAAGAACAATTACTTCTAAGCAAAGAAGCAAAAGCAAATTTAAGTGGTTGTGCTAGCAACAAACAAAAATATCCACTAGAAATCAGGTATAGGTTTTGAAAGGGATAGAAACAGTAAGAAAGAATTATCAAGAGAATCTAACTTCATGTTTAAAGCAAATGAGAATATTACAGAATCTAACTTTCAGCCAAATCAAACACAGACATCAATTTATTGAAAATACTGCTTATTGACTTGCAGATATTTATTAACAGCTAGTATTGTATCTTACTTGCTGAAGGAAAGTTGGAAGTTGTTGTCTCATTTGTTCCTGAAGGTGAGGATTTCCAGCAAACAAAGGATTATTCAACATTATCTATGGACAAAACAAAACATGACAGTTTTCTCAAAATGTTTAACTTCAAAGATCAAACAGTAAAAATCACTGCAGGGTCATTAAGACAACTACTTACATGATAATAGTTATGAAAATAACCTTACGGAACAATCATCATCTACTCCTTTGCCCAAAACTTGTTACAAACCACTAGCCTGAACACACTGCAGGTTTTTTTTGTTGTGTTTTTTGTTTGGTTAGTTGGTTGATTTTTTTTTTGCAGGGGGGGTCCCTTGTTTGCTTTGTTGTTGTTTTGGTTGGTTGGGTTTTAAGTGAATGAATTGCCAGATACTTGCCAAGACAACCTCACTTCTATTACATGAAAATACTTTTCTGCTCAGCCTCCTCTACAGATTTAAGCAATAATATCTCTGTAAATATCACCTGAAGTCAAGCATATTTTCCAAATTGGTAATACAGAAGAGCTAACTTTTTTAATCTCAGTTCACAATTTTACTTTGGATATTAAAGCTTTAATTTGAAAAAATCTGAAAGCACATCTACAGTATCATTCATAAGACACCATCCACACTTTTACAGTGAGCACATGTCACAAAAGAGAACTTGAAACCAGAATGACTTCTAGATGTGATACCAACTACCCTCACTTCACTTCTCCCCAGCTAGTGGGGGGTGTATATTTACCAGTAGATCTGCCTTAATCTACAACCAAAGCATTTGTTTTGTTGAAATGGTTCTTGTGCTGGGTCATAAGTTTAGGGCTGTACAAAACATACACAAAGTTACAAACTATTTTAGAAGCATGCCTGGCATGATGTCCAACTACAAGCTGACAAGTTCACTGCAACAACTGTTAAATTTACATAGGTAATAACTTCAGTGAGTTAGGAATCAATATTAAAAACTGGGTTATTCACTACAGACAATTGCTGAGATGTTAGCATAAGTATTTACTGTATCACAGAGTCAAATCCTCTCCATACTCACCCCCTCCCCCTTTTTTTTTATTTCAATACACACAATATGCATTTCGATACACCAAATGCATTTACCTGCACTGCAAGATCAGGATTCTGGCTCAATGACTGCATCATGCTTCTCATATAGGGTGCAGACAACATATTCTGCATAAGTTGTGGGTTTTCAGTTATCTGCTGTAATAAGCTCTGCATTCCTGGTGTGTTGAACATAACAGCTTAAAAAGAAAAAAAAATTTCAAGGACCACTTCAGTAAACACCCTAACAGACAAATCAGGCTTTGTTTCTAAGAGTTTTTGTTTCTAGGAGTTTTAGTCTTTGAAATGCACCTCAGGGGGGGTTCTGCTTACAGAGACACAACTGCTCCAGAAGTTAAGACAGGCTGTATCCAACAAGCAGTCATAATAAGTATTCACATTATTAGCTGTTTTTACATTTGCCTCCAAACAAGAAAAATACTAGCAGTCATTTACAGATTCCATACCTTTGTTATTTTAAGGCAAAACACAAGTACTGTTATAACTTAGTTTACCTTTCATGTTTGTTTTTCTACAGAGGACATTGATACTAGTCAAATGTTTTACAAAAGTAAATAGCAATAAAAACTCTCACTCAAACTTCTTCCTAATGAAAGGATCTTTTTATCAAACTCCCAAGCATGTGCAAATACATACAACTGCAATAATAAACACACCTCCTTGTCCCAGACTTGGTACAGTTGAGCTCCGTCCTGTACTGCCAGAGGTGCTATTTCCAGCACTGTTACTGCCACCACTCTCACCAGTGGTGCTGGTGCTTGTAGAATTCTGAGAGCTGGACTGAGGAGCCCAAGGATTTGGTAGAGGATCTCTGTTTTCTGTACGAGATGGCTGACTGTCACCTCCTGCTGGTGCATTGCTTACTAAAGAAGCAAATGGGTTACCTCCAAACTACAAAGGAAGGAAAGCAAACATGTATCATCTACTAAAGCCAGCCATTTTTATATCTGCTACAGACACCAAGTTACCTTTTCAAAATTGCACACAAAGATCAATATTGATAGATCTTGACCAGTTATACTTACAATTCTACAGTAATTAATTGTAAATATTTTGAAAAAGACACCAACATTGAGAGATACTAGCACCTTGAAAAAATTAAGTAATATTTATTCCTGGACCTCATAATTTTAAGGCAAAAATTTAAAGGTATTAAAATTTAAGTAATATGGGAATTCACTAACCTTAAACACACAAAGCAGTATATGTATTTATTTGAGCTTAGGAGAGGACAGAATTTTTTTAGATCTTTCTTCGTAAGACTAAGCCACACAGTGACTTCAAGCTTCAGTAAATGTTTTGTCAAGTAGACATTTGAAAATTGACATTACTTCCATGCTTTTGTTTTTAAGAAGTATTTAATTTCAGTGAATTTCAATGTAATCTTTTCTCACCTGTTCCTGTGCTGCATTCAACATTGGCTCCTGAATATCTGTGTACATACGTCTCAAAGCATTGTATCCACCTGGTATACTTTCAAGGTTGCTCAAGGCTCGGTCTTGGTTTCGCATCATTTCCTGCATCATTGCAGGGTTTCTAGCAAGTTCTAGTGTCTAGGGAAGTATAACATTTATTCTGTATTAATAAGAAATCCATTTTAAAGTGAAAATGTCAGCATTTGGCAGTATCTCTGTTACCGCTGTCTAACCCAGTTTGAAATTATGATTAAAGCCAAATTAAGATGTCAGCTTAGTGGGAGCCAACTGAAACTGGTATTTAGCCAGCATACTACTACAACTGTCACTATGCTGACTTGGTCAGGAAGCACTTGGTTAAACAGAAGAAAAACCTTGACTGAAGTTCTTTCTTCACCTCCTCTTTTTAACATAGCATACTCCTACCATTTCTAACATCATTACAGCAGACAGCCTGTAATACAAACTTTAAAATAACCTACATTTTCAAAAGCATCTGTTTTCTGCTACCTTCCGCTACACAGCGTATCTTGTAATCTGCCACATTTACATACCTTCTAATTTTAAAAGCACTCAAGTACCCACAGTTAGATAACATGAAAACATGTATTTGGGAGAATTTCTACTTTGGGTAAGCTCATTTTTGGCTAGAAAACAGAAGGTTTCAAGTGCACATATGGACATCCAACTCTTACCTCAGAAGACATGATTACATAGACTTTCAAGACAACACTGCAGATTTTCTGAATTATCACTCTATTTCAGACATTAGCAACTAGAAATACAAACACCAGTTGCCTACAGCAACCTTTTAGGTATTTTCTAACAAGCTTAAATACTTAAAGTTTAAGCATTCAACTAATTATGTCCAATCCCTGCTCTGTTGTTCACAGTTACAGTAAAATCAAAGGTCATGAACTTACAGAGATCCTTCTACATACCTGTCTCATTATATCTGGATTATTCAGCATGTGACTGATTTCCGGATTTCTCTGTATCAGTTGCTGCATTTGAGGGTTAGCCATAATTAACTGCCTCATCAGGTCAGGATTTGAAAGCATGCTCTGAACAAATGGATTTTCCATTATTTGAACCATCATTTCTGGGTTGGACATAAGTTGCCGTTGCATCTGACTTTGCAACTCTGAAAAGTTTGATGTGTTTAAACCCAGGCTACTCAGACCTGCCAAACCTCCAAGGCCACCTTTAAGAGGATGAAAAAAAAATACAATTGAACTTTCAGCTTCTAGTATACTTTGAATCACATCCAGGTTCTTCCTAAATACGCAATACTTGAACATGTCCCACACACTTCAAAATAATGAGAATGAATAAAAAGTCCATCTCTGCAGGGCTGTTAAGGTGTTACCCACTAAGACCTTGCTTCTTTAAATAACAATATACATTAAAAAAATCCAAACAGCATGTGAAATACAACTTGTTACAATTCTAACATCTTTTCTTCTCATTTTCCACAGCTAAGATGCTAAGGATGTTCAAGTCTGGGGACCTTAGGTGTTGTCATCCCTTCATCATCCCCACCCCGCCACCCCCACCCCCCCCGCCTTCCACCTTTCCCCAGTAACACTTTATAATGCATGTATAATAATAATTTATCTGCCACCTTTTGGTTAGATTATAACCAAGAGAGATCTCCCAATATGACTCATTCCCTAATTTAATTACAAGTACAGCACCTTTTCTTATTAATGCACACAGAACTAATTATGCTTTGAATTCCTCTCCTTTGCCAAGTCCAAACAAAGCATTTCAGAAGATACTAGTCAGTGTGAAGAACTGTCTCCACCTAAGAAAGCAACTGCTTACTATAGTCAGCTTTTCCAATTCTCTCTTCCTCACCCACTGAAAGCAAATAAGATGAAAAAGAATGAACCAAACCCCCAACTGTTATTATGAAAATTATAGATAGTATTTAAGTTAGTAAGACTGCAGTCTCTTTATTGATAAAAGACTGACCATGCTGTCAGACTTGGAGCCCAAGAAATACTGAATTTTAAGATTAGCATCAATTTTGTTGCTTCTGTACCATATCTTGACTTCATGTTACAGGTCCAGTTTCATCACTACTCTCCTCACAGCAACTTGGATGCCCTTTTAAGGAGCACGAGGATACTGGAAGGAGTTTCCTTACCCATAGTGCCAGGACATATCAGTGGCACCTTACTGCTGAAGATGAAACAGCACAAGTCTAAAGTTTGTGGTGAAACATTGAACAGGTTGCCCAGAGGAATGACAGGCCCCTCCATCCCTGGAAACAGTCATGGTCAGACTGGACTGCATTCTAAGCAACCTGATCTAGTTGAAGATGACCCTGCTCACTGCAGGGGAGCTGGATTAGATGACCTTTGAAGGTCCCTTCCAACCCAAGCCATTCTACAATTCTATAGAAAATTATAGGAACAACTTTCCTCTGATAACTTACTAATCAGAAGCCTTGCACAATCAATACTAGGAATATCTATAAACAGTTTTTTCAGTGTTGTGTTTGGTTTTTTTTTAAGTTTGTCTACGTTAGAATAAAACTTCAGAGACAATTACCTGGATCCAAGAGGAGATACCCACCATGCTACCTAACAAATATTCTTACCCAAGCCAAAAGGGTTACTATTTGTTGAAGTTGGTGTTGAGGTACTAGTACTTGATGTTGATGTGGTAGCAGTACTCCCAGCAGAGTTTGCTTGTTGAGCTGGGCGGTCTTGTGATCTATAATGCAAGTTTAAAAGTTGCAAGTTTAACAATTTGATTTAAATAATAAAATTAAATACAGGAATAGTATCATACTTCAGAATCTTAATCTACGTTTTGATTCTTCTCAAAAAAAAAAAGAAATCACACTAAAGCACACTTATCTCTAGATGGCTTCCCATAACAAATCTTTCTCAGGCATATGTAATATCAGCAATTTTTCAGAACAGTAGTTTGAAACATTAAGAAAATGGATGGGCATCACTGAAGCCATTACCACCTTCTCACCCTTTCCCTGGGACGCCCACCAAATGGAGCTTCCTCTGTCCTTACCTTGCTTTAAAGATCTTTCCCTTAATCTGCTATATTCAAATACTATTGATAACATGGCTGAGCCTTAAAGAAATAAAGCCTAACAAGATGTAATGTTGGGGTTATTTTATGCCACATCTTTAATGAGACACCTTACTGAACATGAAATTCAGTTAACATTTCATTAGAAGACAAATACCACAATCTCAATAACCTTGAAGACTTCAACAACAAGGTAAAAAATGTAGCTACAGAAAGTTAAAGCCAGCATAATTCAGTACAGGCACTGAAGTCTGCTCAAGTCATATACTTGCCAAACCTTTCTACTGCATAGGCATAAACATAGGTGCTGCCATGTAGTAAAAGAGTTTGAGGAACTGAGCTTTTGAAGAGAGGCCAGGTTAGTTTTACGCAAGAGAAAAGGCTAGTTTGAAACCCACAAAAATCTCTAATTTAGTTGAACAATCAACCTCAAATGCCTGGATTTGTAGAACTACAGCATAAAATAAAATATAGAAACTACGAATTCAGACCTCAGACAGACCCTGAGGATTTGACAGCACACTACATTTTATACCTCAGAGTACCTTTCTGCTACTGTAAGGTCCTGTGCTAATTTCACTAAAGCAAAAACCAGGGGAGAAAGGAGGAAACAAAACAAAGCAAAACAACCACCAACCCAAAAAACATGTTCTCTGACTCCAGGCTAAACAAAACCATAGACAGAAACCAAACAAACAATTAAATACTTCGCACACTTCACAAGTTCATTCACCAAAACATCAATACTAGCTTAGAAGTGGCCTGTGTGCTAGTATACCCTGCTGATTTGACCAGCATTCTTGTAAACAGGCATGCAAGTCATGCGGTATAGGATGCCATGGTACCAAATAACCCAATTCAAATTCTTATTGATGTTCTGGGTGTGAAGCAGGAGAAAGGAGCAAGTCCACAAGATTTGACAGTTCTTGTAAAACTTAAGTCCATTGTGATTCCT
Source organism: Pezoporus wallicus (assembly GCF_028554395.1). Taxonomy (NCBI): domain Eukaryota; kingdom Metazoa; phylum Chordata; class Aves; order Psittaciformes; family Psittacidae; genus Pezoporus; species Pezoporus wallicus. The sequence continues at coordinate 291,419 of NW_026642992.1, read as the reverse complement.
ATGCATTCAGTTTTAGGTATTTTTATTTTTATTCCTTTCTTGTTTACTTTCAGGTCTATCAAAACATACACAGATTCCATTGAGTCAAATCCCATTCTAGAGGAAACCTTCCAGACAGATGCTAACAATTGAGGAAAGAGAATACTTGCATACTTGGCTTTGATATAAGCTGCCATGACAAAGCATCAGGAGAAAATCTGGACTCCTGAGAACAACAAGCATTAATAGTCTAATATTAACAGCAACTGTGAACTTCAAATGCACAATGACTACCATTAGACAAGCAGCTATGATTTCAGTGAGAAAGATTACAGATGGCATACTGACTGTCAATCTTCTGCTAGAGCTATTTAGTTTCCTGTAGTCTAGAAAACACACCTTTCCTCCATAAAGTAAAATAAGCATAACACCCTATTTGGTTCTTCAACTGAGAAACTATTCTGAGGCAACTGTAGCTCTTCATGATTCATGTAAGAGACAAGAAAGGTTCTTAAAGTAGGACAGAAAAAGTAAACAAGACCTGAAACTTGCAGTTCATAGTGCTGCTATAGAAACTGGGGGTATCTACCCTCAAAATAATGGTTTGAGTGTCAAGTCTAACAGCCTCGGGTTTTTGAGTGAAATTCCTGTGAAGTGCACATCATATTTTATATGTACTTTGCTATTTTGTTTCCTCCTGTTACTTCTGAACAGGATATAGGTGTGGTCTTGGAACTTTGTATTCAGGAATATTCACTAGCCATCGCTAATCATTCACCACTACTCTGACAGAGTACAGATCAGGTTACAAGATTACACTCAAAGCCTATATCGCCCTGGAAAATGCAGCAGTAATAATGTTATAATTTTTTAAACAAGGATTGGTTGGGATATATGAGGATTCCTATTTGAAAGTTACACATTTAATATCGTTTAGAAGGGACAAGACCATCTTCAAATCTAGTTTTGGAAAATAACTTTTGTTTATTCACATACACAGTAGCAGCAACAGTCAACAGAAAAGTAAATGGCTAAGTGTAAAATAGTTGGGAGCAATCAACCTCAATATTCACAGCCAAAAAACAGCACTTACCCAGCCACACCTAATGTCTTGCCTTTTGATTCAAGCATAAAATTTGGATATCTTAATAATATTAAAATAGTTCAGGGCAATGTTATACTTTCTCAAAAGGTGGTGATTTTCATTGACAACCCTCTCTAACAGGTTTTGGAGTGTATTTTTTTTTTATATGAACAAAGCTTGGCACCCCTTGACATGGCTTGTGGCGATGGGGCAGCCCACATGGGAGACCCAGGCATAGCTCACTGTTCACCTTTGCTTTTCTGGCTAAATACTCACTCAGTTCTGCAGTTCTTTCTTAATTTGTTAGTTGCATAAATGCATTTTAGCCAGCATCCATTGTCAGTTTTACTGTGCCCAAAATTGTTGTGTTGATGTTTTATGGCATCTCAGGGAAAATCTGGAGGCTTCCAGCATAAACAGGCAGATTTGGAAGACTTTAGGCACCTCATGAACAGCGACGAAGCATACTGGTAGGATATTGTGTCCCTGCCTTGTGGCAGGGGATGGAAGCAGACTATCTCAAGGGGGGGTCCCTTCCAACCCAAACCATTCTGTGAAGGCTAGTAGGTGAAAACATTACTACCTCATTCGAGGACAGGATAGGTACATGCAAAGGGTCTGTAGTTTTCTGTCTGTACTTCCTTGTCAGAAACACGATTAAAAGATACTGAAGATAATGGTAACACACTTCTAAAAAATACTCAAAGAAAGTGGGACTCCAGGACAGACAATACAGTCCTGCCAGGATATGAGCATGGAATTAAAGACATCAGTTTCAACAGACACTTACATTTAGTGCTAATGCTACTTAATTTCAACAGGTACTTAAATATAATACTAATGTTACTAACAGGCCACTGTGATTTGGTTAGGCCTAGAAGGGAAAACATACTTCTTTTTTTCTCCCAAGTTCCATTATCTTTACTTCATCACCTGACACTTGGCCACTGGATGAGATCCTCACCAGAAACATGAAAGACTTAATTAGAACAGGAGCAAGAACACTTTTAGTCTAGGAAACTGTTACTGACTAGTCAAGATACATTTAGTTGAGGGATATATTACCCTACCTGCTGATAGGATTTTTTTAGTTGAGCCTTTTCCTTCTGGGCACTTCACAGAAGTAAAGGCACAAATGACACTGCTCAACTGCCACATCATCATTTTAAATTTGCCTCACCAAAAAAACCCGAACCAAACCAAACAAACCAACCTAAACCCCACAAAAACACAAAAAAAAAACAAACAAGCAAACAAAACACCTTAAAATCCAAGTCTTTATGTTCAACCAGATAAATTAGCTCCAAAGCAGTTCTCTCAAATTTTCTTTCCTTGTTTTACCAAAACAGTTTTCACAAATGAAAAGCTGCACAACAGCAAAGCTACATATTATATAGAGCTGATAGCCAAGAACTACAGAGACAGAATAGCCAGCATTCAGCACTAATAAGAAAAGTTAAATAACAAAAAGCAAGAGACTTGCATTTAAAAACATGAATCCAATTAAAATAGAAGACAAACCAAAGAAAAAGAGCATTGTACTTTTCAGACTGTTACTCTGCACCAACTGTGACTAAGGAGCTGATTGAAGTTAGGTTTGCCCAAAAGACAGTTAAGAATTTGTTGTATTTTTACTTCTCAGAGGTAAATAAAAGATCAGGCATCAGTAAGGTTACCTGTTTTGTGTTTTGATAACCAGGTGAACAGTGAGTCCATCATGAATTCCATGCTGAGTCAAAGTATCTTGATCTTTCAAAATTTTTCCAGCAAATATCAACACAAGCTGATCAATGTGAGACTTGAAACGTTTAGAGATTTCTTCCTTGAACTAAACAAAAAAGTTTAATATTATACATTCATGTAACTGAATACTGAACTATATTTGCTTTAATTATTTAAGAACAAGCTATTTTGCTCATATTTAATGTATTACTCCACTTGCACTGTACATTGTTTTGCACAACTACTTTTGTAAACCTTTTTTTTTGTCCACAGGAAGAAGGAAAATGTTTTTTAATATAATCAGAAGTTTCACATCTAGATCACTATTTATATAAGTGCCACTTATATATACACACTGCAAGGTATGTATATAACACACTAGTAAGTATACACTAACATGTATATACACATATACATTACAAGCCATCCACTGCTGAAAGACTGAGAATAGTGTCACAAGTATAACAAATCTTTCTATAGTTTTACTGGAACTGAACAGCAAAGTATGTGCCTTTTACACATATTTTCTACTGCCTTCCATGTGTCAAAACCATCATTCCTTTTGGCACCGACAAAAATCACCTCTTGGGTGGCCCTGCTTTCTCATTCAATATATCACACAGCTACATGAAATGCAGTTGACCATACTAAGAAAAAAAAAGTATCCTACAGAATTCATTCCATATAGGAAAATCTTGATTTTTCAATTACTTAATCACATTTTCAATAGGCAGGACTACATAAAGTCAAGTCCTACTGTATTAGGCTTTGAAGATGACCTCTAACTGAAAGGTCGGATGGTACAGGAAAAGGAAAAAGAACATTTAAGAGAGAGTCTGAGAGAAAAGAGGTTAAAAGCCTGTGTTTGGGTAGGAGGCTGCCCTAGGTTAGTTAAAAGTCTACTCAGAGTTACAGTTCTTGGCAAAACAACTTTTAAGTCAGCCTTTATACTGGCAATATTTAGACGTGCAAGTACTCCAGAAGTCATTCAGTCCATTCTTTCTGAAAGTGGGTTACTTACCTGAATTATTCCTGACATGATTATCTAGTCTGTTTCCTGAGGTCCCCAGTGACTTTCTTCCAAGAAACCTATTCCAGTGTTTCACTATCTTATTTCTTCATTGTCCTGCCCACAACGGACAATGCAAACAGACTGTTGTGTTCCTTAGAATACAGGATTGCAGTAAAGCTAATCTTTCCTTAATTAGCCTAATTAAGGAAAGTTTTCTAATCCAGTTATTTCCACCACTCCTTAAATTTTCAAATCCAATTACCTCTTTTATTAAGTGTGGGGCTCAAAACTGGCCAAAATACTCCAAACCAGTTCATACCAATACTTGGAAGAACAACAGGATAAACCCCACGTGCTGCAAGCTATATTCCTATTTAAAAGAAAAAGTGAGAAATCCATGTAGGAAAACAGTCACGTAATAATGCTGACTTACTTAATAGTTATGAACTCTAGATCCTAGTCTGCAGAGCAGCTGTTCTGGCAGTTGCTTCCTGTTCTGCATTCTTCTAGTTAATTATTCTTAAAATGTGTTCCAAAGTAACATAAAACCAGCAGAAATACTCACAATTTGGTACGAAGATAATGAATAAGAATAAAGGACTACTATACTGTCCCAAACCCAAGAGTAATGTCATTTACCCAAACTCATTTATTATCCTATTTTGCACAATATGCTGTGACAGCGAGATCCACAGCTTAATTCTCATCATATTACAGCTGATGCTGTAAACAATATTCATAGAATATCTCAAGTTGGAAGGGACACAACTGCTCACACTCCTTGCAGGATTACCTAAAACTAAAACGTATGACTCAGTATCATCCAGACGCTCCTTGAACTCTGACCAGCTTGGTGCTGTGATCACTTCCTTGGGGAGCCTGCTTCAGTGACCAACCACCCTCTCAGTGAAGACCTTTTCCTAAAGATCAGTCTGAACTTTCCCTGATGCAGCTTCATTCCATTACCTTGTGTACTATTGCTGGTCACCAGAGAGAGGGGATGAGCACCTCCCTCTCCACTGCACCCCTTGAAGTTGTAGGCGGCCATGAGGTCGCCCCTCAGCCTTCTCTTCAAGCTGAATAAGCCAAGGCCTGTCACACATTCCTTGAAGCTGCTAATTACCCATAAGGTCAAACAGCATCTAATGTTAGTATCATATAAGGATTGAAGGCTATACCTTTTCCCTGTTTGCATGTAGCGCGATTCAGATGATCTGCAAAAGTAGCACTACAGTAAGATAGGAATGCAACAGCCATCATGCAACAGTGTAGCAGAACCCCAAAACAACCTCTACGGCAAGGTATGTGCATGATCCAAATGCACAATAGATCTCTTTCCAGCCACAATAATAAAGCTGTCTAGAATACCAAGCCAATTTTGTCCAAGGCGTATTTACATAAAAAGCCTGAGATGCAAACAAAAAAAAAGTCAGGTCTGTCCATCAGCTTCACCTGCATTCAGCACAACCTTCGAACTTCTGAAATGACAAGCAATAAGCAGGACAAAGCCCTCTGACACTTCATTCAAAGACTACCACATAAAGTCTAGGTTACCATGCAACATATTTTGCAAATTAAACTGCTAATGAGTGTCAACAGTCAAAGATACCATCAATAACAGATTAGGTCCACACACATTCTTCTGCTGAGGCAGAGGAAAGAGAATCATCTATACATTTGTAAAACAGAATCCCCCAAACATTTTCAATACATGTAGGTTTGGTTTTTTTTTTATTTAAAACTCAAAAGATAAGTAAGTTATTCTGCAGCATCACCTGACTTCTGCCAATACTGCAAGATGATTAGCCTTAGGCTGGAGTTTGGCACAAGTCACTACTGTTCGCACTGTGAAATAAAGTCTAGGAGAGTGGAAGAAAAGGCTTTTTACCACCCTCTGGGGGCAAATACCTATCTAATATTTTCAGCCTCTCACCGTTAATGGTAAATGCACTGCAAGGTCATTTCCCCATAGTAAAGGGGAAAGTCCAGAAGCTTCTTTAAATTCAGACCGTGAAAGGACAAAAGAAATGGCTAGTGACTGCATTCTTACTCCCACAGACCTTTTCTATGTAGGGTTTATAGGACTCCCCACCACTTTCATTGATGTGAAAAAAATTGGGCAATAAGATGCTACAGCACTATGCTAACAAAACACAGCATTAACAGTGAAGACAACTGTCATTTTTCCTTAAACAGAACTGTAAACATCAATCTAGTGTGTGTTCTATTTGAGGAGGTACATAATCAGCAGCAAAGCAAAAACACAAATGAGATTCTCATAGGAATTAATACATACTTGTAAGAAAAGTAACTTTGGTATTGTTTAAATCTTCAGTTTGAACAGCCAAACTAAATAACATTATCAGTAAATTACAGTTAAAATATTTTGTCACCTGGGAAAACCAAACAGAAGGAGTTCAAAGTGTCACTGGCTAGAAATGATAAGCATCTCTGTCCAATTCTCCGACTGCACTGGCTCTTCCTTTTTAACATCATGTAACCCTCCAAGAAATGGTTTGAACTGACTTGCTTTATTGTTCTAAAGAGCAAGTCTTACTTCATTGTAATACTAGGCACCGTGATATTACAAAGATGTTCAGTTATAGCCAAGCATAGAAAAGGACTTGAAGTTGTAAAAATAATGTTTCACCATATCTAATGCCTAACATTCACAGAAATTAGTTCGTTGTACTCCTCTAGTAGCTGAAAGAAAAATAATGTAAAATTATGGTAATTTTAAAGATTTTTTAGACAAATCAGTGGAGAGAAACACAATGGGAATTGAAACAAGACTGACAGCTAGACAGAGGACTTGTTTCCCTATGGAGAAAAGGAGAAAGCAGTCTCACTGGAGTGAATTAATTCAAGGTCACAGCCTCCTCAAAGCATGGTAACTTGTAGATTCTTTTGGCATGAATTAGAGAAAATCTAAAGCTAGTCTTGTTGAAGCCCCTTGCCCACATTACCATTTCACCTCCAGTTAAAATGTTTCTACCAAGCTTTTTAAAGGACAGAAGAAATGTAATTTTTCACACTGGAACATGCACAGGTTTGTTAGCAGCACACCAGCCCTTCTTGTTTACATGCCAAACATCCTCACCTTCATACAACTTTAAAAAATTCAGCCCAATACTCTGCTAGCAAAACTTTTCTTTTTTTGCTCCATGTTAACACAAGAAAGGGTCTACAAAGCAAGTCAAGACTTCTATTATACCTGTTTATCTTTATTGTCTCTGAAGGTTTTAGTAAGGTATGCATGGACAGTACAGCGTTGATGCCCAGTGGTGAACAAATGGATACTTGTGCCTGAGCTAGTTAAAGCAGCCATTCTGTCACTTAACAAAGCAAATGTCTGAATACACATTAAGTAGAACAGCTAAGACACTGTTCTGCCCTGCCACTCTGCACTGCAGATCCATACTTTAAACATAAACCAATTAACATCTGACAAGTTAGCCTAGGAAGGGCCTGGTAAAATTATTCCAGGCAAAGCAAAAATCTTAACATGCAAAATGTCTTTTGACATGTTTACCACCATATTATGATTCAAAAGCTTTTGCTGACTCATTCTATGATCAAAAACTGCAACTGTAATAACACTACTATCCCTTCACTTGACAGAGAGTTGTGAAAAAGTAATAAAAAGAGAAAAACAAATTAAATATATTCCCAAATCTTCTCAACCTTGGCTTAGTAAGACATTTAGAAATTATAGTAACAGTCTGAAAGAAGCCTCAGGGAATCAGCATCCAATTCCCACTGAAAAGTAACAGAAAACAGCCCCTGAAAACTGCAACTGCTTTGAAAATACTAACCTACAATTTTATCTACATAACAATAAAAAAAAACCAAAGCTGCTGACTCTCCCCATTCCACAGAGTCAGGGATGACATGGAAGCAAAGGTTCCATGTCATCTACGCCCAAAGAGGGCTGAACTGCAGTTTATGTTCCCAGCAATCACTCAAACAGTTCTATTACAAAGAAAGGTTTTCAAATCACATTACCTTGTTCACCACTGCTGTTTCAACTGCCTTTCCTATTAACACATATAAAGTGTATTAGCTGGATTCTAGTCTTACACCCACACCCAGCAGTTTCAACAGAAGCTGATTTTGACGAGCTCCAGCTTCCTTTTTTACAATAAATTAATGGCTACAGGTCTTCTTGACCCAAGTAGTAAGGAACCAAACACACTCATGGCTACACAACCACTGACATCTGCAATCTCCTTTCCAGATGAATCATAGCTGGCAATCTTATGACAGTGAATTAAAAAGGGTTTAATTCACAGGGTTTAATTAAGGCCAGTTAAAACACGGTTTCACTGCACAATTCTTGGATGCTACATAGGAAAGGGGACTAGAATTCATGGTTTCAAGCATAAAAGCACTTTTGGCCTGAAGCTGTGGTTTGCTGCAGGTAAAGTGCAGCTAGAAAGCCTACCCAATATTAGGCTTCTTTATAAGCATATGCTGTCTTTCACAACTTGGTGGAGTTCCTATCTTCCTTGCCAGTGAGGCACGCTAATTTCAAGATCACATTTCCCCAAATTTCTGCAACCAAACTCAAAAAACTCATCTCAAGAAACAAATTCACATTCTTTATGAGCTTACAAGGCTAGTAGCCCATAAAGGAAAACTGCAGCAGTGTAACTTAGTGGAAAGGGCTCAGCACTTGTGTTCTAGCCAGTTTTATCCATTCCAGGCATTTTTCAGCAAGCCACTTCACTCCTCCATGCTTTGACTTAGGAGAAATGGCTATGAATACTTCCCCATAACAGGACTTTGCAATCTATCAGTGAAAAGTATTGCACTTGCAACAGAACTAGTCTGTTTCCTAGCAAATCAGAGAGACTGGAAAAGGACATAAAAGGATAATGTTTAAAATGAGATTTTTGCAGTAGAACTCATTTTTGAGAATCTACCCTGTACTTACTTTTTCTGACAGCATGTTTTAGCCTTCAACTTAACTGGGAGGAGCTTGGGCAACATCCATTTGTCCTGAGGAAATACTGAGACGTAAGTTACTACTGACAGAATAGTTCCTTCTCATCTGACCTTCCTGGTAAGAATCTTTAAATAGCTCAACTTCAGTAAGTTTTAAATTCAAGGTAATAAAGAATATAACAAGTGGACTACAGATATAATGGCCAACATTCTTTTTAGTCTGATAGTGCTAGGGCACCATTAACCCCATCTACAAGTCTAACCAAAAGCATTTTTCACCATATATTCCCAATTCTTAGGATTTTGACCTAATATTATTTCCAGACAGTGACCCTCCTTACATAGCAAGGCTTATAATCACTAAACTAAGATATTGACTGGGCTCTAAAATAAGTATCTTCCCATGACACCTCTACCTCATTAGAGTTTTCTCTGCTGTTGGCAATTCCGAACTTCAGAAAAGTCAATATACCTTCTTTTGAAGACTGTTATTCTAACAAATAATCATCTAATATTGCTCTAAACCAATTTTAATCCAGTTTCCAAAATGAGGAGGGGAAAAAAAGTTATGTAACATGAAAAAATCAGAGTATACTGCAAGGCAAACTTTAGAGTCACACAAACATGCTTCAATGCACTGATATACAAGATGATGGAAAAACCTAATGCTAAACAATTAATATACTCAAGTGCCTTAGTACCAACAGAAAGCTGACTCAATCCTGGAGAAGAGCAACAAACTAGACTCCAGTACCTAGTTTCAATGTCTTTTAGCTGTACTATTCAGTAATCCACTGACTACGGAAAAACCCGAGGCAGGATTCGATTAACTGAATTGAAATTAAAAACTGTTCTTACGAAGGAAAGCATTACATAGAATATTAAAAGCATACGCATGTCAGGAAAGATGCTCCACCACAAAGTCACCCAGTGATCCCCTTAACATCTACACCTGTGTTATCCTTGTAAGCAGAATATTACCAATCTGGGATCAGGAAAAACAGGCACAACTCTGGATTTATGGATTTAAAGTTTCAACCATAAACTATACTTTTAATTGTAATCAGAAAATACAAGTTTATGAGATCTCCACTTGATAAAAAGCAAAGTCTCAACAATGTATATGTTTACACACCTAATTCAACAGGTCAGGATTTTTATTTATAGTTGTAGAGTAGAGAAAGCACAATATTTACATGTTCACTTTGTTTAAAAAAATATAGTATGAGGTGTGAGATAGGCCATTACTAAAAACAGATAAACACTAAAGAGGAATTCCATTGAAAAGCTGATGTTAAATAAAAATGGGGGGACAGAGGGAACCCAAACCTGCACAAGAACCAAATCTGTTTCCTGTGGAGCTAAACTCAATTTTATTAACTCTTCCAGATGGATGTTACTCTGAAATATTCAGATAATCACAGGACAATAACTATCTGCAAGAACTGCAAGCTTCTAAAACTACTTGTGCAGATTTGCTATATCCACTCTTTGTTTGCTTAACTGTTAAAAAATACAGCAAGGCATGTTACTCTGTTTCAGAACAGTAATGTTCACAGAACATGCAACTTGGTATCTTGCAGTCTGCACACACACTGGTGGACAGCAACTCTGAGCTAGTTACAATAAAGTCTTGAACATTGCAAATGTCACCCTTGACACCAAAAGAAGCACACCAAATAAACCAAAGGTGGGAAGAAATAATAAATAAACACAGTTTTACCTGAGCTAAAGTGCCAGCACCATCAGCGCCAGCTCAAGTCAGCAGGCTTACAGGTATTCATCTTCATACACCATAAGTTCATGAAGTCTTTGCACAGAGCAAAAGATCAATATCATACCCAGTCAAGAAAGCAAATATTTGGTCCTTGACCTAATACTAAGCCAAACTTGGCTGAGCACAATCAAATAGGTTCCACAAAAAAACAACAGATGGGGGGGTACTTGCAATCAACTGACCTCCCAGAGTGGCTTTGTACTTGAAGGTTATATTCCGTTCCAACCTGCCTACTTGACATCCTAGCTGTACAACACAGGACCAGCAATAACAAATCCTATGTTTCTGAAATCTTCCAACACCAGGGGAAAAGAAAAAAAAAAACAAACCAAAATCAACACTTCCCTGATTTAGGACAATTGCAAACCTGATCTACATTAGAAGAACAACATAAAATATGCTTTATGCAGCCCTAAATTTGACCCCAATGACCCAGAACATTTACCTAAAAATGTTCATGCTCTTCCTAGATGGCATACCTATTTCAGTTTAGGACAACTGCTTATTTGAAAACCTGGCAGCTCCACTTGCATTCACATTTGAAACAATCTTGTGAAAGCAAAACATTTTTAAAAATTCACACCTTAAGTAAATCTCTTCTTAACTCCTGAAGGATGCAAAACAAAGGCAGATTGGTTTTCAAGACAAACACAATCCGCAACTTAGGTTCAACATATGAATCTCTTTCAAAAAAAAATAACAAATCAACAACAAAACAAAAACCCCAAAACCTGCAAAGACTTTCAAAAATTGCATTGACACTGCTGACAAATCTATGGAGAATAGAGACGTGAAAAGTACCACTTTCAGGTTGAGATAACTGGGAAAGCAGTGGACAACATTAAAAACCAAACACAGTAATTTTACCTTTGGGAGAAATGCCTCAATTAAGCTTGCAAAGAGTAGCTGATAGTATACAATACTCCAACAGCTAAATACCATCAAAGACAAGAGAGTAGGCTCACTCCTTTGGCAGATGGAGAGAAGACCACAACAAAACTTATGTCTGGAAAACTTAAGCCAAATGCTGACATATAAATCCCTGAATCTGAAACAGACCCCAGAGTAAAAACTTGAAAGAATTATCAGTGTTTCTTCTCTTCACAGCAACTAGGTGGAGCAAGAGTATTGATATTCTAGCCAAGATGCTGGGACTACGTCTTGGCTAGATACACTTGGGAACATTTTCTTCATCTTTCTTACCTTCCTCTGATAACCACAAAATGCTATCATGTTTTTGTCTGGCAAAGAATTATTTTGGTTCTCAGCAGATGGTAGAGTACTGTGTTTTGGCTTTAGTCTGAGAACAATACTGATAACACATCTGTGTCTTAGTTGTTGCAAATTAGTGCTTGTTCCAAGTCAAGGACTTTTCACAGCTTCCATGGGAAGGGAAAGCTTCCACGGGGAGAGAAAGGATAGGAAGGGACAGGGGGAGGACAGACAGGCAAAAGGGTTTATTCATACCCCCTCCATCCCCCCCATTTCCTATTATATTTTACTTTTATTTCAATTATTAAACTGTTCTTATCTCAACATACAAGTTTTAATATTTTTTCCAGTTCTTCTCCCCATCCCCCTAGAGAGTGAAGGGCAATAAGCAGGCAGCTGAGTGGTACTTTGCTGCTGGCTGGGCTGAAGCCAGTCAAAGTGTCTTTCAGCTCATCCATAAAGGAATGACTGCAAGCTCTCTATCTCGATACCTGTGGCACTGTCACACAGACTTGGTGAAGTCTGCAGTTACCAGCCATACCAAATAAAGCGAAGTTAAACTGAGTTGCCACATTCAGAGACATTTCTGAAAAAAATTCATGAAAAGCTAAGTAAGCTCTGAATCTCTTCAAACTTCAATTTCTGAAGTATTTTAGAATAGTAATTTCTACATCATTCACAAGGAAGAGACTAGCTTGCTGGAGACTTTACCTTACACTTTAAGCACCCTTTTTATTATTTGTATCTTCCTAATCCAAATAAATGAAATTCTAGTCAATACTTGCTTGGAAAGCCTCCAAGAAAAACAGAAGAGTTGCAGGAAATACAGTGGATGATTCAATAGGTGTCACTGCTTCTGTTGAGCCATAAGCACCATGGGGCAAAGACTTTCATAGGAACAAAAAAAACCCACCAATTCAGCTGCCTTTCAGTACCCCCATGGCAAGTATCATATCAATAACTAGCACATTTAATTACAGCCAGAGGTGCACTTTATTTGTACTGTAAATTTAACAGTTCGAAGACACAACTTCTCTAAAACAAAGAGCTCTCTGCATAACCAACCCACTGTTTTAAAGTCAGTTTAGACGAAGATAACCATGGGCAATACAGCACCGTGACACAAGTGATTGCATACATTTTCTATGGTTATACTAGCCAGACAACCTCCTCCTGGCAGACTCAGTTCGACAGGACAATTCAGCTAGAAAGCGACCTACAGTCACCTCCCGAACCGGCTATCAGCACTGCAACAGGGGATAGGGAGAGGAGTTGAAGCAGGAGGTTTCTTCTCTACCCCTACTAGCCTCAGATGGGAGCAGTCCTCTCACGAGCCAGGATCAGCCCGGGTGTTCGCCCTGTAGAGCCCAGAGCAGTCGGGGCGGGCAGGAGCTGCTTTGTCACCGGGAAGGGCCGTCGCCCTACGACGCTGGAGGCGAGAACCGCGGGCCTGAGCTCTCTTCCCGGGCCGCGCTCCACCCGTGCCCGGCCCTAACCTCGGCTAGGCTACTCCCGCCAGGCCCCCACTGACCGTCCCGGACCCCCAGCCGGCCCCGCTGCCCGTCCCAGACCCACAGCCGGCCCCGCTGCCCCTCACCTGCCGGATGCTGCTGGTTTCAGACACAGCGAATTCCTCCTTCTCTTTGGGAGTCTTTACAGTCACTTTGATGACCCGCGGCTCTGCGGCGTTCTGGCTCGGGGAGTCCGGGGAGCTGCGACCCCCCGTGGGGCCGTCCGCACTCTCTGACATGGCGGGAGGGAGCTAGAGGCCTGCCCGGCTGCGGGCGGGCGGGCGGGCGGGCGGGCGAGCGAGCGAGCGAGCGAGCTGGCGTCTAGCTGCAAGCGGCTGCAGGGAGCGGGGACGATGGGGAGCCGAGCTCCGCTCTCTGCTCCGTTGCGCTCCGCACTCGCAACACCGGCTCGACAGCAGCGCGCTGAAATACCCAGGTCCGCCCGAGACGCGCGTTGATGACATCAAGCGTCAGGGAAGTTACTAGAAAGGGGCGGGGTCTCTGTGCCCGGGCGTGGGCGCGCCCGCTCTGCCGCGCGTGCGCGCTGGGGCGCGGGCTGCGCGTGCGCCCTGAGCGGGGGGGGAGGGGCCGGGCCTATACCGCCGGAAGCACGGGCGGCGTTGCCCGCTGCCGTTAAGTAGTGTGAGGTAAACATTTGTTCGCGAATTCTAGATTCAAAAGTCCTTCCTTCCTTCCATCCTCTTAAATAAGAATTGAAGTTTCCCTCAGCAGCCTGTGCTGGCTTGGTGTGCTGTTGGGATAATCATAGAATAGTTCGGGTTTAAAAGGACCTTAACATCATTTTTACTTAAGGGATTTAAGACCTGCTATTCAAAACAGGAATACCAAAGACTGGCTGAAGGCAATTCCAGGTTTTGCTTGTCCCAGGCAGACAAAAATAACTTCAGGTATATTTAACCACTAAGGCATGCCTTAGTCACGCTTGTTCCTTTTCCGTGTTAGTCGTGACCCTACAAAGCACTGAATTCTGCTGCAGCAGAGCACTTTGACATGTGCCAGTACTACACTGTTCTCTCCTCTGGCAGAGTGAGAGACTGCATGAAGAAACGGTTTGTGCTGTATTAACCAGTGATTTCAAACAGAAATCAGTCAGATCAGAGTGCAAGGAGGTGGTACTCATCCCAGGCTGTTCCTAGTTTATACATACAGCTCATGCTGACTATATCGTTACTAGAATAGAGTTTGGACTGGAGTAGCACAACTGCTACCTGTTTATGGATAGCAGACATTTACAGCTTAGAGGAATAATCAATAGCGTTATAGAGTGATGTATATTTGTGTCCTAGTTTCAGCTGGATGAAGTTATTTTTCTTCCTAGTAGCTGTTGCAGTGCTGTGCTTTGGCTTTATTCTGAGAATAAGGCTAGTAACACACCGATGTTTTAGTTGTTGCTAAGCAGCACTTACCCTGATCAAGGACTTTTCAGTCTCTCATGCTCTGCCAGCGAGGAGAGGCACAAGAAGCTGGGAGAGTGCACGGCCATTTTCTAGATTATATTTCCTATTATTATTGTTACTGCATTTTATTTTTATTTCAATTATTAAACTGTTCATATCTCAGCCTACATTTTTCTTTTTCCCCCATCCCACGGGAAAGTGTTGTAACTCAGCACCATGCAGCTTCTTGCTCGCTGCCACCCTTACCCTCTCCAGATGGGATGAGAATCAGAATAATATAAACCCCACAGATTTTTTTCAGTTCCCCCCCTTTAATACTTTTTTTACCCCAAATTCCTTAGTATTTCTCATTTGAGCATGGGAAACTTGTATCTATAGTATTGCTTTAACTGCCTACTTTGAAGATAGTGCAAAACCTATGCATTCCAAATTCTTCCTCATGTTCGGTAAATAGGCGACTTTTCCTCTTCTTTCTGTTTATTCTGGCTTTCTTCTCACCTTTTATTATAAGATTCTAATGATTTTTTTAATTTCTAATTTCTTTTTTTAAATGAACCTTTTTCCCTTTTTTTTTTAATTAAGGGTTTATTATGTTGCCACATCTACAGTTCACAGCTTATTTCAAAGCAGCTCAGATACAAAACACTGTTGAAGATTTGTACAGGAAATGAGAGGAATGATCAAGCTGGCCATTGCTAAATTACATACACTCACAGTCTAAACTGACTCATTGGGGGAAAGTAATAGCAAGACAATTGCTGACCTTTCAGAAGAAAGCATACTGGGAGTATCCCTCCTTAAACAGGCTGCAACAGCAAATAAAAAAAGCTTTGTCTTCATGAACATTCAGTTAATACAAATGTAAAAGACTTGATACAAAAAAAAAAAAATACAGTTTAACTTTTTTCCAAGAGTCTCATGAAAATTCAGGAGTAACAGCAACATTGTGAAAAAGAATCAGCTGATGGAAGAACTTCTGTGTGTCTTATGCTGGATGGATGAATATACCAAGTGGTGAACAGGGAAAGACGTGTTGAATAATGAGAACTGTATTCAGCAGTGCCTAAATCAGAAATGTGTGTCTATTTCTTTAGTACTTAATAAAATGGGCTTTTCATAAGGAAATGAACACACACTTCTAGAACACAATGTCTGTTTTTATTTTAATAGAATTCCTTCTGTTGTTAATCAGCAAGCATTATATAAACTAATTTTATGTCAAACTCAGTAGCACAAGAAACAACACAGGTAGAGAAGCTTTTAACTGACAGTCCTGAAAGAAAACAAAACAAAACAAAACATGACTATGTGAATGAGAGATAGATAGACAAGTTAAAACTTAGAGAAAGACAAATTTATAGGATAGCAAGTAGTCAATCTTCTGGATTTTGGCTTCTAGAGAGCTGAAGCAACAGAACTATGAATTACTCTAACTATAATTTAGCAATTTAATGACAGCCTGAAACAGACCGATTAGATTTCTGGAAATATATATATTCTGGATTTTCTAATTCAAACTCACTCACAAACACAAACAAGCGTTGGGAAACAAGTCACATCTTAAAGTTATAGGCCCCACTGATTTGATAAGAAGTGGGGCAGCAGATAATGAAAAAAAAAAAATACTGCCTCCCCATATAATGGGTTAATTTGAATCAGAGTAGTAAGAAGACAAATTACTTTGTTGCAGCCAGTAGTGTTTTATCTGTTAGGTAAGATGCTGCAGTTATGTGTGGTCACAAGCTTCACAGCTCTGAAAAAGCAGTATCAGTTCCATTCTGAAGATGTGGGATTCAGGAATTATTTTCAGAGTGGGCCAGATTAAAAACAAACAAAGCAAAGGTAAGACAAACAAATCAGTGAAGCTACAACGACTTCCAGTATTGTGAAAATTTAATAATTATGGGCTGTTAGCTACAATGTTTAATTTCTTAAGAAAGTCTTCTTCCACTGTTAGGATCCTCATGGTCTTAGTTTTCAGAATTCACTAACTGCAACAGCTTTATAGATTCATAGGACCTGTACTGATAAAGAGCAAAGTGCCTCTGAGCAAAGTGAGGGTTTTTGCACATACTTTGCTTTGGAAATTGGTTAATGCTACAGTATGTTCAGAACCAGACTCTGTTAAAAGTTACCTATTTAGATCTACAGGTATTTTGCTTTGTCTGTTTCATTAAGTCTCTTCTCTGCTTCTTTCCCTCTGACTTCAGTGTTTCCTACTGATTTCCAAGGTAACTGATACAGATTTTCTAATCTGTGTCTAGTCAGCCAGCTCCCACTCAGACTTCTGTGATGTTCAACAGCTATCCCAAAGAAAGTAAGATCCCAGGACTCAGTACTACATTCAGTGCCACACAAACAGTTCTGCATTTTTAGAGCCATACTGCATTCACTGACAGTTGACACGGGACCAAAAAACAAGTTTGAGTTTTGTCTCTTGACCACAAGAGGAATTGTTTATTTCTAGGCAAGCTCTGAAGAATGACACAGGGCACTTCAAAGCTAACAGGTAGCAAAGCTCTTTTTACATGCTAGTTGCATGTCAGCTTCATATTTTGCAGCTGAAACCTATGTATGTATGAAAAGGATACAGAATCACAGAGCCACAGAATGCTTCAGGTTTCAAAGCTCATCTAGTTCCAACCTCCCTGCCGTGGGCAGGGACACCTTCCACTAGACCAGGTTGCTCAAAACCCATCCAACCTGGCCTTGAACACTGCCAGGGATGGGGCAGCGACAACTTTTCTGTGTAACCTGTGCCAGTGCCTCACTTTCCTCATAGGAAATAGTTTCTTCATTATATCTAATCTAAACCTGCCCTCTTTCAGTTTAAAAGACTTCTGCCCCTTGGCCTGTCACTACAGGCCCTTGTAAAAAGTCTTTCTTATAAATGCCTTTATATACTGAAAGGCCATAATAAGGTCTCCCAGAGCCTTCTCCAGGCTGAACAAGCTCAACTCTCTCAGCCTGTCTTCATGGGAGAGAGGCTCCAGTCTTCCGATCATTTTCATGGGCCTCCTCTGGACTTGCTGAAGCAGATCCACATCCCTCTTCTGTTGGGGACCTGAACAGAAGGAGCTGAAAGCAGTTCTGCAGGTGGGGTCTCATGAGTGGAGTAGAGGAGGAGAATCACCTCCCTCAACCTGCTGACACGCTCGTTTTGATGCAGCCCAGCATATGGTTGGCTTTCTAGGCTGCAAGTGCACACTGCCAGGTCATGCCCAGCTTTCATCCACCAGCACTCCCAAGTCCTTCTTCTCAGGGCTGCTCTCAATCCCTTCATCCCCCAGCCTGTACTGAATGTACCTCCTGTACCTCCTGCCCTGACAGAGGTGCAGGACCTTGCACTTGGCCTTGCTGAACCTCATGATGTCCAATACAGGGGAGAAGATAGTGGCTGTTGACTTTAAAAAAAACCCAAACAAAAACACCCCATATCTGGATTCAGCAACTGCGAGATGCTTTTGTATGAGCTGTCTCAATTTCAGTTTAGACTTGGTAAAACTTTCATCATTTGCCTACTAATGCATTTGAATCTTGACAATCATTAAATGAAGTCTTGAGAAATTTTGTGAAAGCAAGAATTCAAACAGAGATGCAAGAGTGAACTTTATTGAATGATTAAAAACTAACGGCATTACAGCTAGTTTCATCTCTGCTGGAATACTAGTTTTCCAATTTTCTGTAGCAGAAAGTGCAACAAATCGATTATTTATATTGTTAAACAAACTAGCAATTGTTTCTTTCTTGTCAAAAACTGCATAGTTTAGCAGTTGTGCAACAAATATATAAATTTCTGCAAAACCCTGAAGAAAGATTTGATGTTTTTGTGCTTTGAACCTGGTGGCAGAGGAGATCATCTGCACTGGTCAGATTCTGAGTGCTTTTTCCCTTTTTTTCCAGTCTGCAAGAAAAAATTAAAACAAAAGTTTAGGTAATATACTAGACATGACACTTTCATCTGCAGTTATATTTATATTAAAGTAGTATAAATTAACAAGAAAAAAAACCCTACTGGAGTTGCATAATTTAACAAAGTATGCAAGTTATCATGGGATGCAGACTCATCTGAATGTCAAGTATTGTTATATAAATTACAAGAGTGAAGCCATTTACAGAATACCTTCTTAAATGTTAGCATCTAAGGATAAAAATACACTGATTTGCTTTTTGTTGTTGTTCTTTATGTCTTTGGTTTTAATCCACAAATTTTGGTCACTGTTCTTTGAAAGGCATCCTTATGTTTTAAAGCAGTATTCTATAAAATGTGTGCTTCATGTTATCCAAGACAATGCCACAAAAAGTAGCAATATAAGAAAAATTCTCCTGGTCAGCTTGCAAGATTACAAGGAAGAATAATAAAAGCAGAAGCAGGCAATGCCTGCAAGGCAGATGAGTGTTTTCCTAAAACAAAACACACACACACCACCCCCCAGTTAAAAAAGTATAAACCCAACCAGCCAAACAGAAAACCCCAGGGTGATAAATTAAGCAAGAAATACAGCAAGATGTGAAAAAAATAAAAGCATATTGGACTGTGTGGGAGAGTCAGGGGAAGAGGAAAAAGAACAACATAATAGGTTATTTTTGCAGTAATTTCTAAGTATATAACAAAGACCATTTTTTGTAATGGTCTTTCATAAATTTTTTACTGTAATTTTTTTTCATCCTCTTTATTGCAATTAAACACCAGATAAATTTACCTTATTCAAAAATTTCTATTTACAGAGACAAAAAATTAGCAGAGGAATGGATGGCAGGGGAAAACACAGACTGAAGCTGTAAGTCAGAATAGTGATGTTAATGACTGAATCTGACGAGATTTACTTTAGTTTCAATTAGAGGTATGAGCACTCAGCTTGTCTGTAAGGGACTGAGCAAACATACATAGTCAACCGCTGCAATAAAATTTTTAGAAGGAACTTGCTCGCTTGTGGTAAAGTGACAAGGGGAAAAAGACAAAGAAAAAGACAGGAGATTACATACAGAACCCTGTGTAATGCTAGCCAAAGAATCTGAAGTAATCAGAAAAGATGTGTTGCTTCAGAAAGAGTAATTGCTCCTTAATTAGCCAGTTTTCACAAAATTGTAGTAATCCAACACAATATGTTGCAATTTGAAATAGCATAGTTTGCCAAAGACTACACAGCTACCTTAGAAGTTTCCATATACGTATATAACTTCTACCTTAGAAGTTATATACAACAGGCTCTCCTTGGGACCTGTGCAAAAGGTCACAGCCAAAACAAACAAAAAAAAACAACAAACCAAAATGCCCAAAATGTGTCAAGTCATGCCTAAGTATAAATACTTATTTGCAAATAGTCACCCTTCAAAAAAAACTGTCAGAATGTTAAGCAGCATAACATTTATGCAAAAGTTAACTGAAATTCACTAATACAAGTTGCATTAGCAATCAGCAAGACAAAACAGCATACACCGTGAGGAAGACACTGATCTCATCACTTACATTTCCACACAATTTGGTGCGAGACTCCTACAAAGATTTATCTAGAGACAGAACTAAGATACGGAGCCAAAGAATGTGGCAAAAAAGCCATGAAATCTACAGTTAGTCCAGTTACACACAGTTAGACTTCAACAGTGATATCAACTTGTTGCTTGAAGTATGTTTGTTTACTAGTATATCTCAAGATGTTTTAAAGTACAAAACCGGTGGTAGACTTCAACTTGCCAAAACAGTGCTTTAGACTTGCTGTTTGGTCTTTTTTCCCCCTACAATATAAGCTGCCTCTTTTGGTTTGGTTTTACTTTTTCTTTCCTTTTTTTTTTTTTGCAGTTTTGTTTTTGTTTTTTTTTACCTGGAGAAGTTAAGAGGTAACAAGTGAGCTCAGCGCTTGTTACCTCATGTTAGCCTCAGCTACATCACGAACAGGTAAACTTACAAATACAGAAATTACCTACCTGGTATTTTGTTAATTCTGCCTGCAGTAGTTTCACTTTGGATCTTTCTTGCTCTAATGCTGCATGAAGTATAGTTACCTGAAAACAAACAAACAAAAAAATGAATTTATAAAATATCCTCAATGTCTATTAGTTTATCAAGTCAGTTCTGTTTTCCATTAGTACTATGTTGTACAAACAGGTAATACAGAGTGACTACCACTATCATTAGCATGAACTGAAAGCACAAGTAAAATATTAATTAATGACTTCCATTTCCCAAGCAATATTTACTGGTGCAGTAATACACCAGTACACCTTATTGCATAATGATACAGAAAAGCTATGAAGTTCAAAACTCTTCTGACATTTGGACTCTGCATTAATTCACTCCATAAAACTTAACAGATATATGCAACACAAATAAGCTTATTACATCACCATCAAAAACAGTACTGTGTTATATGCAAGACATCCAGCTTAGAACTAATAGTTGCTCTGGACCAAAAATGAAGCGTAAGTCTACAGTTACTTGGCAACTGACATCTTAAGTAATTTGTTGCTCTTTTGTGTTCATAAACTTAAGACTAGAAATAAAAAAACCCAGCACCACCAAAACCAAATAAACCCACAAGCAGGAAAGAAACATCTTCTGAAGCACATTTCTGAGCTTCCTAGCATGAGTTACGAGGGAATGATATTCCTAAGGTGCTGTTCAAGGCAAAATCATTTTAGGCATGTTAAGGTCTGCTGTCTTTCCAGTAGCAGTTCTAAGTGAGTCATACTGGAGATTTACATAACACATGTCCTCTGACACTCATAGTGCAGGGCTAGGGATGAAATGTAACATTTTTTGCTTCAAACAAGTTTTTCTTTCAGTTTTGTTTCCTCCCTACCCACCTCTATCACTGCCTTAAATATATAGCATCTTTGAAATGCCCATGAAATTTTTACTTGAGAAATCTTTGCTTACCTGTACGGTCAATTCATTTTTTATAATTTGAGATTCATCAACCTGCATGAGTATCTCTGCTTTGTCTTTCACTGCAGAGAGAGGAAGATACAGCATGAGGATCCTTCCAGAATTATAGGTCTTCCTGTGCAATATCACTGTGGCATCACTTTATGTCACTATTTGGATACCTCTAAATAATGCTGCCTTCACTAGAAGAATAGTAGATGTTGTAATGCAAACCAACCAAACCATTTGCTACCAGTACCGTTAGCAGCAGCTTGAAAAATTCTGGAGATTAACCCCTAACCTTGCACTACTTACCCCACCATTAACCCTGTAAGCAGCCTGAATTTTAGAGATACCCATTATGAATTAATATCATCAGAAAACTGAGTATTGACAATGGATCAAGATTTTGCCATCCTGAGTTTTACATATGAGCTCAATTGTAGCTATGGAAACTTCTATTTACTCAAATACAGAGATGTTTAAGCTATTTAGGTAGTGTCTGTGAAACATCTGAGGACAACTTAAAATTCTCAATATGAAGAAATCAAGTTTTTTCAAGGCTCAATTCTGCCATGAACTTCCTTCTCCTCAAAATGCAAAATACTCAGGTCTTTAGAAAACCACAAATTTTCTCATTTTCTAGTATGCTGCTATTCTACAAACAAAGATAAAAACTTGAGAACTTCACCTCTTTCCTTGCAAGATGAAATATTTCATCTTGGCTGAGACACTGACCTGAAGTAACACGGTTCCTAGTTAAAATTTGTAGAATGAATCATCACATTATGAACACTTGAACTAGCCAAGACCTAGTTTTTGTAAGTGTACTTTGAAGGAAAAACTTGAGCTCTTTTTTAGCTAAAAAATTAGCCTGGAGAAGAACATTCAAGAGCTAATTTAAGAAACTGAAAAATCTAATTTTGCAACAGAATTAATCTGGATAGCATCACAGACTCAAACCACTTCATCAAGCAAGAACAGGAATACTGAAGTACAACTATGTGTAACAAGTGTAAAGATACTAGGGTATTTATACATGTACGAGTGTCTATATATATATATACACAAACATATCTTTCTTGAAACTTTGGCAACAAACTCTGAATAGTGTTATAACAGAAGCAAATTATCACAGTGACATATATAACCCTGTGGTTTAGCTGTCACTGTTAATTGTGTGGCTTGGGTGTAGAAGGGTGTTTCCAACAGCTGAAAGCACAGCTTGCATAGATATTAAGAACAGAACAGTTTCCTTAAGTCTGTTTGAACAGACACTGTGATGAGATCAGTACAGAACACGTAAGTTTTTGTATTTTTTTGCTAGTGACAGCTCACTTGAATCATTTTATGTAAACTATAACTGGACAGCTTATGTTTCAAACAATGATCTCAACATACAACTGATTATTCCACCATAAAACAACAGAAATAATGTGTGGTCCACCAAATTCTGTAGTTCACTGGAGTAGTTGCAAATTAGTAGCTTCTTAGTTCTTTATAACTGTCACTGAATCAAGCTCTTCTTAAAAATTGGCTTTGTAAATTCCTTCCATGTTTTAAAAAGAACACTTTAACATTTCCTGATAAACTCCTACTTACTTTCACCTTCTTGCATCATCTTCAGAAGCCGTGCATTTCTTCCTTTTACTTCTTTATACTTTGCCTGTATTAAAAGATTGAATTATTACATGTATACTCTAAAAAAAAAAAAGTGTTCTAAGCGCTAAGCTTGACTTACAGTCAGATTTAGAGTTTAAAATGACAACTTCTGCAGAGAATCTAATCAGAGAATCACAAAATCATAAAACCATCTAGGTTGGAAAAGACCTTTAAGATCATCTGTGTCTTAATTAAATCACAGCCAACATAAGGAATACACAACAGAAATGGATTTATAACTAAGAGCTGAGAAAAAAGGCAAACAAAAGGCTTAGAGCAAGTTAAAATAATAAAGTTATGTCAATGCATTGATAGTGCAGAAATAACCATTCAGGTCTGCCTCAAGTGTATAGGCCTGTTGCATCAAGGGCTTTCTGGTTTCTGCCCTGGTAAATTGTAACAATTAAAATGTGCTTTCTAGATACCAAGGTAATATAAAGAGTTTGCCACATCGCTGGATAAGTAGGAAAAGATCCCACTGCTCTACAGATTGGGTTGTTTTTTTTTCCCTTAGTTTTCCTTAGTTTTTTTTCCTTAGTTTTTACATCAGAGTTCCTTTCCTTTTCAATTCTTTACACTTTTCTGCTCAAGAACCTATTTTTGCTGGCTTTTCCAATTTGACACCACCATATTTTCTTCACAAGTGAGTCATTTCCTTAATTGGCCACCAGTGTCAGTTCTAGCTAGGTACCTTAGCTGTAAAGTTATTTTTCCTGTCACAAGTCTTCTCATACAGTTTGCTTTAAAAAAAAGAGTTTAATTTCAGACATACTTTTTTTTTCTAATAAAGAAGCTACTATCTTCCACTTTGAGTATCACATCAGTTCTTGAGGATAATTAACTTTCATTTAAGCGAGAACATTCACGGCTACCTAAAACTGTATTCATGCCTCTGGACAAGTTCATGAAATTAAACATTGCCCATCACCTCACCAGTATCCTTATGCATCGTGTTTATTCTGTCAAATGTGAATGAGTGCTGATAGAAGTAGATACGAATGGTTTTATGCTTTCAAATTTCACCTGGGGATTCCAACCTTAGTACACAATCTGTAAACAGCTGTGAACAAAGTTTATGTTTTTATTACTACACATACTTATTGGAAGCATCAGAAAACTCCAAATCTGTCAGCCTGACCAGTCTAATTTAAACAATAAATAAAATGATAAAATATTATAAAAATACTTCTATGATGCTTTACTGTATTTTGTTACAATGCCAGTTCCCTGTGGAAATTTTGCCCTTCATGCTCTAGATACTAGCCAAAAAATGCTAACATGTACTGGAAACAAGGAGGCAATTTCCCTAGCTACTCCATCTAGTGCAATTACACATTTATTACATTTAAATTACATGTATATAATACATTTATTATTTGTAAATAAAACACAGACTAGGGGCAACGCGGGCTCTCTCCAGAAGCTATCAGGAGAACTGGCTATCCTGGATCTGGAGAAGGCTGAGGTTCTGAATGACTACTTTGCCTCAGTCTTCACCAGCAAGTGCTCTGACCCCACTACCCAAGTTTTGGAAAGCAGATGCAAGGACTGTGAGAATTAAGACCTTAGGCCCACTGTAGGAGAGATCTGGTTCGAGACCATCTTTAGAACCTGAATGTGCACAAGTCCATAGGACCTGATGAAACAAATCCACCTGTGGGTCCTGAAGGAGCTGGTGAATGAGGTTTCTAAGACACTGTCCATCATATTTGATGAATCATGGGAGTCAGGTGAAGTTCCTGATGACTTGAAAAAGGGAAATATAACCCCCACTTTCAAGAAGGGGAGAATGGATGACCCAGGGAATTACAGACCAGTCACTCTCACCTCTGTGCCTGGCAAAATCTTGGAGCAGAACCTCCTGGAAGGCATGTTTAGGCACAAGAAAAACAACAAGGTGCTTGGTAACAGTCAGCATGGCTTCACTAAGGGGAAATCCTGCCTGACCAATCTGGTGGACTTCCATGATGGGGCTACGGAGCTGATGGTCAGGGGCAGAGCAGTTGACGTCATCTACCTGGACTTGTGCAAAGCGTTCGACACTGTCCCACACGGCATCCTTGTCTCTAAATTGGAGAGACATCAATTTGATAGGTGGATCACGCAGTGGATAAAGAACTGGCTGAATGGCGGTGCACAAAGATTTGTCATCAATGGCTCCATGTCCGGCTGGAGACCAGTAACGAGTGGTGTCCCTCAGGGATCGGTGTTGGGACCGGTCTTGTTCAACATCTTTGTCGCTGACATGGACAGTGGGATTGAGTGCGCCCTCAGCAAGTTTGCCGATGACACCAAGCTGTGTGGTTCGGTTGATACCCTGGAGGGAAGGAATGCCATCCAGAGGGACCTTCACATGCTTGTGAGGTGGGCTGATGCCAACCTTATGAAGTTTAATCATGCCAAGTGCAAGGTCCTACACCTGGGTCAGAGCAATCCCAGGCACAGCTACAGGTTGGGCAGAGAAGAGACTGAGAGCAGCCCTGCGGAGAAGGACTTGGGGGTGTTGGTTGATGAGAAACTGAACATGAGCTGGCTGCAGTGTGTGCTTGTACCCCAGAAAGCCAACCGTATCCTGGGCTGCATCAAAAGGAGCATGAGGCAGGTTGAAGGAGGGGATCCTGCCTCTCTACTCTGCCTTTGTGAGACCTCACCTGGAGTATTGTGTGCAGTTCTGGTGTCCTCAACATAAAGAGGACATGAAGCTGTTAGAACAAGTCCAGAGGAAGGCCACGAGGATGATCAGGGGACTGGAGCACCTCCTGTATGAAGACAGGCTGAGAAAATTGGGCCTGTTCAGCCTGGAGAAGAGAAGGCTGCGTGGAAACCTCATAGCAGCCTTCCAGTATCTGAAAGGGGGCCTATAGGGATGCTGGGGAGGAACTCTTCATTAGGGACTGTAGTGATAGGACAAGGGGTAACGGGTTAAAACTTACAGAGGGGAAGTTTAGACTGGATATAAGGAGGAAATTCTTTCCTGTAAGGGTGGTGAGGCACTAGAATGGGTTGCCCAGGGAAGATGTGAATGCTCTATCCCTGGCAGTGTTCAAGGCCAGGTTGGACAGAGCCTTGGGTGACATGGTTTAGTGTGAGGTGTCCCGGCCCATGGCAAGGGGGTTGGAACTACATGATCTTAAGGTCCTTTCCAACCCTAACTATTCTATGATTAATGAGCAAATCTTTTTTTCTCCTGCTATGTTTTAGCATATGGTGAATCAGATTTCCGATTTCACTTGTATGTAATAGGAAACGATATAACAAAATACAGGACTCCATTCTTGTTGCACTGTAGCTTTAAAGGAATTTCTCTCAAAGCTGACAAAATTTGCTCTGATTTTAACCAAATATTGGACTGTATCTAGAAAAAGTCCCAATGATATGCAGTTCTTATATGCAAGAAAATCTAAGTTGAATTAATAGGTTGGGACAGACACAAGAAAGCCTTACTTCCTGCTCAAAGCAAAGCTAACTTCCAATGCAGATCAGATTGCTCAAGATCTTGGCTAGTCTTAAATTACAATTTTATTTTTTTGACCATGAACATAGCAATCCTATAAAACAAGCAGTGACTGATATGCTGGATAGAGAGTTTATTCCTAGATACTTTGTCTTGATTCTTTTGATTTTTTTTAGAAGCTTAACTTACTTATCAAGAAAGACCACTTCATTTGGTACTGAAGGAAATATCTGCACTCTAAGAATGTAACCTGCAGCCAGTCTAAATCATCTCTATAAATCAGTCACATTTTAATAAATACTTTGTTTCAAATGAACAATAACTTTAAATTGTCTACTATTTGAAGGTTATTATCAGCTACGTACCTCCCACTGAGTTATTCTGTTTTTCAGCTGCTCAATTTCTGCATCTTTCTTTTCAAGCTCGAGCTTTAGTTGCTCTATTTTTTCATCTTTCAAAACACTCCCCTGTAAACAAGAAAGCATTATTTCTTAATAATCTAGTCATGTGAATTTGATTCTTGGGAAAGGCAACTTATTTGTTAGGGAAGAGAATTTCTGATAAAAAATAAAGAGGTATTTGAATAGGTACCAAAAAGATAAGAAACACGGTAATAAATATTGGCATGTTCTGTGGCGCAAAAATTATTTCAATCACGAGTGTTTTATGTAAAAAAAACTACGTAATTTAAATATGTCTTCATATATATAAAAATATTACAGTCTTGTGAGTTTATTAATTCTTTAAAATTATCATGCTGTTGATGTGTGCTTCCCCTTAGGTGCTCCTTTCTGATCACTGACTAAGCTTCATTAAGCAAATTTCTTCACTTCAGAATGTTTTACATGCCTGATTGTTTTCATGAGATGTGCAGTTATCTGTTTCACTGTAATCATTGAGATGGACTCTCCTTTTCTCTTTTTGAAGTATTCTGTTAACATCATCTTCCAGCCTGTTGAAAAATTTTCCATCATGCAATGAAGACTGGGAAGCTTTCACTTCCTGTCAAAAATAAGTACAATAACATACGTTCCTTTTAATGTAAGTTAATACTGAGGTAGAAACCAACATATCTTAAAAATAGCATGCCATGGAAAAGCATTATATTTAAATAATTAGTTAAGTTGTGTATTCCCAAGAATACTGTAACTTCCATTGAAAGAATATGATACCAATTGAAAAGCCCAGAAACTAATTAACAGTTAACATTCAGCTGATGATATTACACAAAAGAATGAAGTTGGAATTTAGTAATTTATCTTTTATTCAACTGTTAAAAAAAAATCTTCCCTCTAGGAATTTTAATATTGTGGACTGCACCGCAACATAGTAGCATCACAGTTCTTTCTTACCTGATTTGCTTCTCTTTTTGGCTACAATTTGTGTTTTTTAACATGCTTTTAAAACTGCATGTTGCATCAAAGACTATTGGAAAACTGAAGAAGCATTGAGTAATTCTAAGAAAGCCAATACTAAGTTCTCAAGATGCAAGAACTGGGGATATACATTTCTATTGAATCTATATCTGAAGATTTTTCCAAATTTACAATCAGTCAGTTTTAGAATGTGTAGTTGATTGTCACTACAGAAAACACCAAAACAATTACCTTCTAAACCTAAGAACTGTAGTTGTAGTTTCTCTGTGGGTTTTGGCTTCTTTGTGGGTATGTTTGGGGTTTTTTTGTTGTTGTTTTTTGGGGTTTTTTTGGTTGGTTGGGTTTCAGAATTTTTTAATTAAACTAGTTTGAGTAAGACTTACCTCATGTTTTTTAGCAGGATTATCTGAAAAGAACAGAAAAAAAAAAATCAGTAAGTTACTCAAATCTTGTACAGATGGCTACTGAAACAAGACATTTTGAAAAGTGGGGAAAAACACCACCTTTTTAAGTTCTTCAAAATTAACTGTCCTCTCAAAAGTCAGAATTATATAAGTCATTACTAAAGCATTTGAGGCCAAGATCATAAACTACGTATTATACCAATCCCTGTATTTACATCTTCTTCCAGATCTTTCAGAGTACTTAATCAAAAGCAGCATCCCATACTTGTTTGCTTCAGTTAAAGTGGAAGGCAATGTCTTTTGTACAGATACTTAAGGAATTTGATTTGTTTCCTTTTATATCTATTTAGGCTTTTACAGCACGTATCTCACTGTATACCTGAATGCCTTCCATGCCTTTCAGATTGCTGTGCTTTCGGTATTTTTCCTCTGTTCAGATAATTTGGAAATTACGTACTTATTATTGTATGTTTAGATAAAAACATTCTCAAAATAAAGACCTCAGAAAACAAATTACTTTCTTCTTTTTCTAGAATCTACCTTTATTTCTTCAGTAAAGCTCAGAATCTCTGCTCTATAGACACAGATGAAGGAATTTCAAACATATAAACCATGCATCTAATGAGTAGAAGTTATTTCAGTATTTACTCATCTTAACAAAAGCTAGTATCACAAAGAAAGATAAACAATGACAAACTCAGTTGCCTGAGAAATGCAAACTTAGTAAAACAAAAAAAAACGTAGATTTTTAAAAGTCAAATTAAGAGTGTTTGAGTTCATCCCAGGGGTACTACATGAAATTATGTTTTCCTTAAGCTCTTATTTTCATTATTATATAATGAACACTTAGGTTTTAGACTCTGTAGGACACACTGACTGCAACTCATTCAGTTTGTTTAACCACAGTGTTAATGAAGAGAGACAGAAAGGCACTTTCCTGTTAGCGCACACACTGAAAATTCCAAGTAGAACAGCTCATATGGTATGATAAGGCATACCTATATTACTGTCTGACTGAAAGTCTTTCAGAGACACAGTGAGAGGTTTGTCTTTTCCTTGCTGGTTCTTTTTCTCTTTCTTATTCACAGACTTTGACTGAGGTGAAGTACTTTCAACGTTTTCATATGCCTAGAAGAATAAAGTCCCACTGGTATAATTTTCTTCAACACCCAAATATTTTTTTCTGACTCTTCATAAAAGAAAAAAATTACTGATAATGTACTAAAGGAGAGTTTAGCCTGAACAGTAATTTGCAGGCTTCAGATGCATCTAAAAAATGCAAAACATATCAGCAATAAAGCATAGATTCTGTTCCCTGAAGTACAGCATTGCTCTTCACTAAACAGCAAATGAACCACCAGCCTATACTTGAACCTTCTACACCAAATTTTATCCAGAAACTTATAAACTGAAAATACATGGTAGTCAAATGTAGGAATGACGTGTGCTACACAAGGCAGGGTAGTACTTTCATAAACACACCCACACAAAACCCCAACAGCAGTGGTTTATTGTACCTTCTTTTATTCTCAAAAAATGTTTCCTCATTCAGTAGAAGTCAGAGAGCCATTAGTGTGCAGCAATGCTCTACCCAACTGACCTTACTGCTACTGAAATCAGACAGCCTGGTACATGACAGCCATTTGAACCAGAGTTCCCCATCCCCACACATCCACATTAACAATCTTAGCAAATTATCAATCTCCCAGGTATTAATCTTAAATATTAATGAAATATTTTCATTAAAAATAATCTTAAATGTTAAATAATCTTAAGAATATATATATAAGCAAATATGGAAATTAAGTGTTTTCCCATAGAAATGAGAATTGTTCAGTGTACTCATGTACTTTATATTTTTAAAATATACATTTTAAATTATTGGGACGTAATTCTCAAAAATCCACAAACAGTGCTATGCTACTATGCCTGAAGATTATCTTCACTTTAAAAATTAACTTTTAGTATGGAAGCTAAAAATTTATCCTTGATTTTCAAAAAACTGTGGTACTCCCACCTCAAAAAAAGAAATATTGTACAGAGATATTTGCAGAGATGTGCAATTTTTTATGATGCATAATTATATTTAGATATTTTAATAACATTTTATTGGCTCCTAATTTATTTCAAACGAGCAGCTTCCTGATAGAAAAATTTCACCTAAGCATACTTCAGTACAATTCTCCAGTGCTCCGTAGGAATCACTGGGAAAACAGCATCCTGACCAGCTAAGAAAATGTGTAACACTTACTAGGACTAAAATATTTACACTCAGAAGATGTTAGCAAAAATTCAAATGATTCAACCATAAATAACATTAAGGTTTGATAAGAAATCTGTGCTTTGATTCTCCTATTCTTCAAGTGTGCTGGATGTTTTCTGCAGAAGTTCAAGATCTCTTGCATACTCTTAAATTCCAGCATATTCATGTGCCAGAAAACTGAAAAGTAGAACTAGCTTTCCACTTTTACAGGCTAATTAGGAACAAACCAAACCACCCAACTCTATTATATATGGGTTCTTTCAAATCCAGTATTTTTCTGAACTCCTAAGCATTTGAACAATGATAATAAACAATTTAGAAGAAAATGGTACTTTTAGTTTTTTGGCAAACCCCCCCTTTTTAATTCAAACCTCATACTTGTACAGCTTAGGGATCCATTAGGATGGATCCCACAAATACCTTTTTGTGTTCTTCATATTCCAGTTTGCTCAGCAGCAATGCTTTTTCAAGATCAGCTTCAAACATGTCAGATGTCAGCTGAAGAAACAAAATTAACATATTTCATGTAATTAGGCTGGTTAAAAAAAAAAAGGCAGACAAATCCACTAAGACCACACTAAAATTTCAGTTTCAATATGTGTATCACCACAACTGCCAAAAAGCCAAGTCTCACTGATGAGACACAGGGTCTTATTAACTGGCAATGTACCTTTTTGTACCATAAAGTATCTTGCTTCAGGACACTTTGTGATGGATGGAAACATACAGGAAGTTGTGCACACCTTTACGTAATGGTTCCCATCCTGATGATTTATTAACATGGGATTTCTTTAATATAGTTTTTTAGTTTGAAACATGAAAACCAGAGGATGTCAAAGGACAAAAATGTCATTGTAGCCTACTATGAAGTCTAAGCACTCATCCATCACAGTGAAAAAATTAGGTTAAACATGCCTTTTTCTGGGGACAGGGAGGGAGATGCAAAAAAAATTCAAAGCTTTCTTGGTGTGAGTTGTTAAGAGCTAGGAATTAAGGAACACAACAGGAATTAAGGGTATCTTGTGTCATAAGAAATACAAAACCACAGGAAAGCCCTGCTCCTGAGAAGACCAATTCCAGCAACAGTTCAATGGAGCCAAAATAAATAATGTAAAGGTATAAACATCTACTAACTTATGTTATTGTGTAAGGCAAAGTTAACCAAGATTAACTTGTTGGATGCAAAACTGGTTCCT
The DNA here is from genome assembly GCF_028554395.1 of Pezoporus wallicus. Taxonomy (NCBI): domain Eukaryota; kingdom Metazoa; phylum Chordata; class Aves; order Psittaciformes; family Psittacidae; genus Pezoporus; species Pezoporus wallicus. The sequence continues at coordinate 259,537 of NW_026642992.1, read as the reverse complement.
TTGAGGTCTGTTCTCTGAAGGAATCACTACAATCTACTGTGTGATATGAAGAAGAATAAGGCTTCCATTTGGCAGCACAGCCATCCCCTTTTTCTTGCCCTTAAATGAAATATTAATTAGTAAAAATAATTATTTTAGCCATCACTTTCTTGTTCTTTAAATTTCAAATAGAGGTCCTTTCATTAATTTCAACATAAACTACAACAGCTATTATAGTGAATAAAAACAGTTCAGTGGTGTTAATGTATTTTGCTCAAACTGGGGGGCATGACATACACTACCTTTTTTGTCTATAGGAACCATGTTCTGAAAAAAACCTCAGAGTTCTCATATGCTTTATATATGCTTGAAAGTCATTTATTGTATGGTGTAAAAGCACACACATTCTTCCTAATTGCTCAACGATGCATATGATCAGTCTCACTTAATAGAAAATCTGAGTAGCTTCTAGTTTCTACCACAGTAAACCAGCCCTTTTTGAGTGGTTATTTGAAACACAGTAGAGTAGTGCTCTCAGCATAAATTGCTGTTTTACACAGACTTTGGGGTGCTATCATTCCTAGCTTCGCATTTGGCTTGTGATTTAAACTTACCATTGACTGACTGCACGGGGCCTCACTGGCAACATTTTCCTAGCAGGGGAGGTGTGGGAGAGCCAAGGACATACCGTGGCAGCCAGGCTGCAGGTGCCTCAGAACCCCAAAGGGCTGCATGCACAGGCAGCAAGCCAGGAGTGGAGGCTGGCAGGGATGACCTTCAACAGAGCACCCCCTGCACAACCTGTGCTGCCTGCAGCAAGGGGACCAGACAACAAAGTGGAGGGGTTTTGCAGCTTCCAGGGTGGACTTTTTTCTCAAGTATTTGTTTTCTTTCAATATCAGAATCAGTAATTAGAGGTTTGATAACTGACAGTAAGCTAAATTGACTGAAACTCCCCAAGAAACAATGAACTGGTTTTGCCTGCAACTGTTGAATCCAACCTGACAATGACAGTTATCTACCAAAAATTAGGCCTTTTAGTCTACTACACTGGAAAATTCAACAGGAACATTAAGAAAAATGAGAGACTGGAGATTAAAAAAAAAGAGACTATCAAAAAGAGAGCAATTAATAAGCTAAACACAAAAAAGATGAGATCACGATTTTTACCTCTGAAAGTGCTAATTTTGCATGTAAGATTCTAAATAATTAAAGAAAAAAAGTGCTATCACAATGTTGTTGTGACTATTAAACAATCCCACAAAAATAGCATTAGGTGATCTCCAGCAACCCTACCATAAGTTGTTTACCTAGCAGTACAATTCTGGGCAAAGCTGACTGAAGCTGGCCAAACAAAGGTCAATACTACACAAAACAGTGGAGTTTAGAGTTTTAGGTCTGAGTATTTTTAAAGTCTCTTAGCTTCCCAGGCACGTTTGGTTCTGCTTCTGTGCATGGCCTGACTACGGATCACAACCACTTAAGCTCATGAAAAAAAATCTAGAAACCACAGGTTCCTTTCACTTAGGTGCTGGGAGCACATCTAATAGTCGTAAGAAATTGAGATCCATGCACAAATCCCTTACAGCGACTCTCTTAAAAGCTGCTGAAGAAAGACCATGCTATATACATCATAGCTCTATAGCTGAAGACAAATACTGACAATCATTTGAAATGAAAGTGCCAGGCAGTATGGTAATTTTGAGGGTAAATACGAAATCAGGAATTCTTCATTAACTGGGAGGTGCTCTGTGTGGAGCAGATCTCTGGAAATAAGGAGACACTGCTTATAACCCCTTACTGAACATCACTATCCCCTGCAGCATACCATTTAAAATTCACCTCATAATTATCAACAGGAACTAAGAGGTTAGGATTTCACACCTTCTGAATTTGAAGAATTCAAACTCACTTCTCTCTTCTCAGATAAGCATGTGCCATCTGCAGTTTGAACCTTCCTGCAACTCAGTTTCTCCATCTTGCAGAAGAGATGCTTATATTAACTCATAGATGTTTTTAGAATAACTATCATATGTTAGAATTATGGTAATTGCTCTGAAGTTTTTTTTTAAATAAAAGAACCTCATGGTAACTCGACAGCATATAATTCAGTAAGATTGCAATTAGTAGGAATGGATGTTTATAATCGAGTTATAGCTCAGATTGCAATTAGTTATAATAGACATCTATAACTTTGCCTGACCCTTTCATCACCCAGTAATTGAGAATACAGAATTCTCTACTCAAAATAATTTCTTCATGCTGCACAGAATAAAAAAGCCCTGTGACTACTGAACTAAGCAAATCCATACCGTAAAAAGTAGTTCTGAAGTTAATTAGCTCGGGAAGTTTTCAAGGGGATTATTAGGTCATTGCTCCACTGTCTAAGGAGATACCTATACCAAAGCATTAGCAACACCCAAAAAGAAAAACAAAAAACCCCAAAAACAACAACAACAAAAATCAAACACGCCCACACCTCCCCCAAAAAAAAAACAACAACAAACCAAGCCAAGGACAATACCCAAATGTTAGTCTTTCATCAATTTGGCTTTCTGTATCATGTGTTAATTAGAACAAGAAGTAGCTCAATACTATAGTATCAAAGTTTCTCTGTAAAAGAAAATAACATCCTAGTACATGACAGGATAGAAGTTCAACTGCTTCATGAAACACTTTTTAACTCTAGTTGGTGACACTTCCTAGCAATTTGCCTTCAAAAAGTTTTTGCAAAGTTGCATACTCCGAAGGGTATCTTCAAGCATAACAAAAGGACCCAAACTATTATCCATAGTAAATAACTGCAGACCAGACAGTAACTTAAGAGGAATTTAGAAAAAAATGTACCACAGCTTTTCTTTAAGCACTATGAGAAAAAAATGCACTAGAACAAATTCTTTCTTTGCCCATCTATGCTATTTTGGCCTAAAATAGTTGAGTACTGTGAACAATTCATAACATTCTCATCATTTGAAAGACCAAGAAAAATCACTGTATGCTTCTTCAGGAGCATTATAATGCTGAATTCAAGTCAAGCACTAAAAAAAACTAGTTTTAAGTGCAACTACTCTTCCTAACTGACGTCAGAAGTGTAAATTATTGTAATTGTTCAAGGTAAGGACTTGATTACTGTTTCAGATTAAGTGCATTTCAAGTGTAATTTGTGGTAGTTTGGGGAAAAGAAACACAGTCAAAACATTTTATCTGCCTTCATACAGACACAGTCAGCCTTTGCTTTATCTCTATTGTATTCTTCAAGTATTAATGAACCCTACTTACAATATTAATCGCAATTACAATGCTCTAACATGAAAAAAAAACAGATGTTCTTGCACTGACAGGAGTACCCTAGCATGATGAAGGCCAGTCAGCACTCAGTTCTTTGTTACCTAGAAAGGAGCCAATTATTTTACGCCTAACAAAACTTACCAAGCCTACTTTACTATGGGTATACGGCTCCACCAAAACTTCCCCAGTTTTGCTCCCACCACAGCATTTCACCATCATTCCATGGCAGTACTTCTACTTGCTTCCTCTCCATCTCTCTTTCTCCATGAAACTTAACTTCATGAAGTAACATATTTCAGAAAAGCCAAAGACAGCTAAACACAGCAAGATGTACCTGCTCATCTCTTTGTCTCCACTCCTGCCAGTTTTCTTCCCGAGTGCTCTTCTGCACTGCAGTGTTCAGTTTTTGTTCATGCTGAGATAAACAGCTTCCATGTGAGGACTTCTGAGGAATCTTTTTAAAAGCAAGGTTTCTGAGCTGAAAACCAGTTATTTTTAACATTAGTACACAGAAACAGTCTTAATGGACCAACAAAAGCATTCAGACATTAATGTGTGTGCTTCACCTGTAGTCTGAGGTACATTTTTGTTTAATCATTTATGGTACACACCCATAATATCAAATCATGGGAAAATGTGGATCAGAAGTACCACAGACATAACATAAACCAACGAAAAAGTAAATACACTTTGCTATCTGAAAATACTTTCAACAAATCTGAAGAGATAACTGTCTGACAGATTTCTTGCTGTATCAGGAATCATATTGTGCTCACACCTGACTGAAGTTAGATACAATGCCAAAGGAAAGGAGGTATACATAAATCTGGCATCAGCAAATAGAAGAACCAGAGATTCAGGTAGAAAGGGAACAATACAAACAGTCCTTAGTCCTCAGTAGTTCGTCAGATTTTAAGAACCTGCAGTAAGCATTAACTGCTGCACCAAAAGTATGCAACAGTGCCATCTTAAAGATGCCTTTCAAGATTGTAAAATTTCACAGTGCACAAATAACCTGCAAATTTGGCAGCTCAAGGACACTGACTGCTCCAGCCTAAACATTAACCACCTTCTGGTCCTTACTTGGAGTGAAAGTAAAAGCAGCAATACAACACACTATCAATTTAGAGACAGGATTCCTTTAACATAAAGGCTCCTGGAAGGGAGAAAGAAGCTATTATCAGATGACTGATGAAACAAAGAAAAACAAAGTAGGAGTGTTCTTCTTAATGTGTGTTTACTGAATGTCAGGACTCCTTAAAATGGCAGATCACCTTAGCTTAAAGTTACTCAAAATCAGGCAATAATGCAGATACTTCAGAATTGTTTTCCTTCCCCTCTAAACAGTCCCTTGTCACACTGCCTTCCGTGCTTCAGTACTGCCTCTTCTGCTGCCTGCACCAGCACTATAACCCCTGCTTGCTTCTTCATATGGAAGTGCTGGCAAAAAAACTGGTGCAGACCATTCTGATTTACAATTTCACTGGAATATAGTTATAGACAGTACATGCTAAGGTGAAGAAAAAACTTGGTACTTCCTTGCCTTTCAGCTATCACAAGAAAAAGTATTATTTCCATACAAATGAATCTCTGTAGATATATGCAATGCATATGCATACAGAGTTATTCTGACAGAGTTAAGTTTTGATCATGTTAAGGGAGGCATAAAGACACATTAGGGTATGCTTATCAAAAACTTAATGTAAACATAACATCAAAACTCAAAATAAAAAAAATTACTTTACTTAGCTCTACTGCAACTAGAAAAATTTTAAAGATTTTAAGCTTAACAGATATTAAAAAGAAGAAAAATGGATTTGGGGGTTTGGGTTGTTTTACATATTGAATTTGACAATTGCTCAAAAGACCTGAGCAATTTAACTCTTTAGAATTTTTCAACTTTGTAAGTAGTATACTCCCTACTATACAATTCTTAATAAAGCAAAGAAAAAAATGCTGTCTCTTTGACTAAGTAGCATTTGATCCATTAAAAAAAACAAAAACAAACAAAAAAAAACCCTACACAAACCCATGACTTGGAGGGAGACAGCAAAAGTTATTTCTCAGATAACAACTTCAGCCACTACTTGAAAACATAATCACTTTACCTCACTGGCCTCACTCTGCTGCTGTTCTTTCTTCTTTCTTCTTTTATTTCTTTTTTTCTCATTTGCAGACTGTCTTCCCACTGAAGCCTGAGATTTACTGCCACTTCGGCCACTTTTTCCTTTTCCAGGCTCTGAGTCAGTATCACTTAGCACTTGTAGTAAAGCAAAACGAGATGCGGTGGTAGGAACTGAACTGATTACAGTTGATGCCATTGCCACATCTGATATCCTATTAAGCTGGCTTCTTCTTAGTTATTAGGTTTCCTAGAAAAGTAGCATAGAAATAAGAATGAAAACAGTGTTTGACCAAACAATCGGTAATTCATATGTTAGCTGCAGGTTTATTATTTAAAAAACAAAACAAACAAAAAAGAAAACAAAATAAACACCAAAGCCTGTAAAAACCAACCCCCCCAAAAAATCCGTTTAAAAAAAAAAAAATCACTCAAACTCTGTATTATTTCTTTATATTTTTGCTAAATTGTATTATCTTAAGAATCTGGAAAAGAACTGTAAAAGAATAATCTATTTATAGTTATTTATAGCTAATACATTTGTTCCTCAAAGATAATGTTTGACAGAAAAAAGTAGCATAAGGCCCCGGAAGAAGTTGGCATTCATGATCTGGAGAGGAAAAAGAGGAGGAAAAAAACCCAAACAACAAAACCACACCACAAGAAAAAAAAAAGCAAATTAACCCTAACCAAAACGCACAAAAACCCTCTGAAACAAATCACCAAACCAATCAGAAACAGAGTCATGCTCCCAAAATATTCCAGATGCCATCCCTGGAGCCTGACAAACATAAGGTGTGAGAAATAAGGCAAGCAGATATGCATATTCAGCCTCAGGTTTTGGGTAAGCAGCCTTATCTCCTATTACACAGGTAGTTTCATTTTGTTCCAAGCCACTGGAGATTCAAAAAACCAGTTTTCTCCATAGGAAGGTGAGCCCAGCATTGTGGCTGATGCTGTTCTCAAACACCTGTTCTTACTGCACAACACAGAATCTGTTGCAGGAAGTGGGAAACTACGCCTTCTGTTGCCCCCTGTAGTTATAGCCAATCTGTAGATCCCCATGACACCATTCCAAAGTACAAATCATTTATCTAGTGTAAAATCCTAAGGGGAGGATGGGAGGGGGGGAAGGGGGAAAAGGGTGGCTTAAGAATATTTGGCTAATTGCAATTTTTCCAGGCAAAATTTAATGAATTAGAAGGCTGAAAGTGATGTTATTTAATCAATGATTCTAAATTTCACAGAAAGCATCAAGCTGTGTTGGCATACTACAACAGACAGATGTAGTGAAATAATACATGCTTTTTGAAAGTACCATTTGAAAGGAATCCTTATAGTTTGGCAATTGTGAACATAAGTTGAAAGTCTGCTTAGATGGTCTACAACTGTGCTGCTAGTTAACTGCTATCACACAACAAAATAATCTACAGAAACTTAAAGAAACTTTTTTATAACTTTCTCAAGGACAAACCTGTATAGGTGCATAAGCATTACATTTTCTTTCTCCAAGGTGAAAGTGAATGAGCAAGTAAGCTAATACTGTTTCTTATTCAAGTTCACTGAAGACAAAAGTTACAGTGAACAGCTTTCCTCTCATACAAAGTTACCCTACTTCATTTCTCTCAAAAATATGAAAATTAAGCTGATCATATGAAGATGGTTGCATCTTAAGAATAAAACACACCTGACATCAGATTTGAATCTACCTGAAGAAAACCAAAGATCTAAGCACCACCCCCCACATTAGTCACATAATTAGTCACAAGTAATTAGTACTTGTTACTCTTTAAATTATTAAGTAACACGGTAAGTTTAGATTTTCATGGGTTTGTGTGTATATTTTCAAATGCATTTTAATACTCAGTAAGTACAGTTATCCTGCATAGGAGCTAAGATTACTTACAGCAGAGAGATACTGTGTTCTTACTACTTGAATACACGCTAAGTTGAAACCTGAAGCTCAGAGAAAGACTAAAGATACATCTTTGCAGAAAAATGGCACCAAAGATAAGTGTCCAGTCACACTATAACATGATAACATGATCTTACAATACTGGATGATGCCCTTGGCACTACACCAGACTACAACAGTTGTTAACAGTGGAAGTTTGTAAAGTCTTTTTTTTTTTAAAAAAAAAAAAATTGCATTACAGGATTATGCTAGTCAGTCAAAAGATTGTCACTTCTAATCTCACGCTTATTGTAATATATTTGGAGTTTCAGAACAACATATTAAGCTGTCAGCTGCTAATGGCTGCAAATTCCTCCCTCCCTTTCCAACAATTAGAACAAAAATGCAACAGGTATGTTTTTGCTGTCTGACTGTAGCTGGTATGCAATGCAGTGCCCAGATGACAAGCATATTAAGGAATTACTACCCGTGGAATTATGCTGTTACAGTTCACTGAAATATCTCAGTAACAACATGATATTAATTTTCAGAAGTTCATTCCTGATTTACATTTGTTTCCACAGAACAGGTAAAATGGATAGTAATGAGCTTGTTGAGGAAATAGCATGCAATTATAGATTTTTTTTTTTTCAGCTAAGCATGGAAAAACTGTTCATATTGCTAACATTTCAATGCAGCTATAGATACAGCAGCAAGATCTTCTGCAACACTTGAAGACAGATGTAGCAATTCACTGAGGCCTACCACCATGCCATGTTTCGCAATTTGATACCATACCTACAATTCTGACATCCAAATTTTACCAGTTCCCAGATTTCAGTCCCTGCCCTGTACAAAACCAATGGACTGATCTCAAAAGCTCCCAGCTAATCATAGATGCTTTCGGCTAACCATAGATGTACAAATGCCTGTATACAAAAGTTTTGCATAAAGGCATCTAAAAATGTTTGTATAAAGGCATTTATAGATGCCTTTATACAAAATTTTTCCCCTTGAGAATAATAATTAGTTATTATTATGAACAGTCTTACAAAACTCAAGTACTGACATTCTTGAGCTTGATATTGTGCTCAAAAGAGGTTTTTTTGATCAAACACACACATACAAAAAGCATTAAAACATCAGAGTATTTTGTAATCCCACAGATCAATCTAGCATCTGAAAAATCATTTGAACTTTTAAAGTCATTTTAAGAGTTTGGCAGTCTGAGACATGTTATGCGTTCATAACATCCTGCTGGCCAAGGCCTATCTAAATGTGAGATAATTCCTTTCCTTATGTATGGAGTACAGCATGAATCTCGAAGAGGAGTAAAAGGAAGTAAAGTGTGTTTGTGGCATCTACATAGCTTGCTAATAGCTCAAGTGAGACTGGAAGTTGGAAAAAAGCACAGCAGATGAGCATCAGTATTTGGAGTTGATTCCATGTGTCTTGCTTTAGTGCTAGTCATACACTTCTGTACCAAGAAACGCTCTATTATTAACCCTCCATTTTTATGTTAATGAAAAGATCACTGATAATGGATTTCAAAGTTGCGACATTGCAATGGCACTGATATACAGGTGGCACCAATAAATGAGCCAGTTTTAAAACTTTCTGCTTTGCAAATCACTAGCAAACTACTTCAAACCTAGCAAACTAGATTGTCTCTGCATCTCTTCGAAACCATAAAGTTTGTGAGAAGAGTTCCTAAACAAAAGGACATATTATTCAGACTGATATATCAACAATGTAAGATAAAAGCTTGATGCACCACAGAATTTCAAGTCAGCATAAAAGCATTTCTTATGACCAGCAAGTAGTAAGTTTTTTTGGGCTCTACTGTTTTCTAGGTTATACTCTTCTATAAGTCATGGCAGCCTACATAAACAGATTATTTTGGAATGTGATACTAAATCAACAGCTTATCCCAAGCTGGCCCCACTTATGAAACAGGTAATATATTACTTTAGCATGTCCAATGCAGGAATTTGTAAGCACAAAGTACTTGACCCTACCTTAAGTTCCTGGCAAACAAGGAGACCTATTTAGAAAGCTAAACTGTGACATGACCAAAAAGGCATCTTTTTAACTTCAGTTCCCTGAAGTGTACTAAGCATATTCAGAAATATAAGATCCATCAATGCCCTGGAGAACTTCAGTCTCATTTTGGACATTATGTAATGAAGACTGCAGTAATAAAAATAACATGCTCATCCAGTGTTACTGTAACCTGAAATCCCTTTTGTATCAGTTAGTTACCCACATGCTACAGGTGAAAAAGCTTTTGAAATACTCATGTTTTTAAAGCTCTAATGTAAATTGTCCAATGTGTGTGTAAGAAGACTTTAGCACACATCCACAAGCTTATTTTGTTTGAGCATCAGCAGCTTCATGGCCTGGGTGCAGTTTTGCATGTGTGTGAGATACTATTTGACTGGCAGCGTTGAAGCACCTAAGAAGTGAGCAGTACAGCACAATTTAGGAACCTCTAGTCTGATGCTAGCAGTACACCTTCAAGCATCTGTGAAATAACCACATAGCTTTAAACGTGGGACTTACTATTTCAAGGAAAACATGCTCAAGAGCCAAAATATAACCCATTTTCTGTTTAACCACTTTCATTGTCAAGTAAACCACTAATAAAGTTACGGACTGTAGAACACTTTGAAGATAGGATATTATCATCCTAAAGGTTATTCCCACATACAACCTACTTGTTTCTACTACTAAAATACACATTTATTATAATCTACAATCAATATATACATTCTCCAGCACTTGCTTGTAGAACTGAAAAAACACCAAAATACATAACATATATTTGTAAGTGAAGGAACACATCCATTCCCTACTGGTTGTGATCAACCTCTGCACTTTCTGCGGAGTATATATTGATCTTTGTCAGTTTATACACTTAACCACTGCAAGCTACCTACTTTTCCAAAAAGGAAAAGGTGCATCTACAGAAGTTTTCACAGGAGGTCCTCCCAGTTGGTGAAGCTCTGTCCATTTAAATTGCTTTTGTTTTATGCTTCTGACTGAAAGCTAGAAAACTGTATTAAATTGCTCTAAATCCTTACATTTACTTGAAGTCAACTCATCAATTCAAGTCATCAACTCATGATTAAGTTTCATAAGTAACTTTACTGCCAAAATCAAAGCAAAAACCAACCAAACAAACACAACCCCTAAATACTGCTTTAGAAATCTACTTGAGAATTGCAGCACAGGTATAAACAGCAGCAATAAACCCATGGCAGATAAGGGGTCTTACACAGTTTGAAAGGGCAATATGTTGAATTTACTGCTGTGCTTTGCAAAAATCCATGTCTTTTGAGAAAGAACATGTTTTAAAACTTTTTTTTTGAGTCATTAAAAGGATATTTTAAAGTCAATTTTAAAGGATTAAAATATAAATTTTAAAATTAAAATTTTAACTTTGGTAAATTTGAATTCAGTAAAGGTAAATTTGACTTTGTCAGTCAACATCCTATGCTCAAACTAATGCAACACTCCCTGTTTTTCCTCCTCTGATTCCCAGGCCCCACGCCGCCCCCCCCCCCAAAAAAAAAAAAGTTAAAGGAAATTAGTTAAGCTTTATCTAACAACCTTTTTCTAACAAACTTTGAAACTTCACATTCACTTTGAAGACCTTAGTGCAGCTTCCAGTCCTAAAGGGGGCTTACAAGAAAGCTGGAGAGGGATGTTTTACAAGGGCGTGTAGGGACACGACAAGGGGAGGGGATGACTTTAAATTGAAAGAGGGGTGATTAGACAGGAAGAAATTCTTCCCTGTGAGGGTGGTGAGGCACTGACACAGGTTGCCCAAAGCTGTAGCTGCCCCATGCCTTAGTGTTCAAAGCCAGGCCGGACAGGGCTTTGAGCAACCTGGCCTTGTGGGAGGTGTCCTCCCCGTGGAAGGAGCCTGGAACTAGATGATTTTTAAGACTCCTTCCAACCCAAACCATTCTACCATTCACTATATGCAACTAATGCAAGAAAAAGTACTAACATTCTTAGGTACCCATACATATGAGCAGCCTTAAATAACCAAATACCCGGTGATCAGTAAATACTATGCTTCCCAAAAGCATTTTGGCTTCTAATCACAACCAGTTATGTTTTGCTCGTAGCCGACGCATTTTTAATTAACGCGCCCTCTTCAGAGCGCAACGCGGGATGAGCGGGCCCTACTCGTGCCGCTCCAGATAAATGCCCGACGGACTCGCTCCTGAGGAGCTCCCGCCCCCCGCGGTCCGGCGCATTCGCCGCGTACAGGAGGCTGAGGAGAGCAAGCGGCGGCTCGGTGCAGACGCCCAAAGGCAGCAGACGAGAAGAACTAAACGGGGGGCAGCTCAGCGACAGCAGCAGCCAGCGAGTTAAACCCGCCCCGGCCGCTCCCGGCCAACCGCCCCACGACCGACACTTGCCGCCCCAGACACTCCCCGGCCAGCGGCGCCGCTCCCAGCGGAAGGAGCCGCCGGGAAGCACGGGGAGCGGAGCCCCCGCGGATCGCCTCACGTAGCATCGGCCGCCGGCATTGCCCATCACAGTTCGGCTCGGCCCTGCCCTGCCCTGCCCTGCCCGTCATGCACCGGCGAGCCGGGACGGGCCTTGACGTCCCCTCTAAGGCCGCTGCGGTGGGTGCGGAGCGGCCCGCGGGTCCGGCGTTTTCGATCATTTCCGTTGTGTCTTCCGGCCAGTGCGCTGTGGACGTACGGTGTGATTGTAGAGCGTGGCCTGAGCAACCCGGGTTACCGAGCTTACTGCCTGCAGTGCAGTAAGTTTGCTGTTTTGCGTTTAGTGTTTGCTGTTAAGAAACTACCTAACCATAGAAATGCGTAAAACGCGCGTTTCTTGCAGTGATGTCCTGAAAAACGCTTTTCCTGCAAAAATATTTCCAGGTTCTCTGGAAGCCCTACATAAAATAAGCATGCTGCTTAATGAGCACGCTGGTTCTGACGATCGGAGCTGACATGTTACCTATTGGCTGTGTGATAAAAGTGCCTTCAAACTGGAACCTTCAGAGCAGTCAGGTTGAAAATGGCTGTGCCAGGGCGGAAGGTCCCTCAAACCACAGACAGAGCTGGGATTTCAATACCTGTTACATCTCACCATGATTGAAAAATCATGGCACTTAGGCAAAGTTCCCGATGACTGGAAAAAGGGGAATAAAACCCTGATTTTCAAGAAGGGAAAAATGGATCACCCGGGGAATTACAGACCAGTCAGCCTCACCTCTGTGCCTGGCAAAATCTTGGAGCAGAACCTCCTGGAAGTCATGCTAAGGCACATGAAAAACAACAAGGTGCTTGGTGACAGCCAGCATGGCTTCACTAAGGGGAAATCCTGCCTGACCAATCTGGTGGCCTTCTATGATGGGGCTACAGAACTGATGGACAGGTGCAGTGCTATTGACATCATCTACCTGGACTTGTGCAAAGTGTTTGATGCTGTCCCACACGACATCCTTGTCTCTAAATTGGAGAGACATCAATTTGATGGGTGGACCACTCGGTGGATAAAAAACTGGCTGGATGGCCGCACACAAAGAGTTGTGGTCAATGGCTCAGTGTCCAGCTGGAGACCAGTAACAAGTGGTGTCCCTCAGTCTGCCAATGACACCAAGCTGTGTGGTTCGGTTGATACCCTGGAGGGAAGGAATGCCATCCAGAGGGACCTTGACATGCTTTGAGGTGGGCTGATGCCAACCTTATGAGGCTTAACCATGACAGGTGCAAGGTCCTACACCTGGGTCGGACCAATCCCAGGCACAGCTACAGGTTGGGCAGAGAAGAGATTCAGAGCAGCCCTGCGGAGAAGGATTTGGGGATGATGGTCAATGAGAAAATGAACATGAGCCGGCAGTGTGTGCTTGCCGCCCAGAAAGCCAACTGTATCCTGGGCTGTATCAAAAGGAGCATGACCAGCAGGTCGAAGGAGGTGATCCTGCCTCTCTGCTCTGCTCTCGTGAGACCTCACCTGGAGTATTGTGTGCAGTTCTGGTGTCCTCAACATAAAAAGGACATGGAGCTGTTTGAACAAGTCCAGAGGAAGGCCACGAGGATGATCAGGGGACTGGAGCACCTCCCATATGAAAATAGGCTGAGGAAGTTGGGTCTGTTCAGCCTGGAGAAGAGAAGGCTGTTTGGAGACCTCATAGCAGCCTTCCAGTATCTGAAGGGGGCCTATAGGGATGCTGGGGAGGGACTCTTTAGGGACTGTAGTGACAGACCACATGGTAATGGGTTCAATCTTAAACAGGGACAGTTTAGATTGGATATAAGGAAGAAGTTCTTTACCATGACGGTGGTGAGGCACTGGAATGGGTTGCCCAAGGAAGATGTGAATGCTTTATCCCTGGCAGTGTTCAAGGCCAGGTTGGACAGAGCCTTGGGTGACATGGTTTAGTGTGAGGTGTCCCTGCCCATGGCAGGCGGGTTGGAGCTAGATGATCTTAAGGTGCTTTCCAACCCCAGCTATTCTATGATTCTATGGTTCTATGATTAGGTTACTAAGAATGAAACTTCATTTTGTTTCAGGATAACTAAATCTGCCATTAAGTTACTATGAGCCTGATTTGTTTCACAAAGGTGGTGTGATTGGTATTTACACAAATAAGGGAGGTTCTGCAAACTACATGCATGGGGTAACTGCCATTTTGTGTAGACTGCTAAGAAGAGAGCCAGTAATGGAAAGGGCAATAGTCTGTTCTAGATATGCTGCCATCACAGTGTTGAAATAATCATAATAGAGAATTCAGATCATTGGTAAAGTTGATCTATGTTCGCAGTTACTAGCTAGATGACAGATTATACAGGTGGCTTTTTTTGTAGTTCTAGCAGTACAGGAGAAACAGCTGTTAATAAATTAAATAATGGCATGGTAGATTACTGCAGATTAGTTCCATATTGTTTTCACCCCCATATTGCACATCAGCTAAATGTCAGTGAAGAACAGTGAATAACATCACTGAAATAACAGCCTATCAGATGAATTCTTGCTTTTAAGTAGCAGAAAGAGGTAAAACTACTTAATTTGTTAGGTCTATTAGAGGTGCGTACATGAGAACAGAAATCTCATTTTTAAAATGTTTAAAGGTTTAAACTTTTACTTTTCCCTGTGTGACTGCCTGGCCAGCCTCTCATTGCTTTGCCTACATTAGGTCCCTCTCATGGCCAGTGGTTCTACTTCTTCCACTGAAGAAGTATCTGATCCGTTTATCTACCTATTATCTAGATTCTTTATCTATCTATTAACTAGATCAGGTGACATTGTAGTAATGTCTTGAAATGGGTATGGTATTTGAATCTGGTGTTTGAATAACTGCTTCACCCGCAGTGTGACAGCTACAGGCACCTCCAGAGCACCAGCTGACTTCTACCAGTGACTGAGTTGTACTTTCCTGCGTTTTCATTGCTTATTTTGCATCTATAAAGAACAGGTTTTTCACTTGTGTAAACTTCAAAAGAGGAATTAATCTTTATATGGGAGCGTAAGGCATATGATAATGTATGGTATTAACATGAGAAGAAATGCCTTGAGCAATTCCTTCACTTCATAAGGAGATGTGGTAATAAGTACACATCTGAAACTGTTTACTTGTTTCTGTTTATTGACTTTTCACTAGAAACAAAGCGATTATGACATACACTTAGTATTAACATTATGTCTTCCATAACTTCCATACTTCCAAATCACTTCCATAACTTCCATACCTTCCATACTTCCAAAACTTCCATAACATTATGTCTTATGTCTTCATTAACAGTAAAAACAGTCAAGCACAATACAAAAACAATCAAACAAGATCCTCATCTTTATTTCACAGCTCAGCTAAACAATTAAGTAATAACTAGGTATAATTATGAAAGAAACAATCATTTCACATGTTAAGTGGTTTAGAATGAAATATTTTTCAATCTACTCAGAAACACTGGACTTTTTGTCCATTTCAGTGGAATCTGCTGCAATAAAACTGACACCAACTCCAAGGCTTGAGCGTCTCAAAGGTAATTCAGAGGGAGGAATATGACATAGCTCTCGGCGAGATAGCTTTACTGGAGTTACTCTTTGAAACTGTGTTATGGTCTCTCTTCTCTGGGTGACAGAAGGTAGGTGAGGATATGATTTTGAAGGCTGAGCTTCACCTGTTCCTGTTTTGTCATCACTAGTGCTTGACAAGCATTCTTTGTTGCACCCAAATTCTGAAACATCTTTTCCAAGGTTGTGTAAATTCTGATGCGCTCTTAAAATATTTCTTCTGTCTGTTGCTTTTATTTTCCCTGGTTGACTGTTGCTTTCAGGGTTAAGTGTTGACTTGAATTCTTCAGAAGCAACTTCTGCTTCATCTTGGCCAGATGCTTTGTCATCAGCACTGTTATCTAAAATTAAATTTATCAGGAGGTACATAGTTAGAACCTATAACTCTTCTGGACACCTACCAGAAGAAATATTAGTCAATACAGTTTTACAGCATCAAAAACTTGTAGAGTGAACATGGTAAAAAAAGGACATTTTGTCATTTCTGTTAAAAAGTTTGTCATCTATAAAGGCATCAGAGGTATTAGCTAGTAACTCTCCTCTGACAAGGTACTGGTAATAAAAGCCTCACTATTCTAACTTGTTATGTATCGTGATAGGCAGTCTTAAAACAACTGAGCCATGACAGTCAAATGTGAAATTATTAATTTATTGAAAAACAGGCAGAAATTACATTAGCACAACATGCACAACACATTCTTCAAATTTGACTGTAATGTACACACAAGGCTTTTACTATTTTAAAGCACAGCAACAAATTCTGAAGTGCTTTTATTGCATTGTATTGCAGCATGCCTCAGAATGTATTCAAAAGCAAAATAACTAACCATGGAGGTTTTCTAGTAAAACTTACAAACATCCACATGTGAAAAGCTGGAAATTCAGAGGGATTTTCTCCTTGCTACAATTTTGCTAGGATGGGTATTTCTGCACACAGATATATGTCTTGAACTATGTACTGCTTTGTATACGAGACTCACAGTAGTCTTCCCGATGCCAGTTTATAATCAACCTCTAGAATATTCACGTTCATAGTTTGACTGTGTTATTACCCTTATCATTATTATCATTGGTGGTAGCAGCAGTGCTATACCTTATTTGTGTTATACCTTAATTACTGGACTGTTCTTATCTCAGTCCGTGGGGTTTACATTCTTTTGATTCTCCTTCTCATCCCTCCTGGAGCAGGGGGAGGAAGGTGGGGGGAAGTGAGCAAACAGCTGCACGGTTTTCTGGGTTGCCGGCCGGGCTTAAACCATGACAAAACATGTTTGGAGTTAACGGCTTGGTTTAAACCATGACAGTAATGAAGGTGTTGGCTCTTTATCCTGCTCAGAGGGCAAGAGCTGAGCCTTAATTTGCTCTTGGAGCAGCAGGTATATGATCAGTGTCTGTGTGTTAGGGAGGCATGACACTGCCCAGGTGGAAATAAATGGAAGCATCTGCTAGGAGGAAGAACCAGTCATGCTGAGCCTTAAGAAGAAACACAGGGCCAAGAAGGCTGTATTGTGCGTGTTAGGTATTTGTAGTGGCATTGCAAGGTGTGAGACAGCTAAAATAGTGACAGAAATAGAACCTTCTTTTTACCTCCAACTGATTAGCTCTACTGAAGGTTTGAATTCTGGCAAGTAGGACATGAAACAATTAAAAACTTATAGTAGCAGTTAGTTGTTGGTGTTTTGTTTAGGTCTTTTTGTGTGTATGCATTTCTTTTTTTCTGTTTGTTAGGTAGGGGTTTTTATGTCAAAGCACAGAATCACATTAGGAAGCTCTTCTTTTTTCTTACAAGTGTGTAAATCCCCTGTTTTAGCCTTAACAAGAAACAAAAATAAGTTAGTAACTGAAAGTGTGGAATTCTTCAATTTTCCATTAAATAACTTTTAAGAAATCATACGCTGGTAGCAGCCTAGCTAAAAGCATGGCATATGACAAAGCTGTTAGTTACAACATCATTCAGACTATTTCAGATAGTAAAATTAGTTTTTCTTAACCACAGCAGTCTGAGGTTGTAGACCCTGAAATTAGGTTAGAATCCATAGAAAACCGGAGAAATTAAACTACTGTTACAGCTATAAACCAGTGTTGTCTCTCATTTGAAACTGGGGGAGAGGTGTAATATATTCCTGGAGTTAGGTCAGAACAAATACGACTTTTATGTCTGTCTGATACACTTCCGTGTGCTGATCACCCATCAAATGGTCTATTGACAATTGCATAAATATTTTAACATAATATACCTACACTTAGTGGCTGCCCATAATTGATAGGATGACTCTTCAGTTAAGCCCTTCAACTTCTTCTTCAGTTCTCTGCTTGTTTTCTTATAGAAGAATAAGTCTTTTTCCAGTTGCTGGACTTTTACTTCGTATGCTTTCAAAGTTTCTGAAATACCTTCACTATCTTGATCTAGGACAAGTAAAACTAGTTTAAGAACCAAATACATCTGTGCCAAAAAATCAAGATGCCCAACTAGACAGAATATGTCTTGCATCTTCTCTTCATCAGGGACTGTAGTGATAGGACAAGGGGTAACGGGTTCAAACTTAAACAGGGAAAGTTTAGGTTAAATATAAGAAGTTCTATACCGTGAGGGTGGTGAGGCACTGGAATGGGTTGCCCAAGAAGCGGTAAATGCTCCATCCCTGGCAGTGTTCCAAGTCCAGGTTGGACAGAGCCTTGGGTGACATGGTTTAGTGGAAGGTGTCCCTGCCCATGGCAGGGAGGTTGGAACTTGATGCTCTTAAGGTGCTTTCCAACCCTAA
Organism: Pezoporus wallicus; assembly: GCF_028554395.1. Taxonomy (NCBI): domain Eukaryota; kingdom Metazoa; phylum Chordata; class Aves; order Psittaciformes; family Psittacidae; genus Pezoporus; species Pezoporus wallicus. The sequence continues at coordinate 241,446 of NW_026642992.1, read as the reverse complement.
CTATTCTGTGAGTCTGTGATCTTGCTGACACTTTGCTTGCAATGTGTACATTTTAACTAGTACAACACAGGACCAAAAAGGCCATGCCAACCCCACTTGTCAGTTTTAACAGGAATATTTAGAACATCAAGATCAGCAGAACCAGTATCTTTAAACTTTCCAATATTCCAAATTCAGTATAAAAACACAGGAAGTCTGATACCGCTTTAAGAAAATGCTCTGTTTTACACACATACAGACACTATGTGCCTGTTCCTCAGCAACCTGCACATCATCAGAATTAGTGACAGCCAAAATATACCTCTGAACATTTTTTTTCTTTTCAGCTGGAATATAGTATTTGTCAGTAGTGACTGAAGATAATACTTACTGAGCAATAACCCCCAGGAAAAAAATACCTTTGAAATGATGCAGTATCAACTGTAGTTTTTTTTCATGTTCTTTGTGTTGTAGGGTCAGCTGCCTGTCACACTGCAACTTCACGTGGTCAACTGCAGATTCTAACTCACGTATTAAGTTTTCCTGGTCTATCACTTTCATTTCCTGTTCTTCAATTCGCAGTTGTAATTTTCGTTCAGACTCACGTAGGCCAACAATCTAAGAAAGAAATACACTTATTTTGATTTATTAAACCATTTTAATAATGGTTTTTACCCTTCTGCCTAATAAATTAAAGCATACAAAAGCAATGGTTTCTTACAAGCCATAAGCTTGTGGAATACAAACTTGCCTACTGCTATGAGTTCACACTTCATGAATGAGGTCTGTACTTCTGATCACATGGACTAGTGGATTTTTTTTAATATTCTGTGGAGAATTTAAATTGAAACAACAGTGATTTCCTGATTCTGGAAAGATTAAATTGCATCCCATAGACAGCTTGTTCACAAAATCTCGCAAGTTTTACCCAAGATCACAAAGACACACCATGTCATAATACATTTCATTTTTGTTTCCAGATGTTAGTATGAATCTTCAGTATGTTGCTGTAGACACTGCAGGCAGTGTGTGCAAAAGTAGTTTATACGAGACTTGGGAAAAAAATAGTTTAGATTTGCAGCACCTTTTAAAGTAATGACTTGAACCAGAACATACAAAGTTAACACACAAGTAGCCTATTTAGATTAATGTAAAAATTAAAAATATCTTAATTCATAGCAGATGTATGTAACCTGAAGAGATTTTCACTAAAAGCTTGTTAAATGTAGTTTGATTTCTTGACACCATTTCATTTCACTATCTAGAATAGTAACAGAAAACAGGATAAAATGTTAGTCATTAGCCAAAACAAACCTTATTGAAATATTTGAAGATGATAGCTCTGAGCTCAGCAGCAGAAAGGGAAACTAATTGTCCTATTACATTATTCTCACTTTGTGAAAGAATCTGAGAAGATGACTTAAGCAAGTGCTGGCGATTCTGAATACATTCATTCTTATAATCAATAGCAGCCTCCAGGGCTTCAATTCCTTCTTCCAGCTGAAAAAGGGCATGTTCTTCCTACAGAGAAACACATAAGAGCTTTTTTTTTTTTATTTAAAGAAAAAAGTGTAGAACTATTCTTTCTATACATAAGACATCTTTAATTTTATTCCCAAGAGTGAAATTAAACTTAAGGGCAAGATAAACTAGTAGTAGTACAGAGAATGGAATGGGGAAAATAAGAGGTAGAGTAGAAATCTGGAACAGCTGCTATAGTACCCCTACCATGATACAGAATCAATTGAATGGTTGAATACAAAATCAGAGGTCATGTTTCCCTTTTGATCCTTTCCTCATCCTCCCCCCACTTCTGCTACTATTTCTTTTTTGGTTGTGCTTGTTTTCTGTTGGATTAATGAATGACTCAGGTCAGTAAGGAATTTGATGGCTTTTGTAGGGAAGTGGCAGAAATGCATGGCCTGAAGCACTGTAGAAGACTTTGAGGAGTAAGGCAAATAGGGTTCTTTCTGGCACATTATCACTTTAGCCGTATGCCTGTACTGCTGCTCAAGACCTAGAAATAATATGCATACTTGATACGAATTTATTATATCTGCAGTGTAACTACACTGGTCAATTCAAGTGTGGGCCACTTGGGTAATAAGATTTATTTTTGCTTCAAAAATACAGAGGCTTTCAGGTGAAGTTTGCTTTTTCACAAAATCCTATAAAAAAAAATCAAGGGGCATTGCTGCTCTGGAGGGAAGGAATGCCATCCAGAGGGATCCTGACATGCTTGTGAGGTGGGCCAGTGCCAACCTTATGAAGTTTAACCATGACAAGTGCAAGGTCCTACACCTGGGTCGGACCAATCCCAGGCATAGCTACATGTTGGGCAGAGAAGAGATTCAGAGCAGCCCTGCGGAGAAGGACTTTGGGATGATGGTCAATGAGAAAATGAACATGAGCTGGCTTCAGTGTGTGCTTGCAGCCCGGAAAGCCAACCGTATCCTGGGCTGCGTCAAAAGGAGAGTGACCAGCAGGTCGAAGGAGGTGATCCTGCCCCTCTACTCTGCTCTCATGAGACCTCACCTGGAGTATTGTGTGCAATTCTGGTGTCCTCAACATAAAAAGGACATGGAGCTGTTTGAACAAGTCCAGAGGAGGGCCACGAGGATGATCAGGGGACTGGAGCACCTCCCATATGAAAATAGGCTGAGGAAGTTGGGTCTGTTCAGCCTGGAGAAGAGAAGGCTGTGTGGAGACCTCATAGCAGCCTTCCAGTATGTGAAGGAGGCCTATAGGGATGCTGGGGAGGGACTCTTCATTAGGGACTGTAGTGACAGACCACATGGTAATGGGTTCAATCTTAAACAGGGACAGTTTAGATTGGATATAAGGAAGAAGTTCTTTACCATGACGGTGGTGAGGCACTGGAATGGGTTGCCCAAGGAAGATGTGAATGCTTTATCCCTGGCAGTGTTCAAGGCCAGGTTGGACAGAGCCTTGGGTGACAAGGTTTAGTGTGAGGTGTCCCTGCCCATGGCAGGGGGGTTGGAACTAGATGATCTTAAGGTGCTTTCCAACCCTAACTATTCTGTGATTCTATGATTCTATGCAAGTACATTGCCTTGTTCTGTGTCCTAACATTAAAATATCTGCCTATGATAAAACAATGAACTTCTAGTTCCCTTATTTCTCATTATATGATCCTTAGGCCATTGGAGTTTGTCAAGGAACTAGCTGAATTAGGTCCCTCTGACCATAAGCTTTGTTCACTGGTACATAAGTGGTGCTATCATGGCAGTATTTTAATTTTGCAATTTACATAAGTACCCAACCTCAGTTCCTTGGTTCAAGCTTACCTAATAATTGGAGACATTTTAGGTTCTGATTAGAATGCTTTGTTATACAACGCTATCTAAACCCAGTATTTATCTCAGAGGTGCATACTTACCTCAGTTGACAACACTTTACCATCTTTCAGTTTCTCATCCACACTGTTTCTTCTTTTGAGCAGCTGATCTCTTTCTGTCTGGAGAACTTGAATTTTTTCCAGAATGTGTGTCTTATCTTCAGTGGTGCTGCCCTGAAGCTGCATACCTTTATCACACAGTTCCTGATCCAGCATACTTAAGCGAGTAGACAATTTCATACTATCTTTGTTTAAAGCCTAAAAAAAAACCACAGCAACCACAGATATAAAACTGAGATACCCCTTCCAGTAAGAAAATTGTAGGTGAGACTGTCACATTCTGCAATGAAAGACTTGCCTGCTTCTTGTAATGAGACCCCATTTATTTTGAGTAAACAGGTACCATAAAATTTACTATTTACTCAAAAGATGAAGGAAAACAGAAACAATGTGCAGTTTTCTGCATACTAAAAATTAAAGGGACTAGTCTTTATAAGTGACAATGATACTTCAATTTCTATTCACTTTTGCTACTGAAAAATAAATAATACAAAATGTTTCCCTGTCATGTTCTCCAGTTTGCGAAAGAACTGAGTCATATTTAGATGTCATATTTTTTAATGCTGTGCAATAACAGAACACAGTTCTGTTTTGTTGTTGGAATTTTGTTTTGTTGTTGGAATTTTGGGGAAAGAAAGAGAATAATAATAATTATGCTGTGTTATTCACATTTTAGATGTTGATCTGCTCAAGCCACAGAATAACTTCATAGCAGAAACACAGGTCACATGGCTTGAGCCTCTTCTGCTATCTTTCTGGCTTCCCCCCACCATTCTTTCAGTTGGCACTGTAACTGTGGCGAGTTTTATGGGTTTTATTATACCACCTGGCTAGATCTCAATTTCTTGATTTCCAGGTGGCTTTTCTCTTGCAATAATGCTTCTTTTTTGGCTACAATGGCTTCTCTTTTCTTTAAATCTTCTTCTAGTTCTGCTAACTGTTGGTGCTGTTGGAGAATTCTTTCAATTTCTTCATCCAGACATTTCTTTTGCTCTTCTAATTTCTAAAGTTTAATTGGAGATACAGAGAACATTAACCAAGACTTCTGGAGTCAGAATTTGGTGATTACGTTTTAACTTTTTCAGAATAACTGATAGAACTGCTGAAGAAATTGACATTTCTAATGTTAACATTAATTCTGCAATGGAGTCTTGACTCAGAATAATATAGAAATTGAACTGGCTTAAAAAGAGGCTGAAAAATGCTACATTGCTACATCTCATATAAACAAATTTGTATCACGTCTTTAATGAAATGTATTCTTTTTCTAAGAACAGTTATATAAATAGATGTCTTCTACATAATCACAGCAATTAGGTTTGAAAGGTATCGCAAGAATTCAGTTAGCCCATCTTCACTACATTATAGTTACCAAAGACCAGCTATTTGTGGAAAATGACAAGCAATTATGATGCTGAAAGAAACACAGCAAATGGGAGCTCTGATCCTGCTAGCACACTCAATTATAAATTTATTCTCAAGCCCCACTTTATCAGCGAATATATCCCTGGTATGGCTAAAAAGTTGCCTTTGTTTAACTTCTTAGATTTCTTTCACCTTTAAAGACTTTGGATAACTCATGAAACTCTCATGTTCCAGTGTCCACATCTGAAATTATGCACAGGACATGTATTTTTCTAACCCCGTTAGGAACTACCAAAACTATAGACCTCTGTCACATATGTCAGAGAAAATAAAAAAACCTAAACAAACCATGGAACATTTCTAATAGAGCTCATCAGGATCACCCTCAAACCTACCAGCCAAACAAACTTGTTGAATTCTTAGGTCTTTGAATCAGCATTTTTGACAAATCACAGAAAGAAAAGACATTAGAGCTTCTCCTTTTCTTCATTCAAAAAGAGTAGAAGAGTTGCTAGACTATACTCCCAATTTTTGCTATAGCAAAAAAAAGGACAAACTATGATTGAATACCCTTCTTCTGAATACTTTACAAAGATGACTAGGGATGAAGAAAGAATGTTTGGGGGTTTTTTTTTAGGGCCTACACAGATTTGGAATAGATTAGCTACCTGTAGCTTCTGTGAAGTTTCCACTGAGTCATTTTTCTTCTTTTTAAACACAGCAATCTCTTTATCCTTAAGATGAAGGATCTTCTGTTGTTGCTCCATCTTTAGCTGAAGTTCCTATAAAGAAAAGCCCCATTATTCCTGCCTTAGTCTGTTTTTAAAGTGCGTTTAATGTCAGAGTCAACACAAGTATATAATCTGAAATACTGACCCTAAATTTCCATGTAAAATTGCAATTTAGAGCTAGATATAAATAATAAAAAGCTGAAAAAAAAGGCAAACTGAAGATTTCCGTTAAAGTGTTTATAGCAATTTCTTAAGTGCATTTGTCAAGAAAGTAGCTACTTAAAACTGGACAGCCTAGCAGTATAGTTTATTGACTTCAGGGAAGCAATGTCAAAACTGGCACATCTCATTCTTTGTCTCAAAGAACCAGGAAGAATCCTACTTTAATTTGTTGCTGGTCCCGCTGAATCTCTGCTTCTAGTTGCTTCTTTTTTTCACTCTCCTCACACAATCTCTTCTGTAGCTGGGTCTGCTGATGCTTCATCTGAGCCACATTCTGCTCAAGTTCTGTTGCTTGTCTCTCACTTTGGTTAGATAATGAAGCCAAATTTTTAGTGTCTTGCTGCTTCTTCTGTAAGGCCTGAATGTTCATGACAAATTTCAGCTTAATAGTAGAAAAACTAAAATATTACTCACAACTTCATTCTTTATTTCACTAAATTCTTATGAGTCAGCAAGACTTACTAACCTCTGTGCAAACAATCATTCATTATTTCTCTGGTTTCTGAGCTATCTGGTAAAGTTGGCACAGCCAGAATTAACCTCAAGCAAAATGAGAAGGTAAGGTAAAGATACAGTTCATGCCTGGCAATACTATGAAAATAGTAAAATCTAACAGGACTCTCAGGTGTGGGAAATGTGCAGAAACATAATGGTGCCAGAATGCTGGTCCTGAGCTACAGTCAATAAGCCACCTGCCTCTTTCTTCATGGGGTTTATCTAACCCACCATTCTAGGACCAAGAAGCACAGAATACCTAAACTGGCCGTACACAGAACTTAAGCTTAGGTATAGCAAAACTTAAAGGTAGAAGGTCAGTGCCATATAAGATGACTGTATTAGGCCTGGTCTTGCAAACCATCATAGTGATTTGCTTAGAGATGGAATTTATACAGTACTTTCATAAAACATTGATTTTATTTATGGCAGGTTACAACCTTGTGACAGTCTCCATGTATAGGTTATTTTATGGTACTACACACAATGGTGTATAAGCATCTCATATTACCCACTTCTTTCTTGGTTTCTTATCTACCAAGAAAATACTGTATCTAACCACATATGTGGATAACATAAATAGCATTCTGTGTATAATAGTATTAAGTTTCTCATTATCTACTTCAATCAGCTTCCAGTGTGTAAAACTGGTGAGAGTTTTACAAGCAGAGTGTTAAGGTTCAAAAGTGATAGCAAGGCATGGATTTGCAAACCTTAATGGTCGGATCAGACATACCTGCACTTTCAACTTAGCTGCATCCATCTTCTTCCGGAATTCCTTTTGTAACTTTGTTTTCTCAGGAGTGTCTCTCAGCTCCTTATTACTCTCCAGCTCCTGAAGCTGCTTTTGCGTTTCAGCCAGTTCCAGTTTGGCCTGCTCAGATTCTTGTTCCAGTTTAGTTATCTTCAAAGAACATTGCCTGCTTACAGACTGAGCATCCTTACCTTAAAGACATCATATCGAGATAGTTTAAAAACATCAGGATAATCAGTTGAAATGTAATAATTCTGTAGTTGTATTACTTACTTACTTTATTCTGGCTAAATCAATAATTTCTGAGATATTTTTCCAACCTTAAAGGAACATACAGTTCCTTTATAACTCTGAAATAAAGGAAAGAGTCTTAAAACTGAGTTCTTTATGAGTCACCATTTGTCACCAAATAAAGTGCCACCTTAATGCCAAATAAAGTGAAATTCTTCCTACTGTAGTTTTTGTGAAAATGGCTCTCATGTGTTTCATAGATTTTACTTTTTCCAGAAGAATATGCTGTTTATTTGTTACTCAATTATCCTTTTAATAATTAGTAAACAACTTTGGATTGTGTTTCTGCCCTCTTACTTGCCCTGTTTGTGTTATCTTTCCAAAGTACTGGGGGGGGGCACACAATCTTTCTCAGTGCCAAAAGACAACCTCAAGAGAAGGTATGCACAGGGGAAGAGTGTGACTGAAGGGGCTGAGCAAAGAGATCCTTACAGTCATAATAAGGCTAGTTTCTGGCAGGCATATAGATACATACATACTGGGACAGATGTATAAGGGTGTAGGCTAACAGGGACACTGACCTTTTCCCTCATCCACTTCTGACTCCTGCTTCTCTACTGCAGCGCTGGGAATGTTTACATTCGCAGCACAGTGATGTATCTTCTCTGCTATCCCAGACACCATGTGACAAATACATGTCCACAAACAGATCAGTAGCACTAAGTATACATGAAAAATTAGACGACTGGTGGATAAAAGCAAAAATCAGCAAAGCACAAAAAAATACAACAAATACATTTGTGTATCATAGCAGAGTAGACTGTAATCAAAATTTACAGCCTTCAGTGCAATCATAGCAAATAATTAAAGTTATGAATCTTTATTAAAATTATTCTTGCATAAGATAATTACATAAAAACTAAAACAGGACTTCAGAAGTTTTGTGACTTCTCTTTTTTTTCTGAACTTCTTCATTCTAATTTTTCCTACAGTAGCTACTTACCTGTTCTTGCTAATTCCTTAATAAGTTCCTCTTTCATTCTGATATTAAGTGCAAGTTCTCTTATTTTTTGCTCAGCCTCAGTGAATCTCAACTCTGAATTCTTTAACTTCTGCAAGTTAAAAACATGACATTTTTGGAGGCTGTCAATCTCTTCACCTTGAAAGAAAACAAAGCAATATAGCGATAAAAAATCTGGAATATGCTCTGTATCCAAAAGATAGAGCTCTGCATCATTGTGTGTGTGGAATTCAGCTACATGAAGTAAAAGAACCAGAAAGAGAGACTAGCACAAGGAAACTTTTCCCTGCCATGTAAACAGTAAAAGAAAGAATGGTATGCACTAGTGTTTCAAGACCCTAAGTGGGAGGAAGAATATTCCTAAAACCATTTCAGTCCATTTCTGATAATAGCATTTATTTTCTTTTACTGAAGCAGTTCTAAAGATTCATATCTAAATAGCTTTCAGTGTATATTTTCTAGCTTGTAAGTATTACTTAAACATTAAGGACACTAATATCAGTTTCAGAAAGGGGAAGAAGCAGAGAATCTCAAAGCCCAGACTGATCTATTAACAAAAAAATATTTGTATCAATTACACGTATTTTGCTGGGAAAAATAATTATCTGTGCTGAAGACATTCTTGTGTATTTTGACACTGTCAGATTTGCTCTCAAGACTTCCATTTTACCTGTGGTTGTGTCACTGTGTTGAGAAGATTTGTTGGATAAACAAGACTTGTCTACCTGACATTTCATGTCACTTAGATCAGGAAGAAAACACAAAGAAGCCTGTTTTCGTGTCCATGTTCGGTTTATGGAATGCCTAGGGAAGAATGAAAAACATGCTATATTCCAAACATGGTGGGATTTTGTTTTTCTTTAAGCTTCCAAGTATGTGATTGTAACAGAGAAGAATCCCAAATTCACATACATAAGCATTTCTACCTTCTCTCCCATATACTCTCCACTTCCCCATCTGCCCTGATCTTCACCATAGATTCTAGCCCCTAAACCAGGATTATGCAGTCATTGTTACATCACAAAAACAATGTTTATTAAACTTATTTTAGTTTAAAAAATAGTTTAAATATGCTCTGTTGGTCCCCTAAATTTACCATAAAAACATCATAAATGGTCTCATATTATGGCAGGTTAGAGAGTAATACTACTTTTGTTATACATTTTTCGATAACAAAAATTAAAGAATATTAAAAAAATTACTTAAAAGAGGTTTTCTTTTTGCTGCCTGTACTTTCATCCTCTTCATCACTTTGGTCAGAGAGATGGCAGTGAAGGACTTTATCCTGATCTTCTATGCGGCTCAGTGTCATCTGGCTGCGAGCACGGAATTTTGCCATTACCCGGGCAAGGGAGAAGGCAGGGGGGCTTGTATACACCTGTCAAAAGCATACACAGAAAGTTACAGGTAAAAACACTTGCAACAGTTTATCAATTCTTTACAGATATTTTAAAAAAAAACCACACAAACAAAAAAAAAACCCAAACAAAAAACTCAGTTTAAAAGTCTGTCATCACTTGAGCTTGTAAGCAAAATTACAGAGGTTTTCTATAATACCTCTGGATAGCTTTGCAACAAAAGGTTTTGCAAGAGCTTAGAGCACTTGTACGGCCCGGCACAAGCAATCCAGGAGGTTCCTCGGTTGTGTGGAAGACAACTTCCTTCTGCAAGTAATAGAGGAGCAGACAAGGAGAGGTGCCATGCTTGATCTTGTGCTCACCAACAGGGAAGGGTTTGTTGGAAATGTGATGCTCCAGGACAGCCTTGGCTGTAGCGACCATGAGATGCTCAAATTTGAGATCCTCAGGACAGTGAGAAGAGCATGCAGCAAGCTCACTGCCCTGGACTTCAAGAGAGCAGACTTTGGCCTCTTCAGGAACCTGCTTAGTAATATTCTATGGGATACAGCCCTAGAGGGCAGGGGGGCCCAAGACTGTTGGTTGATATTCAAGGATCACCTGCTACAAGCTCAGGAGTGTTGCATCCCAACCAGAAGGAAGTGCAGCAGGAGGGCCAGGAGACCTCCTTGGATGGATAAGGAGCTGCTGAGGAAAATTCAAATGAAAAAAGAGGCTTATAAAAGAAGCAAGGACAGGTGGCATGGGAAGAGTACAGGGATGTTGTCCGGGAAGACAGGGACCAGGTTAGGAAAGTTAAGGCCCAGTTAGAATTAAACTTGGCTAGGGGTATTAAGGATAACAGGAAGGGATTCTACAGGTACATAGCAAATAAAAAACAGACAAGGGAGAATGTAGGCCCTGTCAGGAAGCTCTCAGGAGAACTGGCTGCACAGGATTTGGAGAAGGCTGAGGTTCTGAATGACTTCTTTGCCTCAGTCTTCACTGCCAAAGGCTCTGACCACACCACCCAGGTCTTGGAAGGGAGATACAGGGACTGTGAGAATGAAGACCCTAGTCCCTCTGTAGGACAGGATCTGGTTTGAGACCATCTTAAAAATCTGAATGTGCACAAGTCCATGGGTCCTGATGAGATCCATCTGCGGGTCCTGAAGGAGCTGGCGAATGAAGTTGCTAAGCTGCTGGCCATCATATTTGAGAAATCATGGCAGTCAGGTGAAGTTCCTGATGATTGGAAAAAAGGGAATAAAACCCCCATTTTCAAGAAGGGGAAAACAGAAGACTCGGGGAATTACAGACCAGTCAGTCTCACCTCTGTGCATTACAAAACCTTGGAGCAGATTCTCCTGGAAGGCATGTTAAGGCACATGAAAATCAACAAGGTGTTTGGTGACAGCCAGCATGGCTTCACTGTGGAGAAATCCTGCCTGACCAATTTGGTGGCCTTCTATGATGGAGAACTGATGGTCAGGGGTAGAGCAGTTGATGTCATCTACCTGGACTTGTGCAAAGTGTTCGACACTGTCCCACACAACATCCTTGTCTCTAAATTGGAGAGACATCAGTTTGATGGATGGACCACTCAGTGGATAAAGAACTGACTGGATGGCTGCACACAAAGAGTTGTGGGCAATGGCTCAATGTCCAGCTGGAGACCAGTAATGAGTGGTGTCCCTCAGGGATCGGTGTTGGGACCGGTCTTGTTCAACATCTTTGTCGCTGACATGGACAGTGGGATTGAGTGCGCCCTCAGCAAGTTTGCCAATGACACCAAGCTGTGTGGTTCGGTTGATACCCTGGAGGGAAGGAATGCCATCCAGAGGGACCTTCACACGCTTGTGAGGTGGGCTGATGCCAACTTCATGAAGTTTAACCATGACAAGTGCAAGGTCCTACACCTGGGTCGGAGCAATCCCAGGCACAGCTACAGGTTGGGCAGAGAAGAGATTCAGGGCAGCCCTGCGGAGAAGGACTTGGGGGTGTTGGTCGACGAGAAAATGAACATGAGCAGGGAGTGTGCGCTTGTACCCCAGAAAGCCAACCGTATCCTGGGCTGCATCAAAAGGAGTGTGACCAGCAGGTTGAAGGAGGTGATCCTGCCTCTCTACTCTGCTCTCGTTGAGAGCTCACTTGCAGTATTGTGTGCAGTTCTGGTGTCCTCAACATAAAAAGGACATGGAACTGCTGGAACAAGTCCAGAGAAGGGCCACGAGGATGATCAGGGGACTGGAGCACCTCCCGTATGAAGACAGGCTGAGAAAGTTGGGTCTGTTCAGCCTGGAGAAGAGAAGCCTGCATGGAGACCTCAAAGCAGCCTTCCAGTATCTGAAGGGGGCCTATAGGGATGCTGGGGAGGGACTCTTCATTAGGGACTGTAGTGATAGGACAAGGGGTAACGGGTTAAAACTTAAACAGGGGAAGTTTAGATTGGATGTAAGGAGGAAATTCTTTCCTGTTAGGGTGGTGAAGCGCTGGAATAGGTTGCCCAGGGAAGTTGTGAATGCTCCATCCCTGGCAGTGTTCAAGACCAGGTTGGACAAGGCCTTGGGTTGTATGGTTTAGTGTGAGGTATCCCTGCCCATGGCAGGGGGGTTGGAACTAGATGATGTTAAGGTCCTTTCCAACCCTAACTATTCTATGATTCTGTGATTCTAAATGTGAAGGAAGGCACTATTAGCAACTCATTATCTAGTGTAATATATGAGGAGGGCCACAAGGATGGTCAGGGGACTGAAGCACCTCCTGTATGAAGATAGGCTGAGAAAGCTGGGGCTGTTCTGCCTGCAGAAGAGAAGGCTGTGTGGAGACCTCATAGCAGCCTTCCAGTATCTGAAGGGGGCCTATAGGGATGCTGGGGAGGGACTCTGCATTAGGGACTGTAGGGATAGGACAAGGGGTAATGGGTTCAACCTTATACAGGGGAAGTTTAGATTGGATATAAGGAGGAAGTTCTTTACTGTGACGGTGGTGAGGCACTGGAATGGGTTGCCCAGGGAAGCTGTGAATGCTTCATCCCTGGCACTGTTCAAGGCCGGGCTGGATAGAGCCTTGGGTGACATGGTTTAGTGGGAGGTGTCCCTGCCCATGGCAGGGGGGTTGGAACTAGGGTCCTTTCCAACCCTAACTATTCTATGATTCTATGGTTCTATGATCAGTAAGAATAATTCGTTTTCTATAATGCTCAAAATCTGAAGGAAAACACCAAAAAAGACTCCAGCTTTAGCACCTGTGATAATTTTAAGCCTGAAGATTTTGGACAACTGTGGCATAGCATATGTTGCAAGGCATTAAAAAGTAATTTTTCAGAGTCTTCAGTGGGAAGCTAAACATCATCTGAGAAAGCCACCATAAATTGTCATTTCAATTCTAACTACTGAACTATAACCATTGCAAAGTAAATGGAAAAAAAAGTAACATTTGGATAGACCTTACCTTTCGGCTCTCTGTCCCTGAAGGTGGCTGAAGAGAATGTAGCAGACTCTTTTTGAGTGGGACACTGTATGGCCTGCTTGCACTTGAGAAGTCTGAAGTTTTCACATCTGTAAGCTTCTCCAATTTCTCTTTTAGCTGATCAATAAGCATTTGCTGTTCCACCATTTTCTCATTCTCATATGGAAAAAAAACAAAGCAAAGCTGTTGCTGATCGTGAGCTTTATGTCACATCCACCACTTATAAATTCCTTACAATGGTCATGAATCTTGTATATCATTCACTGACCTGAAATTGTTCTGCAGTGAACAGGTAAATTTTTCAACAAACTGAAAATTCTATGACATTGTCATCAATCTAACACACACCCCTCAACTTTGATAAATATTAGACACATTTTTGTCCAGAAAAGATCTATCCAAGATAAGTTACATTAGTTTATGTAGGCATATAGTGGGAAGATGATGACATCCTTACCAGCATGTGCTTACTTTATACATGTATTTATGGAGAAATAAAATGGGAAATCAACAAAAATGTTCAAATCAAACATGTGATCTGAGTCTAATTAAACATGTATACAGGCTTCCTCTTTGAGCAGTTCCACTTCAAAGATTATTTGTATTAATAAACATAAAAATCATCCCAGGCTACTTCTTTAGCTTCTACCCAGCCCCAACACTGTTGATAATGCTAGTTGGAAGGACTTACCTATCTGCTTCTCCAGCAGCAGTCTGTTTATATTTTTCATAAGTACTTATCTTACCTAAACTCATTCATCCATAAGGCCAGGATTATATTTATTTTCAACTCCCTCTCTTCCTTTCAATTCGTTTCAAAGTACCTTTAAAATCTGGCCTAGTAACAACAGGAAACTTGAAGAATAGCTAGTGATAAGTCAACCAGAAGTATTCAATGAAAGATATTTTGCATCCTCCTACTTTGAATAATACATTTTTGTTCATTCTTTACATCTTGTTTTCTTAAACTGCAGGTTCCTTCCAAACAAATACAGACAATGCCTTGCAAACTGACATTTTATTGAAATACATAATATTCCTATGTCATAGGAGAACAGAATAGATATATGAATACCATATTTGTTATGATTTTTGGAAGCAGTAACAGCCAACTGATCCACCTTGAAGCTACTATTTAACCTTTTTAGGACTCTTCATCCCTGGTACCCTTGTACATACAACCCCATGGCGTACATACAACAGTGTACATGCAACACGTGTTACATAAATACGTCTGTGTATAAGCATTAAGATCTAGTACCTGCTAAAGTTTCTTCTACCATGTATCACTAGCGACATATTCCTGTGAACACAACTTTAAAAATTTGACAGAAGTGTTTGCCTTTCATTATTCTCCCTATTTTATCTGTTTTTAAACAAAAGGGGCAGTTTAGCGTACTATGTACCAAAACGGTGCCTGAGAGTTCTCAGGCTTCTCTTCTGTCTCTGAAACTGAAACAATCATGATCTTTTACCTACACTGTGACTGTTTCTGTTCATTACCTCTACCTTGTATCTTCCAGAATTTATGTAAGTACCATCTCAGTGTAATCAATTGAGACTATGGTGTACAGGTTGAAAAAAAACCAAACCCAAAACCAACAAAAACAAAACCGAAACAAATAAAACAAAAACAAACAAAAAAAAAAACAAACCCAAAACAAAACAAACCCAAACCCAAAAATCAATCTAGACAGAGGTGACAGAAAAGAAAGTGACAGAGGAAAGAAAAAGATGATGACTAGTATACTTACCTTTCATTCACTGACTCTCCTCAAGCCATCAGCAAAGAGGAAAAATGAGAAAAAGAATAAGGAGCCAGAATACTAGCTAGCCATGTTTTTCTCTTTTAAAAAGTCAGATAATTTATCTATCATCAACATGACAGGTAACACCAGGAGGCTGTTAACTATTCTTTTTACAGTCTCTTGGTTCTTGAAATGTTATACATTTCCTACCCATCATAATTTCACTAGCAAGCTAGAGAAGGAAGCAAGCAAGCAGTGTTTCTATTGTGTCACTCAGTTTTATCTAATAGTAAGTGTTCAGAAATTTTGGATTAAATTCTGCCTAATAAAGTCAAAAGCGAACAACACTCTAATTCTTAATAAAGCTATAACAAAATATGTTTAGGATCGAGCCAGGCATTTTTAGGGTCCAAGCAGCCTCTTAGAATCATTAAGTCACAGAATGCTTTGGATTGGAAGGAACTTTGAAGATCACAAACCAACCCCCCTATGGGGTCTTTACAGTCTCTTTTTTTATTCAGAAGAATCTTTAAAGGTCTTTAAAATCCTAATTCATTAAATGTCTTGAAACTACTTAGCAATAACACACATCTGGGAAGAGAGGGATGTGTTTAGGAAGCATGGAGAGAGTGAATAATTCACCTCATATTATATAGGAAGGTTGTGACACAGGTAGGATGATATACAAACTATCACAGTATTGTGCTTCATCCAGTAGATAAACTCAACTCATTAAGTGATGCAGCTCTAACTCAAACAAAATGCCCATAAGATTGACAGGTAGTTAAGTCCAAAAAAAGTCTTAGGGACTTATCTTGAAATAATGAATGAATTCATACATGGAAGAATTGTTCAATACAGATACAGGTAATGTGTACCAGAGGAAAAATACCTGTAATCTATGAGTTTCTTGAGCCTCCTTTAAAGATTCCAGTTGTTCTTCATTTTCCTGTAATAATGTCTTTATCCGATTCTGCAGTATCTGCAGTTCACAATTCTTCTGGCTAAATACTTCTTCATCCATAACGAGAGCCTGCTACATAATAAAATACAAGTTCAGCTGGGGAAAAAGGGACTATTGATTTTCTTCGGAAAAGTTTCTTTCTTGAGAATATTGTACCCATAACGAAGGCTACTTTACTGAGGTAAATATCTAAATCCAATTATTCTCATGCAGCCACAAGATCTCAGCATCAACCATTAGATTCATATGCTTCTCAGATGAAAAAAATAAGGACAGCTGCCCTCATTCTGCAACTTGGATAACAGCCTAAAGATTAAAGAAACCTTAAGAATGCTTCTTCAGGTGTTCTTGTGGATAAATAATCTAATACTAATCAAAGGAGACTTTCAAACACTAATCTTCCAGAAAGCCTGTAGAACCCATATGAAATACGGAAACATCATTGTCTTCTTGCTCTAAAACTGGATACTTCTGTACACTAATTACCTACATCTTTCTTTCAAGAAAAGATAACTCTGAACAGCGTTTAAGAATGCACTCAAGAACCTGGTATCTTTAGAGAATAGAACTTTTTTCCCAACTCTGTGTACCTATGCATATGTTTCTACTAAGCATAGTTGACAAATGTATCCTGTTCCCTACAGGTGCTGTATCATTATGCAGAGTTGAGCCAACTATAGAAAAAAAGAAGCTAGCACATATGTTAGCATAGTGACAGAGTGGGGAAGGATGAAGAGATAGAAAACTAAGTGGCATATTGTCAATATTGCATTAAACATACCTAACTAAAATCAGAATATATCTGCTCAGTTATATTGGGTGTGTCAGTTCTGTGAGGAGAAATTATCATGCTTGAGAAAGCTGAGAGCTCTTCTTCCCCTAGGTTGTTGTCTAGCACTAGCTCATTCGAGCTACCAGCATGACAGGATCCTCATGGGATATCTGCAAGCTAAGTATCCCCACAGCTCCTGTATACAGACTTTCAGAACCAAGGTAGGTGCACCATCCTACTTCCTCATATCCTCCCCACAGTCACAGAGAGAACCACAGGGTGGCACATGGTGTGTGTTTATGGTTCCCTTTCCTTTGAGCAGAGAAAGGCCGAGTTGTGGTAGCTGAAATGCTGGCCTGCGGGGGCAAAGAGGGAGACTATCCACATTCTCTCAGAGTTGCTGGACCTTGTTGAACAGTCTTTCTGCAGTTGAGATGCGGGTCAAAAGCAGGGAAGGGGAACAGAGATTCTCTTTAAATCACTCGAGATGCCAGACCAGTCTGTACAAGGTTGGCACCTCAATGTGAGCCCAACCCATTTTGGCTAGGTTGCTGATGCATGACATCAGTGCACTTTGTACATACTTCTGCTGCACAGACTGTGTTCACTGTATGCCATTCCAGGGCACCTGATTATTGTCCATATCACTGTAGACTACCTTCACCACTGCTAATTCCCTCAGACACTGGATACCTTCCTCTGTGGTAGTCCACTAGCCTTACTGGATTACAATGTCTTCCTTAAGAGGGAACCTGGTATTAATAAGAGCCAGCTCTGGAGGCTGTGGGTGGCTGCCCCTCTTCCAATCATTCTGTTAATCGCACAGTCCCTAGCCATGAAGCCCAGCTGCTATGCCTTGCTACCTTCTAGATCCCTGCTGTTAGCCCCACCATCCCAGCACTGGAGCAACCAGGTAGCAATTTGTTCATCTTGCTCACAGACAAAATCTTTCCACCTATCTTGTAGCTTGGTCATGGATAGGGACTGGGTAGTTTCCAACTCTTACGATTCTTCTCTTTTTCCTCCCCTGTCCTGCTACAGAATAGACTGACTCTTCTGATTCTCCCTCTCTCAGGAGGAGCTGGTCTTCTCTTACTGAGTTGACTTATGCTTCCACTGTTTCTTCTTGACTACAGAAGCAACTATTACAGTTGAGAGTTCAGTCTCTGGTTTAGTGCCCATTTATGTGGCCTCAGAGCAAGAGACCTCACTGCCCATTTGTGGGCTCTTACATAGGGAAGCCCTCTTGCATCTCTGATGGCACTGGATGGTGGCTTGACAGGCAAACACCAGGTCCCAGTACAGCTTTGGAAGTTTTTGTGTTTCACTTGCTCTCCTTCAAATGGTGTTTAGTTTGATGGGTTTACAAGCCTGTTCAGCTTGAAATCCCAAGGTGTCAAAGTCAGTAACAGCCCTACACACCTGCCTAACTCCTCCCATACACCCTGTCACACCAGGGATTAATCACCTTCGAGCATATTCCTCTGTGGCACCCATAATTATTTAACCTTATGAACAATAATCAAAATCAGGATGACAAAACATGCACCAGTGTGAACAGTCTGCTTACATAAGATTATTGAAGGAACTGAGAAGTCATTATATCAAGGCTATAAAAGCCTATCCTGGAGAGAGGAATAGGTAGGTGCCATTCTTTCCTCCTGACACACAATGTCTGAGAAAAAAAAAAAAAAGGGGGGGGGGGGGGGGGGGGAAGTTATAGTTGTTGGTTTTGTCTATGAGCTGGTTCTTGGAATACTGGGACACAAGCTAAGAACCAAATACCAGATTAGATTGAAGGCTGGTGGTTTTATCATAGCTATGTAAAACCCAAATACCAGATTAGATTGAAGGCTGGTGGTTTTATCATAGCTATGTAAGACCCAAATACCAGATTAGATTGAAGGCTGGTGGTTTTATCATAGCTCTCCTAAGCAAAGGAAAGCAAAGTGATAAACAACACACTAAATGGCAAAACTGGAAAACAGTAAGTCAGCATATTTACCTAAAGTAAATATGCCAGCATCATGATATGCATCAGTCACTCAAACAACAACTTAACTAATCAGCTATAATAGCTAGAAGTTTAATCTGTACAATCTAATTAAATTTGTCATTATTTTGAAGGCCTTGAGCCACAAATCAGGTGCCAAAAGGTTGGGAGCTAACCCCAGCAGGCATCTCTGCACATACAGCTGCTAACTCAATCCCCCTCCACCCCCAACCTCAGTGGTATAAGGGAAGAGCAAAGGAAGAGCACAAAATAACTGTGGGTTAAGTAGAAATTGTTCAGTAAGTAAAGGTGAAGTGGAAGAAGAGGGAAAGAAAATAAAACAAACCGACTGATGCAAAGATAATCACCCACCACCTCCCAAGTGTAACTGATGCCCAGCCAGTTCCCAGACGAAACATGGCAAACCTCCCTAAACCTCCTCTTTTAATTGCTGAGCATGATGTTGAATGGCATGAAATATCCCTTTGGTTAGTTTGAGTCATTTGCTTAGACGTGTGTGCTGAAACCTTTTCTGCACCCCCACTTTTCACTGGAGTGTCAAAGGGGGAAGCAGAGAGCCTTGACACTGTGCAAACACTGTTCACAGAGCATTGTATTGGTCACAAACCCAAAACACAGCACACAACAACCTGCTATGAAGAACATTAACTCCATCCCAGCCAGGCCTAAATACAAAAATCTAGCAGATGAAACAGCTCAGCCTCAGAATCATCCTAAAACTGACTAGCCAAAATATAATGTTACTTTACTTATTTCTGTAATGATTAAATGATTTTCTATTCAATCACCCATTAAGATAAAGCTATTTTGCAGGGATTAGACAAAATACAAGATTGTGAATGAAATGTAAATTGTCAAATTAAGTACAAGTAAGTGTAACAGTTTACAACTTTCAAAATTGAATTCAAGTTAGCAGACTCCTCTTTCACATAGTTATTTAAATCCTTAGCAGTCTGCTAAAACTTAAAATGGTTAGAGCTAGAAAGGACCTTAGGATCATCCAGTTCCAATCCCCTGCCATGGGCATGGATGCTTCACACTAGACCCTGTCGTCCAAGGCTCTGTCCAACCTGGCCTTGAACACTGCCAGGGATGCAGCATTTACCATTTCTTGGGCAACCCGTTCCAGTGCCTTACCACCCTCACAGTAAAGAACTTCTTCCTTATATCTAACCTGACCTTCCCTTGTTTAAGTTTAAACCCATTACATTAAATTATCAACTTTTAATTAAATACCTGGCATTTCTTTAGTTCCTGCTTTAGATGAAGAATTGTGGTATGATGTGGCATTTGGCTGGTCTCAGCTCCTGTGTCAGTTTCCTGCATCATGAGATCTCCCTTCCTCACTTCCTGTACCATAGTGATCCAGCTCTGCAACCTGTCCCGCTGACTTCTTTTTAAAATAACATTATCATTCAAATCAACCAGAAATGGGAAGGCTTCATCTACACAAGTTCTATAACTGAAATATTGAACCTGAACCTGAGCGAGCTGCTCCTCAAGTGAACTGATACGATTTTTTTCTTGATTTAAGTCATGCAAACACTGATTATTGACTTGCTGGTTCTGCAAAGCTTCTCGAAGCAATCTGATTTCAAGTTCCATTTCATCAATCCGGTCTTGATCAGGGTTGTAATTTACAACTGGTTTATTTCTAATGTTTTTGGCTCTGTTGGCATATTTGAGGGAATTTAAAGATTCATCAAAGTCTGATGAGGATGGACTTATACATGTTATCATGACAGTCCTGGCATTTCCTCCAAGTGAGTCTTTCAAAATACGAGTTATTTTAGCATCCCTGTATGGAACATGTACACTTTTTCTTTTTGGGTCTCCAAGGGCACTGATGACATTTCCCAAAGCTAACAGACCACTGTTTATCTGAACTGATTCTTTGAAGCGTTCACCAGTATTTCCAGTCTTTGTCACCCTCTCTGATCCTGCCAAATCCACAAAATGAAACTTCGAAGCAATCATCTCAGCTGATTTCCAAGATGAATTCTGTGCAGCATCAGTACTTTTCTGAGACTCTGTAGACCATTTCTGACAAATACTGATGGTAAAAATGGCGTGAGATCGACTAGAGTGCTCATTCATTTGTGTTGTTCCTGTGTGACGAGCTGCATTGCCGTTTTCCAACAGGCTCATAACTTCATCTGCACATTGTACTTGGAATTCCTTAGCACCAACAATCACTTCAAACACCAAACCAAAGTAAGTTAGAATAATTCAATTAATTTTAAACTCCTCAGCAATATTTTACAGCAGTTAGGAAGGGTCAAACTATACGCACATATTAGAGAAACCTACAAGCCTGCATTATTATGAGGTTACAGCATATAGGTATGGAAAAATAAGACAACATGTGAAAAGCATAAGGCACAACACATCTGAAACCTGCAGATATTTATGTATGGACATATTATGTCATAGCATTTAAAAGAGTATCTTAAACACAATACACAGCTTTGCTCACACACTGCCATATCCATATGCAATTTGCAGTCTACTGCTATCTAGGAAAAGCATGAACAAAATCAGCTCAAAGGATATTTTCCTAGCTTAAAAAAAAAAAACAAACAAAAAACAAAATCAAGACTAAAAATAAACAAGTATGTAGTAGAAATGATTCCTAGACTATGGTAAGAACAGAATTTCTATGTAGCTTGTGTAGTTGGGCCTTTTGGACAGTTATACTGTAGAAGTATACTTCTACCAAGTACTCCACCAAGCATATTTTTTGTCTGTTGCTTTAATGAAGGATGAAAAAACGACAGAAGCTGACTCCAACTGTACTGAAGAAGAGCAACAATTTAAAATATATTATATACTTTTGAATCCTTATGAAGCAATGATACTGTCCACAAGATTTATGCTAAATTAGTGCCTTCTTCCAGCCACAGATAAGAAAACCACGCCAGCTCAATACAACAATATATTAATATTATATTAATAGAGCAAACACAACAATTAGAATATAAAGAATAAGTGTGGGAGGAATGACATGCGGAAACAGGCAAAAACCATTATACAGTTTCAGAACAAAGTCTCTCTGTTGTGGATTCTTCTAGCATTTTCATGTGGTGGACAGAAGAACTATAGGATAAGTGCTAATTTCAAAATCTCAAGAAAATACCAGATGCTAGTCTCAATGAATTGCTGTCTTCCACTCATTTCATAGTGAAAGGGAGTGCTGATATTTAAAGTATAAGCAGCTTAACAATTATAATTTTGAAGTGAGAAGCAAAGTTTTAACTGTAAAATACTTACTCAAGCAAATAATCACACACTATTGTGTTTGTAGACAGAATCTGCAGAAGCAATACTGTATTTCTATTTTATAATTTGTTGCCATTTCTGATGGAACACATATATTGTTCACAGGCATCGAAAGCCCCAAATTGCTCCAAATCAGCTAAACTGAGTTTATACACTGAAAATAATGTTTTTCTAGTATTAGTAATGAATAAGTTCTTTCAAGAGAAGGCAAGAATAACTTGGGCACATGTCTGAAGCCCAACACACCAAATTTTAGAGCTGAAATCCTACCTGTATTTCCCTTTTCATCTTCTCGGATATGTAGTTCTTTTACAGAGTTCTCCAAATCCAGTAAATCTCGAAGTTCTTCCTTGTAAACCTCTATATAAGACACTTTGACATGGAAGTCAATGTTACAGTTTTCAGAAATATGCTGAAATAATTCCTGAATAGCCCGTGGGATTATGCCCTCTTCATCCTCTGCAACTGATGCTAAAATATAAGCAAAGATGTCACAGGAGCTTGCAGTCATTTTGCCACATAAATCACAACAGACTGAAGATTGAGATAAGTCTGTAACATTTGCTACTCAAAATACTGAGGAACCTGAAAAGGTCAGTGTTCCTAAGGATTTTTGTAAACATCTATTTTTATGAGGTTCAGAATATTTGTTTATATCCATCAATAGGATTCATAGTTAAGTTCTAAATTACATGTTATATTCATGGAAGTTATGAAAAATATGGAGTCTACTTTAAATCTGCCAGGGTATAGATTTCATGACTCCATAGTCATGGAAGTTATGAGAAATATGGAGTCTACTTTAAATCTACCAGGATATAGACTTCTTCTTTATTCATACTCATTATGATTGCCTCAGGGAACTGGGGCTGTTTAGTCTGGAAAAGAGAAGGCTCAAGGAGACCTTATCGCTCTCTACAACTACCCGAAAGGAGGTTGTAATGAGGTGGGGGCCAGACTCTTTTCCCAAGTAACAAGAGACAGGACGAGAGGAAATGGCCTCAAGCTGCACCAGGGGAGGTTTAGACTGGATATTAGGAAACAAATCTTCATCAAAAGGATGATTGGGCATTGGAACAGGCTGCCCAGAGAAGTGACTGGGTCACCATCCCTGGAGGTATTTAAAAGATGTGTAAATGTAGTGCTTTGGGCCATGGTTTAGTGGTGAGCTTGGTGATGCTATGCTAGTGGTTGGACGTGATAACCTTAAGGGTCTTTCCTAACCTAAATAATTCTATGATTCTAAATAAAAGGAAGATTTTAATAACTATCAAGATATTTAGAATCAGCTATTTATATCCATTTGAAAGACTTAAATCATATATTTATATGTTGTTATAGAAATTTCTTAAAGAAAAAAAAAACAAAAGCAAAAACAAAAACCAGATTGAGGAAGTAAACAATTGCTTGACTAAAGCAGACATTTTCAAGGTAAGATAAAGGTAGCAAGAATCTCCAAAACACTGCATTTCAGGAAGAAATTCTAGTTTAAGCTGCACGTTAAAAATGGGCAATGAGCCAAAGTGCTTTATGTTATTTTTTTTTCTTAGATATGCCTAATTTATGGAGAATTTGCGTTTTAGAATAGTTTAATTATCAAATGAACATTGGAAACTTTTTTTTTACTCTACCTTTTTTTTTATTATACCTTAAAATTTTGCAGCATCATCTGCTATATATTTTATATTTACATTGCACAACTACACTGTTCACCAGTGAGAAGGAAAACTTTCTACAACCTACCAATGTGGCCACCTCCAATAGTGTAAGTCTTCCCAGAGCCTGTCTGCCCATATGCGAACACTGTAGCATTGTATCCTTCAGTCAATGACACTAGAAGAGGCTTAATGCAAATAGTGTAAACTTCTTCTTGGGTTGAGTTTTTGCCAAATACAAAATCAAAAGTGAAGACACGGTCCTTCCCAATGATAATCTGTTGTGTATTTGGGACTAATCTCACACACACTTGATGGTTATGAAGTACTTCTTTGGAAAGCAGAGGTCTGATTCGAACTGCAACTTTAACTGGGATCTCCTCCATGTCAGACTCCATCCCTGTGCTCCCCACTTAGTATGTTAACACACTCATCAGGAAATCTGTTCACGTAATTCACAGCTGTCTGTAACATAGAAGAAAAGCTTTTCCACATTCTATAATAAATAAGTTTCCTGCCAAAGCAGTAAGTTGACATTTCCTAAAAAATATATAAGCACCATTACACTCTTGAAAAGCACCTGATATAAAAGCATGCTTTAAAAACCTATTCAACATATGAAATGCCAAGCATTTTTAACTGTCAAGCACAGACAAAGGAGCTGTGTTGCCTACACAGGAGGTGTGATTTTGAAAGTATCTAATTATTACATATAAAGCATTTCTCTGAATTTAATCTGCATCTCAAAACATATTCCATTAATTTTTATTAATGATACATTTTAGCAACCATGGTTCCTTATGCTGCTCCCTGCACATTCATTCTCACAACATAAGCACTGTAGGGCAGCATAACTGTAAATATCAAGGAACACCCTTTCTTTACAGCTCCCTTGCATGAACATTCAAAACCCCTCACAGACACTGATGGAGATCCCAGCACATTTTCTTTCTCTAATTCTAAGCATCCTTGCAGTGCAAGGACAAGTTTACTGAACTCCTCTGATTCCTGAACTCCCACACGCTGGTTGCCCTTAAGAAAGCTGTTATTAACAAACTGGCAGAACTCATCAGCTAAGACCGCACATTCAAGCTGGTTGAAAACAAACAGCTTTGAACCGTTGTTGTCTTGTGGCTGCAGTGAGAAGAGTTTCTGCATTTTATTTTATTCCATTTAGTTCAAGGGCTTCACCATTCAGAGCTGAGAAAATATCTGAATTTGGAGAAAGACCCATTTTATTGTCAGAGCAGAAGAAAAACAAGTAAAGCATAAGACTGAAATCAGGCTCGCCTCATAAAGGACCGGATGATCAGAAACAGTGTTACATACTTACTACTGATTCAAAACACACTTTGATCGATTTCTGGTTTTATTTATCCAGGTGCATTATTTTTATCCCCTAGCAAGCTCTGATCCAACATGCTGACACTCTTCCCTCCTTTAAAATTATGTTAAAACATCCCAAAGTAAAACAATAAATTAAACCAAGTCACGAGGGGGAGAGTGAGGGGTGGGAGAAGAGAGATGGGGGAGATGAAGGGTAAGGAGAGCGGTAAACCTCTTCTCTATTGTATAAAAGCGTGTGGAGTACTAAATAGCCCCAGAGCGCCCCCGCACGCTCCTTGCTGCCAGAAGCAGGAGCAGATGTGCCGGAAGGCTTTTTCTTTTCGCTGGCGGCGGTATTTTGCGAGGGGGCCAGTACTCTTTCCACGTTTGCCGTGTCTCAAAGCGCACCTTTCACCCCAAACCTGAGAGGAGCCAGGAACGGGATCCTGCCTGGGTCTCGGGAGTCGCCCGGGCCGCGGAGCGTCCCCTAATTCCCCCGCCAGGCCGTCCCCCGACTTCCGCGCCTCTGGCCGCTGCGGAGGGTCCCGGGAGTTGGGGCGTGGCGGGACTGGCCGCGCTGGGGCCCGGCGAGGCTGCAGCCGCCGCTGTCTCCCCGTTGTTTACGGCGCCTCGCTAGGCAACGGCGGCAACGTCCGGCGGCGTCCCCGCGGAGTGGCACCGCCCGGTGCCCACAGCGCCCCCCAGCGGCGAGGAAGAGCCACCCGCGCCCCCCCCTCCCGCCGTCCCCGCAATCCCCGCGGGGAACGCACCGCAGCGTCTGCCGAGGGTCTGCAACCGCCCCAGAAAACTGAGAGGTCTCCATGCGATTTATATGACTGCAGTTTATTCAAGAAATCAGACGGTACCTTCACCGGTCATACACAAACACAAAACTGGAAACAGGCGCGATAAGCCCTGCAGTGCCGGGGGCTGCCCAGCTAAGATCACACAACAAATTCCAATCACAGCAAGAGAGATTCAGAGAAAGAAAATAAAAGGCAAGTTGTTAATTCATCATCAGGAAATGAGCATTTCATTTAGCCCGTTCCAAATTAGTATGTGACAAAACACCCCACAAAATGAGTAATCATAATTCAACAAATAATGCATCAACGCAACAGCCATCAGGCTGGACTTAGTAATAGATAGACCGCACCTGGTGGAAGGGAATGTCTTTCATCTCCTCCCGGTGTTCCCGGGCATAGTCCCAAAGATAGTAGTCGAGTAAAACCGCATTGATTTTGTCACGCATGTCCTGACCCTTCTTCTCATATAGCTCCAAGAGATGCTTACAAATCAAAGCGCAACACCAAATGGAACAGCCACGGATCTCTACCTCCTCTTTATCTCCAGACTGGAAAACTGTCCCTGCAGGACACGAAGAGACAGCAATCCATTTATATGCAAGAGACAGAAGACCCAGGATGGCCTGAATTTGCCTTACTCCCCCCCCCCCATTTATCCTAAATGAGAACTGCAGTTTTCATGGCTAATACACTGCAACTGCTAACAGTGTTGCTATGCATTTTCTAATTACTAATTTTATCATACGCACATATAAGTTCACCCCCCATTCAATTAAAACAGCATCCGGTATTTTAAGAAAGTTGTTTAAGAAAAGAACAGGTGTTTGGGTTATACTGCACATTATATGACTATTTCTTTGCTTGTGGACACAAAAAGGATAGTCAAATGTAATTTCAATACCATATATTTTCTACCAGGATAATTCTATTCAAGATTAAAAAATTAAAAAAAAAATCCAAACTGAAACAAACAAAAAAAATCCCTTCTTTCCCCCTTTCTCCCCCCCCCCCCCCCCCCCCCCCCCCCCCCAAAATACAAAACAAAACTAAAATCATCAAGAAAGCTACCTATATATATATATAAATGTAAAGGGACTCATTTGTTTGAATGACTTGGATGGGACTGTCCTTAACTAGGTTTCATGGAAAAGATAAATTGTCTACATGATCTATTTAATACACATATATTGGCATATATATATGTGTGGCCATCCTATTACAATCCATGGATAATTGTATTAATCTATTTATCTTACTGTGTAGTTTTAAAATTGCATAACAGCAGTCCTACCTCTAGACACAGTCATTTTACAGTGGATGAAGGGTTGGTTTATGTTTTTATTCACTGATGTTCATAGTACCAGAAGATGGAACTGTGCTTAGAAACAAGACTGGAGTTTGATGAAATTAACCTCAAGCAATTCTTTTTTAATGGATGCTTAATATTACCTTGCTTGTCACCAGCAGTCCAGTACAGGAATCCCCATTTATATAATCTTTGAACTAATGAAAAAATAGTCGCTTCTGTTATCTAAACTTCAAAAATCATAACTATACTTATGCTGAAGCATGGTTTTGGCAAAAGCAGCCCTTCAGAAATTTAGATCTTAGAGTTTCTTTAATGCCTCCTTTACCAATGTTTAAGCCAAGGAACTGTTAGACCTTTATAAAGGCGTAACCTTAAGATGTCATTCAAGATCACTGTTAAAGCTCCTTCTTGTTACCTCATCACTACGTTAGTAGTCCTTGTTTGGTGGACAATAAAATTACACAACCCTTTTGTCCACAACATGGACAAAACATTACCTGTAAAAGAGGCAGGATTACTTGATATTAGTAAGGGAGGAACAAACCTTCACGTAGTTTCTTCATTAGTTCCTCGGAATATTTCATTGCTTTTAGGTGAACAAGAACCTGGGGAATTCGATAGTCAGCAAATATAGTCAGACTAGAAATGTCTTCAAAAGAGCCATCTCCTTTGCCTTCTAATACACTCCATGTATCAGCCACAAGTATTTGTGCCCGTTTGTAGAAAGACACCCTTTTTTTCTGAGGAAAGAAATGTATTAATAATTAAAGTACCTGAAACATCAACAAATACAGCAAATGGTATGTACAGAAAGAGACATGTAAGAGTTACATTCTATGAAATAAACTATTGTGTTTGTGGTTAAGCAAATAATAAAAATGCAACACTCTTTAACAGCGTAAAATCTAAACAATATCAAGCCACAAACAAGTATCATGTGGAATTCTCATCCAACCTTTTATTTCAAGGAGAAAAAACATGTACTGGATTAAACAACTGAAATATTTAATTAACTCTGTTTATCTGTAACGTTAATGAGGTAAAATTCTAGTCACACCACCTACTAAAGGGCAGATTTAAGTGATAAATTCAATAGGTTCAAAGCTCCAGTGACTGGTGCTCCATGGAGTTACCTTGAGAGGACTGCATGGACTATTGGTATACGCCATGCTGCCAACAGCATAGTCTTTAAGACGTAATGATACAACAGTTGAACGCTATTGCAGATGGGACTGAGCACAGGAGCGGCTACGTATGTCACTGATGCTAAATGAAGATGTTGCCTGTATAGGCAAAACCAGAGACACGGAAAACACCAGATAGTGTCGGTCTACTTCCCATCAGTTTCTTTCAGGAAAACAGCTCCAAAAAGCTTCACTATACTGTCAATCCTGACAAAAGTTATCAGTTATTTTTGGCCTGCAGTCATTTGTGCAATGCCTGTTGAATCAACACAAGTTATAGTGTGGATTCCCAGTAGTTCTACATTTTCACAATTCTACCAGTTTCGTTTCCTTCTTTAGCTGCAAAGAAACTCACGGCAGAAGGAGATGGGGAATAGGGACTTTCAGTAGCAACTGAAGCAAAGGGGGGAATGATAAATTTGTGATTTTTCCAGGCAGTAATCATCTCAAATGTCATGCATTTGTAAGGAGTACAGAGGAGTCATGATCTACCTAGAACATGGAGTATTATCAAAATAAATTACAACAAAGCAATGAAGATAGAGATAGCAAATGAAAAAAACAGCTCTCCCCTGGCGGGGTGGGGGGGGGGAACATGACTCTTGTTTTTAGAAACACATTCCTGACTAGGTAAGGACTTAACTCAATCAAAATTCTTTTACTGTTAATAAACGGTGTGATTCTGTTTTCAGAGGCTTAGACTGATGAAGAAATGAAATCTCAATTCTCTTACCCCAGCTTATCAAGAAGCATACTGTGGACCAAGAGTATTATTAAAAAACCTTCTTCCTTATCTGTCTGACTCTTAGCAACTAACATAATTAAGATCAGCTGCTTCACAGTCTGATTTTCGTTTCATTATACTCCTGTATATCTTTACCGATTTTAGGCAAAAATATTAAGAATAACTTTCCCCTCTTATTTCCTTTGAATTTCACATATTCCACAGAAATGTTTCTATTCACCTTTCATTTCCTGGATTACACACCGCCCCCCCCCCCCCCCCAATTCACAAATATTAGATCAATTCCAAACTAACTTCTCCGAAAAATTTAGACAACCTAAGAGCTATCTTTTAAAGTCACACAATCAAGGAGGAATAAATTCTTACCAGAAGAAACTTACTGTTAGAACCAGCTTACCTCATATACAGCTTCATCTCTGTAAGAAGGAAAGTTTTCCAGTATTAGATGTAGTAGTTTCTGAGCACTTCCCTTACTCATTTTAACGCAGGTGAGAAAAGAGCCTCCAAACTTCTCCAGCAGAACTGTTCCACTTTCATTCAGCACCCGATGTCTTTCTTCAATCAAAGGTATGGACACTTCCGTGTCAGAGCGAAATATGTGTTTAACTTGGTCAAGTGTCACAGTGGCAAAATATGATGCACTAGTAATAGGTATTCCTTTAGAAAAAGAAAAATAAGATGCTTAGGCTACCATAACACATCCCAAGATGTAATGCAGAGGACTGCCACAAATGGAAGCATTTACACAGTAAGATCTAAGAGTCTATCAACCCTTAAAACAATTACCTGAGTGTTCAGTGATAACCACACTCACTTGGCTGCCTAAAAATAAATCTGTGTTTGCACACAGTCCTTCCTTCTACAAATACCAGTTTTCAACATGGCACCATGGAACCCTTATTACTTTTTATATGTAATTTTTCCCAACTGCTTAGTCTTCACCTTTCAGTGAGATGTTTACCTAGCACGTTGGCAAATATAGTTCATATACAGATAGTTTAGTCAGCATAGGCATGTTTTTCCTTAGCTCCTAATCACATTATGCATTTATAATAAGCATCTTAACCAAACATTCCCATAATTTACAAGCAAATATCATAGAATAGTTAGGGTTGGAAAGGACCTTAAGATCATCTAGTTCCAACCCCTCTGCCATGGGCAGGGACACCTCACACTAAACCATCTCACCCAAGGCTTTGTCCAACCTGGCCCTGAACACTGCCAGGGATGGAGCAGTCACAACTTCCCTGGGCAACCCATTCCAGTGCCTCACCACCCTCACAATAAAGAACTTCTTCCTTATACCTAACCTGAACTTCCCTTGTTTTAGTTAAATCCCGTTACCCCTTGTCCTGTTGCTACTCTCCCTGATGGATTAAAACTTCCAACTATACCTACTAATAGGGCTTTTTTTCTTATGACAGCAACAAGAGTTAGCATTAAAATACTGGGTTTGAAGGATACAGGTTTTCAGAGTCACTGGAGCTGCTTTGGTACTAAATTAGTAGAAAGGATGCTCAGCTGAAGTCTTATTTTCTTATTTGTCATGGAAACATGGAGTTTTCTTAATAACACATGTGAAATAACAGAAGTCCCAGTTTATTACGAGCACTCCTTACAGTTTTTTTAATGGATAAGCGGTAATACAGTTAGAGCCACAAGTTACCCAATTTCAGCAATAGGTGTTATTAAAGCACTTCCAGCTACCTCCTGCAAGCCTCACAGATTGGCCTGCACATACAGGTTTATCAAAACGGTAAGCTGTAGTTTGCAGAAGTGGCTCCTGTTTCACGGAATGGTTTTGGTGGGAAGGAACCTTAAAGCTCATCTGGTTCCAAGCGCCTGCCACGGGCAGGGACACCTCCCACCAGACCAGGTTGCTCCAAGCCCTGTCCAACCTGGCCTTGAATACTTCCAGGGAAGGGGCAGCCACCGCTGCTCTGGGCAGCCTGTGCCAGTGCCTCACCACTCTCTATTTTACGCTTATAGCCCCGTTTCCAGCGCCCCCCGCCCGACCGCTCAGTGGCTCCCGCGACCGCCTTGAGGGACGAGGTGAGGCCGGGCCCCGGCACCGGGTGTGGGGGATGTGACGGGCAGCCTCGCTCCCTGGCGCTCACTGACCGTCGTCAAGGGCCCTGTTGACGGCGGCGCAGAGGGACCAGTACCCGCTGTACATTTTGCCCTTGTACTTCACGAGGTACTTCTGCTCCTCCCGCTCGGACCAGAAGGAAAAGTTGAGTGTGTCTACCAGGAACACCCATGCCACCGCCTCCTTGCTGGCGGACTGGGGATTCAGCTCGTGGAGGCTCTTCCACCCCTCCAGCCCGAACTCCGCCGTCGAAGCTTTGTCGAACAAACTCTCTGCCACCCGCCGCGCCCCCTCATCGTCCACGGAGACATCTTTGCTGTTGTCGGCTATAAACTTGGCGGACTCCAGCGGGGACGGGAACACCTCCATACTCGACCGCCTCTGTAAGGATAGCAAACACGCACGGTTTTCAAAGCCGGCCCCTCGGCTCCCATCCCAGCCCCACCCAGCCCGCGGCATCACACCTGTGGAAGAGACTCGGCAGCGGCTCTCCGCACTCCCTGTACCCCACCGACCCTCCCGCACCCGGCTCCGCCGCACGGGTCCACTCACCGCCAACCGGGCTGCAGCCGCCCCGCGCTGCCTCCACTGCACAGTGCGCAGGCGCCCAGGGCATTCGGGGCGGGCTCAGACGGGCGCGGTCGTTGCCGCTGCCGAGCTGGTCCTGGCTCCCCGCCGTGCGGTCTGACGCCAGGAGACCCCCGCTAGGCCGGGACCCCCTCCCGAGGTGGCGGCCTTCAGAAGAGCTCCGCAAGCCAGAGCTGGTGTTCAGCGGCGGGCACTGTAAGGCCGGGCTCGCTACCTGCACCCCGTGGTGCGGGGCTGCCCTTGGGCAGAGCGGGACTCGGGGCAGGACACACACTGACTCCATGGTCAGCCTGAGGGAGGCCCCCGGTGAATCCCAAATCATGGACAGTTATTAGAAGAATCCCCCCCCCCCCCAGGATCCTTCCCAGCTGGGGCAGCGCACATACTCGAGTTGGAATTTTCGGAAAGATCTGCATCATTGAAAAGACAAAAAGGGGGAAGTGGCGGGTGGAAGTGGACAGAAAACATTTACACAGGGTCACTCGTGGAGCTTTCCTCCTGCTTTAAAACAAAACCCGAACAAAACCAAAACACCACTGCTGCATCCTTCTGAAACTGCACAAGTTGGAGGCACGCATTAAAACTGGGCACCTGCATTTCACTTAAAATCATGTAACGGTTTGGGTTGGAAAGGACCTTAAGATCATCTAGTTCCAATGCTCCTGCCCTGGGCAGGGACACCTCTCACTAGACCATGTTGGCTAATGGATCTGTCCAACCTGGACTTGGAACACCGCCAGGGATGGAGCAGTTACAATTTCCCCTGGGCAACCCATTCCAGTGCCTCACCACCCTAACAGGAAAAAATTTCTTTTTAAACCCATTACTCCTTATCCTATCACTACAGTCCCTAATGAAGTCCACCCCCAGCATCCCTATAGCCCCCCTTCAGATACTGAAAGGCTGCTGTGATGTTTCCAAGCAGCCTTCTCTTCTCCAGGCTGAACAGACCCAACTTTCTCAGCCTGTCTTCATAGGGGAGGTGCTCCAGCCCCTTGATCATCCTCGAGGCTCTCCTCTGGACTTGCTCTAACAGCTCCATGTCCTCCTTACATTAAGGACAGTGGAACTGCACACAGTGCTCCAAGTGGGGGTCTCACAAGAGCAGAGGAAGGATGAATTCCTTCGACCTGCTGGCCACATTTCTGCTACAGCCTGCCATACAGTTCACTTACCTTTTGCCCAAAACTGCTGCCTGGATTGCAGGTTTCTCCCCCAAATTTACCTTCAGCTTTCCCCACGTGAATGACAGTGCCAGAGGTAAGCCAGCACAGACCCACTTCATCTGCCTTCTGCAGCCAAATATTAAAGTGGTGATGGATTTTAACTCTGCCAACGAGGTCAGCCTTATGCACAACCTCTTAGCTCTCTGCCTTTCCCATTAAGTTTCAAGCACCTGCTGATGTGAAATGTTCTACAAGACAGGGTGGGAAAAAGCCCCAAACCAAGAATCCATGCTCAGTCTGGACTCACATATGCCACGCTCATGTTTTTAATGGTTGTTTTTATTCAGGAAGTAAAATTAACATTTTTAAACTATAAATACAAATGCCAAGTTATTACATGAGATATCCAGAGGCTTTATATTTTTTAATTCTCACAAATAATTCCTAAGGAATTCAACATACAACAGGGAAACCAAACAAGTTTTGCATACAATGAAAACCAAGTTACAGTTAGATACTGTCAATTTGCCAATTTATATGGATTTCTAACCTCATATAAATGAAAGCTCATAAAGTAACTATAATTAATTCAGTAACGGTACAGCAACTGTCATTTCTAACAGTGTTATCTGCATTAAGCAAGCTGTCTATAACCAGGTGTACTTTACCACTGCTTACTCAGTGACATCACAAAGTTTTAAAATATTTTATTTATATAGTTACCAATATATATATGTACTGCAAAGAGGGCCAAACACTTGAGAAATGTCAATTTTACACAACATCTGCATGAATATTTCTGCATTTTTTTCCCCAAAACAGCAAAGCAGAGTCATTCTTTTCACACAGTTTCTTTAATGTGTCAAAAACCCCACACAAATCAATCTATATAAAAGAAGAGCAAGCTTAACTACAACTTTCTCTCATGTGGGAGAAAAAACCCCAACATAACGGTGTATCTATTTTAGACATTATCTTACATGTATCTGAAGAAAAGTCACTACCAGAACAGGTTCACTAATTTATTTAGAAATCATGAAGTGTTTCTTAAAAAAGAGCATTACATTGTGCACACTGCTCTCAAAGGATGCCAGGGACATATGGACTAACAGTATTGCCCCCACTTCCAAAGAAAAGATACAGTGTACGTAAAGCAGGGTGTTCACAACAATTACAATGAAAACATTACAATCTACCACCAACAATGAACAAAAATGAAAGTCACTCTCTCTGCTGCTGCTTCAAAATTTCCGTGTTAGTTTTGTGTGCCCTTTCCCTCCCCCCATGTGTAAGGAATTAAAACATTACATCTGGTGGACAGCAAAGATTCCACTACACCTCAAATGCAGAACACCTATGAAGCAGAGGAATGTTGGCTTTTTAAACAGAAGCAGATTAAAAAAACAAACAAAAAAAAAAGGGGTGCAGGACTCCTTCAGTTCTTCACTAGTCTTAGAAAAACTTTCCAGAATACTGCTTCACACTATAAAAAAGAAAAAATAATCTTGCATTAGAATCCTTCAACATCTGCATACTGCTTCACACTATAAAAGAAAAAGAAAAAAGCATGTATTAGAATGATGGACCATACATCTTGCATCAACATTCACAATTACATTCTTAGAGCAGATTAAATTGCAAATTCCTAATACATTTAGAAGTATATAATTCCAAAAGATGAATGGCTATTATAGGTATATTAATATGTTTTAGGCACATTTAAAACTTAGTACTCTGAAGCCAAACATTTAGAACAGTAAAATTTGCTATGACAGCCAACACATTAATAAAGCAAAACTAACCAAATTAAATCTGAAGCTGTTAGTATTTGGTGGAAAAGACAAAGTAATGTCAACAAGATACGAAATGCTGCGTAACAGCACCAAATCGATTTCAACTTGTCCTGTAGAGGCATGGTCTGTGCCATATGGCAGACTGTGATTTGTTGTCAATTTAGTTATCTAAAAACAACAAAATCACTAGTCTTCCACACAGAACTAGGCCAACATCCACTGTAATCTTCTATATTTTCTACAGGCTCTATGTAATTTATTACAAGTAGTTTTTTTGCAGCAGTTTTCACCACAGAAATGAGAGGACTGCTTGGTTAAGGCGTCTTCCAGCAAGATTAGTTTTGAGGGTGTCTTCATTTTAATTAGAATGGAGAAATGAAGATAATCAAGGCAGAACTACCACTAGCGAAGTTAGGTTCAAATAGTTACTTAAAACCTGCCTTCTAAAACTGTATCGCAGAAATTAGTAGCTTTAGAATGTACACGTCAGTCAGTTTAGAAGTTGACAGCAGGGATGACATTAAACTTTAACTTGCCTGTTCTGCAGTAAATACTGTGCATTTTGTATCTGGTCCTGTGTTCCCGTAATAGTTATTATCCGATCTTCTGAGCCTTCTAATGGTTCATCAATTTTGATCGAAGCTCCCGATTCATGACGTATTTGTTTGATTCTCTGGCCTCCCTTTCCAATAATAGATCCTGCCAACTAGGGGAAAAAAGCAAAGTATTCATTTCCCAGTACAACTTTCTAAAAACACTTAAAAAAATCACAGCCATGTTTACATAGCTTCTGTAAGTTTAAAGAGTTGCAATGGAAACTTACTGCTCTACATTCTCAGAACATACCCTGCAATATTAATTGTATAAGCATAGGTGGGATGAAAGTGGGGGAACCAGTTCCAATTTGCAAAAAGCAAGCTACAGAGACCATGTCTATTACTATTACCAGTTATTAAAATTGTCTAGTGTGTCTTTTAAGTGAAGACACAAACCCAACATTCAAAGCATAGATTTTTGCTGATTTAGAAACACTCATTTTATACTGGAAGTACTTATCAGAAACCCTGAACACTTCTGATTTACTTATATAGTCTGAGAAAAGGTTGTAATTTTTTTGTTACTTTGTTTTTCTGTTTTTTTTTCGGGGAGATGTTTGGTTGTTTGGTTTTGGGGTTTGTTTTCTGTTTTGTTTTGTTGTTGGCTTAATGAACACAAGCTGAAAGCTCGTCAACTTTACTTACATCTTTGGGAATTGTTACTTGTGTTGTGATGATCGGTCCACCAAGGTCTCCATATGAACCGCGTCCCCCTGCGTATGAATAATCTGATTTAAACGTATGCATCAAGCCCTTCAATGACTACACAATGAAGTACATGTAGAGGGTTCTATATAAATACTTACCATATCCAGAGCCACCCTCAAACTGTAAAAGAAAGAGAAAAAAAAGTGAACAACCATGCTTCATTATCATTTTCATCTCATGTATCATGTGGTTAACTCTGAGCCTATTTTACACAAAAATCTCAACTCCCAACTTCACTAGAAATACAAGTGCTGTGCTATCAAACACAATCAAGGGGGCAGGGGCTGGCCCCTTTGCAGCCAAAGCCAGTCAACTGGACCACCAAAATGGACCACTGCTGCCTAAACCTGAGACCATCAGCAAAGTTGGTGGGACCCCAGTGCTAACATTTAAGAAAGGGTAAAAAATCCCCAGTGTACACCAGGGAGAGATGGGCTAAGGGGCAACAGTGAGACAAACAGCCCTGTGGACACCAGTGAACAAGTAGACAATAGTGCTCCAGGCACTGGAATAGAGATACTCCTGCAGCCCCTGGAAAGAATCACACTGAAGCAGCCAGCCATAATGCAGCCCATTAAGGATGCTATGCTGGGAGCAGGTGTACATGCCCTGAAGGAAGCTGCAGCCCATGAAGAGCCTACACAGGTGCACATGCCTGACAGGACCTGTTGCCTGTTGGGGGATCAACACTGGCACAGTCTGTTCCTGAAGGACTGTACCCCATGAAGAGGACCCACACTGGAGCAGTTCTTCAAGAACTGCAGTCCACTGTTAAACACCCCCATTTGAAGAGTTTGTGAATGACTCCATCTCATGGGAGGGACCTCACACTGGAGCAGGGGAACAGTGTGAGGAGGAAGAAACAGAGATAAAGTGTGATGAACTAACTGCAGCCTGCCATTTTCCATGCCCCTGTACCACTCACGGCAGAGGAGTTAAAAGAGTAGGGAATGAAGCAGTCAAGTTGAACCTGGGAAGAAGTGAATCGTGAGAGAAAGGCATTTTAGTTTTCCTCTCTGTTTCTGTCCATGCTAGATGTATTTTTAAGTGGCAGTAAACTAATCTTCCCCAAGTTGACTCTGTTTTGCCATGATGGCAGCTAGAAAGTGATCTCTCGATCTTGAGCCACAAGCTTTTCCATCTTATTTTCTCTCCTCATTCTGCTGAAGACAGAGAAAGAGCAGCTGTGTGGACACCTAGCAGCCAATCAAGTTCAACCAATCACAACTACCCATCCCCAGAAGTTGTAAATCAACAAGTTTTCCAAAACACTATTTGCCTGCTACACCCTTTTAGAAGATCAAACTGGAAGCTGCTCAGACCAAAGATCTGAGCTTATCCTCTGTCTCTAAGCAACTTATCACACAATCATGCTACCCGGTGTCCTGGTTTTGGCCAGGACACAGTTAATTCTCTTCCTGGTATAGTAGCCGGTATGGTGTCATGTTTTGGCTTTAGTCTGAGAAGAATGCTGACAGCAACAGCTAAAACACTGGTGTGTTAAGTACCACTTACCCCGATAATCAAAGACTTTTCAGTCTCTCATGCTCTGCCAGAGAGGAGGGGCACAAGAAGTCAGGAGGGAGCAAGAAACAGGACACTGACCCAAACTAGCCAAAGGGGTATTCCATACCACAGCATGTCTTGCCCAGTATATAAACTGGGGGGAGTTACCTGGAAAGCCCAGATCACTGTTGGGGTTGGGCTGGGTATTGGTCAGCAAGTGGTGAGCAATTCTATTGCACATCACTGTTTTTTTTTTTTTTATTTGGAGGAGAGGGGGTTTTGTGGTTGCAGGGATTTTTCTTTATTTTTTATTTTGTTGTGGGAGTTATTGCTCTCTCTCCCCTTCCCTCTTTTTGTTGTTATTACTATATTTTACTTTTTTTCAACTTCTAAACTGTTCTTATCTCAACCCACAGGTTTTTACCTTCTTTCCCAACCCACTGGGAGGAGGTGTAAGCAAGCAGCTGCATGGTACTGAAGTCGTCTGCTGTGGTTAAACCACAACACTTACCTGTAGAGATTGTAACACATAACACAGCTTGTAGTGGAGTCCAAAATACGAAAGAATGAAGGACTCTACTTAAGACTTAACTCAGAGGCTGATCAGAGCAGCATATCTGCATATACACAGGCATATTCCTGTTGATATTTGCCACAGGATCCCTTTTTGGGCAAAGCCATTTTACAGAACAATCCTTTTCTTGATCTTTTCTGCCTCTGCAGAGTACAGGGCAGCAAATGAAACTGACAGCAGATGACTTAAACAGTTACAGTTGCTGTGTTTATGTAAGCTAAGAATTGATGTTTCATACTTGGCAGCACTTCGCCATCTTCTGACAGCATGAATACTTGACAATCCCCATTAACTTCCTTTCCCAAAACCTACCCAATCAAATGGTTTGTTTTCAAACACACTGATAATAGTTCATCTACAAGTAAGAAGCTACTTCTAATATTTACTGTTAGAAATATGAGAAAATACAACATTCTGAAGTTAATACAAAATACCTATCCTAAATGCACGCACATACAGTGGATCTGTTACTCAGAAAGCTGCTATTTACAACACAAAAATGGGGTGTGAAAGAGGCAAAAAGAGGTACAGAAAAGCTCCTATCATTTGACTGTGCTGCTGCACACTTCCACATTTCTATTAACATTACTTGCCTGCCCAGAACAGTGTTAAGACAAACTACCAATAAATTCTGAGTCAGAAGACTCAGAATTATGAAATTATAAGCTTTATGATTTTCACCAGATACAAGTTGCCACTGACTACACTCATGATCAAGAAAACCCCATTATCACTTAACCTGTTCAATAATGCAGTTTTCAAAAGAAGTTGCGTGCACTCACCAACTCTGGTGGCTGCATGTCATCACAGGCATCCACATGACACTGCATCATCTTCCAGACACAACACAATAGGAGGAAAAAAGGAAAGAAATCTAAATTAAGTTCGTGTCATGTAGAATTGTACGTAAGCTGGCAAGCTAATACAGTTATGTACTGGTACAGAGAAACATTTATGCTACAACAAAGACATAAAAGTATGTGACTTAGACCACTTTCAAGACTCACTCTCTTTTAATTTGATTGTGAGGGAACTGTAAGCGGTCACACTCACTTTTTTTTTCCTTTCTGTTGTGTAAACAGATTTTTCCCTCTAACAAAGAAGGACAGATAGCTAATGGCAGAGCAAAGCTTGAACAGGCCTGTTTTTATTCTTTTAGAACATTTTCAATTGCTATTATGTATAAAAATATTGTATTTCTGCCACTGTTAGAGGAAGCTTTTATTTCTGCCATGCATTAGATAATGAAAATTTAGTTAGACTGAAACTAGCAACTGTGATTCTTTATGCCAACAGCAGGTCAAGCAGGATGGACACTGCTTCTTCTGTTCTACCAGTTCACTTCCACACACCTCAAACAACTAGTAACTCAACTAAATCTACTGCTCCCTTATTATAATAAAAATTATGTTCTTAAGACATGATATATAGCACTTCTTTCAGATTTCCACTATTTCAACAATTAATGTTCATTTGCGCACCCTAAAACCAGCTCAACAGGCTCTCAACACACCTAACAATATTCTACTCTACATATTTGTGCTACTGACTACTATTACTAGAAGCCATAACACATTGGCTGGACAGCTTAACTTTTCCATCTAATGAAAGGAAATTAATTCAGTCCTAACTGATGTAAAATTCTTTCATCATAATTTTCTGGGTTTTTTTTTGGTGGTTTTTTTTTTTTTTTTTTTTAACAGTAACCTAGGAGAGCGTAGTTTTGTTACTTTTGTTACTTTCATCCAACATCCGCATGGAAAAATAGAAGAGCTGTCATACACTCTTCTTTTCTGAGCTTTTATGTGCTTGTTAATGTTACATCTCAAACATTAATAACATTTTGTGCATTTTTCTAAAGGTATGTGCCTTTATTCAAGTGTTTCTACGTAAGGACACCTGTATGTACACATACATTTAAGTTAAAAAAAGGCCCAAGAACTGCGAAGCATTTGAAGGAACAAAAGCACATTAGAAGTCTAAAGACATAGAAGTCTGAAGAGACTGTCCACTTAACTGAAGACATTCCGATTTAACTATTAACTCAGATTTAAAAAGTTTAGTACTTTAAATTTTAGTACTTGATCAGTTAATTAAAAAAAGAGGTGAGGGGATAAAATTACTTTCCATGCTTGATTTATTTTCCACTCTTTTCCTCTGGTATCTGCATGCATTTATGTATCTGAAAGACCCCTGAGTATGAGTGTGTTAAAAAAGAAATACTGGAAATACATTCAGGTTTTTTTAATCTGTCAGAATAGCCCTTACAGTCCATAGGTATTTGATTTGGAATAGTTACACAAAGAAATATACAGCTCTGTTAACAGAGCAACAACAACAAAAAAAAAAGGCATTATAAGCCAACTGAACTCTCTAAACAGCAGTGCATAATTGAACGGGCTAACAAGTATCTTCTTTGGTGGGTGACTCCTCATGGGCAAGAGGAATTAACCTGTCTTTTAAAATCAAAATGTGTTTTTCTCATCTCAGCATTTACAAGGCTGTCAATACTCCTGTATCTCTGGAATTCCAGAAAATTCACAGTTCAGCATCCAGTTTTAAAGGTCCTGGGCTACACAATCTTTCTGCCTTTAGTGAAGAAGAGAACTGGCAAAAAAAGAAAAAAAAAACCAACAAAACCCCAAAAAAACCAATCAATCAAAAAAAAAACAAAACCCAAACAAAGCCCTCAAAAGAAACACCCAGGAAAAAAAAAACAAACCCACCACCAAAACCCCCCACCACGAAAACCAACCCCAAACAGAATCTGTACATTCAAAAACTTCAACATTTCCATGATTTTTGAAATGTTCATCTGAGAAAAGCAGCTGTTCTTGCCTTTTACTGCATCTATGCAAAATAGAATTTATTCTGGTTTAGGTGTTTTTTTTTTACTATTTCGTTTTATTCTAAAATAGAATCTACGTGAAAGTGCACTTCTGCTGTCTGACAGCTACCTTTCCCATGCATTGCTTAGCTCACTTTTAGTTACTCTGGTTTCAATTTTGCTAGAGAATGGTTTCCGTAGGGAACGAATGGTGGTACAGAAGATCTTACATTTATGGCATGACATCTCCAGCTTCAGCCTCACAATCTATGTGAAGACTTCCTATGTGCTTACACAATTTGGAATACTAGGATGATGGTTAACTAAAACGAGAATTTAAATGCAGTTTTTATTGGGAAGCAGACCTCACTTTAACCAGGCTATGATACTAGGTCATAAAGACCCAAAGCCATAAGCAGCCTCTCTGCAAAAAGGAGATAAAATTGCTCCCTGGAACAAAAAAAATGAACAGAGATGACTACACTTACTTGTAGGAACTCATGTCAAGAAAGCAAATGTCAACCTGACAAAAGCCAGGCTGAACAGATTTTGTATTCCAACTGGAATGGAATAAAAATAGAACACACTACTGCCCAAGAGTCAAGCCAAGGAAGACTGTGTTTAACCAGACATCTAAAGACGGGCAGGCTTACATGCTCAGTTTTATATGCTCTAGCATTGGCTTTATTAGCTGCAAATATAAGAACACAAAAACTGAGCTTTGAGAACATGTAAATATGAATAAGAAATCTTGGAGGCACACTTCTCAATTCTTCCAGTTTCTTAACATGTAAAATAGCATGGGTAACACTTTTTTGTAATACTGTGCAAACTTTTCCTTTTAATATTTATAATAAACATGTGACATTCTTACGTACTTCCAGTAAATCTTACTCCCAAGGAGGAAATATGTAAAGCCCATTTAGGTAGCCCATTTCATAGCTCTTCCATTCATTTAAAAGAAAAAATCTTGTCTCACCCGTCATCTTAAAGCAGGTGCCAAACAAAGCCAGAGGAGAAAAGAAGATTGTTACTATAGAGATTTACCTCCCAGACATATGATTTCTCTTCCCAGGAAAGAGGAATCTAGAACAACAGCAGATGACAGCTGGGAAGTCACATTTCAGAATACAACATGGAAGAATATATTTAAGCCTTTTTTAAGATCCCATATACTATAAGAGATTTTTTAGCTCTGCAAGTATTAGCATTAATATGGTTGAATGTACCAAATTTAATTTAGGATTCAACTTAGCAGTGGTCCTAGCTCTGAAACATCTGGAATTACAGTGTTTTGGTTTTTTTTTGCAGACAAATAAACCAGCAAATAGACAAGAATTGATTCAAGAGCAATCACCTTCCAGATTAACTAGAGCTCTTAATTAGATACTATTCTACAATCTGTATTACACTGCGTATAACTTGTGTTTGCAACATCAGTGTTAAGATGCTTGTATGATTCAAAAAATTTCAGGAAAGCATTGTTCCGATATGTTTTCTTAACCTGAAAAGCCTAACAATTCCCATTTCTGTCACCCTCATTAAAAAAACTAACAAATGGTCAGTGCAAGAAAACCTGCAGGATGGAGCACAGTCAAACTTTTCTCCCTGCCATCAAAAACGATACAGAAAGGAAGAAAACAGATCATGTCTCAGATACCACTTACACCCTAGACATTCCTCCAGAGAAGACCATTTGTATGGACAAAACATTTTAGTTTTATCATCAAAATCATGCATGTCCCATATTTAAGGGCATGCGTTCAGCAACAGTATCTTCAGACAGTCAGTATTCTAACTGTGCTTATGAAACAGAAAAAGGCAAATTTTAAACTCATACCATGCCATCGTAACGGTCTCCTGGTCTGCCCCTTCGGTCATAGGACATAAGATCTCTAAAATGAAAGGGAAGCAACATTACAATGCAATTCTTTTGCTTATAAACTAATCCGTTTGCTCAAATTTATACATTCATGGTCCACGAACAACTTTATTTCAAACTACTCTAGCCAAGTACTGAACAACACAAAAGTTTCTGAACTATAGTCCAGGTAGACTACTACAGTGCAGCAAATAATAAAGTTCCAGTACTTTTCAAAATACTCCCTGGTCTAGTACACGCACAATCCTTGCATAATCACTACCAGCATGGAAGCTTCGAAAAAACACCGGAAAAATGAATGTGTTTCAGGTGACTATATACAATGTGAACTTTGTATAATGCATTTATGCAACAACTCACCCGCCACGAGGAGGGGGTGGAGGAGGAAGAGGAAGGTTACGAGCTCTGCTGCCACCTCTACCACCACGACCTGGTGGAGGTGGTGGAGGTCCTCTGCGAGGGCTCATGTCATCATAATCTCTTCTCGATGGAGGCATAGGTCGTCCACCACGACCAGGGGGCATTCGATCAAAACCTCCTCTTCCACGCATTGGAAAGCCTACTGGACGTCCCCTTCTATCATCAAACATCATTGTGAAGCCACCATAGTCATATGTCTCATCATAGAAATTGGGATCATAAGGCTGGGCCCGTCCTTTAA
Organism: Pezoporus wallicus; assembly: GCF_028554395.1. Taxonomy (NCBI): domain Eukaryota; kingdom Metazoa; phylum Chordata; class Aves; order Psittaciformes; family Psittacidae; genus Pezoporus; species Pezoporus wallicus. Next base: position 198,230 of record NW_026642992.1, on the reverse strand, counting down.
TTGGAGACTGAAACAAACAAACAAAAAAAGCCCCCACCAGCCCAAACAGGACCATTATAATTGGCACATTTAATTAAATATATATACTAAATGAATAAATATGAATTTATTTATATTTCACAATGCTGGTTAAGAAAAAAGGAGATGGTGATGCATTTCCTGTGAACTGTGACAGAAAAACTGCTGTTACTTATCAGTGGCAAATAAAATTTGTCTCTTCAATTTTTGCATCTTAATGATATGCAAAGTATGAATAATGGTCCATTAGTACCAAAAATTGCTTCCCTCCCCCATAAGGTGCACCCCAATTCTAGAAAACATAAGTAATTTCGAAAAGTGGTAACAGTCAACCACTTTGTTACTGGGAAAGTAGGAGGTATTGAATTCAAAATATAAACTGAAAGATACCACTTTCATAGGTCCCTAACACTCATGAGTGACAATGAAAGAGTAAATTTAATAAACATTACCTCAGAGATAAGATCCAAGATAATCTTGATACATTCAACGACTCTGTCAGGTTTTCCACCAATAAGCACCACCCTGTCAGTAGAATGAGGACAACACTCTTGGAAGAGCTTAATGGTGGTCTGGGTGTTCTGTTGAAGAAAAAAATAAAATAAAATCCAAGATTGTCTAGCCTAAGTATTTGAACAATTTATAAACCCATTTAAACATTTTTAAAGAAAGGATCCTAAAGATTATTAAATTCCTAGCCTGCATGCCTGCTTCTGAACTCTTGCAACAAATTTTTTTCTTTTTTTAAGAGATCTGTACTGACAGTTTTATATGAAAATGTAAAACTTTCTCCTCTTTCAATTATGACTCATTTATACCATTGTTTGATTAAATACAGCAAAATAACCACATATCCTGTTATAGCTTACAGGCTGTATTAACCTCCGCATGTCAAGAAAACATACTCTGGATGAAAACCAGTGATGCTGCTGGCATTATGTCCAGTTATATTGCTTTTCTCAACCCACGCAAACAGGTATCAGCTTATACCTGAACTGACCTGAAACTGCCTCTGACACAATGCCAAAGAAGGACAAAAAGCTTAGTTAGTTAAGTTCACAGAGACCATTAGGTGTTTTAGATCTCATTCCTATCCTTAGAAGAAAACAGTGGTCTTCCGGGAGGTAGAATTTTTTTAAAATTGTAAAGCCTTTTTACAGTAATATTCAGGCACCTACTGAATTGTCATTGTAAGGCTTTGTAGTGTATATTCACTTTAATTAATTTTGTAAGTCCAACCACATGAATATGTATACAGTCTATGCAGTTCATTTTAGAAGGAATGATGAATACCATTTTAAGAAAAAAAACCCTCAAACAAAAAAAAACCCCAAAACTTTCTTTAAAAACATTACCACAAATATTGCTTAGAAGCTTGACAAGTCCAAAGCTCTATCACTAACAACTTTATTTCTGAGGGTTTATAAGGAAGTTGCCATTCTCAGATCCACCTCAGGAGTATCAAAATCATGTATGCAGTATGTTCTGGATGAATTACTGCACAGGAGATACACCTGTCCCTTATAAACACAAAACACTAAGCTGTTTACTGAACAAAACTCAAACCTCAGAAGAACAGGGAAGAAGTACCTCTCTGAGTTCTTTAATTTTAGCACCCTTGACACCAATAATTCCTCCTGCCAAACTTTGGTGAATGAGAAGTCTCAATTCGCAGTCAAAGTCGCTGCCTTTGTAGTGTTGATACTGTAAGAAAGATGTATACAAGGAAAATAATATTAGTCACATAAAAAATTAAAATATTTGGATTTTTTCCAAATGGTATGACTTGATTATTGCCAAATTGTAATTGTGTACTTCCTTTGACAGCACCACAACTATTTAAGCGCCTCACCTGAACATAAGCTGATGTTAAATCTGTTTTCCTTACTACATTGCACAACTTGTAGAAAGGTTTAAGAAGGTATCAAACAGTGCAACACTCATTTACAAAGCCAACACAGAATATAAATTACAGTATAACTACTTCAAAGTCGGGACAAAACAATTCAGAAAGCATGTATTTTGAAAGGGGAGAAGCTGTATGAAATGATAAATTATTAAATAGTGATTGTCCTCTATCAAAAAATGCCAACATGTACTTTGAAAGCCATAACCCTTCTTTAAAAGGCTTTTCCGTTTTATTTTTTAACTTCCTGTATTTAAGGAGTGGCAAATCTAGGACCATCTTGTTTCATATGCTCATCTTTTACCTCTAAAAAGAAACAAACATTGTCACATACCTCTTCCAAAGTAGGGATAATCTTCTTCAAGATTTCTCCAATTGTCTCTATATCTGCACTGATACTCAAGATGCTGTTGTTGGAGAACATAACGCCAGACAAAATGGAGAAATTGGAAAAGAAAAAGTAAATCCTTTTCCTCATCATACATGAAATTCTAAGAAGATTTACTACACAGAAGAGCTCACAATTAATAGTCCCCATTTAAAGTAAACCTGTTTGCTCAATTTACAACACATGCATCTTTGTTTATGCCCAGTATATATGCATGTTAAATTTAAGATTAGGTAGCTCTTGCAGAGAGAGAGAGAAAGAATGGGCTTTTGGAAGGGCTCAGATTAAGTGGGCAAGAAATTGACGCAGAACTGAAAGGTGAAGTGAATATTCATGTTCCCCGCCACCACTAATTTAGGATATCCTCGCTATTACATTGGTAAAACTGGCACACCTTCTCATGTAAAAAGTGGGATATGCAAGTGGTGAACATTGTATCTGGAGTAAGGTTATGAAACCAGTTAGAAATCAGATTACTAATGGGCTCTCCAAGAAAAACAAATACAAATGCAAGACAAAAAGAAGACAAAACAAATGAGAAGCGAAGAAAAGTGAACCGGAGTTAGCATTTCATCCGAAATAATTATGAACAGGCAATGTTGAAGGGAGCAAGGTGGGCCACAAAGACAGAGCGAGAGACTATTTTGGAACAATTTGATTTACAATGCAGCAAATATGCAACACTTGAAGCTGTGCTCCTTCCATTGAAATAAAATTAGTGGATTGTTTGGGTGGGCAACTCACGTAAAAGTTCAGTGACAAAAAGACTTAATGGGGAAAATAAGACAGAAAACTTGAAAAAAAACAATACACCGTCTATAAGGGGATACTATTTAATTATATCAAAGGCAGGTAATATAATACATTTCTCTCTTTCTAATCAGGCAGTGAGGCATAAACTGTTGGGACATACCGCTCGGGGCCACTGCTGTCTGGGACTGAAACACTGGCATTGTACTGCATTGGTCATTGGCGTTCGTGGATGTTGGCATTGGGCATGGGCATTCAATCAGAAGTTGTCAAGTATGGTACCCGTTTGGCAACGAGCACATTTTTGGGCATAGCCAACCAGGGTTTCACATGGGCGTTCAGGGGCGGATGGGCCAACGTCATGGTGGGCAACGCAGGGGCAAGTCGATCCAGTACATGGGCAACGGAGATATATGGCCAAAAAAACAAGGAGAGGGAAGAGGGGGAAAAGCAATGAATTTTAATTTAATACAAACTATACTCATTACTCTCAATTAATGAAACAAGCTTAAGTTGTTCTGAAGACTAACACCATAATGGATTGCTACACCAACTGTGGCTTAACAGTATGGACCTTAAAAATGAGTCACTTGATCTGACTAAACTACTTTAAAATGTATGATGTTTCAGTAGCAGGCTGGCTCATGAGGGTAGACACAAAACCTGTCAAGATCCATATTACTAGAACCTTGGGCAAATCGGGAAAGGTAGTTTTCCAGACCAATCTAGATTATCTGGACTTAGGTGATGTACTGATTCAAAAAAAAAAAACAACTGAAAAAAAAAAAAAAAAAAAAAAAAGAAACAACCCACGGAAAAAGGAGGACCCTAAAAACCAAAAAATCAACTAGCTGCCGAAGTTAGTGAGCATATGTACAATTCCTGACCATTTCAACTTAAATCCGTTTGCGGTAGTTTATGAACTTAGCTGGAACTGATTTGTATTGATACATATTGCCAAATCTTGTGTTGAACAGAGTCTTGATCGGGAAAACTGCTGAAATTGTAGCTGAGGTTAAGTACAGGAGTGTAAACAAACGGAATTTAAGAAGCGCTGCCAAGTTTTATAAATAATACACAACATTAATGCTGAGCATGTGTCTAATCACAAGAGTCAACCCACTCTAAAATGTGAATAGGCAAATAAGTTATGACCATGTAAAAGTGCTTCCAAGTAACAACAGAATGCTCCTTTACTGTCCTACATTTAAATTAAGCAACTTTAATATTTTGATGCTTCATGTGCAAGTTCTTAAAGAACAGATGGACAATTCTGTCTGTTTGCTTTTTTAAAGGAAGTTAAAAGAGTTTCTCTATCACTGGGTTAAGCCAGCCACCTGCAATGGTTTCAGTAGTACTGTAACTGATTCACATGTATGGGAAATGGCACAATTAAGGGTTTTAAGCTTTGTCAATATTTCTAATTAGGATGTTAGTGCACTTGAAGAGTGAAATTTAGCAGAATCATATTCAAAAGTGAAGAGATTTAAAATAATCCTCTTCTCTCACATGAGTTGAGCTGGGTTTTAATTACAAGAAGAACTGGGGAATTAAGTTATCTACTCTAGCAATTAATACAAATGGCTTGTAACTAGGCTATTGATGCCTAGAGTTGAGTTGCTCCCACTTCTAGAAAATCTTTTGATGCAGTGCTCTGAAAGAATTGGTGTTAAATTAGTTTAAACTCATAGATACTCACGTCTGTACGAAGTGCCTTAATATTTTTGCCACCTTTTCCAATCACTGCTCCAGCATTCTGGAAAATAGTTTTCAGAAGTTAAGTTACGCCAACCCACCACAGAATACGTTTTTTAACTCAAGACTAAAAATGCGAAATCTATCTTAGCATTACCCTGCTGGCTTGGGGACTGGGGGCAGGCAGGCACTGCTTTAGAAAGTTTCAAATCAAACTGAAACAAACTGATACAGTTTGTCCATGGAAAAAAATGGACCTGAACTAAGGAAAGGGAAGAATATTCAGTTTTGCAAGTAATGATTCAATTCCATATAGAAGTTTTTAGGCAATTCTTCCTAGAATCTCATACACGATAGCTCTCAAAGATACACGGTATGAATGTAACATCGTCAACAATTTCCCTAACTCATCTGATCAGCTTTTCCCCCCGTTGTTTTCTTTTTAAAGGAATGTATTTGCAAATTCCACTTCTGCATTCCAAGTATTTCTTGATAATTTCAAGTGCTAACTTTGGTTTATACCTCTGTAACTTAACTGACTTCTTAGAGCAGTATATTCTGAAAAAAATTAATGCCACTAACTTCCAAGCTTCTAACACCAACAGAAATAAACTGGCAGATAGCAAAAGTAACTGCAAAGCTGTATTTTTACCATCTTATTTGAAAGATTACAGGCAAAAGCACTGCTTTTATTACACAGATCACACATGTTAACAGCATACAAAACACTTTGTGATACCCAGGTAACTTGACTGTCAGACAGAAATGCAACACAGGGTTAAGGTAACATTCTCCATGCTAGTGCAAAAGACTTGAAATACTTAAGGAAGTACAAGACATGTGTAATAACTAGAAACACCTACGGAAAGTCGTATGTATCAACTTTACTGTAACTGACTACTCTTGTCAACAAACCCACTGGAATCCCTGAAGTATTACTCCCATCTTTACTCCTGTCTATTTTTATGAACAAGTTTAGCAGATGTGCCTGGAAGAGTTACTAATAAGAAAGTTCTCATTTTACCTCTTGTATTTAACTTCCAATTACTAGCTGATCATTTTCTAAACTGCTTCCTTTCCGAAGATTAACATACAGTCATTCCCTTCAAAATAACTATCTTCCACTCAAATATAAGAATTTCTATTTCTAATTTCTATTGCTCTATTTTATTTTCCCCCAACAAGTACATCTGTTAAAAATAACAGTACTGAGCCTTAGGATCTTACCTTTCAAGGAACCTCTGAAGGTAATTCCATGACAATACAATTTTTACTACCACTCATGCACATTTGAAGATATTAATGGTAAGTTACTGCATATTAAATAAAATACATCAATAATAAACATATACCCCAACATACACCATCACAGTCTTGAGCAGTGCTATAAACAAAAATCAGTAAAATCAAAAAAGCATACTTTGCTCTGAAGCAAGATGCGCAATTCAACCATCTCATCTGTGTTCCGAGATCTCTTGAAGGCCTGCTCTTCCTCCATATCTTCTGCAGGACGTTTGCCTATAGAGAGATCCATAGGGGGGAAATACAAACATTTATTTAACTTTCTAAGTCATATGAAGTAGAACACATGCTAAATTCATGCTCTGTATTCTTAACACATTCTTCCCTATTAGCCCAATTAATTACTGATGCCTCTGAGCAGCCAAGGACAGAAACAGGTCTTCATTGGCTTACATATTGATTAACTGTTAAAAATCCATTTAAAATCTATGAACCATGTTTTAAATGAGAATGTTGCATGCAACAAGAGAGAAATTTATGACATGCTGTTTAAAGCATGTCATGCAGCATCACCCACTTAGTATCTATTTATAATTTACAACTGGGAAAAACATTTCAGGTAAAAAGCTCAAATGCACTTTGTCCAACACTGAAATACTGGGGAATAACAGTGAAGTGGCACTTCAAATACTGTCTGGAAAAAAACTGGCATGAATCAACAACACTGAGACCCTAGCTTCCTCCCTAATTATGCCCAGTAAGCTTTCCATGAAGCTCTTTAGAGGTATTTCACGTATTTATACTCCTGCATGTAAAAACTCCAATAAACAAAATACAATTAATGGATATGCATGATGGCATTCTTACGTTTATACTCGCCACACAGGTACTGAATACTTAGCTATGAAATATTTTCCAATCCTCAGACATCATTGTGGTTTAAGCCCAGCCAGTAACTCAGAACTATGCAGCTGCTAGCTTACTCTCCCCCCCACTTTCCTCCCCCAGCTCCTGGAGGGATGGGGACAAGAATCAAAAGAATGTAACTCCCAGGGGTTGAGATAGGAACAGTCCAGTAATTAAGGTATAACACAAACCACTACTGCTACCACCAATAATAATAATGATAAGGGAAATAACAAGGGAAAAGAATACAACCCCTCACCACTCACTGACCTGAGCAGCTATCTGAACCTTTCAAGTAACTCCCCTCAGTTCATATACTGGGCATAACGTGTTGTGGTATGGAATACCCCTTTGGCTAGTTTGGGTCAGGTGTCCTGTCTCTGCTTTCTCCCAGCCTCCCCTCCTCCCTCCTGGCAGAGCATGAGACTGAGAAAGTCCTTGGTTGGAGTAAACATCAGTTAGCAACAACTAAAAACACCATGTTATCAGCACTGCCCCCAGGCTGAAAGTGAAAATTACAGCACTGCACAAGCTAAGAAGGAGGAAAATGACTGCTATAGCTGAACCCAGGACACTCATAACTTGCAATTATTTATCCCATGCCTAAAACATGGGATAAATAAGAAAGATTGTGTTCATGCTTCAAAAGCGTGTGCAAAGATATTGTCTACTTAAAAAAGATTTAACACAGAATGCAAAGCTACTGCTGATACAAACATCTAATATAGTTAAGGCATTACTAAATATTTAGAAATACTGAAACTTACAGAGGATCTTCCTAAGAAAAAATAGTCCTTTAAAAAACTTACCATTTGTCTCTGTGTTAGTAAAGGTCTCTTCCTGTTGCTCAGTCTCCATTGCCTTTCTTTCTTAGGTTGGCAAGCAAAATCTGTTGAAGAGCAGAAAAGCAAGAACATCTCTTTCATGAAAGGGCAAACTGTACATTGTTCTAAAAGGAAAAGACAGAAAGAAATGCCTGGTTTCACATCTTACCACTGTTATATATCCTTGCTGACAAAAACTCAAGTGTTCTGGGAGGGATCAAAATCCAACAGACTTGCTTCAAGAGCCTATGAAAACAGCACATTATCAGTTGTGACTCTGCCCACTTACAGCTTTAATTCTCACTACAGCCAAAACCAGAGGTTTGACTCAAGCCTCTCCTGCAAAGCTTTTCTCTATGAAAGAGAAAGCACACCCTGGAAAAACACACAACTTTAAGGCGACAGAAAACAAGTATGTAAGCTTACATGTAAAAAATCAATGTCTGAATTATAGTTTTTGGGCACACACTAACTGCATTTACTAAAAATTGTTTTCATATATTTAAAGTGAACATGCATCCAGCTCCTCTCTTCAACATGTCAGATAACACATGCATTGAGTTTACTTTTTAAAGGACACTATGTAACAATTAGGCCCTAGATCCTTAAACTTAAAAAAAAAAGGAAAAAAAAAGGAAAAAAAAAAGCCCGTGAACTTCACTATGACTTTCCAAAATAGGCATCTTATTTATGACCTGCTTTTTGTTATCTTGTAATATGAGGAAGTCACATTAGAAAGAAATCTAGACAAAAGAAATACTTTTGCAATTATGTATTTCCCTTTTGTATTTTATCAATTTTTTTGCCCCAACAAATTACAGCCACTCATTCTGATGGCAACCATAAAGAAAAAAGGAAAAAAAGACAAAAAAAAAAAAAAAAAAGGTGCTTCAAACTTTTTAAACATACCCTCAGGCAACTGTTCATTTGTAACTGTTGCCCGCTTGTGCAGGCTAACAGCTGGCACTGCCTTCCCTGGACATGCTAGTCCTTCCAGGCACTTGAAGTGAGCCATCAGACACTCACGATTTACTGACAGCGAATGCTCAGGCAGACGTTTGCCAAAACGCTGCTATGTGGGGTGAGAGCAGGGAGAAACTGGGCAGATTTTTAGACGGTTTAAACAGCCCTTTAGGACCCCTGTTGTTTTACTTCCAAACATTCCCAAGAACTTTTAAGGCTGCAGGGAGTGAACCGTAATGTACTGGTCAGGGCTTAGTCTCCCCTACTCGCGCGTTTACCTGCTATGCCGAACCTTCCCTGGCCGCCTGTAGATAGTGTTCTCCGCTACCGCGCGAGATCACCTTGACTAATGCTATTTAAAAACAGCTAAAGGGTAAAGCGGCAACGGAAGGCGGGAGGCAGCACTAGCTGCCACAGACATAACACACGGCGCTGGGAAAAGCCGCCGGTTCGGCTCGGCTCCCCGCTTAGGGCGATCCGGCCAGCGGCTGGCGGGGAAAACAGCGGCGTTACGTAACCCCCGCCGCCTCGGCATCACGGACCAGCAGAAATGGCGGTCGCTGTAATGGCGGCTGCCGGCTGCTAGGCGGAGCCGGGAGCGGAAAAGCCGCCTCCACCACGCGGTCGCAGACAAATTTATCCCCCCTCTACCCAAAGAGGACACAAAGGAGGCGCCCGGCGGCCGCGGCGCAAGCGGCCTCGGGGCAGAGCCCCGAGGCCACAGTCCCCGAAAGCGACGGGCCGCGACGCGGGGCGAAGCCCAGTCGGCACCCCACAGCTGCCCCCGCCCAGGCCGCGGCCCTGAGCGCCCTCCACCCGCCATAATTCCCTACAACTCGCCCCAGGCGCAGTTACCAAGGGCGAGCGCAGGAAGGCGGCGGCAGCCGCTCCCCCGCACTCAGAAAGCACCCGCTACCGCTGCCGCCCTCCACCACACCGCCCGTCTTGTGAGCCATACTGACTGGGTCGCAAGGCCCAGGGCCGCTCGTACAACAGCGGCCACCCTCCCCGTCTGTCACGCTGGGCGGGGCGGCCCCCCCAGCTGCTCTCGGCCGCCTCAGGAGTCACCCCCAGCGCCAGTCGAGGCGGCGACTCCACACTTTCTCCATACAGCGCTCACCCCACTCCACCGCCGTGCCTGTGGGAGCCCACAAAGCAGAGGCTCCAAAACCGGGGAGGCACGGGCCTCCCGCATCGCCGCGTCACGCAGCGGCGCCGACAGAGGCACGGAGGCGGCTCTGCGGCCCCACCAAGGCTCGGCCCGGCCTATGTCCGCCCCCCGCCACCCTGCGCACGGGCAGCGCCCCCTCCTCGCTGGCCCCGGCTACACCTCTCCGTGGGTGCGCGTACCTGCACCCGCCGCTGGCCCCACGGCGCACGGGAGAGAAAGCAGAGCTGCCCCCACCGCCAACGCGCACCTCCGACACTGCCAGCACGCAATTGGCCCCGCCGCTTTCCCCCTGCGCGGGGCCAGCGCCGTCCCACTGGGTAAAGCCGCTGCCCGTCAGGGCGCGGGAGGCGGCTACACCCACTGCGCCCCGCCCTCCGTGAAGGTTAGGACCAGAAGGGCCCAGCCGCCTGGAAGAGGGGAGCACCATGTGCGCTGTTGCCGGTTGGTCGTTTTACCTACCGCGGTGGGAGCCGCGATGGAAGCGGTGCAGGGGAGCGGCAAAGGATGAGCGGCAAAGGAGAGCGAGAGCGACCTCGGTCGTGAGAAGAGAAAATGGCGCCTGCGAAAACCCCGCCTTGTGCTCGCTACCGGGCGCCGGCGGTTGAGGGAGGGAGGGAAGGAGGGAGGAAAGGAAAGGGCGGGGGGGGAAGGGGGCGGGGGAGGGAAACGATGGCGAAATATCCTCTCGCGATGATTGAAAGCGCGCGCGACGGATGTCTTCTATTGGTTGCTGGGTAGAGCGGCGGTTTTGGGAAGCTGCGCTCGGGGGAGGGTTGCGCCCGTCACCTCCCTTCCCATCCCCTAGTCCCCGACGGTAGGGGGAGCCGTGGCTGCCCCCCCCCGCCCGGTCCTGCCCGCTCACCCCGGTAAGTGCGGGCGGCTCAGCTGCTGGTGGGGGAAGGGGTTCGATCTCTCTGAGGGGCTGCGGGGTGCGACACCCGCCTCCCCTTCCCCGGGCCTGGCCTTACTACCTCCTTCCCTCCCCGGCAGGGCCCAGGCCCGTGAAGCGCCACGCGAGTGGCAGGCCGGCGCTTTACTTTGTGTAGGTACAGTGTCCTCTAAGTGGTGGAGCTTTAGGGGAAGCTTAGAGCCACAGTGGTTTTAATTTGCTGTAGGTTAGAGTGCAAAAAAATCCCATCTAAACCTAGCGTTTCCTAATTATTCTTAGGGTAACTTTTGTTTTTGTCACGCGCTGTAGGGAGGTTGAGCTCCTCAGCTGTCTTTCAAGTGGTTAAGCGTAATCCAAACGCAGTTAAGCAGCCTAATACCTTTTCAATGTTTGTATCAATGATCTGTATGCACGAGGTTAATGCACCATTAGCAAGTTTGCTGATGGTACCAAACCGGGAGCTGCTGTTGAGTCTTTCAAGGGACAAGAGGCCTTGCAGAGAGACATAAATAGATTGGAGCACTGTGCAATCGTCAGTGCCATGAAATTTAAAAAGTTCAACTGTTAGATTCTGCACCTGGAGTGGAATAACACTGGCCACAAGTATAGACTGGGAGAGGAGTGCCTATAGAGCTGCCTTGCAGAAAGGGACCTGGGAGTGCTGGCTGACAGCAAGACCTGCAGTGTGAGTCAGCCATGTGCCCTGGCAGCCAGGAGGGCAGACCCATCCTGGGGTGCATCAAACACAGCATCACCAGCCGGTCAAAAGAGGTGATTATCTGCTATACTCAGCATTGGTGCAACCTCATCTCGAGCGCTGTGTGTAGTGCTGGGCCACACAGCTTAAGAAGGATGTGAAAGTCCCTGACTGTGTCCAGAGAAGGCAACAAAGCTGGTGACAGGGCTGGAAACCGTGTTCTGTCAGGAGCAGCTGAGGGCTCTGGGTTTGGCTGGGTTAGAGAGAAGGAGGCTGAGTGGTGACCTCATGGCTCTCTGCAGCTTCCAGAGGAGGGGATGTGCAGATGGAGCTGCTGATGTATTCTCTTTGGGATCCAGTGAAAGTATGTGAGGCAATAGTTCAAAGTTGTGGCAGAGGAAGTTCGGATGGGACATTAGGAAGCATTTCTTTACTGAGAGAGTGGTCGAACACTGGAGTAGGCTTTCTAGAGAGGTCGTCAATGCTTCAGGCCTCTCAGTGTCTAAGAGGCATTTGACCAATGCCCTTAATAACTTTTGGTCAGCTCTGGAGTGGTCAGACAGTTGGACTGGATGATCATTGTTGGGCCCTTCCAACTGAAACAGTCTATTCTATATGTGCATTGCTTCTTCCTAAAGTAGAAAGAAGGTAAAGCTTGTTAGCCACTGATATTTCTGAGATGATGATTACCAAGGGTTGATGCTGTTGTATCTAAACCGTGGACTGGTTCTCTAGGTAATTAGTGATGTTTCAAGCTAGCTTTCTATTGTCGGGTACAAAGCTTTTATGCAGTTACAGCTGAAAAGTCACCCCTGTGATACAGTGCTCATAGATGCCAGCTTGCTTCTGTTGTACATGGGGTTTCTTCTGTTTATAACAGTGCAATGATATGGCAGAATTAACCCCTCAGGTCAATTTCTTAAGTAAACTTGAGTGTTAACAGCAGAACCCACAGAAATAAAGAAATAGAGGACATATATGTAACAAACTACTGCTTGAGGGATTATTTTGTGTTTTGGAGTTTTTTGTGGTTGGGGTGGATTTTTTTTATTAATTTGCTTTCTATAACAAAAGGATTTCAGTGTTATATTTCTAATTAAATCAAGAAGTCACGAAGCAGGGTTGATCATAGAAGTCTCCATACTTCCTTAATACCCCATGATGTGGGAACTGCATACACATACTTCTTATGCTTTAAATATGAGAAATGCACGCTTATTTTTAGTGTCCATATAAGTGTTGTTAATTTAAATTGCTTCTTTGTTGTCACACTTAGGATAGCAGAACTTTGAGAGCAAATTTCTATATAGTATGAGCAAGAGACTTGGTATAACTTCAGCTGTAAATTTATCTTTTTTGGGTTCTGTTTTAGGGAATTCACACTATTAAAAGAAAATGTCCGCAGCCAATATTGCAGCAAGAGTGGAAAGTTGGCTTTTATCCAAATGGCATGTTAAAGTTCCTTTGACATGGCTGGAAGCATGTATTACTTGGATCCAGGAAGAAAATAATGGTAATAACTTAAATCAAGCTCAGATTAACAGTCAGGTATTTGAGCAGTGGCTTCTTACTGATCTAAGAGACTTGGAATATCCCATTTTGCCTGACTGCATCTTAGATGCTCCCAAAGGAGAGTTGTCAGGCTTCTACTCCATACAGATTGATTCACTGGTTGATGTTAGCCAGCCAGCATATTCCCAATTGCAGAAGCTAAGAGGAAAAAATACTGTAAATGAAGAAGTAACAGCCAGTACTCAAGCATTCCAGAAGCCCTGGGAAGCAAAGCCAACTCGAATGCTAATGCTACAACTAACTGATGGGATACACCAAATTCAGGGCATGGAGTATCAGCCAGTGCCTGCCCTCCACAGTAATCTTCCTCCTGGAACAAAAATCACTGTACAGGGTAATACTGCATATCGCCTTGGAGTCCTTCTGCTTAAGCCAGAAAATGTGAAACTGTTGGGAGGTGAAGTGGATGCTCTTCTGGAGGAGTACTCTCAGGAAAGAGTCCTTGCTAGATTAATTGGAGAAACTGAAAACCCTTATTCTGTCCAACAAGCTGACCATGACCACATTGTTCCAAGGCCTGTGAATGATGTGGAACAAAGTCTAGGTCCTTCAGATGAAGAGCTTTTAGCTAGTCTTGATGAAAATAATGAATTTGCTTTAAACAATGAAGCATCTTTAGAAAGCAGATGCTACAGTAGAAGCAACAATTTTAGTACAGCCCCAGGTTCACTGACTGCACCCAATGGGAATGTAGCGCCGCAGGAATCTGGAAGTCCTTTGCCTGATTCAGATGATCAAGTTTCACTTCCCATAGAATATGCCGATGGCTTTTTAAATGACTTTCCTTCAGAAAATGACTTTTTTCTGGAAGAAGAGACGCAAAGAGAGCTGGAAGAAGTGCCCCCAGTGGTCATAAACAGAAATGTAAGTGTGATTACTGAGACACTTCTACATACATCTAGAAGGTCCTGCAATTCATCTTTAAATGGCATTTGCAAAAAAGATGATGTGAGTGGAAGAGATAAGGCAGTAGAAGCTCTCAGCAAGCAAAAGACTTTTGGAAGAACAGTATTTGATGGTGATGGAAATAGTACAAGCAGCTTTTTGCAGTGCAAAAGCAGGTGTCAGACCTGCAGTTCTGCAGACTTTAATTTGGAAGATCCTCCTGGAGAAAGGCAGAATAATACAGACCTAGATGGCAGCAGATGTAAATCCCAGCACACTTCTGACAGCAGGCTGTTAAGTGATGATCCTGTATTTTTCTCAAAAACGAATCCAGAAGCAGATCAGCAGAAGCATGATTCACAGACCGTTCCTTGCAGAGCAGTAGAGGCTCATTTAGATTTATATTCTCTACCTTTCACATATATTTCTATTCTACTTGCAAAAAGACCAGAAACTATTACAGTGCTGAAAGTTAAATGTTTTATTGTTACTCTCACTGGAAGCCTCACAAGCACCAGTGGGTCCTGGGGTATAAAGGCAAAAATTTCTGATGGTTCAGCTTATCTTGAAGTAGATTTTGCTAATGATATTCTAACAAGTTTGATTGGCTTTTCGGTGTCTGAAATGAATAATTTGAGAAAGGATCCAGCTTTACATCTAAAGCTTAAGGATGGTTTAGAGAAATGTCAAAAACAACTGATAGATCTCTGTTGTTTGATGACTATAGAGTTTAATCCACTTCAGTCTAAAGCCACTGTGTTAATTCTTCAGGATGCTGATGCAAGGCACCTAGAACAATTGAAGAAACGTTTGAATAAATAACATGCAAACTTGCAGGCCTATATTACAATACATTTAAGTCAGATTTCCCCTGAAGGACTCTTGAAAGTTAAAATTGAAAATTCAGTGGTATGTCTCTTCTCTTACCAGGAAAAATAATGGAAAGTCAGAAGAGGAGATGACTTGTTTGAGCAAAACTTAGCAGTTTGTTTCTTATGGTGGTAATGAAATAAGCTTTCAAATATTCCTGTTTTAAGTACAGGTGTATAATTTTCATTGTGCAGAATTCTCTGTGTCATTGACTGGTGATCTGGAGTAGCAGAATTTGAGTAGAAGACTCTCATACATATTCACTGTGCAAGAAGCTGAAGTGTGGAGAAGTAGATTTTTTTTTTCTGAAAGTTCAGATGAGCTGGAAAAAGAAAACCCAGCCCTATATATTAATGAGATTAATGTGTATTTTAAAAAACTGGAATAAAAAAAACAAACATTTTAAAATCTTTTAAATAAATGTATGATTATAATGTATGGAGAGTCTCTTTTTTTGACGTGTTAATGTTGATCATTGCTAACAGTTTTGAACCCACATGCCACTTTATTCATTAATTTTCTAACCTTTTACAGAGTTGTCATGCACTTGTGCTACAGACCTGTTGTATATGTATATTTAATGTTGGTCTTAATTTTGATA
Source organism: Pezoporus wallicus (assembly GCF_028554395.1). Taxonomy (NCBI): domain Eukaryota; kingdom Metazoa; phylum Chordata; class Aves; order Psittaciformes; family Psittacidae; genus Pezoporus; species Pezoporus wallicus. The sequence continues at coordinate 182,853 of NW_026642992.1, read as the reverse complement.
TTTATTTCTACTTTTGAACAAATACATTGCAGTTTTCATTTAGATTTTGGTGGAAACTTCTTAGTTACTGTAAAAGAAAAGTATAAACCTTGTTGAGTGTGTAAAGTATCAGAAATGGTTTGATTGCTTGTTTGTTTCTGTTGTTGTTCCTTCCTCCCATCCTTTTCCCTTTTTTGTTCTGTTTACTTGTTTGTTTGAGTTTTTATTTTCCCCTTTGAAATGAGAAGAATTAAAATTCTGGCAGGGGCAGAGGACCATAGACAAAAGTGTGCAGTGTTTGCAAAGACTCTAAAATTGGTACCCAGGAAAGGGATTTTTCTATTGGACAATCACTGTCTTTTTTTCAGAGCCTTTTCTTTCTCTGAGCAATGTCTGTTAGGCCATTGGGAATTGCTGTGAGAGATTGTCAGTATTGCCTTGCTGCCCTGTCCCCAGTTGAGAAGCACCCTTTGAGACTGCAAGTGACCTAAGGAGTCACTAGAGGTAATTTGCTAAGTAAGGGGAAAATGGAAGAAGGTGGAGGAGGGGAACCTTGAGCTTTTTCAGGCTCAAGGCATAAATTTTAGAAATGCATGTCCCTTTCCTCCCTGTCCTGTCCTTGCCTTCTCCACTCTGCAGAGAACCTGAGCAAACCATAACCCTGTAAGTTATATCTTGGTTTATTTTCTAAGTCTGTTGGGAACTGGGCATCATTTAGAACTGTAAGAGCAAAAGCTTTTCTGTGTGTGGAACCTGTATCAATGGATGTTTAGTTATAGTTTCACAAAGAATTGCTTGCTAATAGGAAACTGATGAAGCTTCATCTCGTAATCCCTGTAAAAGTTAATACAGCTGACTGTAAACCTTATTGGAGTTTTATGGAAACATTTCTTTTATGATGAGTTAAGGAAACTTCCTTTGAAGTTTTGGTCTTTCCATGTAAAAGGATAGGAGTCATTAAAGTCCAAGCAAATGAATAATCCACATATTTTATTCTATTTGTGCAAAACAAGAGGAATGTCATTCAAAGTACAAAGTCAAATTTTAAGTGTTGTCTTTGTTTCAGTTGATGAAGTTACACCTGCCCCTCTTTTTCTGCATTTATGTTAAGGCTTAATTATCTCTGCTAAAATGTTAATGTGTCTTCCATTCTTTTTGCCCCTAGCATCTTAAAGGCACTGTTATTTATCTGACTTTTCGTTCTCTCCCCCTCTGCCTGTTGCCTGTGTCTTCATTACCAGGATGTTCTTGGCAGGCTGGCTACTCGTGTACCTGTACTCCAGCGCGAGCAAGAAGGTAGATCTCAGTGCTGCTAGCTATTTAGAGCTTGACTGCTCTGCATTTATTTCAGTATGATTTTCTGATGTGTAATAATTCTAGATCTGTGTTTAAGCTTTTAGAATTACTGAAAATGATGGCATGTTTTTTTTCAGACAAGGAATGAAATAAAGTGACTTTGAGAAAGGATGTTTAGTTAAGACCAGTATGCCTAACAGAAAATAGCCTAGGTGGCTGTGTGTACCAGTCAGTGGTTCATGCCTTATCCACTAAGGCTCTTGGAATCAACTTCCCTGTTACCAGTCTTAACACTTTTGTGCTGTATGTATTGTGTGTGTGTGCTGCCTCAACATGCCAAGTAGCAGTGTATGTCATAGCCTTTCAACTAACCAGCGTTCTTGCAGGCTGAATTCAGAGAGCAGGTTGTAACCCCAACTGACCATTGTGATAATCTAGTGCAGAGGTACAGGCACACTTCTGCTAGGGAGTGCAACAGAATTCCTGTACCAGCTCTTACAGGGGATTTTTCATGGCAGCTCCTCATGAGTAACATATAACCTAGCAGAAAGCAGTTCCTGATCGTTCTGTCATCTCTGCTATTCTACAGACTCTTCTTAATGTTTCAGCTGCTAAGTAGGCTTGTGCACCTGGAGTGTATCTATCTGTCCCTGTGCAGTTTCAGAACCTGTATTAAGGAATATTTTCATATTAATGAGAAAAACTGGTTTGGGTTGTTCTGTTGGTTTGGTTTGGTTTGGTTTGGTTTTTTTCCCCCCTCATTCTCATCACAGTGGAAACTTCCAAATAATTTGAATGTATGAAACCTGCAATGTTCTCACATAATGACTTGGATATTATGTTAATGATGAAAGTTTGCTCTTCCTGCCTTTCTTAGAGTTATTAAAGAAAATGAAAGCAATAGATTTGCTCTTCCTGCCTTTCTTAGAGTTATTAAAGGAAATGAAAGCAGTAAATTTGCTATGGCAGTGCCAGGTAGCTGATCAGAATGTCCCAGTTAAAAGCTTTGTCACTAAGGTGAGGTAGCAGAAAAAAGAAAGTTCTCAGAAACTTCACTGAGCCCTACTTTTAAAGGTATTCACACTCAAACTGGAGAACAGGGCAGTGGCTAGAATGAAGAATGTGGCAGGTTTCCAAATAAACTAGGCTGGCAAGAGCAGCCTGAGGACTAGCCTAATCCTACTGCATACTAGGTTGGCCACAACAAAGCATGTCATTATAACCCAGCAGCTTTGTTGTTGAATGAAGGCAGTGTCCTAAAGAAGCAACAGCTAGTTGAGATGATGTAATTTTAAGTATCAGGAATGTTCAGGGATTTCTTAAAGGGCATGCTGTACTGCTCCAGTACTGTGACTTCACACTGAAAGAATTACATATTTCAGGTCATATTGGTAGGAGAAATTTTCACAGGTGAGTATGGAATGTGATTAGATGGAATAGTAAACATAACATTTGGTTCTAAATACAAAGCCTATTTCTCAGTGTCTTGCTGTAATAATATCAAGCATTTCTGTTTAGAATTATAAGGTATTAACCTTTTGTTACAGGGAGGGAAGAATGCTTTACAGAATATAGTATAATAGCTCTGGGTTATCTGGGTGGCAAGCAAATGTAAATATTGGGAGGAAGGAGCAAAAGGGACTTTCAAACATAATTAGTGTTTCTCATTTCAGTTCCAGTTCTCTGCATTTTGGTCCTAGGAGGAACAATGTCAACAGTAATGACAGCAAATGAGAAGTTAAGACCAGCCTGACATTGCAGTTCTTTTTAATTCAACAGAAGAAATAGATGAGATGCTACAAATCAGCTTCTCAGTCGTGGTTTAAGCCTTTTACTCACCTCCTCCTGGGATGAGAAGAATTGAAAGAATGTAAACCCCACGGGTTGAGATAAGAACAGTCCAATAACTAAAGTACAATATAAAGCTCCTACAACTACTAGTAATAAGGGAAATAACAAGGGGAGAAAATATAAACCTAAACAGGGAAGGAGGAAAAAAAACCGAATAAACACAAGTGATGCACAGTACACTTGCTCACCGCGCACTGTCTGATGCCCAGCCCAAGCTGAGCAGTGATCAGTCCCTTCTGGGTGACTCCCCCCAGTTTATATACTGGGCATTACATGCTGTGGTATGGAATACGCTTTTAGCTCGTTTGGGTCAGGTGTCCTGTCTGCTTCCTCCTGGCTTCTTGTGCCCCCCTCTCACTGGCAGACCATGAGAGACTGGAAAGTCTTTCTTTGGGGTAGCCATTAATGAGCAACGCCTAAAACGTTGGTGTGTTATCAGCATTGTTCTCAAGCTAAATCTGAAACAGCACTGCGCCAGCTACTAGGAAGGAGGCAAGTAACTCTTTAACAGCTGAACCCAGGACACTCAATGTATGTGCAGCATACTTTTGTACCAGTATGTCACTTCTAAATTTTTTTTTCCCCAAGGATTTTTTTTTTATTATTTACACTGGGATTTCTAACAGGGTAAATTATAGTATCTTGCTGTCAGAATTTGTTCTGCTTCTTATTCTTTGCCTTCTTTAAGCCTGAACAAGCCCAGTTCTCTCAATCTTTCTAGGGTTTGGCACATGCTCCAGCTCCCTGACCACCTTGGCAGCCATCTGCTGGTAAACTGATTCACTGTCAGTGGCTTCTGTATGCTAAGAAAGTCTAAATAGGACACAGTACACATGTAGTCTCGTAAGTGCTGAAAGCAGAAGGCAACTCTTTCTTTGGCCAGCTTGGTGCTCTGGTAGAGCCCCCTGTGTGGCTGGTCATTGCCACTGCAAGGTTACACTGCTGACTTAGGTTCAGTCTACCCACCAGGTCATACAGGTCTTGCTCTGTAAAGCTCTCTGATCAGTTTGTTCCCAACCCCTTCTGTCATATGAGGTTATTTCTGCTAAGATGAAGGACTTTGAATTTGCTTTTGTGGAACATAAGGAGCTTGTCAGTTTATGTGTCCAGCCCATGCAGTACTGGTTCTCTGAATAGTTTCTTCTTCTTCCTGCCCCTCCCTGCCATGTCTGGTAGCTTCTCCCCCTATTTGCCCCTTATCTGCTCAATCAGAAACCTCTTCCTAGAGGGAATCAGATTGGACAGACATGACTTACCATTGGTAGACCCATGCTGGCTCTTTCCAGTGACCATCTCCTTCGTGTGCCTACATAGGGATTTGCGGAGGATCTATTCTAACTTCTTTGGCTCAGGTCACTCAGGATCCTTCTCCCTGAGGATGGGTATGACATTTACCTTTTGCCAGTCATCAGGAACCTCCTGACTTCTGCGACTTCTGCAGTATTCTGCCTTGGAGTGACATGAGCATGGGCCCCCAACAACACCCTGTCTGGTATCATGGAGAGTTGTATGTGTCTGCAGGGTAAAATACTACAGTAAATATGACCTAAGTAAGAAAAGACACTTGAATTCTCTAAAGTACTGTGAAAAATGGTAGTTATTAGAGCTAACACTTCTGAATAAAGGCAAGGCCATGCAGGTGGCATAATTTCTGGTACCAAACAGAAGCTGTCCGCTGGCTTCTCTGGCACCATGCAATGCCTGAGGTTGTCTTGATGCCTAGGCGTTAGTGCAGCTTGACACAGCCTGAAGGCCAGGCTTGGTGTGCACAGCATAGGCTTGCACCTGCTTTGCTTAGCTGTATTGTGTGTGTGTCACTGAGGCATTGGTATGTAATGGTTTTCTGGTCTTCTGGTTGCTGCGCTCCCAGTTCTCTCCCCTTCTGTGGGTTGTACTACTTTTCTGCAGATCCTGTTAGCAGGCTCAGGGAAATGGGAGACCACAATGCTGTCACTAACCAGTGAAAATGCATGATTCAGTCTTTCCCATGTCCTTTGTCAGTAGGCCCCTTCTCTAACAAACCAGTAGGTCCCACTTTCCTCAGTATTCCTACTGCTTCTGTTGCACTTCAGAAGCCCTCTTTGTTGCCATCTCATCCCTATGTGCTTGACCAATGTCCCTGTGTTCTTCCTGAAATTACCTCCATGTGCTTTCATTTTCACATCTGAGTTCAGTCAGGAGTTGTGCGCCCATCCGTGCTGGCATCCTGCTGCATCAGCTTGGTCTTCTGCACTGTCTGACGTTTGTGTGCTTCAAAAGAGGTTATCCTGAAAAGCAGCCCCCTGCCCTGGGCCTTTCTGCCTACATGGGTAGTCTCCTATTGGGTCCAAGCAGATCTAAAGCTTAGAGATAACTTGCTCACTTCTCTAAGCCTTTGACGCATCACAGTGTCAAGATTGCTGCAGTTAGGACTGCCCTCAACATTTGCATCTTTAGGTCTTTTTTATTTATGAGGGGCAGCTCCTGCACAGATTTTCCTGTTGTCGTGGATCACATGCTTCTCTTGGTATATATATATTGCCTGTGTGAGCTGCAAGTTATTTAGGAAGGACTGTATCCTAGGTTTCATATTGTAATACAAGTCACAGTTAAAGCTGTCTTTAAAATGCTTGTGCCTTTTACTATATTGGCACTGTGATGGTGGAAGAGTGTAAGTTGTTTGACTGGACAATACTACTTAGAAAGTATTGGCAATATACAGCCTGTTGTTTTGTGGCAGATGAATATCAATCTTTTACACTATTGTTAAGGACAAAAATGTCATTGATTTCAGCTAAGTTCCGGTAATATGAAAAAGGGCAAAATGCAGGCATCCTGAACACCATCTGTATTGGCAATACCTCATGAATGAGAGATGTGAACTGAGTTGGATGAACTGAGGTATTTGTAAGAGTCGCAGGTTAAAGGCCTTTCAGGTCAAGGGTATTTCCGTTTCCTGAGGCAGCTCTCACAAGGTGATTGAAGCAAAAAATAAATTTGCCTCAATTTTATGGCTACTCAAAGAGCAGAAAGAATTTCAATCCAAGTGGCATCTAATTTTTATCTCTGTAGATGCTTAATCTGTAGATGAAGGTGGAAGCTGGGAGTCATACAGTAGTTATTGCTAGTAATAGCAATTACTTTAGCTAGTAATAACTAGCTAAATGAGTGTTTTCCTCCCCAGCAATTTAGCTTTTTTAGAAACACTTAATTCCTTGAGCAGAGTGTATGAAGAGCATATACTCTTAACTTGGCTGGTACAGACCACCCTGACAGTTAACTTCTTTGTGTTTGCATCCTTGGTAGTTTTAATTTTGTGCTTGGATGAGAAGAGCCTTTGCTGTAAGGGAAAAAGAAAAAAGGTAGATTATTATTTCTGCCTAAAGGGTCAAAAGCTTTGCTTAATGATATTGATGATTACAGGACAAGTATGAGTAATGGTAGCATTAACTGCAGCAGATGATGGTCTGATCTCACAGTACCGGCAGAATCACAACCTTCACAAAGCATTCTTCTGGATTTAAAAAAAATAAATTAAAATGCTAAGGTGAAAATATGCATACGTTCAAAGAATCTGTGATGGAAAAAAGTGTGATTTACAATAATCAGGAGGAAAATACTTTAGTCTTCTAACAGCATTTAGGAAATAAATGTAATAACAAGCTAAATATTCACAAGTGACTTTTCTGTGTTTAAGACAATTTCTTGTGATATTTACAATAGCAATACAGTCATGACTTAACAAATGCATACTATATATAAAATATGGGCAAACATTATCGAAATCTAGCATTTATTGTAAAGAAAGCCAGACTCAGCAGCCCCAGCACTGCTGGCTACCTAAGCATATGCTTAGGTAATTTACTCCCCAATACCAGCTATTAGTGTAATTGCCCTCTTACAGTTTCTCTGAACTAGAAAATGCCATTAAGTAGAAAGTGTAAATAAGGATCCACTTGTAATATTAAACATTCAAGTAATAATTCAATAGATATGTTTTTGTGAAAACACATGTATTGCCTGGAACATTTTACTTACAGATTGGTTGTTCATATGCAAATACTGATGAAAAATAGCCTTGAGCTGCCAAGAGACTATGCTGCCAAGCATATATGCAGCAAGGGCCTATACAAAAAAAAAATGTTATACCACTTTAAAATATGTGTTAAGGTATGCAAGAATACTGGAACAAGTTACACCTTTTTTTTTTTTTTTTTCTGCACAAATGGTCAGATACAAAGCTGACAGGCACCAGCTGTTAAATACTATAATGTCATAAGGTTTGACAGTCTGGCAGAGCCAAAATAGGAGAAAAGCAGATGTCTGACCTATAGACTGTGTTCACGAAAGGACATGGGGTTGATACTGCATGATGTTTTTAATAACTAGATTAGCTTTTATTTATGACCTTCTTATTTGCTAATACTGATGTTGTAAAACACAGGTTATATCTTTTTAATGTAAATGAGAGAGAAGAGTGTGACATAATTCTCTATCTCCAGAAAAATACTCCATCTACTCTCTAGTATTGGTGACAGGGCCTGTTCAGCCTGGAGAAGAGAAGGCTGTGTAGAGACCTCATAGCAGCCTTCCAGTATCTGAAGGGGCCCTATAGGGATGCTGGGGAGGGACTCTTCATTAGGGACTGTAGTGATAGAACAAGGGGGAATGCATTCAAACTTAAACAGGGGAAGTTCAGGTTAGATATAAGGAAGAAGTTCTTTACTGTGAGGGTGGTGGAGCACTGGAACAGGTTGCCCAAAGAAGTGGTAAATGCTCCATCCCTGGCAGTGTTCAGTGCCAGGTTAGACAGAGCCTTGGGTGACACGGTTTAGTATGAGGCGTTCCTGCCCATGACGGGGGGGTTGGAACTAGATGCTCTTATGGTCCTTTTCAACCCTAACTATTCTGTGATTCTATGGTAGGTAACTAATCATGGGACAAAAAAAGAAAAAAAGTCTGGTTTTCTTTTGTCAGGTAATACCAGTTAGGTGACTGTTCTTTTCCCAGTTGTGTTTAAAACTCCTGATTTAGTGATCATTCTTCCATTTCTGCTATTCAAAAAACAGAACTGGGAATTAGTTTGATCTAGTGATATCTTTGTAGCGGCCTTTCTATTAACTGGTAAATTAGGCCCTGGGTCCATCTGCAAATATTGAAAAAGTGAAATAATTGTGCATACTTACAGCTAAGTACTATTTATCCACTTATGAGTAGAGTTAATAAGTCTGGGTAGACAGAAGCAAATGTGCAAAATGCAGCATGGCTATTTATCAATTTTTAATATATTATTCTAATAGTAACTTATTCTTGTGACACAGAATATGACATGCTTCAACAGTGTACTAGATACTGATGGAGCTCTTGCAAACCCACTGTCTTGTAGATAGGAATTAAATACAGCCTATGTTGCCACCTCTTTGTAAAGGGAAGCTTTCTTTAAAAAAACTTTTCAGCTGCAGATATATGAAAATGTCTGATAATAAAAAATATTAATATTTTCATATGCTTTGGATCCACAGTTAAACATTATTTATGAAGGCTCATTATTTTGTGAAATGAATAGTTTTGAATCTAAAAATCTAATATTATGTCTTCAGTGTAATTTACCACTTGAGATCTTCTGAAGAAACACATTCTGTTTGTTCATACTGTATTATACCAAGGATTTAAAACTAAAGATATTCTGTGATGGCAGTAAACATAGTCTGATATTGGGAAATTGTGTCTCTGCATTTCTGACTTTATTTTAGGAGTGTAAGGGATTGTTAGGGAGAATTTGTTAGCGGAAAAGGAAGGGGTGGTTGATGAGAAAGTCAGGTTTCTTAAAGGAAGTGTATTTTAGCAAGGTGTTTCCTTACTGAAGTAGAGAAAAAAAGGCAAAATATTAAATAAAACAACATTAAAAAAACACAAGCATAATTTGCTGCTTTTAATTTGGTTTCTGTGGAAAAGTATATTTAAACTAAGGTTGATGTTCTAGGCAATGTTCTTTGCACATATGATGTGTTTGATGTTGTGCAGTGGTGTGCACAGAGCAATCAGTAGCAAGATTATTGGCCCCTTTCATAGCAGAGCTCATCTACAAGAAGTCCTACTTAATGTTTACCATAGTACTTAGAAATCTTCTGTGTCAAAATTTAGGCTGCTATGTGGTTGGTTTTTTTTTGTTGGTTTTATTTGTTTGTTTTTTTTATTTGTTTGTTTTGGGAAGGGCTGTTGGGTTTTTTTGACAGTACTGTTTCATCTAGCATGCTGTTGGAATCAAAAACTTTCATGTTTGTTCTACAGAAGCCTGCAAGTCATTTGGGTGTCTGGAGTAACCTGATGCCTCCCAGGCACAGAAAGTGAATTTGTGTGGGTTTTATGGGAGACAGGTTCGGTGCAGCTACATTACTTGTAATACAACTGACACAGACTGACAGTCATTGGACATTGAGTTATTGGTATAATGATGCCTAAACTGGTATAACTAGTGCTGGCTTGCAGAAGCTGTGTAATAACCTCAATTAATGAAATAGTGTCTGTATTGTACCTTAAGATTTAGGTAGAATTTGACTGATGGAAAAAAAAAAAAAAGAACACCTGATCATTTAATATGGTAGTTCTGCATTTGCTTTAGATCTATATGAACTATTTTGACCACTAAAAGAAGCTATTAGACTTTTTCTGCCTATTTTCATGCTTGCATGCCATCATCTTTGTGCTGAGTTAAAAGCATCACCATAATGCTGCTGAGTTAAAATATTTTCTTTAGTTGCTGGGTTGGATTTTAGCTTGGATTAGTTCCCTGAGGTACAAAGGAAGAAATAGTACAGGGGTGGAAAGAAGCAGGGGGAGGGTTATGGAGAGGTATGTGTCCTGGTTTAAAGCCTGTGAAGCCACAGCCACTGTTCTACTCATGGGTAGCAACAGGCATCCTTCAGAAACAGCAGGAGGAAAATAGGGTGGAAATATAGAGGCTAAGTAAAGAACAGAACGGAAGGAACCTAAGAGGTTGAACTCTGAATATTATGATGAGAAAAAGCTTACTGTATCCTCTGTTTTCTTCTATGAATCAAACAATGGCTTTGTTAGGAGAATAAATAATAAACAGGGGAGGAGGGGGAAAAAAAGGAAGTCCAAATCTGTCCAGAAGGTTGAAAAAGAGTAAGTGATTGCAGAAAACCTAACAACTTCAGGAGAAGCTAAAAATGAAAGCCGTACATATTCATACTGGTTAAAGATACCAGTGAAGGTGCAAAAAATAATTGGGAGAAATAGCTTAATCTGAGGTGCTTTAGTATCTACGCTGTATTTCCTGCTGGAATTTTCGTAGTCAGAAGAGAAAGGAAAGCACAGCAAATCAGTATTTTCTCATAAGTATTCCATTGAACTTTGATTTCTTTTCTCAGGAAGTGTTAAAATATATACTTCTGTCAATGAGTACACACAAATATCTGTGTAAGAAAGGTAGTAACATTTAAACAGTCTTGAATGATGATGGAAACTTCATTTTCATGGCAGAATTTGGGAGGGTATGCCATGCAGATATTACTGAAGCAAAAGGTATTGTAGGTTTAATTGCTGCGGGTTTTGCCCTCAGAGAGAAAAAAAACCAAACAAACCAAAAAAGTAGTGTGTCAGTATGCCTCAGTGTATTTTGAACCCAGTTCTACCCCATCCTGTTGACTCATTGCACTGAATTCAATGCAGTGAGTACAGGGCCAATTGCAGCAGTTTGTCCATAGCTTTCTTCTAGGTACTAGTATCCCAATTCCTGTAAGTTGCATAGGTAAATAATCAACTGGTTCTATTTGGTCAGCTCCTTAAGTCGTTAGAAACCTTGCTGAATTTTGTAGTATTATTTACAACTGTGAAGGGCAGAGGCAGAGGGAGATGTGCAGTGCTGAGTTTTCCCTTGATGTTTTTTAAATGATGCATTTATCTGTTCCCTATTTTTCTAAGTGTCTTCTCCAGCTGTGCAGATATAATTTAGCAGTATCATGTACTGTCACTTCTGCATTAGTATATACCTAGGACCTGCTAAGTAATTATGAAATAACCTCATAATGAAATGCAGCAAAGAGTTCTAATTACCTTTTAAAGTTGCTTAACTATTCTACTTTAAATAAGAATTTTCCACCCATTTGTCCTAATGAATTCTCAGAATACATTACTAAAAATATAAGTGATATGATAAACAAAAAATATGATTTTCTACACCTCCAGTGTGTAGAAAACCATTCGTAAACAAAACAAACTTGTACACAAGAATTCAGATTTTTAACTTATGTTGGAAAATGGTGGCAACTACACAAATTTTTTAATGATTTTTTTTCTATAAATAAAAAATGCAGGAAACTTGTAAAGGTTGACATCAACAACCCACGTAATTCACTATTTCATCCCTGAAAATGTCTAGTACTGAGTATCGAGGGTAGCATTGCAAGCATATAGTGCTACCTCTCTGATTCTTTCAGCAGTCTCAGGTTTATAGACTCCCTCAGCTAGAGGTTGTACCTTTGCACTTAGTAGTCCTTGGTGGCAATCAAGAAAATGCAGTAATTGGACTAGACTTATACCATAAGGTTTGGTGAATATAAAATGTTGGCAAAAAATATGTTTCTTGTACCATCTCTGATTCAGGAACTGCAAAAGTTACATTCAAAGAACAAATATTTTCTCAATATAAGATGTATTCCTACTTTACTGCCATTGCTGTCTCCTTCTGTTACAACACAGGCTTTACTTAGGATAACCTGTTTTAAAAAATCTGATATGCTTACAGTCACTAATGGAGGTACAGTTAATGCTATAATTCCCATATCAGTAGTATTTCCCAAACTGTAAAAACAACCTCCAGGAGTCACAACAGCCACCAAAAGCCTCAACAGAAGTTAATCAGTCTAAGCATAAACCCCAACTAAATTAAAACACTAATTGAACATTTGTAAGTAGCATTAGATTAATCATCATAATGTGAATTAATAATTGTTTAGAATTTGTAGCAATGATAGTATTCTTCTGAAAGATCTTTTTGAGAACAGTTTACTTCAGTGAGGTAGGTAAAGCCATTCTAAGGAAAATCTTTATTAGGTTAGAGAAATAGGTTAGAGAAACAGGATTCAAGGTGCAGCCTTACCAGTGGCTGTTACAGGGGGATGATCACTGCCCTGGCCCTGCTGGCCACACTATTGCTGATACAGGCCAGGATGCTACTGGCCTTCTTGGCTGCCTGGGCACAAGCTGGCTTATGTTCAGCGGCCATCGATCAGCACCCCAGGTACTTTTCCACCAAGCAGTTTTCCAGCCACTCTTCTCCCAGCCTGCAGCATTATATGGGGCTGTTGTGGCCCAGGTGCAGGACCTGGCACTTTGCCTTGTTGAATGCAATTGGCCTTTGCCCATTGATCCAACCTGTCCAGATCCCTCTGTAGAGATTTCCTACCTTCATAGCAGATCAGCACTCCCACCCAACTTGGTGTCAGCTGCAAACTGACTGGGGGTGCTCTCGATCCTCTCATCCAGATCATTGAGAAAGACATTAGAGAGAACTGGCCCCAGTACTGAGCCCTGGGGAGCACCACTCGTGAGCAGCTGCCAACTGGATTTACCTCCATTCACCTCCACCCTGAGCCTGACCCTCCACGCAGGTTTTTTACCCAGCGAACCATACATCGATCCATGCCATGAGCAGCCAGTCTCTCCAGGAGAGTGCTGTGGGAAATGGTGTCAAAGGCTTTACTGAAGCCTTTCCCTTTTCCGGTAAGCGGGTCACCTTGTTGCAGGAGATCAGGTTTGTTAAGCAGGACCTGCCTTCCATAAACCCACACTGACCAGGCCTCGTTCTCTGGCTGTCCTGTACATGCCATGTGATGGCACTCAGGGCGATCCACTCCATGACCTTCTCCAGCACAGAGGTCAGACTGACAGACTTGTTGTTCCCTGGATTCTCCTTCCGGCCCTTCTTGTAGATGTACATTTGCTAACCTCTGGTCAGCTGGAATGTCCCTGTTTAGCCAGGACAGCTGAGAAATGACGGAAACTGGCTTGGTGAGCACTTCTGCCTGCTCCCTCAGTACCCTTGGGTGGATCTCATCCAGCTCCATTGATCTGTGTGTGTCTAAGTGATACAGCAGGTGGCTGACCGTTTCCCCTTGGATTATGGGGGCTTCAATCTGCTCCCCATCCCTGTCTTCCAGCTCAGGGGTCTGAGTACCCCAGGTAACTTATTGCTGCCTCCAAAGTCTGCCCTTTTAGAGACAGGAAATCAAATAAAATAAATTATTTGGTCAAAAAGCTGGGGGGTTGTCAATTTTTTCGTTTACAATCCTGAAGACAGCCAAGGCTGCTGAATTCACAGGATGGGGATTATCAGAATGCAGCACTTTTCCATCATGTTCCCTCCTTGTTCCAGGTGTTTGAGTGATGAATAAGAAGACAATGAATAAACAATAGTGGGAGTAGATTCCTACTCCAAGAAGCATGAGACTGGCATAACAAATTTTTCTATTTTGCATCTCAAAATTACTACTTTTTTTGTTTGTTTAATTCCTGATATTTGAACCTGGGAATGCATATTCTTGAACTTTTCTCCACACTCACTTTCGTCCAAAATGTAGAGGTCTAGTTTTTATATGATTTCAGTTAACGAAACAACAGCTGGAACCGACATGGCACTGCCATTTTATTCTACTATATCCCCTAGTTTTGTAGATATTCTGTTGAAAGTAGGGCTTCTGGTGGTAACCATTTCACACACTCCTCCCTTCAGAGGCTTTCTGGTCCAACTATACTGCACGTTGGCTGCTGCCTCTCAGATCTGAAAGGACGGACGAGGACTTTCCCAATAATTGCAATAGCTGGCTGCCAGTGGCACTCTGACACTTTAGCACAGCAGCTAAGAGGAGAGGAGTGTTTCCTGCCCTGAAGACATCAAAGTCTGTGAGAGACAAAGGGGCAAATGCAGCAGAGAGGATTAAGTTTTCAGAAGAGAGTAAGAAAAAGGTAGAGGATAGAGGAAGCAAAAACACAAAGAATGCAGCAAATTATGTTTTTGCAAAGAGTTGTACAGGGGCAGAGGACAGTCATGAGTTTCTGAGTAACTGGGCAGAAGGACAGGAAGTGAACGCTTGGGAGATACGTGTCAGGGCGGCAACGGTCAGATAGAGAAAAAAGAAATTTGGTATTTGGTTACATGTAGAGGCCAAAGGGCAGGACAGCTAAAATGAGAAACTTGGATATAGGAAAGGGTATGAGCATGAACTGTAAGATGCTGGTGGATGGGCAGAAGCTGAAAGTTGGGAAACTTCCAGAGCTGTTAAAAAAAGAGTCTTAATGGTATGGCAGAAAGGGACAGGCAGCCAGGTTGGCTATATAGTGCCTCTAAGCATAGAAGTAAGAGAGATGGGATCATACGTGCTAGTATTTCTTAAATAGCCTTTGAGTCACTGCCAAATAGCATGGTTTTTTTTTGTCATTCTCATAAATTACTTAATCATTTCTGCTAAAATTTTCTGAGTTTAGCCTAGGATAGGACTCTAGAATGACACTTGAATGTTTTAAGTATGGTTCAAAACAACGTTGGCAAAAAAACAACCAACAATGAAATTTAGTCAGCAGAACAAGGTATTACACGTAAGAAGGAGCAATAGACTGCTCAAATCAAGTATAGGCATTAACTGGTTAGTCAGCAGCTCTTCAGGAAGGAAGTTAGGGGGTGTGGTGGAGCACAAAGCGGGTAAGCCTCAGCTTCTTGTGACTGTGAAAATGACAGATGTAGTGTGCTTATGTATTAGGCTAACTCTGGTGGGCAGCTGAGCCCCACACAGCCACTGGCTCTCTTCCCACCAGTGGGAGGAGGGAGAGAATTGAAGGGTAGAAGATGCAGCTGAGATATCATCTTTGTAGGTAAAGCAAAAACTGTGTGTAAGCAGAGCAAAATAAGGGATTCATTCACTGCTTCCAGTTGGCTGGCAGGTGTTCAGCCATATCCAGGACAGCAAGGCAACAGCATGTGTGATGGTTACTTGGGAGGACAGATGTCATAACACCATATGTCCCCCCCTTCCTCTCTTTTTCCCCCAACTTTTATTGCTGAGCACTATACCTTGTGGTGTGGATATCCCCTGGTCAGCTGGGGTCATCTGTCCCAGCTGTATCCCCTCCCAAAACTCTTGTGCACACCAGCCTGCATGCTGGTGGGGCAGCATGAGAAACAAAGAAGAATGATGCTGCTCAGTGACTGCTCAGCAATAACTAAAACTTCCCTGTATTATCTACACTGGTTTGGTCACAAATCCAAAACATAGTACCATGTGAGGAGCTATGAAGAAAATTAATTGTATCCCAGCCAAAACAAGTATGGCACATGAAGTAATTCTCTGGTCAGCACTGCTAAATCGTGCAGAACTGCACTTTGGGAAAGAGGTGAGCCAAATAGGAAAATCCAGACAAACAGCAAGAATTATCATCAGTAAAGAAAACGTGTGGTGAGGACAGGTTGAAAGAAATTAGGTTGTTTACCTGAAATAAGATTTGAGGAAGGAATGTGGAAACATACTGGTCTTTAAATACATGTAAGATTTTTACGTCAGATTAGTACACCAAAATAAATTAATCTGTTCTCTCTGCCTGCAGTACAACAAGAAGTAATAGGCTTAAATTACTGCAATAAAGCTTCAGATTAGACAAGGGGGGAAATATTCTAAAGGTACCACCTGCAGAGCCCTCAAATAAACCCATTATGAACCTCTGTTTGTGGTGGGCTCCATGGCCGCAAGCCTTTAGGAACAGATTAAAGCAGATCAGCTGGGAAAGCCTTCAACATGGTTATGTGGTTTGGAGCTACTGTAAGCGTGGTAGGGCACTGGAATGGGCTGCCCAAGGAAGTTGTGAATGCTCCATCCCTGGCAGTGTTCAAGGCCAGCTTGGACAGAGCCCTGGCTGACGTGATCTAGTGTGAGTTGTCCCTGCCCATGGCAGGGGGGCTTGGAACTTGATGATTTTAAGGTCCTTTCCAACACTAACTATTCTATGATTCTCTGATTCCATAACAGAAATGCATTGCTACTTTCCTATGACTGTAAAATTAGAAGTACCTGTGATTTTTTTTGAGGACTAAAATACAGAGTGTTTTTCTGTTTAAAAAGTACCAACACTTGAGATATTCCTAAATCTATCTCAGGGGTAGATGCAATTATACCTGGAAAAGTGGGTTTACCTAAAAGGCTTGGTTTTCTCCTAACAGATGTGGACTGCCAACTACAAATTTGCCGTCTTTGCTTATCCACTGCTGTATACTTTCTGCAGCTACCACTTAGAATCATCAACCCAGTTTTGCCAATGGAGTCCTAGTTATGCTTGGCACTTCTGCTGGCACAACTCCCATCACTGAGCAATCATACTTCACATATAGCTGGTATCTCTGACATAAACTGGGGTTCTTGGTAGTTTCAAATTTAGGATAGCAATAAATGGTAATATGCTTCCATGCTTCCCTACCCAGTTTTACTGATGTAAAGCAGTTTTAAGTCTAACAAAGACAGTGAAATAATGCTGCTACAACAGAGTTAAATACAAAAAAAGGGGGGGGGGGGAGGTATTTTAGGACACAACTTTCCCTACTCAATATCAAATGTTTTCTAGGGAGGGTCTCAGAGAAGAGCAGAAGAGAAGGGCTTTTAGAAGGAATTCACAGGCAGAAAATTATGGCCATCTTGTCCAGATGCCGCTTTGCTATTACATCATGGAGCTGAACTTGCAAGTGTGCTGACAGGTAACTTGTAGATGTTGCTATAGCAGCTTTTGGTAATCCAGTTCCTGCTGTTCAAATAGGACATCATAGCCCATTTTTCACTTGCTCCTTGGTTTTCCTGGAATAGGTCACAAGCTGTGTATGGTTTGGATGAATCATATTCTTTTGAAGTTCGAGTTACTAAGATCATTTTCTACCACATCTGTAGTGGGATTACCAGTGTACACAAATGGGCTGAGTATGACTGCTGACCCTTTTCAAGATGATAATTATTTTAAAAGCATTATGCCCTGTCTATATCAGTGCAATGTATTTGTCAATATATGCCTTTATAAAAGAATTATTTACTAACTCTTTTCTTTTTCCCAAGTGTCCCAGCCAGGTCATTGTGAGGACTGTTTTAAAACCCCAGGTATAATGTACTGAAATACACTGTAACACAAATGTGTCCATCCTAGCCCTGCTGTTATGGTATCTATAATATGTATCTATAATAAATTCTTTCCTGTTAGGGTGGTGAGGCACTGGAATAGGTTGCCCAGAGAGGTTGTGAATGCTCCGTCACTGGCAGTGTTCAAGACCAGGTTAGATGAGGCCTTGGGTGATATGGTTTAGTGTGAGGTGTCCCTGCCCACGGCAGGGGGGTTGGAACTAGATGATCTTAAGGCCCTTTCCAACCCTAACTATTCTATGATTCTATGTTCAAATCAGTATTTAGACAAGTAGCAGATATTTAACATATGCTTTGAGTTACTGCAGTTGTAGATTTCAGGAAATGGGAAGTTTCTTTAATTATGTTGTAAACCAGAGCATTAAGGAATGAGAATGTTGTTAGCTGTATTAATGTGCTACAAGTAGCACTGCTGTCATTAAAAAAATAATTAACTGTCATTTCCAGTTCTTCTGTTTTCTTTGAACAGCTCTGTTGCACCATAAAGCAAAAGCTGTAACAGTTTTTCAGATCTGGGGGCCTCTCTGTGTGTAATGTGCAATTGGAACAGTTATTCTTGAGTTATTCCTTTAAATATCTTGTTATATCATAGAAAATATTTTGTGGTAACAGTGTCACAACACCTCTCACTTATTAATACATTTCATCCAAAGATCACTGTATAAGAATATTTCAGTCCATCAGGAAACTCTCTATAACCTTACAACATCAATAATGTCATTTGTTTTATTCTTAAATAATGAAGAATACTTTCTGAAAATATTTTTATATTTTTTTCTAGGGATTTATGATAATAGCTTTTAAAATATGGTCTTAATTAAATAAACTTAAAAGCGTGCACAGAACTTCGCTCCCAGACTTGGTTTTACTAAGACGATTGTTTTTAATACAGTTCCAGCAATTAATAGAAATGTTCCTCAGAGGAGACACCTGGAACATAATTATTCTGTTTACTCAACTTGCCATAATGAGTGGAGCAAATAATATGCTTTTTCTTTCCAGCAACAATATATTATCTATTTTTGTATGAGCAGTACTAAAAATAAATATCCTGTCTTGATTAAAATAGGATGCTGTCAATTTCTTTAAAAAAAGAAAACCAAACCCAAACAAGCGATTCTTAAATTAAATTCTACAGTAGCTGGGACAACCACAAAGTAGACAGAATAGAATAGCCACTAGATTCTTATGCCAAAAGAAAAGAGGAAATGTTCTTTTCTACTCCTGAAGATGAGATTTTTTTTACCTTTTATCAAATGATTTGGCTTTATAATACATTACCAAGAATTAGTGAGATTGGTTATGTCTCTAATTACGTTTTTTTTTTTTTTAAATGTCCTTAGTCTACTTTGAAAAATTTTGAAGTGGACCTTTATTATGGTTACAAAATTGTATAAAAGAGCATTGCACTCTTAAAACAAGGGTCACAGGTGGAATGTAGCAAGGTAATGGAAAAATCCACTACTTGCATTCACTACTTAAATGATATGATTGGGTAAATGGATTTCTCTGCTTTCTAGGAGCGTGCTTCTACATTAGTCTAGCAGCAATTAGAGAGAAGAGGTTGCTCTGCAGATTGGCTCCGTGAACCATGTAGCTCATGTTTTTATTGTGTAAAACATACAAAATTGCTCCTAATCAATCCACTTCAACTTTCAGTCTAAAAATTATTTATCATTCTTTTCAGCCTAGAGCATGCCTAAAACGTTTTCCTGAAATTAACTCAAAGGAGATGGTATTTGTATCAGTAAGCAGATTATGGATATATTAGGTAAATCTTACCATGGTAGCAACAAAGAGACTACATTATTACTGAAGAGTTCTTAACAAATTGATTAATGCTTTTAGAATAATTAGTCCATATTTCAGAAGTAATAGTGGTCTCTTATTTAATAAATAAATGAGGCATCACTTGATGACAATAATGTTGAAGTAGCTTGTTTTTTTGTAAAATAAAATACATTCTTTTGAACTTGCCTTGTTGACAGATAGCAAGTCATTTACTAATTACAGGGTTTTTTTTTAGCTTCTGTCTCCTCTGAGACCTACAGTGTGACTTCTGTTTTTGTGGACAGTAATATTTTGGATTGGTTTAATGGTAGTCATTACTTCCCATAACTTGATAGAATCATTGTCTTCATGTGAAAGGACTGGAAGTCAGGAGATAGTTTCCACAGCAGACTACTAGTTTGACAGCAGGAAATTATTTAATATCTGTGCCAGGGTGAAAGACTGCAGGTCTACATTATATTTGACCTGCTTATTATAAGCTAGCTTAAAGAAGCAAGCAGGTAGATAGAAGAAAATAGGACTTAGAACCAGCAATTATGGGAGCTTTGAAGGATATTACTGCATCTTTTGAGACTCATGTTAAATAGGGATATAGATTTAGCTTAGCTGCCACCACATTTATCAGCATGAAAGCATGCATTTCTGTACATAAAACCATGAAGCTATATAGGTGGGTACATCTTTGTATAAACACAGACGTGCACATTTTTACATCTGTTCCAGGAAAAAACAGGAGATTTATGGAACTGAATTATTTACCTGTTTGTTGACATGTGACCATCAACTTCTGTGAAGGGTAACATTTTGCTTCTTAGGGTCCTCAGCTACAGCCCTAGGTTAATATCACCTTAAAGAAAATCAACAGCTCCTTTCCATGCACTTCAATGTACTGTGCCTGAAACCAAGCTACATCGCACATAACTTCTACTCAGAAGTGACGGCAGACAAAGAATCTGTGTCTGTGATTCTTCGTCTGCTTCCCAGACCTCAAAACTAATTAGGACTTGGCTGGAGACTCAAGTCTGTGGGGGCTGGCAGTTGAACAACAGCCATTCTCTTCCAGTATTCTGCATTGGTCTCAAAGGCAGAAGTGTAGGAGTGCTTGTCAGATCCACATCTTCCTAGGAGTCCCTGAAAGTCTGGAACCAGAAAGGATCATGTTTTCCAGTCTCTCTCATGCAGAGAAGAGGAGAAGTATACTAGTGAAACTACCCTTAGGAAAAAGGTTCTCCAAATAATCAAGTCAACATACTTTTCTGACAAAGGTCTGGAATTTCCTATGAGCTAGTTCTGTGCACAAGAGAAGATAACTAATTCAGCTGGTGGTCAGGCAGCCGAGCTTTCTGGCAGGTCTGTGACAAAGAATTCATGTTCTGATTAAAGTTATTGATCCTTCAAGGTCTTGCTGTGCTTTTCTTTACCAATATGTGAGCAGCAGAAATTCCCTCTGTCATGATTTAAGCCCAGCCGGTAACTCAGAACCACGCAGCTGCTCACTCACTCTGCTCTGCTTTGAACTATCAATAAAACAATTCACTTCCAGAACTCTCCTGGTTTTGCTGGAACAAATGGAAAAATGTGCACATCTGTATTTATATAAAGATATACATGCCTATATAGCTTCATGGTTGTATGTACGGAAACCCACACTTTCTTGCAGATAAATGTGGTGGCAGCCAAATTAAATCTACATCCCTATTTAGCATGAGTCTCAAAAGATGTAGTAATGTCCTTCAAATCTGAGGAAGGGCCTGAAAAGTTTCAGAAGGGCTTGAAGGATAGCTGATGAATTCTGTAGATCAACCCCAATCAATGCATCTTAGCATAGCAGGTGTCATGGACAGGAATTTGGCTTTTATCTCCACAGGAGCCACTTTGTAGGTTGAGGTGTCCTAGGAAGAGGTGGGATCCATGTAGCAAAACAGGGCAAGAGCATCTTTATCAACACACTGGCCAAACTGTTGAGGAGAGTTTTAAACAAGAAGTGGTGGCAAAAGGGGTGATGATTAAGTGAGGAAATATTGGACAGGGAACAAGAGGAACCTCAAAGTGGTAAAGTGGAGCTAAGGGACAGGCATCTCAAGTGTTTAAGCACATAGGCACACAGCCTGAGAGACAACCTGGAGGGACTAGTGCACCATGTGCGGTCACACAGGTGGGACACTGGTGGGATTGTGATGAGGAGATGGGACAGCTCACATGGCTGGAGTGCTGTGCTGACAGACACAAGCTCTTCAGGAGACACGCACATGGAAGGAGGAGTGGATGGTCTCCATGCAAAGCAGTCAGATGTGTGGGACAGGTGGCAGGTGGGGGAGACCTTGTGGGCCAGGGTTGAGGAAAGACCAACTGGTAAAGTGGGACAACTACAAACCAGCCAGTCTGGGTGATGACATGGGGGAAACCTTTAAACTGTTTGAGGAGGTCTCTGTGTCATAGACCTATGAGACGTCTCAGAAGGACAGTTTAGCAGGACACAAGCAGTATTTCTGGTGAGTATCGGGGTAAGTCCCTGATACAAGTACTGTGTAGGCAAAGCAGAAGCAATGTGCGGCTGTATCTGCTGTTCACTAACAAGGAGGCACTGGCTGGGCACATGGTAACCAATGGCAGTCTCAGGAACAGTGAATGTGAAATAGCAGTTTTCAGGATCCCAAGAGGAGTGACAAAGGAGAGCAGTAGAGCACAGATCCTGGAGTTAATGAAAACTGATTTTGGCTTATCCAGAAGCACAAGATCAGACCATCCCTAAACTCAGGATATCAAATAAATGTCTTGAGAGATCAGCTTGGATAAATGAGGAGCTCATGGCACAGCTGGTTTCAGAAATGCAGCATAGAGGAGAGGAAAGGAGTGTATGTATACAAAGGAAGAATTTAAGAAAAGTTATTTGTGCAGTTGGAATATTATCAGAAAAGCCAAATTTCAACTAGAGCTGAGACTTACAAGGGATGTCAAGGACACTAGGAAGAGCTTCTACCACGACATTGGCAGTAAAATAATGAACAAAGAGAATATGATACTGCTGCTGACAGATTGCATGGGCATGATTTAGTGACAATGAAAACAGGTAAGGCTGAAGTACCTGTGGCCTTCTGTTTCACCAGAAAGGTTTGCCAGACCTCTGTGCTTAGTTACAGGACACAGGGAGGAGAGGGGCTACCAGCTGGGAGTGAGGGTTGAGTCAGGAATTGCTTGCAAGACATCAACCCACAGAAGTCCCTGGGACCCAATGAACTGCACCCACGGGGCTGAGAGAGTTGTCCAAATTCTTTGAAAAGCTGCTCTCTATTGCCTTTGAAAGGTCACAGAGACAGTGAAAGTTTTCTGACAAAGGAAAAAACATAAATGCTGCAAACATATGCCCGTATTCAAAAAAGGCCAAAAGTCAGTTCAGGGAACTGCAAGGTGATTAACCTCAGTTTGGTCCATGGAAAAGTCACAGATACTTCTAACAGCCCATTCCTTAGCAGCTGAAGGGGAAGGAGGAAGCAGTCAACATTCAGCATGGATTTTGAAAGGATATATAACCCCCATGGCAGGGGATTGGACTTAGATGATTTTAAGGTCCCTTCCAGCTGAAACCATTCTATGACTCTATGATATGCTTGATCAATGTGATTGCCTTTGACAAAAGGTTGCAGGGCTGATATTAGTTCAGCCTGAAAGAAGAATGGTTGTGGGGGCACCTAACAGCAGTTCTCCAGTATCTATGGGGAGATCACTGAGAAAACAGAGCCAGGCTCTTCACAGTGGTCTATGGCAAGAAGTTGAGGGACAAACTCAACCAGCATAAATTGAAAAAATGGAGGTTCGGGCTGGATATTATATTTCTATAAAATATATATTTCATATAAATATATATATATAAATAAATATATAAAAATAAATATATATTTCATATAAAATATTTCTGTGTGAGGAGAGCAGCGCAATGGAGCAAGGGCCTGAAAGGACTGAGCTGTCTCTAGCCTTGAAGGTTATCCTGGACACAGCCGTGAGCAGTCTTACACGATGTCAAAGCCAGCCCTGCTTTGAGCAGGAGGTTAGACCTTGGTCCATTCTAACCTCAGTTATCCTTCAATCTTGAAAACCCAAAACACTGGCAACCCACAAACCCACATTCCAAAAGAACCAGTGACATCACTTTGTGCAATATCATTCTCCTTTTCACTTTATATTTATTTTCAGTTGTGACAAGACATCACTTTTATATGCAAGAAAATGCCAAACTATTTGCAAGATTTACATCTTCTAAGGCATTTGCTTTTGTTTTAGGGGTTGCTCAGATGCCTGAAAGTAATTCAATTTACAGAGAGATACTAGACTGGGATTCTGCATATGCATCTTTTGTTGTTAAGTGCTTGGCTTGCACAAGGATCCTAGAAGAGTTATGAAAAAGGAAAGATGCTAACATTTATAATTTGATTACTATGCACTTTCTGAGGAGCAAATGTTTTGAGAGTTATTGTGAAGAGACAGTCTTTTGAAGTCATGAAAGAGAAGAATTTAAAAATGAGACTTTAATGGTATACTTCTATTGAAAAGGGAGAGTGTAGCTGCAACAGATGAAGTGTTAATGCACATAATAGTAAAGTATTTCCTTCTATAGGAGCATGCTGTTTACATAATCAAGAAAAGATGTACCTTTATACAATTTATTTGGTACTTGAAAGACAAGAATTGCTATGGAAACACTGAAACAAAAGAAGTAATTGCAAACAGATGAATCATAACATTATATGCAAGATAAAGATTATTTTCCAAGTTGATCTAGCAATCAGCTAGTTACAGCAAACATTTTAATGAGGTATTTCATAATTGTTTCATGGTGTATAACATTCGAAATAAGAAAGTAGAAGAAGTAATTTTGTTTCCTGTAGAATCATAGAATAGTTAGGGTTGGAAAGGACCTTAAGATCATCTAGTTCCAAACCCCCTGCTGTGGGTAGGGACACCTTACGCTAAATCATATCACCCAAGGCTTCGTCCAACCTGGTCTTGAACACTGCCAGGAGCATTCACAACCTCCCTGGACAGCCTATTCCAGTGCCTCACCACCCTAACAGGAAAGAATTTCCTCCTTACATCCAATCTAAACTTCCCCTGTTTAAGTTTTAACCCGTTACCCCTTGTCCTATCACTACAGTCTCTAATGAAGAGTCCCTCCCCAGCATCCCTATAGGCCCCCTTCAGATACTGGAAGGCTGCTTCTCCAGGCTGAACAGACCCAAGTTCCTCAGCCTGTCTTCATATGGGAGGTGCTCCAGTCCCCTGATCATCCTCGTGGCCCTTCTGGACTTGTTCTAACAGTTCCATGTCCTTTTTATGTTGAGGACACCAGGACTGCACACAATACTCCAGGTGAGGTCTCATGAGAGCAGAGCAGAGGGGCAGGATCACCTCCTTTGACCTGCTGGTCACGCTCCTTTTGATGCAGCCCAGGATACAGTTGGCTTTCTGGGCTGCAAGCGCACGCTGCCGGCTCATGTTCATTTTATCATCAACCAGCATCCCCAAGTCCTTCTCTGCAGGGCTGCTCTGAATCTTTTCTCTGCCCAACCTGTAGCTGTGCCTGGGATTGCTCCAACCCAGGTGTAGGACCTTGCACTTGGCATGGTTAAACTTCATGAGGTTGGCATCAGCCCACCTCACAAGCGTGTCAAGGTCCCTCTGGATGGCATTCCTTCCCTCCAGGGTATCAACCGAACCACACAGCTTGGTGTCATCAGCAAACTTGCTGAGGGTGCACTCAATCCCACTGTCCATGTCAGTGACAAAGATGTTGAACAAGACCAGTCCCAATACCAATCCCTGAGGGACGCCACTCGTTACTAGTCTCCAGCTGGACATTGAGCCATTGACCACAACAGGTCCTCCCCTGTATCCTGGAGAATTGACGAAAAGACTATATGAGCTCCAGAGCCCCTAACCACCTCTCCCAGGGCTCTGTAGTCCTTCTTTATGTTCCCCAGGCTGCTACTATCTATATCCCTAACACACACATGTATCACCAGAAGTGGGTAATAGTCCATGGGACTTACTAGAGCAGGCAGCCTCTCTGCCACATCCCTGATTCGTGCCCTGGTAGGCAGCACACCTCCCTTGAGATGGGGTCTGGCCGACAGACGAGTGCTTCTGTCCCTTTCAGTGTAGAGTCCCCTACTACTACGACCTGCCGCTTTTTCCTGGCAGCACCAGTAGAGATCTTCTTTAGCAGTGCATCAGCCGGCTGTTTCTGGCTCGAGTGCGTTTCCTCATTAGCCCCCTGCAGGACAGCAAAGCGGTTCTGCGTGGGGACAGGGGATTTAGGGGGAAGCCCCTTGTTTTGGTTGTCCTTTTCCTTCTTTTTTTGTTGTTTTTTTGTCACTAAATCCCAGCTTCCCAGGTTAACGGCCTCCTTCTTTCCTCCATGAGGTAGAGGTGAAGCTCGAGGCCCCTGCACAGTTTGGGCCTGGAGCAAGCAGCCCTGCTTCCTCTCAGCTTCCCTGACATCTCGCAGCCTATTAACAGCATCCCGCAGCTCAGCCCCTGCTGCAGGAGCACCTCCACCAGGGAGCACCGAGTGCGGCCCTGCCCATTGTGCACCCTCCCCTCACCAGACCAGTGCAGGCACTCTCTACACCCCGAGCTCTGCACTGCAGCCTCCCCTCTCATCGGCTCTGTCTGGGTGCCTACGCTGGCCACCGCCGGGGCAGCCAGAGCAGAGCTCCCGGACCGGGCCCTGCTCATACGCCGAGTGCTCCCCACCCCGCCCGCCTGCCCGCGCAAACTGCCTCGACCCGCTCTGTTCGCCGCTCTCCCTGGGGCAGGTTTTTACCCAGTCAGGGTTGGTGCCGCTGCTCCAGGCTCTGCCCCCTGTGAGTCCCTGCTCTCGTCAGCTGAGCTGCCGGCTCCCGGGCAGGTCCTGTCGAGGACTTGAGGCTCCCTCGGTGGCTCTCGTCGCTCTGAGTTGAGGCTCCTGGACGCTGATCTCCCCCCCGCTCCGGTGTTGAAGGCGTCCTCTCTCGAGCTACTCACCTCAGCAATTGTACGCTTTGCTTCCTGTTGTCGTGGTTTAAACCCAGTCAGGTAACTCGTTCGCTCACTTTCCCCCCTTTCTTGCCCTCCCCCTGCTCTCGGAGGGATGGAGAGGAGAATTGAAAAGAATGCAACTCCCACGGGTTGAGATAAGAACAGTTTAGTAACTAAGGTATAACACAGATCACTACTGCTACCACCAATGATAACAATGATAAAGGAAATAACAAGGAAAGAGAATACAACACCTCAGCACCAGCTGACCGACAACTCGCCCCCCAAGCCCGACCAAGCTCCGACCGATACCTCCTCCAACCCTGCAGTCCCCCAGCCCTTCCGGCTAACTCCCAGTTACATCCTGGGCATGACGTGCTGTGGTATGGAATACCTCTTTGGTCAGTTTGGGTCAGGTGTCCTGTCTCTGCTTCCTCCCGGCTTCCCCTCCTCCCTGGCAGAGCATGAGGCTCACAAAGTCCTTGGCCAAACCAAAACATCCTTGCTATCAGCTCTGTTCCTGAGCTGAAAGTCAAAACACTGCACTACACTAGCTACCAAGAAGGAGAAAAAATGACTGCTACTGCCGAACCCAGGACACCTGTACACTGTCTCTGTTACCTTCCACAGTGGCTGGTCTATGCAGTCTAATCTCTTCCTATATCACTGGCTATAATTTTTTACCATGACTGAAATATTCCTTAGGTACAAAAAGGCACTGGTGGGACTTACGACAATGATTTGGAAGTCTCAGGGCCTTTCCAAACTGTATGTATGAATTTTCTACTGCTAAAGGTGTCAGACCTTTAGCATACATACTTGGCATACATCAAAGTATGCCAAGTAACTACCTTAGTGATTACCACATCTTCATCTTTAGGTTGTAAGTAGCATTTGACAACTTTTGTCGCTTGAAGTAGAGGTAGTTAAGCTCCATTTATCTCTCTGGGTTTTGACCAACTAATGTAGGCAAGCCAAGGATGCTCCTATAGACATCAAATACTTTTTGTTTCAGAGTCTTGTAGCCTGAGTAAGCGCATAAGGGTTGAGACTGGGAACGGAAAGGCCTCTGTTCTGTTTCCAGGTTTGTAACTGATTTGATGATACTCTACTTTTCAGTTTCCTCATCTAAGCTTTGGGCCTTTCTCTAGCATAGTTCTAAAATGTTATTCTTCTGTCTATGCTAATATCAGGTCAAAAAGACATCACTGAAAGTCAGACATGCCTTATTTGTTGCACTGTAACCTCTGTACAACTAAACTCGTACTTTGTTATAAAAGCCACGAGCTCTGCCAGACAGATGTACTATCATGTAGTTATACCAGTTTTATGAATCTAGTCTGTCTGCTAGAGGACAGATTAATAGTAGTATGAACCACATATAATTTAGAGGTTTAATCACCTTCTTAAATGAGTGGAGTATCCTTAACTTGCTTCAGTGGAAGTAGGCAATGGTCATTACCCAGCAGACTTGGGACCATGTGGTGCCAGTTACTTGGCTGGCTTTCCGCCCTACACTCCCTCCCTCCCCTTAGAAGAATAGCCAGGCAACCTGTAAGCTTTATTGCCAAGAACCATCTTTTCCTAGGACCCATTAAACTCACCATTGATCAGACTGTGATCAGTAGAACCAGTAAGAATTCAAATCCTATTTGCCTGGCCTGAATCTCCCACATAAAAACATTCAGTAAACTCGGGGAATTGTATTTTGCAGAAGTCAAGTAATTTATGATTTCTAGTTACCTAGAGGTACAAGTCTAGCTCGCACCCTTCTCCGCATTTTTTAAAATAAAACCAATAGTGTGTAACTTGCTGTTCCCTTCTTGTTGGCAGATTCAGCCTTGTTATGCAGTTTGACTAGATGATTGTTGTAAGCCTTTTTCAAGAGAAATAGCCTAATCTAGGCTAGTCTGTTTTAGTCCTATTCTTGCCTTCTTAAGCAATCTGTATACCTCAGTAAACTCTCAGTTGACTCTACATGCACCTACACTGATTTAAAGGCTGATGCATAGCCTCCAATACTGATGGCTTTTCACTAACTCAAAGTTACTACATTTTTCTCTCAGTTCTTATCTCTTGAGGTTCCCTACATTCAGCAATAAAAGGGAGGTAGAAAACTGCCCTTGAATTAATGACAAATATAATTAGCTAGAGAGCATATAAAGCCTTATTAGCTGAACAAATATTTTTTTAAGTTATGGAATGTGATGTTATCTTAACACAGAACTTCTATCCAATTAGATAACACTGGAAGATTAAAAGCTCTTTGTCAAACATTGACATGGTGTTTAGCAAGCAAGGAATGCATATACTTCTTAATGAAGTAGTAGCCAAGCTAAGGTTAACAAGTTTTTAAGAGTGACTGGTATGTCAAAGTGAATTCTGCAACTGCTTTAAAATATGGACTATTATATTTCTTATTGCCCTCAAACAGCAAAAAAAATGGAATGTTCTTCAATGTACTACATTAATGCAATTTTTGCAGGAGCTCTAGTGAGACGGTTAATATGCAAGCATCACCTCTACCAGGCTCAGGAGCAATGCATCCCAAAAAAGAGGAAGCCAGGCAAAAATACCAGGAGGCCTGCACGGGTGAACGAAGAGCTCTTGAACACACTCAAACACGATAAAGAAGCCTACAGAGGGTGGGAGCAAGGATGGGTAGCATGGGAAGAATATAGAGAAATTGTCTGAGCAGCCAGGGATCAGGTGAGGAGCAACCTTGATAGAATTGAATCTGGTGAGGGACCTCAAGGTCAACAAGAAAAGCTTCTGTAGGTATGCTGGTAAACAGAAGACAAGGCAAAATGCTGTCCCTCTCCAAAAGAAAATGGGAGACCTGGTTATGGAGACGGTTCAGGTACTCAAGGACTTTTTTTCCTCAGTCTTCACCAGCAAGAGCTCCAGTCATACTGCTCAGGTTGCAGAAAGCAAAGACAGGGAGTGTGAGAATGATTAGGTTTGAGACCATCTAAGGAGCCTGAAAGTGTACAAGTCCATGGGACCTGACAGGATCCATCTGCGGGTCCTGAGGTCCAGAACTTCATTTCAGAAGACATTTTGTGGCTTAGTGTTTTCTGTTTAACTATTCCCCAACGACTAATACATCCGACAGTTTGGGCTTTATGTGGACTGGCACTATAAATGAGTGAGTTTTCTCCTGTGTTTATAACATATTCCTTAACATGTCTTTCTTTTTTCTTCCTCATAATTCTTTAATAAGCCCTTCTTTTTATTTCCTTCTCTGCCCATTCCCACTGGAAAAACATTCTGTGTTACTTTACGTATATATCGATCAAAAGATGAACGCTTTTGAGAAATAAACCACTCGGTATCTGAAGGTCACATTGGTTTTAGTATAAACCATCAAGAAATTAAATCAATGTGGAGAAAAACACACCTCCACACACATTAAAGAAAAATAATACACAACTTTGTGCATAAGTCATCCTTTATTGCATGAAGGCTAGTCAAAGTTAAAATAAATATTTTCACCTATGCCATTTTTTTTTTACTTGCAGTCTCAGCTGTGAATTTCTGGAAGTTCAAAAGTTTGTTTTAAACAAATATCCTATTCCTATTAATTTCATTCAACATTTCTTTTCTATAGACACTGTTGATTGACAAGCCTGATGTGTCCATATGTTTCTTGAAGTTTGTACCTTACACATTAAAATGGAAAATGTTAAATCTGAAGTCCAAAGACACAGAAACAACAAAAAAATAACAAAGGTGAAAGAAACATTACCAATCACGTATCTCTGATTTTCAGTGGAGGGCCTTTTTTAAACAATATTTGACAATCAACTCTATTCAGCTCTACTGAATAATATCAGCTAGACAAAACAAAATGTTCTTGCTCGGGCTACTCCCAACTGCAGTGTTAGACCAGCTTGACTGATTTCCTTGCTATTGTGTAGACTTGAAATAGACTGACCTTTCACAATCCTTCTTAGTCTCATTTCAACTCCATAAGGAAGCCTCATATACATGATACTATTAAGAAAAGGCATATAATCCATAACCCTTAAAGTTAATATTTAAATCTTTATCTCTTAATATTAGGCAAAATTATTTTTGCTTCACATTTTTGTCTCCTCCAAAAGGTGAAATTGGCATGCTTTCTGATGCCTGTTGGAAATCGATATTAATATTAAAGGCAGGCAAACAGCCCCCTTACCTATTCCATGCCAGGTGTTCACTAATTGTAGAACTGAATAATGGATAATAACACATCCTAGTGTACTTATCAATCCACATATCTTTTTACAATGCAATAGAGGTCATTTGAGACTCTTTGTAGGTTTTTTCATCTCTTACTATTCATTAACAAGGAGCTGACTGTAAAGGCTGCTGAGCAAAGAGAAGGCCACATTACCTGGGAACAATAATAGAGGGCGACACCACATGAAATAGTAATTAGGTTTGACCAAGGCCAGGATAAAGTCTCTATAATCAGTGTCACTCAGAATTAATTTCACACTTGTGAAAGGATATGAGGTGAGATTGATTTAATGGTGACCAAGCTAGGCTGTTTCCCATGAAATCCAAACCTTTGAAAGAAGAGGGTAAAAAAAAAAAAGAGATGATGACCATGTTATTAGCAGCAGAGTTAGCAGCCTTGTCCTCTTAAAAAAATGCATTGCCATATTGCCCACTAGGTTTTTGAGGCTGAAAGCAAAGTTAAAACACTTAAAATATTTTTTTAATCCCTTCAGAAACTTCACAAAGAAAACAAAAGTAATGTCTGTGAAAACTGGCATCCTAATTCTTAAAGAACTACAGTGCAGTAGTGCAATAAACAAAGAGGTTAAGAAGTTCAGTGTGAAAGCACTTGATGCAGTTAAGCTACCCGTCTTTTCCATGACAAACTAGCTCTTCATCACTGTTTGATGACTATACATTACTTCTGATCCATCATTTTACACCATAGTAATAATAAAGTTCTTAGTTTTCAGCAGTGGAAAATCAGCTGTCCTGCAATATCCTACAGTGAGTGGCATGCAGATTTTTTTAAATTCCCAGTCAGAAACAGTAGATTTTTAAATTTTCTAGTAGAAGGATAAGGGAAATTTGAGTGAGTGAGACAGTAAAATTAAATCAATTTTAGTTTTAAGCTGGCGAGCTATTATATCAAGTGCCATGTTACACCTGGCATCTGTTTATCTCTTTTCTCTCTCTTTTTCAGTCTCCCTGCCAAGTGGCTGCTAATAAGTAGATTTAACCTGTGCCATCTGTTGTTATACTATAGACCCATCCACAGCAGCCCCCTGTTTGTTATAGCATTACATTTAATCCATGTTCTTTTGCCAATGACTTTAGAAATACACATGTCCAGGTGAACCAGACAATTTCAAATCACTGTTAAGATGCAAAGAGCACTGCCTCGTGTTGTACTACATTCTCTTTCACTAATTAATCCAGTTACCTTTGGAGTACATCTTAGCTCTATTTGTTTAGGGGAGGCTATTTTTATTAAAGTACCTTACTGGAAAGGGCAGAGAAAGCCCTATATGGTTATATTGTATAGCAGATTAAGTAATTGAAGATTTAATCGTCAGACATTGCATCTTTGGTTCTCTTCCACGATTAGATTTCTTCCTTGATTTGCAGCATTTTTATTTGCTGGGAAAATACTGCTGTCACTGCAGTTCATGAAAAAATAATACTGACTTCGATGAGCAGAGAAGTTTCTTTTGCTGAGCAGAATAGTAGATTGTAGCTCTGTCATCATCTTTCTGTCCTCATCATAGGAGCAGGAACCTTGTAGATAGCAGTTTATTAAAGGTGATATGCAAGCACTATATATGGATCTATCTGGCTGTGCTATATACAGGGGTTAGTAAAATATTAGTAGGTAGGCATTTTTTCCTTTTCCAAAGTTTTCGGGGTTTTGTGGTTGCTTTGTTTTCCAAAGATCTATCTTGTTGTCGTATATGCAGAGGTTAGTCACAAATGAGTAAATACACATTTATTTATTTTCCAAAGTTTTTTAGAGCTATACCTTGCTGACAAAGGAAACATAGCTATGTTCCTGCCTGGCAGTAGGATCAAATACTACAAATAAATCATTTGGGAAAGATATTGCCATTATGACAAACAGTTTTTATGAGTGCCGCAAAACTCTAAGTTGATGGATTTTCAGTCCTGCTATTAAAATAATCTACTTAGTGTGGTCAATGACTTCAAATATGTATGACTGGAGAGTAATTCAATCTCTCTCCCTTTCTTTCTTTTAAGGAACTAAGAAAAGATGGCCTGGGTTTAAGAAGTCCCAGGTATGAGAAAATCAAGATATGAAATGTCAAACACTCTTTTCCCCACTTTTATTATGAAAACCATTTAAGGAAGTGATGTTTCCTAACTCTTATTTCAGGGATGAAAACTGACCATAAAGAGATTTGGCAAAGAATTTTGAAAGTAGGTGGTCAGGATGAGTAACAACCTCATGCAACAGCAGATTTTGCTGTGGTATTTCTGAGTTCATGGAAGTGCAGAGGTTAGGGTCTGATGCTATTTAACTGCTAAATAATGAGCTTTTTAGTGTGAAATGTAGTCTTTTTTTTTTTAAGAATTTGTTGTTCTTCAGGTAGTCAAGGATAACACTTTCAAAGGCAATAGTATCAATTCAAAGTGACAGCTTGTACTTAGGGCCTGTATATTAAAATGTAAATTGATACTTAAAGCTGTGTGAAAAAATGGAGTTATATCAGTAAATATTGGTTTAAATTGAAACCTCTGCATAGTATTTTCCCTTGATTCTGTTTTTTCAATGTCACAGTGTCCTGGCTAACATCTAAATTCAGTTATCTTAAGAGTGATATAAAAGTTCACCTACCTTTCAATTTCTTGTCCTTTTATGTGATACCGCATCATGAAGGAAAAATGTTATTTATGTATTTATTTATGGACGTATTTTACTAGTACATGGTGACTTTACAAAGGTCAGAATAATCTATAAACTTTTAAAGTTTAATCTCTCAATCTTTAATTTTTAAAGTGTAAAATGTTAAGCTAAGAACTGTGAAGACTGCAGCATTCCTGGGCCCCAGTTACGCAAATGACTGCTTATAGACACTTTTCCATGTGTACCAGATAGGATTCCTTGCCAGCACAATTCTAGGATAGGCTAGATGATACAAAGATTTGGAATGGGGAGAGATACATTTCTAGATTCCCAATGAACAGTGGCAACAACGAATGAAGGAGGTTTTCAGTGTCCTTAGTACTTCTGAAAATCTTGCTTGATTCTTCTGAAAATCTGGCTTGATAACTTAGGCCACAGACAAGTCATTTTCTTTCCAGTGTCTAGGGGAGACATCCACCTTTCCTAACATCATTTTTAATCAATTTTGTGCGCAAAATACCCTGGTCATTCTTTTCCTTCACTGCAGATTTTTCTCCTGACATTTACAGAAAAATGAAGGATTCTCCTTTTGTAATACATTTCCTAACTACAATTTGAAGCCATTATTATTTTAATGAAGATATGGGTAGTAATTGTGCTGGTGTTCCAATATCATGCCCATTTTCTTTTCTTTTCTTTATTAAAAAAAAAACCAAACCCTAACATCTATACTAGGGGACGACAGGACAGTCAGCCTCCCCTTAGTCCTTGGAAAGGTGTTGGAGAAACTAATCCTGGAAATAATTTCTATGTGTATGAAGGACAAGAAGGAGATTGGGAGAGTCAGTATGGATTTGTGAAGGGGAAACCACGCCTGACTAACCTGATGGCCTTCTAAACAAAAATGACTAATTCATTGCTGGGGGGAGGCAGCAAAGAAGATGAAGCCGTAATCTTCTCAGTGGTGCCCAAAAAGGACAGTGTGCGCTAATTTAAACACGGAGAATTCCATTTAAGCAAAAGAAGATGCTTTCTTTTACTGTAAGGGTGGTCAACACTGGAACAGGTTGCTGAGGAAGGTTGTAGCATTTGCATCCCCGGAAACATTCAAAGCCTGACTGGGCAGAAGTCTTGAGCAACCTGCTGTAGGTGACACTTTGAGCAGGAGCTGGGTCTGGACAGTCCTACGAGTGCCTGTCAGCCTCAGCTGTAGCAAGATTCTGTGACTGTTAAAGCTGTATACCCCTTTCAACAAAACCTGCACTAAGGCCAGTGCTGAGAAGAAGCAAGAGTGAGTTATGGTCATTGGTGATTCACCCCTGTGTGCAACAGGAGCACTTGTTTGCAGACCAGATCCTCTTTTTAGAGACCTTTGCTGGATCCCTGGGACCTGCATTAGGGACACCACCACAGGACTGGAGAGCCTAGTACTTAGCCTTATGACTACTATCCATTCCCGCCCTTTCATGTGTGTACAAATGATGTTGCAACAAAAAGTCTGAGGTCAGTTGTAAGAGATTTCAGGTCCTTTTTTTTAGTGGCCATGCTCTCTTAACAAATTAACAGTATTCAGCATTTTAGCATGCTACTAAGCATGAAGATCTGTTACTGCATACATTTGAAAGGGTACAGGTTTATTGAGTTAAAGATGCCCCCAAATACCACTGCCTGCAGAAAAATCAAACATTTGTGCCTGGGCCTTTTTTATTCTCTTTTCCTAGATAGAGTGAAGATATGGCACATCTGGGAACTCTGTGAGCAAGGAAGTGTGTTAAACTTGCAAATGTTTGTGTGGAAAAAGTGGATAAATTAGCACTTGGTGATGGGATGCAGAATGGTTCACCTCCATGTCAATGTGTTGAATTCTGTCTAGCACAAGCTGTAGGTGGCTATCTAGTGAGAAAGACTGAGGCAGTTTTATTTCCTTCTAGAAACAAGTACCCCTTTTAGAAGTACTAGTCACCATCTCCAGAGTGGTTGCTGGCTAAGCTAAGTTACCGAGGTAGGAGGTGGTGTGAGAGCATCCCCGGTGCAGGGATCTCCCTGAATCTCAGTGAGGAAGACCCAACAGCAAATGACTGAACAAGATAACTGCTTTAATATGACAGAATAAGAAGAGGAATATAGGTAGCGAGTAACATCTTATGTCCTCTCAGGTGCTGGTTACCCCAGTAGCATTGAACAGAGCCCAAACAAGTTTTCCAGAGTTATGCTGCACAGAGCAGATCATATCCACATGCATAAACTTCCCATTTCAGATATCCAAGGTCATGTCTAAATTTCTTACAAGAAAACAACTCTGTTTTTGAAGGATATTCAAAAGACTTCTTGTCTTACTTTTAGACAAGTGCAAGGCTGCGCAGCCTTGGTGCCAAGTGGAAGCTGCTGATAGGCTCCTCTGGAACTGTGTATGGGTGCATACCATGTCTGGGGGAGATGTGAGGCACGACACGATACAGCCTCAGGGGTATGCTGGGCATGCAGTGCCCACCCAGGTTAGATGTGCTGTGAGTCAACTGGCTCCTGTGCAAGAGGCTTCTGTCTGGTCAGGAGCGATGCAAGAGCCAGCAGAGCTAGCAACACAAGCATAAACATTCCCTGCAAAGATACACTTGCACGTCCGTGTTACAGGCTGTTTTTCTGTGTTCTGTGTGGCCCTGAAATGTGTCAGTCTGGCATGTTTCAAGAACCCTACATCTACTTGTCGTGGTTTAAACCCAGTCAGGTAATTCGTTTGCTCACTTCCCCCCCTTTCTTGCCCTCCCCCTGCTCTCGGAGGGACGGAGAGGAGAATCAAAAGAATGCAACTCCCACGGGTTGAGATAAGAACAGTTTAGTAACTAAGGTATAACACAAATCACTACTGCTACCACCAGTGATAATAATGATAAAGGAAATAACAAGGGAACAGAATACAACACCTCACCACCCACTGACCATAACTCGCCCCCCAGGCCCGACCAAGCTCCGACCGATACCTCCTCCAACCCTGCAGTCTCCCAGCCCTTCTGGCTAACTCCCAGTTACATCCTGGGCATGACGTGCTGTGGTATGGAATAGCTCTTTGGTCAGTTTGGGTCAGGTGTCCTGTCTCTGCTTCCTCCCAGCTTCCCCTCCTCCCTGGCAGAGCATGAGGCTCACAAAGTCCTTGGCCAAACCAAAACATCTCTATCAGCTCTGTTCCCGAGCTGAAAGTCAAAACACTGCACTGCACCAGCTACCAAGGAGGAGAAATATGACTGCTACTGCTGAACCCAGGACACTACTACAAATAAAATAGTTTACTCTGTGAAAGGTCTTCCGATAGTGATACAGAAAAGCAGTTGCATATTTTGTCTTCCCAGGCAGATCTCTCTCAGAACTCAGAGCTTTAAACAAAACAAAAAATAGCTGTTTTAAGTTTTGGGATGGAGGAGGATTTAGATGATCTGACTTTGATTCTACTTATTCTTTAAAGAAGATATTTAAGGCATACTTATTTAGGAGGTGAATAATTTATCTGGTAACAGGTCGAGATAATTGCCAGAGTTAGTGAATCTGCATTTCAATGCAACTTTAAAGTTACAGAATAATAATAAAATTAGCTGCATTGTAGATCCTGTCTTTCTTCATATCATCAAGCCTTCCCTAATGTGCAAATAATTATTGATATGACAGAATCATTCTTAATATTTTAGTCCAAAGCTATACCACAACAGTGTTTGACGCTGAAACACAAAGACACAACATGGAGCCGAAAAAAGGGTTGTGTTGCTGTTGCAGTTAACAAAGATAAAGCTGCTAAATGTTTCCAGCAATAAGCATGAGGCTTTTTTATTTCAGATAGAACTCAATTTTTTTTTCTAATTATTGCTCATGCTGGAAGTCTGCTGTGTTGACTTTCAGATGTTCATCTCTCTTAGAAGTAACATATATTTTTGCTAACTTAATGAATGATAACTGATCTAGTTGGGTATCTTGTGCCTGAATTTGTAAGCATTCGTGAAATGGAATGCCTATTATGTTCTAGGAACAATTTAATAAAGTGAGAGTGTTGTAGTTAAATTACAATCCCTACATTTAAAGGCCTTACTTAAAGAAAAAAGTGAATGTAATATTCACCTTCCAGAGCAATTCGTTATATAAAAAATAATCGGGAATAGTCAATGTTAAAATTGTCTGCTATAATACAGTGCTGCAATACTGTGTTACAGCTTTGAGTTTCTGAAGGTTTGGTTGGTTTTCTTGTTTTTTTAGAAGATGAGCTATATTCCTGCTGCATTGTACAGACAGACCAAACAGTCTCTATGTATAAGATGATTCACAGAGAAATTGTAGGCATATCCTGCAAGTGAAGATAGGCATGGATGCCAGCTGGTCTCTATAGCTAAAGAGGCTTAAGGATCCTTTTGGAGAGTAGGGCTGAGAGGAAGAACAAGTTACACAGAGCTGGTCTAGGAAGGTGCTGCATGGCCTCATTTTTGAGCAGCTTCACAGAAACATACACATTAAAGTGGCATTATGCCACTCACTGCCAGGCACAGCAAATTTATTAGGTCACTCATGCCACAGATGAGTGGATTAGGATTGTTCACTGGGATAATAGTAGATTTCCTGCCAGGCTTTTGCCAAGAAATATGAGGTCTGTGGCAGAACTGCTGCATCAGAGGTTTTCTGGAGTACATCTTGTAATTCTTAGGACTCGCATTTTGTGAAGAATGTTTTTTTCTTGAAAAATATTGTTAAGTTTTATAATATAAATGTAATGGAAACCCCTTCTTTCTCCCTTCATAGACTTCTGTGAGCATGCCCCTCTCTCTGGGACATAGTGTGGGCCCTCAGACTTTCAGTGTCCAGTTAGTCCCTGTGCTTGAGCTGGTCTTCATCCTCGGTCCTACCTTCAGGTGTCCCTTCTCCCATGACAAGTTGCAGCTAGGAGGCAAGCTCCTGCTCTTCAGTATCCACCATTGCATCTTGTTCTTCTGCCACCAGGAGCTCCTGATGATGATGATTTCTGCTTGCCACAGACTTGTGTGATTTCTGACCTCCTGTGCCTCACACCAAAAGAAATGATCCAACAGGTTCATGTGCCAGTCCCTAAGGACAGCTAATGCTCCAGCTTTCTCTCCATGTGATGCCTTCTGTGGTGGCTGTTAAGTTACCCTGGATCATTTTCGTAGCAGAATCACATCTCTTCATGTCTATTAATTATCTTAAAAAGACAGGTTCCAAGCATCTTTAAGGTCACTTTGTTGTTCCCATGTTTGTTTGAAAAAGTCGCAAGGAAGAATCAGTCTTCTCAATTACCAGCCAAAAATCTTCATAGGCTCTTTGGAGAGGAAACAGACTGTCAAATGTTGCTGAGCTATCCCATACACCCCTGTTAGTGAAAAAATGGCTTAGAGGTCCCAGCAGGGAAAGACGTGGGGAAATGTATATTCCAGAAACTTTTGCAAGAGCCAGCTGGCAACATTTGACATGTTGTGTTTCAATGCACTTGGTTGCCACTGCACTGTTCTCATGCTACAGTCCTTCTACAGACTACACAGAGGAAGTATACAACCATCATATTATAGCAGTAGTTGAAAAAAAATCTTTAGATATATTAATCTTATAAAGTCTAATTCTTTGAAAATGCTCTTAGAATAATCAAAACTTTCCTAAATATTGAGTATACAACAAGGTTGTACAAATCCCACTTAAAAAATGGCCAACAGTGATTCAGAAAAAAATGCAGGAGCATAGTACAGGTCCTTATTCCAAAATTATTTCTGAATTAATTAGCTACTGGAGCACTTAAAGACACTTTTAAAAGCTGTTATAACTCTTGTACAAACTCTTAATATTATTTGGGAAATCATAAGATTTTGCTTGAATTTTAGCAGAAGAGTAATTTAGTAGGCCTTAAAAATTGCAGTGAACCATGAGGAATAGCTTCCTTTTTTTTTCCCCCTCACAAATTACAGAACTTCCAGGACTGGATTTGTAGGTATTAGAAGCTAAACAGCAGTAAGGCAGTTTGTCATTACAGTTAACTTATTTAACTTAAATGTTTACAAAAAAGTGAATAATGTGGGGCTCCCCAGGAGTTGATATTGATATTGGGCCTAATGCTGAGGACTGGGAAGCCTGTCCTATGAGGAAAGACTGAGAGAGCTGGGCTGGTTCAGCCTTAAGAAAAGAATATTCAGGGGAGACCTTACCACCATGTTCCACCGTAGGGTAGTTACAAAGAAAATTAAGACTCCCTTTTTACAAGGAGTCGCATGGAAAAGAAGAGGTGTAACAGGTACAAGTTACTCCTGGGGAGATTCTGACTGGACACAAAAGGAAAATTTTTCACAGTAGAGAACAATCAGCCACTGAAATAATCTCCCCAGGGACGTAGTGGATTCCCCAGTGTCCTGGGTTCAGCAGTAGCAGTCATGTTTCTTCTCCTTGGTAGCTGGTGCAGTGCAGTGTTTTGACTTTCGGCTCGGGAACAGAGCTGATAACAATGATGTTTTGGTTTGGCCAAGGACTTTGTGAGCCTCATGCTCTGCCAGGGAGGAGGGGAAGCTGGGAGGAAGCAGAGACAGGACACCTGACCCAAACTGACCAAAGAGCTATTCCATACCATAGCACGTCATGCCCAGGATGTAACTGGGAGTGAGCCGGAAGGGCTGGGGGTCTGCAGGGTTGGAGATATCGGTCGGTGCTTGGTCGGGCTGAGGGGGGCGAGTTATCGGTCGGCTGGTGTTGAGGTGTTGTATTCTCTTCCCTTGTTATTTCCTTTGTCATTATTATTATTGGTGGTAGCAGTAGTGATTTGTGTTATACCTTAGTTACTAAACTGTTCTTATCTCAACCCGTGGGAGTTGCATTCTTTTGATTCTCCTCTCCGTCCCTCCGAGAGCAGGGGGAGGGCAAGAAAGGGGGGGAAGTGAGCGAACGAATTACCTGACTGGGTTTAAACCACGACACCCAGAGTTGGACACCTTCAAGATTTGGACAGGGACAGGGTGCTGGGCCATCTATACCATGCTTTTGCCAAGAAAGACCGGTCCAGATGATCCTTGAGGGCCCTTCCAACCTGGTGTTCTATGACTCTATCTTTAAAAATTGTTATATGGAAAAAGCAACTTTGTGCCTTCTGGCATAAGCACAGGCAAATCATGCTAATGTGGCACTAGCACACTACGATCAGCTGCAGGTAATTGTTGTCATTCTTTATAAAGAAGAGAAATTAAGAATCTATGAATGATTGTAACTTCAGATTAACTCTTCACGGGCACCTGCCTTTCTTTGTATGTGAAATATAAATTAATTCACATTTGGCTGAATATATTGTATATAGGTAACTACTTAGATATTTACATAAATATATAGAATCATAGAATCATAAAATAGTAAGGGTTTGGAGGGACCTTAAGATCATCTAGTTCCAAACCCCCTGCCATGGGCAGAGACACCTCACACTAAACCGTGTCACCCAAGGCTCTCTCCAACCTGGACTTGAACACCACCAGGGATGGAACATTAACAGATTCCTTGGGCAACACATTCCAGTGCCTCACCACCCTAAGTAAATAATTTCTTCCTTATATCCAATCTAGACTTCCCCTGTTTAAGTTTTAACCTATTCCCCCTTGTCATGTCACTACAGTCCCTAATGAAGAGTCCCTCCCCAGCATCCCTATAGGCCCCCTTCAGATACTGGAAGGCTGCTATGAGGTCTCCACGCAGCCTTCTCTTCTCCAGGCTGAACAGACCCAACTTTCTCAGCCTGTCTTCATACAGGAGGTGCTCCAGTCCCCTGATCATCCTCGTGGCCCTCCTCTGGACTTGTTCCAACAGTTCCATGTCCTTGTGATGTTGAGGACACCAGAACTGCGCACAATACTCCAGGTGAGGTCTCACGAGAGCAGAGTAGAGGGGCAGGATCACCTCCTTTGACCTGCTGGTCACGCTCCTTTTGATGCAGCCCAGGATACAGTTGGCTTTCCGGGCTGTGAGTGCACACAGAAGCCAGCTCATGTTCATTTTCTCATCAACCAACACCCCAAGTCCTTCTCCGCAGGGCTGCTCTGAATCTCTTCTCTGCCCAACCTGTAGCTGTGCCTGGGATTGCTCCGACCCAGGTGCAGGACCTTGCACTTGTCATGGTTAAACTTCATGAGGTTGGCATCAGCCCACCTCACAAGCGTGTGAAGGTCCCTCTGGATGGCATTCCTTCCCTCCAGGGTATCAACCGAACCACACAGCTTGGTGCCATCGGCAAACTTGCTGAGGGCGCACTCAATCCCACTGTCCATGTCAGCGACAAAGATGTTGAACAAGACTGGTCCCCACACCGATCCCTGAGGGACGCCACTTGTTACCAGTCTCCAGCTGGACATTGAGCCATTGAACACAAGTCTTTGTGTGCAGCCATCCAGCCAGTTCTTTGTCCACCAAGTGGTCCACCTATCAAATTGATGTCTCTTCAATTTAGAGACAAGGATGTCATGTGGGACAGCATCAACTGCTTTGCACAATTCCAGGTAGATAGCGTCAACTGCTCTGCCCTTTTCCATCAGTTCTGTAGCCCCATCATAGAAGGCCACCAAATTGGTCAGGCAGGATTTCCCCTTAGTGAAGCCATGCTGGCTGTCACCAAGCACCTTGTTGATTTTCATGTGCCATAGCATGACTTTCAGGAGAATCTGCTCCAAGATTTTGCCAGGCACAGAGGTGAGACTGACTGGTCTGTAATTCCCTGGGTCATCCATTTTCTCCTTCTTGAAAATGGGGGTTATATTTCCCTTTTTCCAGTCATCAGGAACTTCACCTGACTGCCATGATTTTTCAAATATGATGGAGAGTGGCTTAGCAACTTCATTCGCCAGCTCCTTCAGGACCCACAGATGGATTTCGTCAGGTCCCATGGACTTTTGCACCTTCAGGTTCTTAAGATGGTCTCAAAGCAGATCCTCTCCTACAGTGGGCCCAAGGTCTTCATTCTCACAGTCCCTGCATCTGCCTTCCAAGACTTGGGTGGTGTGGTCAGAGCCTTTGCCAGTGAAGACCGAGGCAAAGAAGTCATTCAGAACCTCAGCCTTCTCCAAATCCTGTGCAGCCAGTTCTCCTGAGAGCTTCCTGACGGGGCCTACATTCTCCCTAGTCTGTCTTTTGTTCATATGTAGAATCCCTTCCTGTTATCTTTCACATCCTTAGCCAAGTTTACTTCTAACTGGGCCTTAGCTTTCCTAACCTGGTCCCCAGCTTCTCGGACAACACCCATGTATTCTTCACAGGCCGCCTGTCCTTGCTTCCACCTTTTATAAGCCTCTTTTTGCCTTCTCAGTTTCCTCAGGAGCTCCTTATCCATCCAAGGAGGTCTCCTGGCCCTCCTGCTGCACTTCCCTCTGGTTGGGATGCAACACTCCTGAGCTTGTAGCAGGCGATCCTTGAATATCAACCGACAGTCTTGGGCGCCTCTGCCCTCTAGGGCTGTATCCCATGGAACCTTCCTAAGCAGGTTCCTGAAGAGGCCAAAATCTGCTCTTTTGCAGTCCAGGGCAGTGAGCTTGCTGCACGCTCTTCTCACTGTCCTGAGGATCTCAAACTCGACCATCTCATGATCGCTGCATCCAAGGCTGCCCTAGAGAGTCACATTTCCAACGAGCCCTTCCCTGTTGGTGAGCACGAGGTCATGCATGGCACCTCTCCTTGTCTGCTCCTCTATTACTTGCAGAAGGAAGTTTTCTTCCACAGAACTGAGGAACCTCCTGGATTGCCTGTGCTGGGCCGTACCATCCCTCCAGCAGATCCCACTGTGGTCAAATTCCCCCATGAGAACAGGGACCTGAGAGTGTGAGGCTGTTCCTACCTGTCTGTAGAGTGCTTTATCCACAGACTCCTCTTGATCAGGTGGTCTGTAACAGATCTCCACGGTAATGTCTCCTGTTACCATTCTCCCTTTAGCCCTGACCCACAAACTCTCTATTGACTGCTCACCTGTCCCCAGACAAAATTCCATGCTCCGGATTATCCCTAACATAAATAACAACTCCCCTCCCCATCTGCCAGGCCTGTCTTTTCTAAAGAGCCTAAAATAATGACCCTTCTGCAGGAAAAATTCTTCTTCACTTGATAGTGATTGACCAGAAGGCTGCTAGTCAATACCGTGACAGTGTGGGAACAATCTTGTCTTTTGTTAATGTACGCCACAGTCCCTTCATATAGCCTGGTTTGAAATATGTAACATGTAAGTAAATAGAGACAAACTGATGCTGCTGCCACTGTCTCTGGACACTGCTCCTTTGGGTCAGGAGTTTCCAAAGCATTGCTTCACCCTCTTCAAGCTCTGCCATCAGTATACATTAATGCCCAGTGGTCAGACACCTAACAGACCTTCTACCTCTGCAGCACCACAACACCCTCTCTCTTAGCAGTTTTTTTTCAGTGATCATGGCAGAACCCTTATTTAATATCAATTAATTTTCTTCATGAGCAGACCCACCATGTTCAATCTTAAAAAAACTCTCAATAGGTTTCAGCAGTACTCCCACTAGCAGCTTTGTTGAATTCCATCAAGCCTGGATCTCATGGGTAGAATATTTGATTTCCTCAGACTTGCATCCAGTTAGCTGGACACACAGTAAAGTTCAATGTTATTTAGTTATTAGCTTTGCATGAAGATGAAGTTGGAAACCTCAGTTTTTAATATAGGTAGTGCTCAGAAAAACAACACAAGATTTTGTTGGTAGTCTAAATGGAAACTATCCCATTATTGAGGACAAGAAGGATTTTGCTGAAGCAAGGCAAGACAACTGATTGCGAAAGAGCATGTTATACTCACTGAGACAGAAGCAAGGCAAGACAACTGATTGTAAAAGAGGGTGTTATACTTGCTGAGACAGACACATGCAGATGCACTTCAGAGAGAAAAGGCACAGAAGACTCACAGAGACATTTTTCTTTCTTTCTTTTCTCTCCCCTGTTTACAGAGGGAAAAATTGCAAACATTTTCATTTGGGAGATTTACCTAATTTCACAAAGTCAGATATCTTTTTTGAATTTTAGAACAAGAAGGAAAAATCAGATAGTTTCATCAGGTAAAGCTTAACATGTTCTGAGATACTGATCAGCTCAAAAGCTGAAATAGCGAATGGTTGAAGAAAGAGACAAGTACAGGGTAGCCCAGCATCTACAATGCAGCAACTTCACTGTTGTCTTTGGGGCTGAGCCTTGCTGCATTTCACTTTCAGTGAACAAGCATTGGGTGGTGTATTACAACATAAATACTTTCAAACAAAATGGTTTTTTGGAAGTTATACTATCTTTACTTTCAGGAAACCTGGGAGCTGGTAGAAAATGCACTTCATATGCCAAAGACCTGAAACTTGATATCTCTCTTGTATCAACTGCTATTAGCAGTTCATAGCAACT
This sequence comes from Pezoporus wallicus, assembly GCF_028554395.1. Lineage (NCBI taxonomy): Eukaryota > Metazoa > Chordata > Aves > Psittaciformes > Psittacidae > Pezoporus > Pezoporus wallicus. The sequence goes on along the minus strand of NW_026642992.1, from coordinate 138,516 downwards.
TCATAGCTAGCATTTTTTATTGGAGCAGCATTTACAACGTGCTTTTGCCTTGCCTGTTTGCAATCTATTCCCATCAATAATTGCCACCTGTATAGATTGCACAATGAATGTTTCAGAAAGAAAATTTACTTAGAAGTTTAGTCCCTGGGTAGTAAATATTAATTAGGCACTTAAAATACTGTTATGAAGCAGCTTTTGTGATACGGAGGGCATGTTTTTCTGTCAGCTGCTCAATATTTATTTTAAGCATATTAAACCACCCTAGAACTATTCAGTGCACGAAAACCTTTTCATGTTTGAATGGATTAAATTTACAAGTTCAAATTAATGCTATAAATTACATTTACATAATTCAGTCTCTACAAAGAGAATTTGTTTCGCATGTGTAGCTGTTAATATATGCAATTGAAGACAAAACCACAACACACTATTGTTACTAATTTGGACTAAGCAGAGTTTATAGACCATTTCAGCCCATTATTTGTTTGTTTGCTGCATCTTTTCTTCAGTAGTTGTGTTTCACAATTAAGTGGCATGCATATGTGTTCTCAGATAAAAAGGGTCTTGCTAAGTAAACTCACACAGGCCTCGCTTTGATTCTTAGGAACATAATAATGCCTAAAAAGCTATTATGAGTATTATGTTTATTAGAATAAATAGGAAAAGGCAACTGGGGAGAAGCAAAGTAGTTGAACAGAATGTTAGGCACTAATGTCTCTTCTTGCTGACTTGAAACATCTGCAAGAAAAACTAATCCGAGACCAAATATTCATTAGTATTATGCTTTGATTTTAAAAAGACAACATTTTCCTAAAGTTAACCAAGGCACCTGGCCAGTTGGTATCTTTGAAATTAATGGAAGTTTTGTGGCTAAGTACCTCTACCGTTTTAAAGCCCCAGACCCCATTGTAATTTCCTACACCTGAAACCACTTGTACACTTGACATGGTTAATGTCTGTAATTTGTTTTGAAAAATTTAACATCTTTATTACCCTAATACTTGCTTTCAGAAAACATGCTTTGTATCTTACTAACAACCAGTGATGTTCGAAAGTATGAAGTATGGGCACTTTATGTGGCATTTAATAGTCTGATCTTGAGTGATTTGTGTTCATTAATACATACTGGGGAAATCAAACTTTCCCCTGTCATCCATAGTTAGCTTTTAAATTAACAGAAACATTGAAATTATCCTCTCCTTTCTGCCTTTAACATGTTTGTGCTCTTATTAAGAAGAGAAACGGAACCCAGAAGTACCTACAAGCACCTGCCTGGCAGTCAAATAAAATAATTGAAGCCCAGGAGTTACTTAAGTGAATCTAATTTTTTCTTCCCTTTGTTGACCTCTACTTCTTTTAGCACAACATATGTACATAAATAAAATAATTCAAATAGAAAATTATGCCAGCCTCTTAAAGATTTATGTCCTGGTAACCCACACAGACATAAAATCAGATTATTGTTTAAGATTTATATAGTCAAAAGTTCTTGAACAGTAATTATTGTTACTATCATTATTCATTACCTCAGCACCCATTTCTAGAACTTTTCTGGACAGGTTTTATTATTAGTGCCATTTTATTATGTGTCATTTCAGACTTCATTTCAAAAACTCCCCAGATTTTTTCCCCACCACAAAAATTTTCTATAAAAATAAAATAAAAGAAAGCAAAATTAGATAAACCTTACAGTGAAGATGCAGGTTACTGCCTTGACACAGAAATTTCCATCCTTGAATGCCTTTACACAGCACCTCAAGAATCCTTGTCACCATGGCCCTTTCTTGCTACCATACTCACCCCCTATGGGAAAGCATTACCACATTTTAGCATGGACTTCCACTGACAGCTGTGCACAGCCTTCAGCCAGCAACTGTGTTCTTCTCTGAGTTTTGTCTTGCTTGGAAAACAGGTGTAGAAGTGACACTAACAAACTGTGCTGACATAGGCAGCTCCCGAACAACTCAAAAAAGACACGAGGTTAAAAAGAAAGTATATGTATTTACAGCCCAGAGCCTATTTAGGGACTGTTAGGCAAAGCCTGCCTTAAGTCAGAGTCTACCTCCTCCAAGGAATGACATGGTGCTTTCTGAATCTGGAGGAACCTTTTATCATCAGAAAGCACATTTCACAGTTTTTGAGCTGAGAAGGACTGGCTGAGTTTCATCTGGTGCATTCTTACTGCTCACCCTCTGTGGTACTGTTAGCAACCCTAAGCAAGCAGGGCATTCATTTTACTATGCAAGGGCTTGGTCTTGTAGGTACTGAAACAGATCTTGTACCAGGGTTATACTGCTACCTGTTCCTCTAGTCATGGCAAGGGTGGTGGTATCTGCCTTTCAAATATGGGCTGTGGCTCCAGCTATGGAAATCCAGTCAAGGAAATACATGGTGGAGACCATCAACAAAACCAACAATACTGAGTCTGGTTGGGATGGAGTTAATTTTCTCATAGCAGTTCGTAGGGTGCTGTGTTTTACGTATGTAGCCAAAACAATGCTGACAGCATACCAGCATTTTAGCTACTGTGGAGCAGTGCTTGCACAGCATCCAAACCTCTGTTTTTTCCTCTGCCATCCCAGTGAGGAGGCTGGGGGTGGGCAAGTGATCGGTAGGGGAACACAACCAAACAGATGAGCTGAACTAACGGAAGAAATATTCCACATCATATGACATCATACTCAGCAACGAAACAGACAGAAGGGAACTTAGGGAGGTTTGCCACGTTTTGTCTGGGAACTGGCTGAGCATCAGTCAACCCATGGGAGGTGGCTAGTGATAGCTCTTGCATCACTTGTTTTGCTTCATTTTCTTTCTTTCTTCTTCCACTCCTCCTTTACATATTGAACAATTTTTATCTGGACCCACAAGGTTTTTTGCTTTTACTCTTTCTTTACTCTTCTCCTGTCCCACCAGGGGTGAAGGGGGAAAGTGAGTGAGCTGCCTACCCAGGTTAACTCACATCGTATTATTCATTGAAATACATTAAAATATACTATTAAAGGGCTGAAATTTCTCTATTATTACTGAGCTGAGTGCACTACTAACAGCATAAGTTATAAGAAATTTAAACTTTAAACTGATGCTACTTTCATTGAGTGATTGTATTTAAATCCTCCTTTTTTCTGTAATTATCCGGAAATTGTCAAGTTTTGTTCATAAATACTTGTCATATGACTGCACAAGCATGTCATGTTGTTTTCAAAGACTTTAATGATTTTAATTGAAATAATTTTCAAGTTCTGACTACAGGGAAGTCAAGGTACTCGACTCCTGCTGTTTTCTCTGACAATGGGAAGGACTGAGAGCTCTCTGCTGTTACACAGAAATGGGGGGGGGGGGGTGTCCTAACCTGACAACAGGCTTGGGAACTCTAGACTTTAATGTTGAGTGGAGTGTCCTCACTGCAAAGACAAGCCAGATTTTTTTTCTACTTCAGTTTGTCTATGCAGGTCAGCCTACCAATGTTCCCTTGCTGGCACATTGACAGCTGGTGTTTGTTACCCAGAAGTAGAGACAGATGTGTCCTGACGCCTTAATAAACCCTGAGGTTCTGTGATTCTTCCACGCTGATTCATAAAAGAACATGTTTCTTCCTTGGGTATGAAATGGGAGGCACTGGACACCTACATATCTAAAGCTAGCAGACATCAGCTGCACTCTCACTACAGAATGGACGGCTTAAGAAGCTGAGCCCAAAATCTGTTTCAGGATTTAGCACCTAGCCTAGATAGCAAACTAGCCACAGCTTGAGTCTGGGCAAGCTTTTAGCTGCTGAACAGGAAGAAGATTTATGTAAATTGTGTAGTAAATGCCCAGTTACACATTATAGTAAACATATGTCCAGGGATACCATCTGATGGGAAGTTTTGCTACTATTCAGGCAAAGAGCAGTCAACTTGGAAAGTGCCTCTAGGTCAATAAATGCAAAGCATTTGTAGCACATTGTGTTTAAGTCTGACACTGGGAAAAGTGCAAACACAGGGCTAACACACAGCAGGAAGTATTCCAGGATGTTGTAGTCCCTCATTAGAAACATCTGTAAGGTCTTTCTCTTTTACTCCTATATTGAAGGAATGTTTGACTCAGACTGGAGCTGTTCAAGCCCATATTTAACAAGTTGTAAATAATAAGCACATCTTTTACATGTTTAGAGCTTAAAAAGAGCCTATTGAACAACAGCTGGTTACCAGCCAAATCGTGTTTTAGTAGAACTTGTGCTGTCTCTCAAACTGCACATAAAATACAGGCTGTGCTCTGAATTCCATTCGGTTCTCTGATTCCCTGTGTCTTGCTTTCACTGTCTTTCTCTATGCTGGAATATCAGATGGCTCCCACTCTCAGCAAAACTGCTGGCAGTTGGCCATTTGGAATAGACAACCACAAAATCCAGAGAGGCTTGCCCAACTTCTTTTTAAATGGATTTCACTGGACAAAATTTATCAAAAGCTGGAATTTTCCTGAGCAGTGGAGTATTTTAAAAGGTCAACTTGCTCTTTGGAAAGGGAAATGCTGTTTGTTTAATAATCCCTGTATTTCTCATTCCCACCTCAGTTTGCTAGTTTATCATATAGAACTGCCCCTGAAACATGATTGCTTAAAAATGTTTATGCATCAGCCAGAATGCTCCCCTTGTTTGACAAATGGACACATACACAAAGGACAAGCTATCAGTCTTAGAGTTCTCATAATGCAGCATGAACAATGTAGGCCTTTTAGAGTAGTATGTGAAAGAGCAGAAAGTGAATGAGTGCATAAACAATGGGCCCTCAGGAAACAATGGTAGATATGCTCTTTGATCTGTTTGACAGGCATTCTGCAGCTTCTCTGCAGGAGCAGGTGAGTGCTAAAAACAAGTAAGCTCACCAGGAAGAAATGAGCGCAGCATAAGGGGGGCAGAAATTACTGCTCAAGAAACCTCTGCTACAGAAGTTGATGGATGGTTTGTATTAGGGTCAACCAAAAATTTTGGGTGGAAAAGTGTGAATTTCCTGAACTTAATCACCACTTCAGCTTAGCAAACATGAATGTTCAAAAGAAAAGCAAAGGAACTAAGCTGTCACCAGTATACCTGTTTCAAGACATAATCACTCCCATTCACAAGGCCATTTCCTTCCTTTCATTTGCCATAGTTATCAAATAACTTGAAGTTTCAGCTAAAGAAAATAACTGAAAGAGGCTGGGCATCAGAAAACAGCATAGATATTGTGTTGGTACACTACAGACATAATGAGGAAGGTTTAATTAAAGGATTTTGTATTAATAAAGTCATTCTAACAAATGTCAGGCTTTTTTCCTACAACTGCTTTCCCTTACTCTACTGATACAAAACCCTGAGCTCCTGCATCTAATCCTGGCAATCTCCTCTCCCTGTAAGTCCCATCAACGAATATCTTCAGTTCCCTTCTTAGATGCTGTACAGGGACTATGGACAATCATTTCAGCATCTTCTGCTGCCATTAGTACTGCAGCCAAAGTCAGAGGAGCTGTCAGTGGTACTTCCTGTGCCAAAGTATTCTGTTTGTGTAGCCCTGCAAGTAGGAAAAATAGCACACCAGAGGATTACTTAAACTTTACAGGGCTTTTTCAGGCTCTGGTAATTTTTTTTTTTTTTAAGTGCTTTTAGTTCCTGAAATATAAGTTGTTATGAAAGTGTCAACTGTTATTGACCCAGCCCAAATTCTGATCTGTCAAAAATCAAACTTCAGGGCACATTATTGTGAATTTTCCATTTTACAGCTTTTACAGACAAAAATGATCTCCAGTCCCAATGCAGAGTATGTTGTACATTAGCATTTAAGAAAACACTGGAAAATGGAGAATAGGCATGGAAAAATATCTGGAATATATACTTAGAAAATGAAGTGGTGATAATCAACTAAGTTCTATTTACATTCAAGTTAAAGGAAATAACTTTAAGCAAACAAAATGATAAAGCCTGTAAACAGGTCTGTGATGATCTATTCTCAGAAAATTACTATTCTGATGTACATAAAAGAAATTAATGGACTCCTTAACAGCCTTCAAATGCTCCACATGCCTTCATACAGAAAGGGACATCTTAGAAAAAGCATTACTTGAGGATACCATTAATTCACTAAATAATGGAAAAACATCTGGCTTGGACGGCTTCCCATATAAATTCTATAAAGTTTTTAAAGAACCTCAGAGGTCCATTTTCTGTGCAACTATCAGCATGGTCTTTGAAAGTGGTGATGAGCCAAGATGTTTGGGGCAATTCTGGTTGAGACTGCACATATCCAGAATCATTCACCTATCTGCAAAGGCATTTCCAAAGAGCCTAAATCTTAAATTTCCCATTACTGAAAATCACAATTAGGTAATCTTTGTTCATAGAGATTATTTGATTATTAATAAACTTATTTATGGCTTTCTTGTATTAATCATAGAAAGTAGGAAAGTTCATTGCTCATGAAGTACAAAAATAATTTAATTACAATGCCTTAGCTTTTAAACAGTGATAATAGGCTTCTACATTTATATCAACAAATCATGTTGGAAATAACATTAGATTTTTAAAGGAAATATTGTTCCTTCAAAACAGAGAGCCAGGAATTAGTCAAAGAACCCTTTTTCTTCCATAAAATGCTGATTTCTCAAAACAAAAATTGTTGCTAGGAAAGCATTCATTTCAAGGAAATCCCAATCTTGAAAAATGTTTGGAAAATTTTCAGAATTATCAAAATAGCCTGTTCAAAATGCAAGATCCATTTTTTTTCACTAGTGTACAAAATACAATGTGGTTACGGGAGCAGTTTTAGCAGATTATTGAAGTATGCCAAAGAAATGCTTTAACTGATCTGAGCCAAACTCACCCCTGACTGAAGGGCAGGGTATCCAGATTGAATCCTTTCACTGTATTTCCTAATTACCCATCCAGAAAGATCTCCCCAGCACCCTGAGGCAAGCAGCCCTTTCTGGCCTTCTCACAAAGACTGAGAACAGGACCTGTGAGCTGGTCATAGCAAGAGATGGAAGATTTTCCTCCCACTTTGTGTAAGCCAGAGCTGGCCCAAGGTTTTCGTAATGTGGACCATCTGGTCTGATGCTTTTGTCATTTTTTTTTCCTCACAGGGAACTGTGATCACAGCAGGGGGATTAATGCATAGTAAAAAAAAAAAAAAAAAAAGAAAAGGTAATTGGAGTTTGCATTTGTTTTCCTGGCATTTTTAATTATTTTATAGTTTCTTCTCTGATTATTATTGACACTTCATCGTCCTATCAACTTAATGCTCTTACTCATTCTCCAACCTTTTTCTCACTCCAACCACTTTGTTTCTTCTAGTTACCTCTTTCTTTATTCCCACTCCCTGCTTATTTTCATCCCCTTAATTTCTCTGTTTCTCACTCTTACTGTTCTCTCTTTCTTGACTCCCCACCTCTGTCTTCCGTTTGTATTTCTTTCCCCATTCTCTGATTCTAACTTTACTCCTTTCCTTATGCTGCCACTCACATGGGTTTCCCTTCTCCCTAAAACCTCCCGTATTCTTCCCTCTTGGTAAGATATAAAGCTGAATAGCACTCATCCCAGTTGTTGTCATTTCTCCCCCAACCTCCCCCATCAGTTATCACAAGAACAGCAAAATTAAGGTGTCCAAGTGGCAAGTATTTGTATGTTTCACAAACTTCTCATACTGTTTTTCTTTTAATATTACCCATAGCTGTTTGCTATTTTTCTAAATATTTGAGACTGTCTGATAGGTAGCAGCTTAACCCAGAGCTTGCAGAAGACTCGTATAATGCTTGTGATTCTGAAGAAAACCTTGCAAATGCCTACTAAATGTGGCCATTGCAATGAGGTCAACCTGTAAAATGGACACTACTGCATTTCAGAGCTCTGACGCCTGAAATTCTTTGTATCAATATTATTAACCTTCTTTTTACCAATAGTTCTGGAAGGAACATTCAGTTTGTATGTTTTTAATACAGTGAAAAGCACCATGGATATTACGATAGTTTTCTGATCCTCTTCTAAATGAGAGCAGATAGGCCAGGTTCCTTGGCAAACAGAATTAAAAATATAAGCAGAAATGGCAAATGCAAACTACAGTAACATAACTAAATTGGCTTGTGGGAATTAGATCTACAGCTCATATTAGAGGAAAGAGGGGCAAGTATTTCTTCTTAGAGTATGACAAAAGCTTCCACTCCATGAACTGTACTGCCAACAAGGGTAGCAACATGCATACTGTCTGAAGGACTTCATAGTGTGCCAAGCCACTTGAGAGTCACTCTTGTGGTTACCATGTCATGAACTCCTCAATATGCTTTTGCTACAGTTGGAACTTTACTTGGAACTGCTACAGTTTCAGCCTCTGAAAAATTGCATTTAAAAAACCTAAAAGGGAGGGCTCTTGACTTAAGCCTGGAAACATTTGTGCTTCAGATATTGATGTCATTCTCTAAGTTTGTCCAGGGAAAAATAGGAAAACCAAAGTCTTTATACATTAATTTAGGTGTAGACCAATCAACAGAATATATTAGTTGTTCAGTCCCATATAAAAGCTTATTTTCTGCTTGTATTTTACATCTCACTTCAGAATGACTTCGGAAAGACTGTGTCAAATGTCTAAGCCTACACTGTATCTGCTACATGTATATCTGTTCTTCCCAGTTTTGCCTGATATTAACATCTTGAGAAATTGTGTACATTACACTTTTCCCATTCATGTGCTTGCAGAGTTATAAAATGTCAGGTGACTTAATACATGTTTTATGTATACAGATCATCTTCATCATCTTATAACAGCACATCACAGCTCATGTACCATCTAACCCAAAAGCTCTCCAAAATCAGTACGACTTCCTCTGACTCTGCTTGCTTTTGAAACAGGATCTACGTTGCTGTGAATCACTGACTAGAAAACTCCCTAATGCTCATCATGGTCTGGGCCCCCCTTTATCAGCAGAGGGGCAGATAAATTGTGAGATTTATGGGCATTTAATTATATATTTACAGGTGCTTCTTATTCAAAGGTGTTCTGAGTTTGAGACTAGAAAAGAGTGGCAAGCTGAGGAAAGCCCAGAACCAAGGGATAAATGTGGCTAGTTAGTCCCAAAAGCTGAATGGCCAAATAGTTTTGTGACAAAGGACTAGAAAATAGAAAGCAGTGCTGCTGATGAGCTTAGAAAAGTTATTTTAAAACCAGGGAACCATAGAAACATCACACAGCTGAGCCAATAGGACATGAGTGGAACAAAAACAGCTTGAAACCAAGGAAGAGGGGAAAGGAGGCAATAGGTAAAAAAAGTTTGAGAAAGTGGCAGGAGTTTCTAAAGTAGAGAAATTTCCCATTATTCTCTGAGTGTGAAGAGCATGCAGATGAGTTTTTAATCAGCTGGAGACCAGGTGACAATAGAGCAAGTGTGTCTCTGTGAAAGTGTAGGCAAAGTTGGAATGACTATGTAGTTGTCATATCGGAGCTGAGGGATTTCTAGTGATGGGTGTGTTCAGTCTCTTTTGGTTCAAGAATTACTGCAGGAAACCTATTTGATTTAATGTGACTGCACTTAATATTCTATCATCTGTTCTCAAAGGTTGTGTTCATTAATTCTCTGATGCTTTGAAAACCCAAGCATGGAAAGCTGACAATGCAATAACAGGAAGCACAGAGTGAGGTCACTCCCAGAATGACTGGCCTATGGATGCAAACTAGTCGTAAGTTTTTCTAAGGTGACGTTTAGCTGCATGGTCAATTGCTGAGGTGAGTAGCTCGAGAGAGGACGCCTTCAACACCGGAGCGGGGGGGAGATCAGCGTCCAGGAGCCTCAACTCGGAGCGACGAGAGCCACCGAGGGAGCCTCAAGTCCTCGACAGGACCTGCCCGGGAGCCGGCAGCTCAGCTGACGAGAGCAGGGACTCACAGGGGGCAGAGCCTGGAGCAGCGGCACCAACCCTGACTGGGTAAAAACCTGCCCCAGGGAGAGCGGCGAACAGAGCGGGTCGAGGCAGTTTGCGCGGGCAGGCGGGCGGGGTGGGGAGCACTCGGCGTATGAGCAGGGCCCGGTCCGGGAGCTCTGCTCTGGCTGCCCCGGCGGTGGCCAGCGTAGGCACCCAGACAGAGCCGGTGAGAGGGGAGGCTGCAGTGCAGAGCTCGGGGTGTAGAGAGTGCCTGCACTGGTCTGGTGAGGGGAGGGTGCACAATGGGCAGGGCCGCACTCGGTGCTCCCTGGTGGAGGTGCTCCTGCAGCAGGGGCTGAGCTGCGGGATGCTGTTAATAGGCTGCGAGATGTCAGGGAAGCTGAGAGGAAGCAGGGCTGCTTGCTCCAGGCCCAAACTGTGCAGGGGCCTCGAGCTTCACCTCTACCTCATGGAGGAAAGAAGGAGGCCGTTAACCTGGGAAGCTGGGAATTAGTGACAAAAAAAAAAAAAAACAAAAACCCACAAAAAAAAAAAAAAAGAAGGAAAAGGACAACCAAAAGCAAGGGGCTTCCCCCTAAATCCCCTGTCCCCACGCAGAACCGCTTTGCTGTCCTGCAGGGGGCTAATGAGGAAACGCACTCGAGCCAGAAACAGCCGGCTGATGCACTGCTAAAGAAGATCTCTACTGGTGCTGCCAGGAAAAAGCGGCAGGTCGTAGTAGTAGGGGACTCTACACTGAAAGAGACAGAAGCACTCGTCTGTCGGCCTGACCCTGTCTCAAGGGAGGTGTGCTGCCTACCAGGGCACGAATCAGGGATGTGGCAGAGAGGCTGCCTGCTCTAGTAAGTCCCATGGACTATTACCCACTTCTGGAGATACATGTGGGTGTTAGGGATATAGATAGTAGCAGCCTGGGGAACATAAAGAAGGACTACAGAGCCCTGGGAGAGGTGGTTAGGGGCTCTGGAGCTCAGATAGTCTTTTCATCATTTCTCCAGGCTACAGGGGAGGACCTTAAAAAGGCTAGGAGGATTAGGCAGGTTAATAAATGGTTAAAAGGGTAGTGCCATAGTCAGGGGTTCAGTGTCTTGAACATGGGACCCAAGCTTGTAGGCCAGGTCTAGTGGGGGCTGGTGGAGCTGGTCTGATAAAGAAGGGAAAGAGCAGTTTTGGTAGGAGGCTTGCCAGACTGGTCAAGGAGGCTTTAAACTAGACATGTTGGGGGAGGGGAGCATCATTCCATCCCAACACACCCAGTCAGTTGCCAGAACCTATAATAAATGCTCAGAGCAATGTAGAGATATCCCAGCCGCTCCAGCCAATGACCCGGCTTCAGTTGGAGCTCGGCTCAGATGCCTCTATACAAATGCCCGTAGCATGGGGAACAAACAAGAGGAATTAGAGATGTGGGCACGTCTATGGGGGTATGATATAACAGGCATCACAGAAACATGGTGGGATGGCTCCTATGACTGGAGTTTTGGAATGGAAGGTTACAGGCTTTCTAGAAAAGACAGGCCTGGCAGGCGGGGAGGGGGAGTTGCCCTTTGTGTTAGGGATAGGCTGGAGAGTATGGAACTCTGTCTGGGGACAGGTGAGCAGTCCACAGAGAGTTTGTGGGACAGGGTTAAAGGGAATATAGCTATGGGAGACATTACTGTGGGGATCTGTTACAGACCGCCTGATCAAGGAGAACCTGCGGATGAAGCACTCCATAGACAGATAGGAAAAACCTCACGCTCACAGGCCCTTGCTCTCATGGGGGACTTCAACCACCCTGACATCTGTTGGAAGGACGGTACGGTCCGACACAAGCAATCCAGGAGGTTTCTCGATTGTGTGGAAGACAACTTCCTTCTGCAAGTAACAGAGGAGCCGACAAGGAGAGGTGCCATGCTTGATCTCGTGCTCACCAACAGGGAAGGGCTTGTTGGAAATGTGACTCTCCAGGGCAGCCTTGGTTGCAATAATCATGAGATGCTAGAATTTGAGATCCTCAGGACAGTGAGAAGAGCATGCAGCAAGCTCACTGCCCTGGACTGCAAAAGAGCAGACTTTGGCCTCTTCAGGAACCTGCTTAGTAAGGTTCCATGGGATACAGCCCTAGAGGGCAGAGGCACCCAAGACTGTTGGTTGATATTCAAGGGTCAGCTGCTACAAGCCCAGGAGTGTTGCATCCCAACCAGAAGGAAGTGCAGCAGGAGGGCCAGACCTCCTTGGATGGATAAGGAGCGCCTCCGGAAAATTCAAAGGAAAAAAGAGGCTTATAATAAGTGGAAGCAAGGACAGGCGGCATGGGAAGAGTACAGAGCTAGGGACCAGGTTAGAAAAGCTAAGGCCCAGTTGGAATTAAACTTAGCTAGAGGTATTAAAGATAACAGGAAGGGATTCTACAGGTACATAGCAAATAAAAGACAGACTAGGGAGAATGTAGGCCCCGTCAGGAAGCTCTCAGGAGAACTGGCTGCACAGGATTTGGAGAAGGCTGAGGTTCTGAATGACTTCTTTGCCCCTGTAGGAGAGGATCTGCTTTGAGACCATCTTAGGAACCTGAAGGTGCACAAGTCCGTGGGTCCTGATGAGATCCATCCGCAGGTCCTGAAGGAGCTGGCAAAGGAAGTTGCGAAGCCACTGGCCATCATATTTGAGAAATCATGGCAGTCAGGTGAAGTTCCTGATGACTGGAAAAAGGGAAATATAACCCCCATTTTCAAGAAGGGGAAAAGGGATCACCCAGGGAATTACAGACCAGTCAGTCTCACCACTGTGCCTGGCAAAATCTTGGAGCAGATTCTCCTGGAAGTCATGCTAAGGCACATGAAAAACAACAAGGTGCTTGGTGACAGCCAGCATGGCTTCACTAAGGGGAAATCCTGCCTGACCAATTTGGTGGCCTTCTATGATGGGGCTACAGAACTGATGGACAGGGGTAGAGCAGCTGACGTCATCTACCTGGACTTGTGTAAAGCGTTCGACACTGTCCCACACGACATCCTTGTCTCTAAATTGGAGAGACATCAATTTGACAGGTGGACCACTTGGTGGATAAAGAACTGGCTGGATGGCTGCACACAAAGAGTTGTGTTCAATGGCTCAATGTCCAGCTGGAGACCTGTAATGAGTGGCGTCCCTCAGGGATTGGTGTTGGGACCCGTCTTGTTCAACATCTTTGTCGTTGACATGGACAGTGGGATTGAGTGCGCCCTCAGCAAGTTTGCCGATGACACCAAGCTGTGTGGTTCGGTTGATACCCTGGAGGGAAGGAATGCCATCCAGAGGGACCTTGACACACTTGTGAGGTGGGCTGATGCCAATCTCATGAAGTTTAACCATGCCAAGTGCAAGGTCCTACACCTGGGTCGGAGCAATCCCAGGCACAGCTACAGGTTGGGCAGAGAAGAGATTGAGTGCAGCCCTGCGGAGAAGGACTTGGGGTGTTGGTTGATGAGAAAATGAACATGAGCCGGCTTAAGTGTGCGCTTGCAGCCCGGAAAGCCAACCGTATCCTGGGCTGCATCAAAAGGAGCGTGACCAGCAGGTCAAAGGAGGTGATCCTGCCCCTCTACTCTGCTCTTGTGAGACCTCACCTGGAGTATTGTGTGCAGTTCTGGTGTCCTCAACATCAAAAGGACATGGAACTGTTGGAACAAGTCCAGAGGAGGGCCACGAGGATGATCAGGGGACTGGAGCACCTCCCGTATGAAGACAGGCTGAGAAAGTTGGGTCTGTTCAGCCTGGAGAAGAGAAGGCTGCGTGGAGACCTCATAGCAGCCTTCCAGTATCTGAAGGGGGCCTATAGGGATGCTGGGGAGGGACTCTTCATTAGGGACTGTAGTGATAGGACAAGGGGTAACGGGTTAAAACTTAAACAGGAGAAGTTTAGGTTGGATATAAGAAGGAAATTCTTTCCTGTTAGGGTGGTGAAGCACTGGAATAGGTTTCCCAGGGAGGTTGTGAATGCTCCATCCCTGGCAGTGTTCAAGGCCAGGTTGGACGAGGCCTTGAGTGATATGATTTAGCGCAAGGTGTCCCTGCCCATGGCAGGGGGGCTGGAACTAGATGATCTTAAGGTCCTTTCCAACCCTAGCTATTCTATGATTCTATGATTCTGTGCATGAAAAGATGTTGTGGAACACAAAAGAAAATAAGCATAAAAAGCTGACAGAGGAAAAATGAACTCCATGTCCGAAAAACATTCCCAGTCATCTCTCTGTCTTTCATGTAAAAAAGAGTGTTTCGGAATACAGACAGCACAAGGGCTGGGGAAAATATTCAGGCAACAAAATTAATTATATACATCTACGAGATACTCACAATGATAGATGGAGCAGTCAAATTTTCAACTTTGATGTGAATTGTACATTTTCTGGACTTGTCTATTATTAAAATATTGCCTAAAAGCTAATTTTTAAATGCAAATTTTGTTTCTTTTTGCCTCATGAAAAAATATACCTCTAAACTGAATTTGTCAATGAACAATGGACCTGTTATGTGCTAGATGTGTGACATATGTTTATTTCTTACTGTTAGGAATTCGAAACACAAAACATCAACAAAAAAGAGAATTCAGTCTCAGCCCACACAGAAGTGTGTCTGAAAAGCCTGTTTCAAGAAATAATAGTCACACGGAAATTGTGCTGGCAGCACACAAAGGTTTTCATTTCCTACTGGTTTTTATTTTGTATTTCAGCTCCACTTTCCTGGCTTTCTGAAGTGTTTTCAACTTCTACCTGTGGGCTGATAAGAAGTTGTAGGTACCTCTGCATTCACCCAGAAGACACAGTACTGAAAATCCTTTTTGCAGTATGACAGTCCTCAGCTTGTGGGAAGTGTTTTACAAAGACAGCTTTGAATTTTGGCACTCTATATATGAGGACAAAGCCCTCACTCCATCCCACCCAACACCATGCGTACTGCTGCTCCTTAGCCTACACTGCCTCCCTCCTTGCTGCACTCCTATCTCTCCTTTCTGTCCCTGAAAGGGAAAGCAACCACCTGGGAGAGAGCAACACACTCCAGTCTCGAAAAAGAGGGACAGGGAAACACAGGGAAGCACAGTGAAGAGCATGGAAAAGTATCAGAGGGAGGAAGAGAAGAATCCCCATCCCTCAGGTGCTGGCAAGAAGAACAAGCCCACCAACCCATGCTGTGGGGAGCCACGGTAACCCCCTTGGCAAACTTCTTCACAAAAGAATCAGAGCAGGGGAAAGGCAGAAAAGATGTTTGAAAATCTCAAAAAGATGGCACAGACTTAGGAAACATCTGCCAGAAATGCAGAATGCTCAAGTAGGAGAAGGCATCTGTCATGCCTGGAGATGCACATTCTTCCACATCTTTCCTACCTCTTACTCATTAGGGTCTTAGTGTGGCTCCTACATTTTCACAACATATGCTACAACATATGTCAGGATGTCACTGATGCCATATGGATCATTACGGTGTCACAGTGCAAACACATGGGGGAGATTTTTTCTCTGTAGTAAATGACTAGAAACAGCTTAAAAGCATACATATGAGGTGTCAGTGGTTAGGATCCTTCAGTCTGGAGTTTTCACTGCTTTTTCTCACTTGCAGCAGTTGTCTCCAGAGATTATCTAATAATAATAAACTCTGTAACACAGGGAAGCTCTACATTACCATCAGAAATTTGGTGATTTCCTACCTTGTCCTTGCCTAGACCTGAAATCCAGAGGAGCAGGCAGTGCTGCTTTGGAGATCCTCTACTCCTGAAGGATGAGAGGCAGAAAATAGTCACAAGGATTTTTTGCTCCAGGGGATGTTCCCCATTTGATAAAAACCCTTGACTGACAGCACAGCCCATCACAGCTCACAGCCTAAGCACTATAGAGAGGATGTTCTGAAAGGCTTCCCAGAGGACATAGTCTGTACATAGTCAGTTTTGAAGGGTCTGAGATCCCATTTCCACATCACAGAAGAAGCAAATTCTTAAGATGTACAAGACTCTGGAGTCTGACCTCTCTGACCACCTTGGCCGCATGTGCCAGGATGCAAAGAGCTTGGTGTGAAAACTGTGCATGTGAAAACTGTAAGTGTGATATGCTTGAAAAACTGTCCTCAAAACCCAGCTCCTCTGGCACTTTCCATAGCAGCATGGCAGCTCCAGGCTCGGTCACCTCTATTGTTGGTGCACCCAGCCCTCATGAGGGTGGAAGCACAGAGGAGCCCAGGTGCTGACGCTGATGAGCTCTGTAGAAACAGGTACAGGAATGGAAACAAAGACTGCATCTGCAGGTGTTCTCCTCCTTATCCAGAATTTCACAAGAGATTTTAGCTACTCTAGAACGCATCGTAATTGAAGTAAGCTGAAATGAAAAATAATGAAAATCCTTGATCTAACGGTTCGTATAAGGAGAATGAGAAAAATAACATAGATTATGATTACATTAACTAGAAGGCTCAGACTGGTTCATGTAGCTAATTTTTTGTTAAACAATAGGGTTGTTTTGTATTTCTAACTAGACAGAGGATTAGCATAAGGCGATAGGCCAGTAATATTTCCATTGGTGTCATTTATGGTGTTCGTAACTCTTTCAATACACAGCATTTGGAATTTGTTGACTGTTTTCTTTTTTGTGTCCAATCTGCTGGAGCATCCAGATCATTTTCATTGCCTGAACCTTTCCCATCTGCTGCACATTGACAACCTATGGAAATAGTTCATATATGTAATATGGGAGCTTCATGTATGGTTATGTTAAGGCACAGTTAGAGTACAAGACCTACATTCCGTACTTTAACAAGTTAGGGAGCCATGCCCTAGTTATGTTTAAGCAGTAAAGCAGGTAATTGCTTGTTATAAAGTAAAGGCAGATGCAAGTGAGGGTTTTCTACAACAAAGAGATGTAGAAATTTTCCTTTTCAGCTCATACTGCTCCTTTAGCAGCCTGGGGTATGATATTGTGCCGACTTTGCC
Source organism: Pezoporus wallicus (assembly GCF_028554395.1). Lineage (NCBI taxonomy): Eukaryota > Metazoa > Chordata > Aves > Psittaciformes > Psittacidae > Pezoporus > Pezoporus wallicus. The sequence continues at coordinate 121,699 of NW_026642992.1, read as the reverse complement.
TCTAGAAAAGATTAGAGCTGCAGCTCTAAAGTTACTTTGCAACCATTCAAAAACTGCTCCAGTGTGGGTCCTTTGTAGGGGGTACAGCACACCAGGGACAGATTGCTCCACTGTGTGTCCTCCACAGGCTGCAGATCCTTCCAGAATCCTACTCCTGCATGGGCTCTCCATGGGCTGCAGCTGCCTTCAAGGCATGTCCACTTGTAGCACTGCTGCAGGTTGTATAGCTATTATGGTGTGGTCCTCCATGGGCTGCAGTGGAAAAAACAGGTCTACCACAGTCTTCTCCACAGGCTGCAGGGGAATCTCTGGTCTGGCATCTAAACCACATCCTCCTCCCCTTTCTCCACCAGTCTCAGTGTCTGCAGGGCTGTTTCTTTCATGTTTTTCTCATTCCTCATTCTCACAACTGACACGCCCTGTTTCTTACCCTTTCTTAAATATGTTGCCACAGAGGTGCCACCAGCATTGTAGATGGGCTCAGCTGTGCCCTGTGATGGGTCTGCTGCTTTAGAGCTGGCTGGAACCAGATATGTCTGGCGTGGGGTCAGTCCTTGTCTCTTCAGAGAGCCCCCTGCTACCAAAACCTTGCCATGTAAACCCAGTATGCCACTTCATTATGACAGACTTCATCCTATGTGCTTGTGTGCAGGAGTGTTCCAGCAACGGTCACTCTATAACTTCTGCCACTGATGCCAGAAGAGCTCTAATGACATCGCCTACATTTGTTTATGGTGGAGATTGACCCATCACTCACCTCATGGGCTAGTCCTTAGACCCAATGTAGAGCAGAGACCTGAATAAGATATTGCAAAATCAGTATATTCTTTCACGTTTGAATGTTAGCAAGCTGACTATTCACAAACTAAGCAAAGAAAAAACCCAAACATGTTCTCTCCTTTTACAAATACTTTACATGAAAAGTCTGTCTTTGTTGCCCCTTTTCAGCACTACAGGTGCTACCAGCAGCAGATACAGACACATACATTTTCAGTCCTGGTCTATCTAGACTTGTGGTGAAGGGGCTGGTCCTAACACTGGTTTAAAAAAAAGCTCTCCCCAAATAATCTCACTGATGCTAGAACAACACATGGTCTCTTTAGAAAATAAATGTATATAAAACTCAAGCACCAACACCTTGAGAGGCAGTTGTTTGTCTATGGTGGAAACAAAGCTGCACAAGCCCATGTGATAACAAATGAGAACTTTGGCTCTTATCCATGGCCAGCGATAGAGCTGACCAGCGCAGACCTAGCCATGGACCATTAAATGTAGGGCACAGCAGTGAAAGGAAGAGATTATCTGATCGCAGTGTATTGTTTTATCAGCAGTTGAGGACTACACTATACAAATAGAATAAAAGTGCAACACATTCATATTCTTGCTTCAGAGAAGGGGCCTGGTTGTATTTGTATTGTGCTCTATATTGTATCATTAAAGGCTGCTTAATTTGTACTGCATTTAATTTATTTTTGATAACACTGCTGTGATTACTATTCTATGCAACTGTCTCTTGTTACCTTGATCTCTACACATGCATTTGCTGTTTATTCCATACAAATTGGATCAAAAGCTTTCTGATGCTTTCTCTGTCTGTTTGCACAATGCAATCTCCAAAAGTGGAGATAAGTGCCTGTGGAAGTATTACACTCAGAATTACATCTACTATGTTTTAGAATATGTTTTGCTAGAAATGGTGCCATCAAACAATACAGATATCGTCAACATAGACTTACTTTGCCACAGCCAGGAAGAATGCATCTTGCAACAGTTTATTCTGGGGCATATGAGTATGAAAGGCTCTTCCAAGAATCTTAAATGAGATAATTTTTATAGAAAGAACAGTAACAGTTCACAATGCCACCAGAATAGCTCCTGAGATGTCTCTACCAAGACCTCATGATTCAGCCTTGTCTCTCTGAAATGCCTGTATTTGCAGAGATCATCTGAAAATGGAAGACTTTTCATCTTTTGAAAACTAGTTTTCTTAATGACCCTTCTCAAAATAAACCAAAAGGGGAAGAATGATCATTCTCATCTGCTTAGGCCAACACTACCAGGACTTGTTCAACTGGAACTTTCTTAATTGGATTCAGGTGTATCAGGAAACTGTTTTTCTTGACTGCTAGTGCTGCGAAATAAAATACTCTCAGTCAAATGTTCTCAGAAATCAGGATACTTCTCTCTTTGATGGCTAATGAGCGATTATGTGGCTGGGTTTCTGAAGAAGTAACTACTGCAGCTCTACCTGAGAAAGTATAAAGCATGAAAGGAATCCATTTCACTGTCTGCCACCAGCCCATATAGTTTTACTGGGAGTCAAATACAAAATATTTTTTTTTGCCACATAACTAAGCATATGCAAGAGAACCTGCATACAGCACAGAAGCCACTTCTGCCTGATATCTGTGCTGTGGGATTTTGGGAGATTTTTGCACAGACCAAAGGTCTTGTGTCAGAGGAGAAATAAATCTAGCTGCAGCTGAAAGAACCTTCCCTGCAGCTGAAAGTACCTTCCCATTGCTATTTTAGGGACTGTTTCAACAGCAGGAAGGGGGTAATGGTGACTTCTAATACAGGAACAATTTCTGTATAATTTTAGGCACTGCTGCATTATCAAAGGACTGCAAAGGACACCATCTCTACAGATTGGAATAGCAATGATTAGAAAAGGAATTACTAGTTTTTCTAGTTATTGAAATATGCATGGAATATGAGTTATTAGTTATTGAATTATACATGGAGAAGAAAGTCCTTCCAGTTGACATGAATATTTTGATGGAACTTCATGGAATGGAAAGTTACCATTATTTAAAGTCTTGCATTTCCCTGGACAGAAAAAGGATATAGAGACAACTCTACAGTGAACTAGACCAACACTCTTATCTTTTCCTTTTGGCCATTATTTGACAAATTCTTCATTATAAACAGCCAAGTTAAGGTCTGCAGGACAGAAATGTATGTTTTGGAACTAGCTGAAAGTGTCTTTGGACAATATTCTCCCTTTTGTGTCCAAGTGAAAATTTTTCTAGAACATTGCTTTTATGAGCAATGTTCTAGAAAAGAGAGTCTTATCAAAGCTGGTAAGAGCAAAACCACCCTCCACCTCCCTACCTCCCACAAGAGCTTTAGTTAACTCCAGCAATAAGCATACACAACAGCCTTCCTAGATTGACATTAGGAAATATGATGGAAAACTGATGTAAGAAAACCAAATTTACCTGGGCCTGTCTCAACAGCACACTGCCTCTGGCTTTGAGCCCTTCAGGAGTGGTTTTTTTGAGTGTTCTGTGAATGGCTCCAGTTCAGGTTTCTGAAGTATGGGTGCTCACAGCCCCTTGCCTTTGTGTGTGCCTTTCTTGAATGTTCCTGTTAATACAGATCTGAGAGATGAACAGCCCAGAATAGATAGCAAGTGCTCTGCTGTCTTGATGAAATACTTCTTAGTTGGAGTGAAAGTAATGGACAGACTCTCCTTACTTAGGATTTGAGAACACTATATCTATCTAGTTGCTTTTAAAAAGCTTTTAAAGTTCTGTACAAGCTCTTCCAACTCACTCTAAGCAGGTTACTGAAGAGGATTACTTTGCCATATTTAGCAGTAAGTATGTGAGCTCTTGAGCAGTTGTTCTGGTATCTCTGGTAGGCAAAAGAGGCTCTTCATGCTTCCTTTTCCTCTGGCAATAAAGTGTCTGAAAGACACTGCAACAACTGATACTCAAGAAACAAGCCACTTCCTTGAGTCACAACGGACGAGGGTGTCTTGTCATTGCTTTCTCCACAATACATTTCCCTCTCCTTTCCAAGGGTACTGTTTTCTAGGGCTGCTACAAATCATTTATGTCACCCTTAATACTTCTTTTCTTAACCCTCTTTACCATAGTGAGCTGATTCTTCCTGCTCCCTCTTACCTCTATAAGGCAATTAAGGAAAACTATATCTGCGTGTGAAAAGCCTTGTGTTCAACAAGCCTGAAGGCAGAGAACATGCTTAGCCAGTGGTGGAGATTTCAGTAAAATGGACCTTGATACTGTTACCGGTACTGCTATTCTGGGCTATGTGTGAGTTTTAGAAGCCCATAGGCCCATATTACCTGCAGCTAAATAGAACTGGGATATTATAGCAGGCTGCACATCACCATCTGTTGCAAGTTTTTGCAGTATCTAAGCCTTTATTTATTCCATAATTCATTCTACTACTTTCACTAAAGTTACCACAAATGGGCAGTAACACCTGTCACCACAATCTGCAATGATAATAAGAAATCTGGGGGTATCAGCAGGCAGCATTTTAGGAAAATATGAATTTTGGTGGTATCTGTGTAACAGTCCAAAATGCAGAGCTATTCAAAGTGCCCGAAGTGCCCTTTGAAGGCAAATCACCTTGGCCAAAGCATGTCATACTTTTATATTACCCGAAAATGTATAAAAGTATTTCACCTGAAATCCTGAGCAACAAAACCCCCAAGCAGGACATATATATACAAATAAAAAAGGCTCCATACTTTCATCTCTGCGTGTTTTCCTGGGAAGAACTTTTACTGATTGTGTTCTGCCACCTAGTGATCCGAGAAAGGAAAAAATTCCAGCCCTCCTGTGGTGATGTGTGAAATCAAAACAAAGGTGATCAAGAGTAAAAGCAGCAATACAGAAAGCAAGATGTGAACTGTACTACTGTAAAGTCATGGAATGGAGAAAGAAAAAAGGATGAAAAGAGGGAAGCAAGAGGCTTGAAAATAACACCTTTACCTGGTAAATGGAAGCTGACCTGAAATCTCAGCCTGGGTTCTGCTGTGGTTTTATTATGGGGGTCAAGGTAGCATAAGGAGAGAACTGATAGTACTGAGGGAGTTCTGCAAGTTTTCCTATGTGGTTTCAGGTTAATCCACATACTGCAACCACGCAAGGTAAATATGTGGTACAGAGGGTATCTCAGTTGACTTGTCTGAACTGTTTACAAGAATAGTGTGTGACTGCAAGGACAAATTTCTTTATTTAAATGCCAGGGCATGCTTATTAAAAAAAAAAAAAACAAACTGTGAAGGCTGGATGTCTTTTGCATAGTATGTGTGAACTGAAAATTGATAAAGGTTATTTTTCAGTGGCTTCTTGTGGAAGTACCTACAACTCCTAACTGAGTCACGATAAACAGATTTTGGAGTCTTTCTGTGTGTAATAATCAGTGTAATATGGCCAAATAGCCAACTAGAGTCGAATGACAGTTTTGTAGGAGGTCAGTCAGCACTTAAGGGTACTTAGAATATTTGGGGTCATAATGATAATAAACCAGCTAGAGAAGGTACCTGGGAGGGTGCAACGTAACAGCAGTTATCTGGTATGGGCACCAATTTTTTGTGTCCCTGCTGTTATTTGAGTTCATGCGCTACAACAGTGCAATGCCATTTCTTTAGCATCAGGAAGTAACACTGGTATGAACCTATTCACAGTCTTCTTTCTTCCTTCAAACCAGAGCTGTTAGTTCAGAAGTGCCAGATTGGTAGAATTGTATCTGTTTCATTCCATCTGTAAAACCCTCTGGTGGAAACTAGGCATGTAGTGCCTAATTCCTCACTGCTTTTCAGTGTAGAATCATCTGGAGGAAGCTCCTGGGTGTATAATCCCACAACTGTAAAAGTCCTGCTCTCTCATATCTGCTGTCTAACAACTTTTGTTGTACTGCAACTGCTAACAACACCCCTAGGATACTACTTCATGTTGTAGACTGGAACAGAGACATCACAGAGCTGAGAGACTTCCCAGCTACACATGGGGGCTGTGGCAAAACTCACAACTAGACACAAATCCAGGTTTATTGTCTGACATGTGGGGCTATTCTCCCTACCATGGGGACTCCGAATGTTGCAATGTGACTGCCGCTGAGGTAGGAACACTTCCCCAGCATATGGAAAACATAATATTGTTACACATATTTAATCCTGGCAACATTCAAGATTTTGCATGTAAAAACTCTAAGTTTTCACATTTCATGTACAAAAATGTGGCCCTGAACAGCCATCTATACTTGTCACCATGGAATGTGCAGCAACGTGGTGTAGGGTGTCCCCCGTCTCTTGGACATTTCTAGCCACCTGACATCGAAGGCATCAATTAATAGAGCAAAAAGAAAATCCTGTTTTCACTATGGCAACCATGGCAACCCATGCATTCTGATCAATGCCTTTTGAGGTAATGCACTGGTTGCTATAGCAAATCCTATGCTGCAGAATGCCATAGCAACAAGAATATTCTTTGATTATGTTTTTTTTCTTTATAAGAACCATCATGAAGTAGTTTTGGGCTTTGCACCAGTCTGTTTTTCTCAGTATTCCCAAGTTCCAGATTTGGAGCTCCACAGGGGCAAAATAGAAACGTGTACAGTTGCACTGATCATTTTACAGTATTGTATTAGTTGAAGTACTTCCTTTGGCTGCTATGGACTGATGGACTTTAAAACCAGCTAGAAATTGCAATCAAACACAATGAAACAAAGTCACATCTGATTTACACTGGTGTAAGTGTATGGTAACTCCAGCTTCAGTGAAGATCCCCAAACTTTAGATTGGTGTAGATAAGAGGAGAATTTGGTTCAGCCTCTCAAACGTGGAAGTTTTGTAGCCTGCCACTTGTTTTTGAGTTTGATAACAGCTTAGTATAGCAGCCGGCCTACTTATACCATGGGCCTGCTTTCAGAGAGGGATGGTACCATGTTAGTGAACTGTGCTCAGACTTGAAGCTCAGGGCCTCACAACAGCTGCCCCCAGGGCATGTCAGCCTGTGTCACCAGCTGACAAGCAGAGATCTGTGCTCCCTGAGCAGACAGGTTCCCTTGTCCTGCACCAATGCCCTAGGCGCAAATTCTTCTTCACCTCTTAGCTGGTGTGGCTGAGGTTGGGAGTCACCCTCCTAGCTAAGCACCACTGCTGAGCAACATGCTTAAGTTACTAAAGTAAAGCTACAGTCCTCTTGAAGGTCTGCTAGTGATCCAAAGACTCACAAGAATTGGGACCCATGGATATGTGGCACAGCATAGTGGGAAGCAGTCTGACCACTGTATAGTGGAAACTGTTTCAGTCTGCAAAGGAAGAGAATTGGTATGCATATTCTGCATCTTTAGCCTCTCTCTATTCATGTCTTTGGTGATAAAGAGATGATACCTGGTTTGGAGAACATAACTTGCTGTATATGACTTGCATTTTTGACAGTGTTGTCCTAGTTTCAGCTGGGATAGAGTTCAGCTTCTTCCCAGTAGCTGGTGCAGTGATGTGCATTTAGGATAAGAATAACATTGTAACAGCCTGATGTTTAGTTGTTGTTAAGTCGTGCTTCTCCTAAATCAGGGTCTTCTCATCTCCTTACACCACCCCACCAGTGAGTAGGCTGGGAGCACAGGATGCTGGAAGAAGATGCAGCCAAGACAGCTGGATATTCCATACCGTGTAATGTTGTGCTCAGTATAGAAAGCAGGTGTAAACCTGGATGATTGCTGCTGCTCAGGAAATGCTTGGGCATTGATCAGTGGGTGGTAAGCAATTGGATTGTGCAGCAATTGTTTGCATATTCTAATTCTCCTATTATTATTATTGATGTTATTATTAATATTATTAATGTTAATATTGTTGTTGTGTTTTCCTTTTCCATCCTATTAAACTGCCTATATTTCAACTTATAATTTTTAGGTTGTTTTTTTTTTCCCTTTCTGATTCTCTCTTTCATCCCACTGCAGGGCCAGGAGTGAGCAAGTGGATGTGTGGTGTTTAACTGCCTGGCAGAGTAAAACACAACATACAGTCAAATACTCAATTGTTCACAAAGGTGTGGTGTGAGAACTGGAAAAAGAGTTTGAGAAAACAGTTTTAGGAAAAAAGTTCCAAAAAGTGTGTTTGTTTTTTCCAATTTCTCTGAGACAATTAATATTGAAATATTCCTTTAACCTAACAGCCTTGCCTCTTTAACAAATTTTAGTGCTGTTCTATCTTGGGGCCTAGGAGAACATGTTTTACATTAAGGACAAGGTGTTTTGGTTTTTTTTTCTGATTATATATGCCCTGAGCATGATAAATTCTACTCAGTATGTTTCCTGGAACTGTTGTACACTGAACTGTTTAAAACATTTCCTGGAATTATTACCAGTGATCTTTAGCGACTAACTAACACCTTGTGAATGCTACAGTAAAAAGCCCCACAAAGCTGTTAGATACATGCTGACATTCATTGCTTAGTTGAGTCACACCACCTGTGTTTCATTAACTTGTCATCTGTATTGGTTAAAACCTGTTGTTCACTGACATGCCAGTAACCAAAAAGCAGGTTAAGCTCCCTCTTTTTTTTGCAAGACCTCTGAAAGAGGGATACTTATATGTAGGCTTCATCCATTGTTTCATCATAGAATCATAGAATAGTTAGTGTTGGAAAGGACCTTAAGATCACCTAGTTCCAACCCCCCCTGCCATGGGTAGGGACACCTCACGCTGAACCATGTCACCCAAGGCTCTGTCCAACCTGGCCTTGAACGCTGCCAGGGATGGAGCATTCACAACTTCCCTGGGCAACCCATTCCAGTGCCTAATTAATCCATTATTTCCAAAATGTTCACATAGGTCTTTGAATCTGTAGAAGTATAGACTGTGTATTGGGTTTGTATGGAAAGTTTTGGTAGCAGGGAGCTACAAGGGTAGGTTCTGTGAGAAGATGCCAGAAGCTACCCCTGTGTCCAACTGAGCCTACGCCAGCTGGTTCTGAGATGGACCTACCACCGACCGAAGCTGATACCATGGTGCTAGTGCCTCTGGGATAACATATTTAAGCAGGGGGAGTGTGGGAGGTGTATGTGTGTGCAAACTGCAATTGCAGCCAGAGAGAGAAGTGGAAATATGTAAGCGAAGCAGCCCTGCAGACACCAGGGGCAGTGCAGAAGGAGGGCAGGAGGTGTTTCAGGCACAGGAGCAGATATCCCCCTGCAGCCTGTGGTGCAGACCATGGTGAGGCAGGCTGTGCCCAAGCAACCCATGGAGGACCCCATGCTGGAACAGGGGGATGCCTGGAAGAGGCTGTGAACCTGTAGGAAGCCTGTGTTGGAGCAGGCTCGTGGCAGGGGACCCACAGTGGAGCACTGTGCTCCTCAAGTGACACACACTGGAGCAGTTTGTGAAGAGTTGCAGCCTACAGAAAGGACTATGTCTGTTGAGGACTCCCTCCCGTGGAGGGACCCTAAACTGAAGCAGGGGAAGAGTGTGAGTTCTCTCCTGAGGAGGAAGGGGCAGCAGAGACACCGTGTCATGGACTGACCACAACCCCTATTCCACATTCCCTTGCACCACTGGAGAGGAGGAGACAGAAAAGTCCGGTGTAAAGTTAAGCCCAGGAAGAAAGGGGTGGGAGGAAGGTGTTTTAAGATTTGGGTTGTAGTTCTCATTATTCTACTCTGATTTGATGGGTAATAAATTGAACTGATTTTCCCCACGTCAAGTCTGCTTTGCCCATGATGGTAATTGGTGGGTGATCTCTCCTTGTCCTTACCTCGACACACAGGTCTCTCATTATATTATCTTTCCCCTGTCCTGCTGAGGAGAGGAGTGACAGAGCAGATTTGGGGGGCACCTGGCATCCAGCCAGTGTCAACCCACCACAAGTGCCAGCAATTATTTGATTAAATCAAATGTTTCTTCCCTGTGTTGCAGGTTTGCTGTCAGTAGCCATCATGCTGTTGGAAGTGTGTGTTCCTGGATGTCGACAGTTCAGGGTCCAAGCTGGCAGGCCAACCCTGAGCAGGTGAAATTCATACTTCTCTTTTTGTGTCAAGGGAAACACAAAGACCTCTATGCTGAACTCCTAGCATCATCACAAGCATAGAGGGGAAATAGTCACTTGAAAGCATGCTGGCATGTGTTTGTGATCCCTTCCTGCTTTCACTGCTTTTTTTTTGCTGCATTTAGGATGCAATATCTGATATATATAATCTTTTGATTAAGCCATTGGCAGGTCAGGTGGGCAATCGCTTTGAAAAGGTGTAGGTAGAACGTCACATATCCTCTGCTAAAATTGCCACCCATGTAATCATGCTATAAAGGAGTCCTAAAAAAGAAAGGAAACACAGAACATCTCTTTTTTGGGAAGAAAGCTGCTGCCTCAAGCTAAAAGTTCATGCATAGTTATCTTTACTAGCTGGAGTAGCCCTTTTGATGAGCTTATAATTGTGGGGATGGGAAAAGCAGCCACTTCAAAAGGCTAATATTAACTAGGGTATGCTAGGGAGCAGCACACTAGTGCCAATGATGACTTATAAATGGAGGATGTGGGATGTGTTCTGTTTGACAGTGAGAGTTAATGTTTCTGACTAATTTTCCTTGAAAGAGTGTTTTCCTCTATTTCAGACTCTAAGCCTATTTGTTCAGCTAAACCCTGCTATAATCAGGATGCTGGCTAAAAATTGCGGACAAAACCCATGCAGTTTCTTTAGGAGAGGTTTGCATAAAACGTTTGAGCATATATAGCTGCCATTATCAGGATTAGCAACACTCTTTAAAAACAGTGAAAATTGAGTTTGACATGCAGTCTCCTCAATCTAGGTGGATGGGGCCAAAGAAAAACATCTAACATCTAACCTGTGATGAAAGTCACAAGTAGTAATACTACTGGCATTTAAAAATCTTCAGAGGTTTAAGTTAATAAACTTGAGTTTTACAGGCAACTAGCATCTTTTTTACGATTAAGTCAAATAAATGCCTCCTGAAAATAGCTGTACTGGCAGCTAAATTCATTAATCTGCATTTCCCTGAACAGATTCTGCAATAATTAATAGAAGATTAAAAAGTTAGCTATTGTTTTATCACAATTTCACATCTGCACAAGTTTGATTTCAAGAGTATGTCAGGACTTCCTGATATTCCTGTGCTTCAGCTCCTAGCTTTTTTTTTTTTCCTAAGTCTTTGGTATTAAGATAGGAATATATATATACCTTTTGCAAAACCATCTGCAAAGAACTTTTCAGTCCATGAAAGGTCTGACGCTAAAAAACATACTGCATTTCTATTTCAAGAAGATCTTCTAGAGGTCCTGAAGATTCATTAATACTGCTTTTAGAGGGAGCAGTCAGATTGTGACTTCACTTTTCCCACATTTGATTTGTAGCACAGCTCTTCTTGTTTCTGATAGGAATAGTGCTCCAAGTTCCTGGTTGCTGACTATGCTGCTCAACAACAGTTGTTAACAGCAAAGTTTGAGAAGAATCTATACAGGAAACTCTCCTTTGAGTTTGGACATTTCCATTCATGTGAGTAACCTCTGAGCAAGGACCAATCTCCTGGATCAAGATGTGGCCTGGATATCTCTTTGGGCAGAAGGAGGGTGACTGGGGCACACAGATGCTAGTCCCCTGTGGATGTGCCAGTGACCAAGTGGTGAGGTGCGCCACATTAACAGCTCAGTTCACATGTAGCCACAGTTACCAGAGGAAATGTGCAAAAGTTTCTGAGAACAGGGTCATTTATCTTTGTGCAATAAAAGCACTTCTTTAGTATCAAAAAGAGCAGAAATACTACTAGGAACGGATGGCAATTATAAATATCTCTAGTTCACAGCTTTCTCTAAGTGGCTGTCATATCTTCTGGGTCAGTTTTCCTTCTTATCTACAGCAGTTTAATTCTACAGATTCATCGGTTTCAGGGTAAAATGAAATCAGGAGAATCAGGCTCAAAAATGTGTTTTTCTTTTGATCTGTAATGGGAAAAGAGATTTGTGGCAAGAGGTGCCTTTCAGTTATTTCAATTTGATTTATGAGTAACTCAAAGCAAGTCAGAGGAATTGGGCTGGTAAGAAATGGGAAATAAATGTTGGGGGTTGGATTCACACTTGCAGAAAAGGGAATTTTTATTACCTTTCTACCAAGGAACACAGCTTTTATTTATGATCCACCTGCCCCCAAAAAATTAAGGCTTAATCCAAGTGCAATGAAGAGCAGCTTGATCCAGTATCTGGCAACATCCTTTCCAGGAGCTAATGCTATGTTTTCCTCCATGGAAGATCTCCTGAGATTGATTTACACTGGGGAAGAAGATGGAAGCAGAAATCAGATATACTCCTTTTCTCTTATGGGAATCTTCCTCTCTCTCTCTGTATGTATGTATTTACATAATATACACGTATGCACACACATATGCACATGCACGCTTTCCCCAAAGCAGCTTCAAAAGTGTTAAAATTTTCATGAGAAATGAAACAAAAGATAAGACTTCCCAAACATGAGCCATGTCCCATGACTAAATGTTCTCCCTTTTTATAGGGGTGATATCTGGTTTTCTGCATAAAGGCCTTGAGTACATCTTCCTAGATAACTGAAACAATTGAGGTTTTCAATTCACTATTCAAGGTTTTTGAGCATTTGCTCAAAACTGATTCTAGTCAAAATAAAGCAAATTCTTGTCTTTGTAGCAACCTGGTAGAGTTAAATTTAGTGTGATGAATAAAAGTTGGAGTGATGAAGAAATATGAAAGAATGTACCTAATATCACAGATTATTTTTACTGTGCAAAAAAGTTTTTTACATTGGTTCAATGTTAAAAAAATATTATTTGGAACATCAGGTTGCAAAAATAGAAATTCCTTGCAGCAATATGCAAGTGCTGATAAGTAGGCAGAAGCTGGTGATCTTGATACCAATATGAATGATTTTTTTTTAATTACATTTTTGTTAATAGTTGAAATCTAAAAATGTTACTATAAAAGGAAGGGCACCATACATAGTGTATATGCCCATATTCAAAGCTACTTTTTAAGACAAGGCACAGAGAGAATAAATACATGTATTAAAAGAATACAGGGAAAAAAAAAAATCACCTGAAGTTAGAATTGGAATTTTGATCTGCAACATGAGAAGTTAAATGGCACAGAAATTTTAAGTTGCCACAAGTCTTGATGTTAAGAAGATGTAAAAAAAATCTTTATTCTACCACACAAAATCCCTGTTTAGTTAACTGAGGGGTTGTGAAGGCAGATCCAGTGCAATCAATACTGAAGAAAATTCCCCATTTGAGGATTTTGTCAAGAGGATTCTTGCAGGTTAGATTACAACAGCATCACTATTACATTTATATTGTATGTTTTGTAGTAGACAAATGCTCAGTCTTAGAGCACTGCCTTTGCTAAAAGAAATGTGAAGGGGAAGATGAAGTTCTATTTTCAATAGCATGGGAAAAAAAGTTGAAATAGAGTATTTATTCCTAAAACAATTAGTCATGAAAATAGAAAAAATAAGCATCACATTACAAGAAATTTGAAAGGTTCTTGGCATAACTTAAATACAAAATACCTTTCCTTTTTGTGAGATAGTGTTATATATGTCTGTTTCTTTCTTCTCTACTCAAGATAGGTAAATATCAAATACAATTTACCTCAGAGGATCTTTCTAGTTTAAATGTAAACAGGCACATACATGATCAATAATATCTTCAGCCAAATTCACAGACAGTAGAAAGAAAAGCTCCTGGCCTTGTTTTTTGGTTTGTTATGTTTTGTGGGGGTTTTTTTTGTTTGTTTGTTTGGTTTTTTGTTTTTGTGTTTTTTTTATTGTTTGGGTTTTTTGTTTGTTTGTTTGTTGTTTTTTTTTTCCCCAGCTAGAGTTATTCAAATATTTGATGGTGGGGTTTTTTGTTGTTTTTTGGTTTTTTTTTCTGTTAGTATTTCAGATGAGCCTGAGATAAACCACTGAATCTTTACATAGTAATCTATTTCTAGCAGTTCAGGAAGCTCAGTTTTGGACAAAGATGTTTTGAGTTCTCTGTTGGTTCCATATATGTTTGGCATGTAACAGAGAAATGCCCAGGAAAAGGAAACTATTCAGCAGCATTAAAAGATGCAAGTTCATGGAAAGCAGGTGCCTAAGAAAAAAAGCCAGATACAAAAAATAAAATCAAACTTTTAGTGAATATGTGAGCTTTTAAATTACACTGACAGAAAGATAAAAGACTTCCTCAATACCTGGTGAAGAGTTGCTGGCAGCATTCGACTAGCTCTGTGCTGTTGGCAGGGAAATCTGTGGAATTGAAGGCACTTCCTAATAAGATGTGGCAAGGAACTTCCAGAGCAGGGACAATCAGCATTCCTGTGAAGTAAGTAACAATTTTCTGAATGAGTAATGAAGAGGAAGGTAAAACTTGGGGATGTCAGGCACTGGGGCATGGTCAGATGAAACGTTCTGGCTGATTTGAAATCAGCCTCTGAGATGGTTCTGTGTAAATGCAAGATTAAAACCCTCACTGTGAGGCATTTTTTAAATCTGTATGATTTCACAGAACTGGATTAAGGAGTGATCACTTGCATTGCTACAAATGCAGCATAACTCTACTTTAGTTACTGAAAGCGCTCTGGCCCAGTGTCCTGGGTTCAGCAGTGAGAAAACCATTACCATACCTTTTTAGTAACATTAAAGTCAGCAGAAAAACACAGTAGTCTAAAATGTTACTGTATTTTGAAGAAGAAAACCTTAAGCACATCCTATTCCCACTCACTCTGTGAGCCAGAGAATGCTAATGGCTTTCTCACTGCTGGGCCAGAGTGCTTTCAGTAACTAAAGTGGAGATGTGCTGCATTTGTAGCAATGCAAGTAAATTCAAAACCTTTTCTTTTCTTTTAGATGTGTTATAATTATAGATTACTTATCTTTGTTTGGCTAGATGTCCTTCAAAATTTCCTATAAACAGTAATATTTGCATTCATTGCAGTAATGAATATGAAAGAGACAGCTCCTTCTTCACATAGCGCTGTGGAATGTGGACACATTTTTAACATGTTCTTATCTTAACCGGGTAGTAGAAATTGCTTGGCTATTTTATCTTGTTCTGGGTGTAAGGAAAAGCACTAGTGTACTAGTTCTATAGCCTGCAGAAAATAGTGTGTGCTTATACTTAAAATGTGTATGTTTCTCTTGCTGCAATGAACACAAAGGGATAGGGAATCCATGGTAGAAGCAAACATGCCATTTTCAGCAACTTAAAGCACCAACACCTTTCATTGCTCTAGGAATATGAGTGCTTTAAGCTTCATTATATAATTCTGCGTATCACTTGCTCGAAAAGAAAGCTGGGAAAGGTGCGGTTAAATATGGGGGTAATTTTTTTTTATTACCTGCTGAATAATATCTGGTCAATTATTTAATCTTTCAAATCATTAATATCATGTTCTTTCTACTTTCCTCCCTAAAATGGCTGTTGCATTGTGACTCTTTATTCAGCTTGAAGGTGGGACTTTGAAAATAAGGATCTGTTGCTGAGTCCCACCTTAGGGCAATTTCATTAATCTTAGTGCTCTGTCTGAATAGTATCAGCCCAAAATATCAATTCAATATTAAGGCAAAAGTCCTTTCAGCTTCCTCCTCACTATCCTTACACCTCCGTTCATTCCACTTCTCTATTTCTGCTCCGTAATTACTTCTGCATTTCTGAAGCCAGTAGTGTGTAACTCATCTGTAACTTGCTTTTCCCACGAGGCGTGTGTTACACACAGACTAACAAAAAAAGGAAAAAAAAAAGAAAAATAGATAAGACATAACGGAAGAAATGAAATAACTCCTGAACCCTCCATTGCGCACTAACTTTTAATCCTGCCAAACTCGCAAGTACTAGCGTTTGTATGTCAGGAGCTGTTTCTCGTGTTACGCACTGCCACCCTGTGGTCACCGACTGTAAGAGACACCAAACCTGGATAATACCTGCAACGCAGGCTGTCATGAAACAGGCGACAGTACCCGCAATCATGGCTCTGAAAGCACCACCAGCGATTTCCTTTTTTTTGGAGGGAGCAATGCTTGCTAGGAAGAAAATGAAAGTGTGTGTCAAACATATGTACATGCAGATATAAAGAAGAGGAACTTGCTGTCTATTCCACCACAAGAGGAAATCCCCACCCTGCAGTTTGAATCAGGAGAAACAAGAAGGGGAAAAAAGACAGTTTTAGCTGGCCATTTGAAGGCCTACTGCTGGCTCTTTCTGTTTAGAAGGTGGCTTGTGTATAAAATGGACTGCAGTTTGCTTCTGCATTTTGAGTGGTTTTGCTGGCCAGTGGTGGCTTTCAGAAGTAAACCCCAGGCAGCGTACTGGGGTCTGGCGCTGTGCTTGGTCCTGCTCCTCTGCTGGCCCACTGCTGGCACTGCAGAGCCCACTAGGCTCCCAGGTAAAGGTGCCTGCTAGAGATTCTGGCTGCCTAGTGAGGGAAACTTCTCTTTTTCCCTCAAGATCTGAAAAGTTCTTGTTCTTTTTGTTTTGTTTTTCTTTTTGTTGTTGTTTGGTTTTTTTTTTTTGTTTTGTTTTGTTTTTTTGTTTTATTTTTTGTTGGTTGTTTGGATTTTGGTTTTTTGGTTTTTTGTTTTTGTTTGTATTTTTTTTCCCTTTAAGACTACTGCATATATGTGACACTTTTACAGAAAAGAGCCAACTTCTTTCAGACCAGCAAGCTGCAGAGACGGTTTGATTCTCTTGAAGCCCAAGAGCTGTAGTAGCTCAGATCATGGTTTGAGGGCTGGACAAGGAGGCCTGTCTGCAGGGCTTGGTCCCCTCCCCTTGCGCTCAGCCTCTCTCTTAGTACATCCACACCAAAGCCTGCACCCCTTTGGAGCCCTTCCATGCACTGTTGGGTGTTGGGTCTTAGGAAAGCACCTGCTCAGCCCTTAATGCTGCTAGGCTTTAATTACAGCCTGTTCCTTTGGTTATTTTCTTTAGGAGGTGCTTGCTAAATAAATTGTCTGCAAGATGTATTCTTACTCAGGCCTCCTATTACCAGTCCCAGAGAGCCGAAGTTGGCAAACCCACAAAGAGCATAGGTGGCAATGACTTCAGAGCGAACCTGGAAAACAAACACATACCCTGTTGAGTGGTTTGAGGCAGCTCATGCTGATTTAGAGATCAGAAAACATGGCATTGTGGCTCAGGGCTCTGAGTGCTGAAATCACTCTGTTTTGCTTGGTTGTCGCCCCAGCATGTGACTTTCAACAGGCTAGGCTCATACTCTTGCTGAGAAGTACCCACTGCCTTTGTGAGGATTCTTAAACCATGTGATGGTTTTATTTTTCATGTAATTTGCTGTGCCTTGTTGAATTGAGTACTAATAATTAAAGACAAAAAATAATTCTACTTACTAGTGGCAATTTATCTTCTGTTTTCTGAAGGCATGAGTCAGAAAACTTTAACTCAGCTTATTGTCTATAGCTGGACTGCCTCTATAGCACTGCTGAAGCCTCAAGTTTAGGCATTTATCCCTGACTTTTTTGTCCTTGAACAAGCAGAGGCTTGGCTCCCTGTGCAAAGCTGCTGTGTGTGTGTGCTCCACCCTGTGCACAGAAGAGGGAAAGGGTCTTATGGAGAGTGGGACCTTTGATGTGATAACAGCAGAGGGTCATTATGATTTTGGAATCCCCATTAGCAGCTTATTTCCTCCCTCACTTCAGACATCTTCCTCCCTTTGGGCAACACCGGCTCAGTCTGGACTTCAGACTGGTTTGGCATTTCCTCCCATGGAGGGACCCCTCTTGGGACACAAAATCACTTTGAGTGAAATTGGGCTGAAAAATCTTGAAAACCTTCAGAAGAATGTGGTTCTAACATTTTGGGAAAGGAGAAAATCTATCTCAGCAAATGGATTTTTATCCCCCCTTGACAGCTTTCAGCTCCTAGTTACTGTGATTTAGACAAGCTGAAGATGCCTGAGTGAGTGTTCTAGCAGGTTTCTTGTTTGTTAGAAGCTTTTGTTTCCATTCCCGTTTTATGAAGACCAATTTGTCGATATTTTCAATCAGTCTGCACATATGCAGGAAAACGCTTTTCAAGTGCCCACTCTATCCACTTTTCCTAGAAAAGCCTTTATGTGCTGTGATTTTCCGGCTTTCATTTGAACTTTCCTAGGTCTGAAAACAGGAAGCCTTATTATTAGTGACTCAGGTGAGTGAGGTCTGAAGGCCACTTGTTTGCTCTCTCTGAAAGTGACTGGATGTATTAGAGAGTTCTGAAGCCGAAGAGAAATTAAAAAAGGAAAACAAGCGTAATCTCAGCTGAATTGTGCCGCAATTAAAATTGTTACTGGGCAATTTTTCCTTATGTTATGAATCAAAGTTATTTTTATATTTCATAGTTTTTTATCATGGAATTTAATACAGCTCTTCATAGTTATTAGAAGTGAATGTAGAAGTTCTATAAGAAAAAAAAAAAGAAAAAGAAAATGAAATACAGTTGATGGGATCTGCATCTTAAGGCTGACTTCCAGATTAAAAACCACCCCTATTCACTCATTCAGGAGTTCAGACCCATATTCCAGCTGTAGAACATAGCATGACTACAGCAGGGTATATCAAAACTCTATCTATCTAGCCCAGGATCCTATTTCCAGGATTCCCAGGAAGGGTAATGGATGCTCAGGCAAACATGGTCAGGAACATGTTTTTGGTTTTGTGTGGAAGGCAGGTATCCACAGCATCACACCAGTTTAACTGACAATTAAAAGCTGTACAAAAGGATGCTTCCTAATCAGAGGTCATCAACAATGGCAATTCATCTTGATTTGAGGAAGAAAAGCCAGTGCAGCTGCAAAAAAGACGAATATCAGGTTTTACATTGCCTGTGCTTGGAAGGAGTCAAAATTCAGCACAGGTTCATGCTGGACAGAAAAACAGTTATGGCAACAAAAGTCACCCTTGATCACTGCATGCTCTTTGCCTCTGTGCACACACCTAGGATGCCCTTTGTGTTGCCGTTCTCCAGGTTACTTCTTCAGGGATTATGCATACTTTTGGGTGGATCTGGGTGGATGTGTGAATGACAGTAGGCCCAGGCTTTAGCTGGAAATCCATATGCAAACTAACTTTCATTTGACAGTTGAAACAAATGGGTTGGACTCATTGTGGCAAGGGAGGTGTATGACATGTAATACATATCTTTAATCTATGACCCCTGCACAGGGGATAATAACCTCTAGCAGATGTGTACCAGTAATATGTTCAAGGCTATCACCTAAAGCTTGCTGGATTTCTCTCTTGGCTTGAAGTTTAATTCCTGGCTTAACCTCTGCAGGCAGGAGGATCCTCCAGTTTGCCCAGGATTTTCCTGGGAGAGTATCTCATAGGGAAGTGCTAGCTAAGAGTGCAGTAAAAAGACACTCACCTTGAAGACAGAGTTCATCGTAAGCACAGTGTCTTATGGGACATTACATGTCCCTCAAAACTATGCCTTTCTTCTGCTATGTTTGTTTGAAATAGCTAGTGTGCTGACAGTTATGGAACCTCACAAAGCAATGCTGCATTTTCACAACTGAACTATGTCACTGAAAGACACGCTTTAGAGTAATATACAACCATTATTGCTTTATGCCCATATTAAAAAATATGTTGAGTTCCAGAAGAAAACTATTAGATCCCATAAATCTGGACAATAAAAAATATTACTTACAGTCATGTACTGTTTCACACCATTAATGTACATGCTTCCACCCTTTTCTCGGTTGTGAATCAGTTGTGAGAGGCGCTCATAAGCCACGAACTCATTGAAGAAAGTTTTGTAACCTAGTAGTCCACCGACAGTAAAACTGTCTTCCCAGTCTACCCCCATCATGAAAGACAACGGCATGAAGACATAGGCACAAATGTTCTGCAAAATATATGAGAAAACAGGTCAAAAGTTCAAAGAACAAAGGTATGTGATAAGTTCCCTAAACCTTAAATAAAGATGGTTTTCTTTGAGCAAAGGAAACTTGGCCTTGAGTTCTTACTGCCAACACATTTGGGAGACTGAAGGTTTTCAATAGTGAGCTATGCTTGAGTACTTTCTAAAAGACTAACCCAAAATCTAGAAAGTAATTTGATATGTCCCTAATTTTACACCTAAAGCAAACCAAAAATTTCAGTACCTTTTTCCCCAACAGTAACTTCAGATTGAGTGTAGTGTTTGAAGCAAAGGAGGAAGGGCAAGTCAAAAGAACTGATAACAGATCGAGAAGTCTAGTTCTTCTGCTGATTAAATCAAGTATGTTAATGAACACGCCTAATTACCAGGTTATTGGACTCCAACTGGTGTAAACAAGAGTTGTCTACGCATAAAAGCTGACACAATTAAAACTGTACTTTTTTCCCTCACATTATAAGTTTTATGCAATATGGTTTATTTTTATATGAGAGAAAACAACTCTGGGTGTGAAAGGGTTTAGTCACATTGTCCTTAGTGAACATAACTGAGATGTTTAAGCAGTTACTACTCCTGGTTTCTGTGTCCACAAAAGACTACACGTTAGGGTCTCTCAAAAGGAACGGATGGCTGAATGCAGTATGTCTATGGGTCTCAGGTCCTTATGGTTTATCTATCTGTCCAAATCTTACTCCATCAGCAGTTATTAAAACACCAGCCCTTGAATGAGTGTGGCTGAGGTATACATACTTGACGTATACATACCCCCTCTGCAGTGGGTGTCTGCACAGTGGGATAATCTGTGGAAGCTGTGCAAGGTAACATCTTAATATTGCTGAAGCCATGTCTGCTCTGAGTATCTATTCATTTCTACAGCACCTTTATTGCAATGTTATATCCATGTTTCACAAAGGACTGTTATTAGAAGCTTGCAGAACAAGAAGTCCCAAACTGTTGAACCAAGATTGTTGTATGGATCAAAAATTATATGTGGACCTATGTAAACAAAAGAAGTCCTGTTTAAAACCTGTTTGCTCAGCTGAGTTATCTGGGTGCAGTTTTACAATATAATTGTGTTGAGAAATAAGTGACATTAAGTGTGGGTTCAGATAAGTCCTTCCTTGCCTCACTAACTGAAGCTAGTGAGCATTAAAGGCTTGATGGGGCTCTGAAGCTAAAGCCACTCTAAAGTTTAGCTGAATGTTAAAGGCCTGGGAATTGTGTAACTGACTTGGCATCTGCTGCACTGCCAAGTCAGAGGAGGTGGGTATTAGCATACAGATCTGTAAATATACTCTGTTAGTTAGCAAGAACCACAGAGGGAAACTATACATGGACTAATGGATTTAGAAATATTTACATGGCAACATTTTTCCTTTGGCTGTAAAAACAGTTTTCAGAAACATGCACACAAAAATATATGGGCTTAGACCATATTAAAACACAACAACAAAAACCCCAACAACCGACCAACCAACCAAACAAAAAAAACCCCAACTAACCATATGGGCACTTAATTTGAGAAAGGCAAATTATACATATATATAAGCTGCATGAAGGACTTGAAAGACCAGATCATCATACCTCAAAGTTCAGCTGTGGATAGTCAAAAAGACTGCCCACCCAAGACAGGGCTGAGTCAAGGAAAGCTAGCAGGGCAAGGAAGGAGATCAGATTCACAGCGATGTTTGCTACCAGCAGAATGGATGTAGAAGCACCTTGACTGGCTGCTTCCAGTAGGTTCTTTGATTCACTTTATTGATGAAAAAAAAAAAGAAAAAAAGAGTGTGAACAATTTTTAATTCAAAACCAAATCATAGACTGAAAAGTTACATTGACTTAATTTGAGATCTACTACTGAAGCTGTCTGTTCACTCACAAGAGAAATAGTGATGATGTGGAGTAAGTTCTTGCTCTTGATCCTTTTAAGAGCCAGTGAGGGTGTATGTTTTTGGTGCCCTGAGGATGAATTCTGGCACATTTGGGGTTGGGCAAGATCTGGATCAGGTCACAGTACTGTGATTGCCTGTCCCCCACTGGGACAAGGGAGTGGGCACTGCTCTTCTTCCAGGCAACCCTTGCACAGATGCCTGGGCTGTTCAGGAACAGCTTCTTGCAAGATTTTTTGCTTTGCCTGTTCTCAACACAAGTGAGTCTCCCTACAGATGGGCAACAAGTTCACTGCTGTCATTGCTGAAATGCTTGCTCCACTCTTGCCTTTGTCTGTTTGCATTTATAGATTTGTCACAAAGGACAGACAGCAACAAGGCATATGAGAAAACCTCTTGGTGGCTCACCTCAGGTAGGCATTTTCCTCTTTCTTTGGAGAGTTTACTGTCTGGCCGAGGTCCTGGGCACCTCTGTGCCTGTCCCAGTGAGTAGTGATAATCTCCATACTTTGTACTGGGACATGCTGCACCTGAATTCACAAACTACTAATTTGGGGTATATTGGTGTGCCATTGATTTATTGCTTGCAAATCTACTGTGTGCTACCTCTAAAGCTTATGTGCAAGGAGTTATTTTTCCAAATCTCATCTGTGCATGAGTATAGCTATTAACTAGAGCTTAGATCAGCTTACCCTTTTGCCACCCGCAGCCCACTCAGAGTTACTGTAGGCTTTTCAGTTTCAGGCCAGAATAATTTGGAAGTGGCTAATGATGCTGGTGCTGACATGACGGAAGCAGTCAGTAGGTGGGAGGCAGAAACCTAAAATTCCAGTTGACAGAAAATATGCACATGGAAGAAAGAGATTGAAATTTTTAGACACTTGGATGATTTTTCTACAGGGGGTCATTAAAAAGTTCACATTGCTCAGACGGAAGAGAATGAGCAATACAGGAGAAAACCAACTTGACTCAGGAAAAATCTAGGTAGTGAAAAGTATGGACTAATTTTCCAAGAGGGAAACTATTTCACTTCTGACTAGTGGCAAGCCTGAAGGCAAAACAAAAAAAAACCTGGGTCCATTGAGTGCAGTTAGATGTAGTAAGCAAGAGTCAGCCTTCCTTAAGACCCCCTGTATGATATGCAGTGAGACAAAATTGATTTTGTTCTTTAAAGTTGTGTTTAAAAAAAAATTTACATGCTCTAACATAAATTCTATTCTCCTTTCACTCCTTATTCCACAAATTTCTACACAAAACAACTTCTTTGCTAACTTCTGCAGTATTTCTGTCTCTCCTTTTCTCTTGAATTGGCCTTTTTGGCCAATACTCACATCTTGCCTCTGCCTCCCCACTGTATGTTATTCAGATGTGGAACTAATATATTTATTAACCATCCCCTAGTGACTCTGATCATTAATCAGTCTTCTGGCTTTGTGTTGCCAGCCCCTTAGCAGACAAGCCATTTACTACCTTTGTTTGTAAAGCTTCACTAGAACCTCAGTCACAAGTTAACCCTTTAGGCTCATATGGCTAGCAATAGTTCCTGCAGGATTTTGTCTGTACCACTGCAACAGAAGTGGGAGAGTTGTTCAGTTAGTAAGTATATTCCACATGTCACTTCATGTAGACTATAGGAAAATATGCAAATCAGTCATTTCCTTGCAGCTATGCAGGAATTCTCTCTGTATTACAAGTAGATGTTTCTGCTACTTAGTATCTTCAGCATCAGATCTTGGTATCCATTTTACTGTCAGAAGACATGGGATTTCTCAGGTTCATTCCTTCATTAAAAAAAAAAAAAGATATGGGAATGACTCAGGTATACTTGCAAAGCATTTTAGCTGGACTTCTGTACTTACAGGATTTCAGACAACACATATTTTCCAGTTTTCTTTCCCCATCTTACCCCAAAAGAAATGTATGCTCCTAAGACACTTCCAGCAATAGTTGAGAATCCTGCTGTCATGACTGCATGGAGTTCAGATTTGGTGATGTATGGTAAGTAGGGCCGTACCAGGAGAGGCGACTCTGTCTGGAGTCAAAAAACAACTACCAAGTTAAGAACTTCCTCTTAAGACCTCAGAGGTTGTTTTATCAACAGGGCATCACACTTTCTTAGGTGTCTTTGACTAATTAATCTTAGTGCTAATGAGTGCTTTAATAAGTGGGGTTTGATTTTGGTTTTTACACCGAGATAGAAAATTGTACTAACATCCATCTTGTCTGAAGAGAATTCTTTCTGGTTTGCTGTCTCCCCTGACAGCCCAATGAAATTGGCAAGAAATCCGAATCCAATTAATTCTGTCTGAATTAGGTACAGCCAGAGGCAAGGCTGTGCATTAGATGAAATAGATATAGCATCCACTACAGGCAGCTTAAAGCTCCCAGCCTCTCTGCCATGTGTGTGAGCACATCCTGGAGGCAGTGTCATACAGAGGTACTAGTTTAAATCTTGAAGCAGGTGCAGTGATGCACCACTGCTAAACAACTGATATGTTAAGGTTGCTGTTGGGCTTGGATGCTGCATATTGATCTTTCCACATTGTTTAGAAGCCTGGGACAGCCACTACTGTAGTGCAGGTTTAAAGGATTTCCTATTAAAAAGGACTACTAGATTCTGTCACACATTTTGTGACCTACATTTTCGCTTGACTTTCTGTTGGGAAAACATATGGTTCCTGAAACCTACCCAGCTGCGCATTGCTGACGACATATGAATATTCTCAAATTCTAGAAATCAGCCACCAGTCCTGCTTTATTGGCGTCCTGACTTAATATGAAATTATGTTTTTTTTATACACAGGTACATACAGAACAGCAGTATTCCACAATTTTTAGTTACCCTGTGCTAGCATGTTTTTCTATGCTCCAACTCACCTGTCCCACGAATATGTTACCCGCAGCTACCAGAGACTCAACAGGAGTTGTCCCCATGAAAATCTGCATTATCCAACCAACCTAAAATGGTTAAAAAAGAAAAAAAGAAACAAACAACATTGGTCTGCCTATTCCGTGCACTTCTTGAATTAATTAATGTAAGCATTCTGAGACACCTTACAATATTTCATGAGTTAATAATTTCAGCTTCAAGATGCGGCATGTTAATTTAATAGTAATATTTGGAAATAAGCCAAGAATAATTGAACAGAATTGAGAGTACCTTAGGCTCCTCCTGGGCACTAAATAGTTAAACTAAATCAATCAAAGCAGATATTTTGATGTGTCACCTGTCCAAAGGGACTTGGATCATAAGAAGGGAAAAAATGTGAAATTTACATTAAAGCTAAAAATGCTAAAAAAAAAAGCTAAAAATGCCTCATAGAAATTTTAGCATGTTATTTCAGATAGGTAAGATTTGTGGTGTTTATAACAATCTTGTGAATGAGGATGACAAAGGACTCTTAAGGAATATCTTCAAATAAGGTTTAACTACCACCATGTGGGAAGATCTTTTCCCTCATATAGTAAGTTTATTGGGTGGACAGGGCAGGAAGTGGACTTTCTGTGAACTTAGCGACACTGATGGTGGACAGAAGACCTGACAGAAACAAACACTTAGATCTTGAGGTGAGAAACTGGCCTCTGATCGTAGCCTAAGGATCTGTGACAGGAAGGTATATGCAACTACTACTTCAATGCTTAGTAGAAAGCAGAAATCTAATGTCTGTGATGTAACCTCCATCTTGTACTTTGTGAGCTGTGAAAGGGGTAGGCAGAAAGACAGATTTAAGCAAGTATGGTGTCTGAGGAATGCTAAAGCTAGCCAGACAAATCTAACAATTACTGTGATGTTAGCAATACAACCAGGATGGGGACAGGAAAGTGTGCTATGTGATGCCAATTAGGAATTTGCAGTGATAATATTTAGAACTATTTCTGGGTTAAAAATAAACAATCACTTTTCATATGTCACCCCTGAGCAGCTTGATGCTGCTACAGCTCGTCTGCATGTGTTCAAAAAGTGTACTATACTAGTCAAATGAGTACCTACTGGCAAAAATTCATACCTTTCCAACAAGCCACTGCATGAATCCAATGTGGTAAAGCATAGACATCACTGTGCTGAAGAAAACCACAATAGGCAGTACCTGATTTGGAGACACAAAATCATTAACACTTCTAGAGAGGTTTTCCTTGATTCTGTAGACCATTTAAGTTTTGAAAAAAAAGGGGTCATGTTTTTGAAGATACACTTAAGGATGTTGAAAACTCATCATGAAGTTTATACTCATACTGTCAATTTTTTAACCTTCTAGCTCATTGTTTATGTTTGTGCCAGAATTAACTATTTCTTTCATGTATCTACAGTTTTCTAGCAGGACTGCAATAATTTTGAAACTGTTTTAGCATGATATACATTTATTTGAAGCTGTGTTTAAGACAGTTCAAATATTTACTGGGCAATGGCATCTATGAAGGCATGGATATGTACATCTGTAGACTCTGAAAACCAGGAGCAGAAATATATACAATGGGACTGTGGTGTAGAATTCAGAGCTCAGCTTCTCTGTGTCCGTGTTTAAAAAATAGTTTAGACTCCTACATAAACAGAAGTTGAAGAGTTTTTGATCGGGATTGTAGATGACTTAGTTTCACAGAATTGAGGGCAGCTTCCTTAGAAAGCCCATACTCTGTAGCTGCCCTTTAATAGTACACTATAGACAAATCCCCTTTTATTCTACTCGTGACATTAATTATAATGCCAATGAGGAGTATACAAGAGCTTTTTAACTGTACACAGACACAGAATCTGCTTAAAAACAAATTCACAGGTGTATAGCTACTAAATATAGGAACTGAATATGTCTTTTTCAGGAGACTGAAAGAAAAATACTTTCCTTAAACATGTAATTTAAAAGAATTGCATGAATGGCTAACTCATTGTCTGGTGGATTATTAAATGTGTTGTTTTTTCATACTGAATAAAACTAACATCACTTGGTTCTCAAGCATGTTAAATGCACAGGATCTCAGCAGTTAACATGCTGAGAGTTACATACAAAAAAAAAAAAAATCTCCCAAAGGCTCACAATTAGGCAGACAGATTTGTTGCAGTTAAAACGGTACTGCTAACACTAGGAAGCTTTTATGTGTGTTCAGCTGAGGGCATAATTCGTTATAAATAAAAGTAAGGAACAGAATGAAAAAATAACCAAAACACTTTGTAGTTTTGACCTTTTTGGTAAATAGAAGTTATGCCTTTCTAGAGGAAAGTTAATACTTTCAGCAATTTTGATAAACGTTTGGAAACTCAGTTTAGATGACCAGAACCTTTCACTGAAAGGAGAAGGTGCAATTCACAGATATTGTTGTGCTCTTCAACAAGTTACACCTAGCTAATAACAACAAAAAGTTAGTATTTCTTTATTTTGATTTTGTGATCCTTTCAGTGATCCTCTAGGGGTAGTTTGCCATGCAGTGACAGAAGAAAATTTGGTTCAGAAAGCTGTAGTTTAGTTCAGTTCACCTTCTTCCCTGCCTTTTCTCTCCTGCCATTTCCCCTCCTTGTTCCTAAACGTTTTTAGACATGAAAATACCTTTGATAACTTTAAAAATTGCTTTTCCATTTTTTGCAGTTCCAGGCATTTCTGAATGAAGTATTAGTCTTTACAAAACAGGGGATTTGCTTTTCAGTTGTGATCTTTTGTGCATTGATTGCATAAAGAAGCTGGGGACTATTTTATAACTAAGCACTCCTACCTAAATCCCCAGTGACTTAATGTGGTACCTATTATATTATGTCTTCATCAGAAGGGCGTAGAAACCATTTAAGAGGTAAGTAACGGTAATGAGTTGTCATGTCCAGGCTAGCTTTTATGAAAGGCGTAACAAAACCGCACAGAAAGCACTGCCAAATTATTACTCTAAAATAAGCAGAACATAAAAAGGACTTGCAAGATGTCACATTGCAGCCAGTTTTCAATTGTATGGTCTGCAGAGATAAACACAATGAAAAGCACTTAACATGAAACAGCTAGTTCATCTGAGGGAGAGGGAAAAAAAAAAACAAACAACCACTTCTTATAAAACTTTTTTTTTAAAGTAAAAACCACTTTATTCAAACAACCCCACTTTCACACAAAGGCTTCCCATAGTGTTAATACACTGAAATGTTAAGTCAGTGGTTTTGAATCTTGGGAGAGAGGAGAAAACAGCTACAAGAAAACTCCTTCTGTCCCCTGTCTACATGGAGTGGCCATCTTCTCTCCATGAGCCCCAGGAGGACTTTCACCTTTCTGCTAGGCTTATGTGGGGTTGCATTTTGTGGACGAGACAAGAGTGGTAAAACTGATGTAGGAGCATCTTCTCCCACTCCCAATCCACTCCTTCCCCTTCTTTGCCATGCCAGAACCAGGGGACTAGGTGGCACAGGGTCAGTAACAGAGGGCTCCCTCTGAGGGTGTTAGGGCTTGGGTAGCAGGGCATGCATGTCCAGGCAACACCTCTATGGTTAAGAGCTGTGCAGGGACATGGGAGAGCAAGAGGAAAGCTCAGATGGTGCTCCAGGGTCTGGCACCTGGTAAAGCATCTAAAGGGTGAAGGGACCCCAGCTAGCAGCAGGCCTGGGGCCGATGAAAAGAGCCCAGCCTTACTAGAGCTCCAGGTACAAAGTATAGGCTGTTGAGGAAGCAAATAGACCATGCAAACCTTTGTATCTGAGGAGGAGTCTGGAGGGCTAGGGATTTGGGTGAAGTACATGGGGGAAAGGCTGCTGGGAATAAAGGGTGCACAAGGATGATCTTAAGCTGTCTTGAGAACAACCTTTTTTCTGTAAGTTTAGGGCTGTCAAACGCATTGTGTACAGCAGGGAGAGGGCATGGTGCAACACCAGCCTTAATTGGCAGCGTTTCTTTTGTTGGCTAAATGTGAGATATACTTGTAAATAATAGGTCAAAAGTCCCCTTTGGTTTTTCTTTTTCTTTTCCGAAAGCATGCACTGATTACAAGAAATTGCTTTAAGGAAAGAAAAGCTCTTAAAACTCATTCTTCTGTCTCATGGACTGCCAGTTTCTTCTTTCTGCTGGAGTGCTCTTATTCTCTGAGTGCAAAAGTCTGCTGCAAAGATGCAGTTACTCTGAACAGGGATGACAAAGAGATTGTCTCCAACTGGCTTCTGCTGTTAAGAAATTCATCAGTTTTATTTGGATATACACACACCATTACAGGCTGTAATGACAGCTGTCAACCCAGAGAAAAGTGGGGAGAGGACCACAAAAGGAAATACGAGAGAGAAGTCAGATGAACCTCAGCTGTAGCAAAAGCCTACTCCTCAAAAAGGGTTAGGGTATTTCCATACAGAAGTGGGTGTGTCCCACATTGTAATTATACCTGCATGATTAAACCAATAGGATTCTCTTTGTGGACAAACTTGTGTGGAAGTTTAGCCTCCAATATATATAGTTCCTGATATCTACTACATACCTTTAAATAGTCAAGTTTTAGCTTTAACTGATGAATAATTTAATGAGCATGTGGAAAAATCCCACATTTCAATGGAGAACTCGTATCAAAGTGCTCTTTAGAATTATACTTATGTGGCCTACCGGTGTTGCAGTTCATGATTCCCACAAAGCGATCTTTAAGAAAATAAATTCTTTAATTGCTATTTTGAATAAACTGGCATATCTCATACTTCTTACCTATACTGCAATATGGTTTGACCTTACTAAAGAACTACTTCCATGGTTACTTCCTATGTTACATGCAGGGAGAGAGCTGAAGCTGTTGGCTGCTCACAACTCCGCTCCCATTTGTGGCTTGATGTTCAGCTTTTTCCTAACATTCCTTTAAAGAAGTTGCTATTGACGTTTAAGGAACATCCTGGCTTCAGACGCTCCTGCAGCCTGACCTTCAAAACAAAGCCTTTCTCAGGGAGTCATACTCTTCCTGGCACAGAAAGATACTGATATAACAGAAGTCTAATATCCTGCTTGCTGGAAGCAGACCTTGCCTTTTGCAATCAACAGGATAGATGACTTAGTTCTAAGAGGCTTTTTCCATCTACTTAAATACTTGGGTGCACTTTTTTATATGGACAAGTGTTCTTTTTTCAGAACTCCGCAACCCTGCATCTGCATATACAGAAATCGCATTTAAACTAACCCAGTTTAAGCATACAAATGCATGTATTTATGACTAATTAGTGCTTCCAAGACTATGCTCAAGGTCTGTTGTGGGCCTGTAGTCTGGTGAGAATGCCCAGTGGGTGCATGCAAGAGATGTGTATGTGCTGGTAACTGTGTTCATCCAAGTTAGCAGAAAACTGAGGTTTTCCCTGCATACTGCTAAGGATGCAGTATGGATACAACTGGGCTCTGACATTTTTCTGTGAAGACATACCCTAACACTTGCCTACTCTCCATCAACAGCTAAGCTGAGACTGAGATTCTTCTCTTCTATGGGGCACTTTGAAATGTCTTGGAGCAAGATTTTGACAGCTCAGTGCTACATGCAAACCTCACAAAATTTCTGAAAGACACAAGAAAGCACTTTTGACCATCTAAATCTCAAAATAAACTACAAGTGTTTCAGGAGAGAATAGGCTGGCTGTCACTCACAGACACTGGAAGCAATAAATCTCTTTCCACAAGATGAGCAGATGAAGCATGTTTTGGTGGAGCTGTGCACTTATCTGCCACTCTGTTTAACGTATATATTCTTATATCAAGATGTGCAGCTCTGAAAATCAACTCATGGGTTTGCTATAATCTACTTGTCCCTGTTGGCCTGTCCTAGACATTCCACATGTCTTTTGCTGACTTATCCCATAGAATAAGACTGATGGATGTGTGCATGCACAGAAGCAAACTTTTGATTGTCTGGTTCCTAGTTATGGCTTTAGTCAGCATAGTACTTTGCATCACCAAAGGCATTAAAAAATCATCTCGAAAAAAATCATAAGACATTGAGGAAAGCTACATGAATATCACTAGGGGTGTGAATTAAACGTTTTCATCCCCAAACTATGTAATTATGAAAGCAAGCTGTCATTTGAATGCTCAATAGAGTAAAGGTGAGAGGAGACTGGAAAGTGAAACAAAAGTTACAAAAATGCTGCAATGAAAACATAATTTTTGTTTCTTGCTGAAATGCTTGCTTTTCTCCTCATTAAGATGTTCTGACTATTCTTAGTAGTAGAATATTCTTTCTTTCTGAAATACTGAAAGAGCTAAGTGTGAAATATCACCTCCAGAAAAATTAAGATGAAAGGAGTGTAAGCCCAAGGCTGTGTGTCTGCAATACCAGACAGATTAATACCAGACAGGTCTCTGGTAAAGTCCCTATACATTTCTTAGTTGGATGTGGTTTTCTGATTCGGTTTTTGCTTGCTTGTTTTGTGGTTGTGCTGGTTTTTGTGTGTGTAGTTTTTTGTTTCATTTTGTTTTGTTTTTTTAATATGTTCTTGATGCCAGCCTAAGCAGGCATTATGTTATGGGCTATATGTGGGAGCAGAAGCAGACAGGCTGCTGGCACAGGTTAGACAGCATAGAGAACATAAGCTGTATTTGGGCAGTTTTTCAACAGTGTTCTAACAGAGAGTTGGGAAATCTCCCTGGGATCTTATTAATATAATAATAATGTAATGTAATTCTTCCTGCTTTTACATGGCAGTTTCTACCTCTTCTATCTGGTGTCAGTACACTTGCCACTTCTACAGGGGCAATACCTGTGAGGTAGTCATCTGCACAGCGCTTTAGGATAGCACAGCATAGAGTGGTATAACATGTTTTCTCATGGAGAGGTGGGAAAGATAGACTGGCTTTCCACCACAAAGTAGGAGCCTTTTAACCTAATCATTGTAGAAACATACACCAAAGTTCTGTCTACTTGCAATACATATTGTCACAATTAGACTAAGTGTAGCCTAATTCAGTGTATGACTGTAAATAAAAGGGCTTTGTGTGGGGTTCCCAAACTTTCTATTCAGAATATCACGCAGTGGAGTTTATCTCTTAGCTGATGTCTTTGATGACTGCAGTAGTATTGCAAGAGATAAAATGAATTTATTTGCCAGCCATACTGTTCCTTTTTCTGCTGTCTATCTGCCACGCACAATATATATAAATCCTGACTTACCTTAAAAGCGAAGAAATGATCCATATATTTCTCACCGAATACAAACTTAGCACCTGTGTCAGAGTACTCCAGAAAAGTCTATGGACAGAAAACAGAGAAAGTTAGCCATAAGCTCCAGCTGCCTGCCAAAAAAACTATGCAAATATTGCTAGTTGTCTTACAGAGATCTGCTGGGGTCCAAGAAGCTTGGGATCTGCTCTGTATGGATCTGAGCTTTACTGACTGTGGCTGGCTAAACTGAGTATCTCTGTTCTGTTCTGCCAAGAGCACAGGCTGCTTCAGAGTATTTAGATAAACAGCAAGGGCATATTTTCCTGCACTACCCATCACAATGAAGGCCATAAACTGTACTAGAAGAAGATTTTACTTTTAAATCCTGATACTGTGGTGCATTTGTACACTCCCTCTCATACAAAAAAGTGCAGCAAACAATATAGTTCAAAATGGAGATGTGGAGATGTAGTGGCTGAAGTAATGAGTTCTGAAAGGAGTAGCCAAAAGCTAGTCTTAAAAAAACCTTCAACTTATTAATTCTGATATGATGATGCATTTTCAAGCTCCTGAAGCCAACATATGTAGTTAATCAATTAAATGATTTACAATTAAAAATGGATATATAATACGTAGTGTAGCGAGCTATGACAGAAGTGACCATAAACCCTACGGAGCTAACGAAAGGGGGCGCCAGACCAGCTTAAATCAGAGACAAAAGGAGAGAATTGAGAGCCTGGTGACAAAACCCAGATGACTCCCACTCTTGCAGATTAACAGCCAGACAGACGTCAGACCTGTACCTTTGCTCCCGCACAGAGACAGTACATTCTGCACTGTCTTATTTTGAATGCTCTTAATTATCTGCACTGTGAAGAACAGCTGTGAGAATGGTATCCCTGGGGTGAGAAATCTGAATGCCCTTCAGTGGGTACTCTGACCTACATTTTGGATTTCTCTTACTTATTACTTTACAGTAATGAGCTTTTTAAAAAACCTTTGTGCCTGCAGACTGCCTGCTGGGGCACCTACACACAGTTCCTACCCCCTCTCCAGAGATCCTTTTGCTGCTTGCAGCTGTGGATTTTGCCACCTGTAGTTGAATTAATTTTCTTATATGCCATGAGAACTATGAAATGGTCCTGGGGCAAGATGTGTGGCTTCTCTGAAGACAATGGTACTTCTGCCTTGCCAAATCCCAGCATACCAGGTTTATTGCGAGGATGTTTTGAAGCTGGGCCAGGTCTAAGAGTTTATGTGAGTGCCCTAGCACAATAGTGTTTTTTGTTTGGAGGGTGCAAGGTATAATTAATTATAAGGCCAAGGATGATAAGGTCATTAAGATTTATTATTTATGAGCCTGTCCCACATCTTCTTGTGTTAACTGGACAAAAAAAAACAAACCAACCAACCAAACCAAAAAACACTAAAATGTTGAATTCAGGGAGTCCTAAACATTTTGAGAACCCAGATTTTCTTGAGAGGGGAAAACATCCAGGGGCAAATGGACCCTTGAACTGCCTGGCTGCTATGTCAGATTGTCAAGACAGAAAATGATACAAATGTGGGGGTTGTTTGCCCTGTAGCTTACCTGGGTCTGAATGCCTAGCCAGTTAAATACATCAAACCCCACTTTGGTCCTCAGGATAAGCAGCCCAAGAATAAATTGCATTCCTATTCCTGAAAATACTGGTCTCCAAGCAACCTAGATGGACAGAAAAACAAAAACAGAAAAACCAACCAAAGAAACTCCTTGTCATCTAAAGATATAATAATTTATTTTAGATGTTTGTTAAAACAATGTAAGGGGATATTTGACTATGTTGCAGGATAGGAGCAGCTGTGAAAATAGGTTGTAGGAGACTTGAAGCATGAATCGGCTCTCCTGATTTGAGAGCTCTATGAAGTGGATAACTCCATCTAAGATAGCTGATCAAAGCCTGGCTTGGTAAGTGTGGACATGCACATTTCAGTACCATAGAAAACAAGTAACCAAATAGTAGGAAAAGGATAGTTCTTCCTATGCTAAAGTTTATAGATTAAATAGACATACATCAAGGCAGTAGAAATTATTTTCTTCCTTTAAACTGGAATGGAAACATCAAAAAAAAGAAGAAAGTAACTGAGCATGTAGATTCTTCACATATTTGGAGTAGGAATACGGAGATTTTTCCACAATTTGTTTTGTGTGTGCTTGAGTAATTTCAACTCTGCTTCTGTTCCTCAGCTTTAAAGATCTTTGATACTTGCAAACTATTCACAGTTAGATATTGCAATTTATAAGACATAAAGGCAGTTGGAAAAACCATGCCTGCCTATGACTAGTGCCTCTTCACTATACTATAGATTTCTGCTTTGCTGCCTCAGAAAATATCTTTGTTTTGTGAAAATTGAATGTTATTATTTACAAGGCAAAGACCTGAGATGGCACTCTCCAATTTATTCAGATGATATTTGAATAACAGAAGCCAATTAGGTTTAATAAGTACCTATGGGAGAGCGCAAACCACTTGAAGTACGTGAGTTTACCTCAGTTGGAGACTGAGTCCCTGCTGAAGGTGCTTTTTCTGTTAAGAAAGCCTTAGCACTGATGCAGGAGTGTTGAAAAAGTTTTGGTAAAACTTGGTGACCCGGGCAATGGATTAGTCATTAATTTATGACTGATAAAAGTATGCACTGTATGCTAGGCATGCACACAAGGGTAAAATCTGAAGTGGGAGTTGTGGTGGCTAAAGTAACCCCTTTGTAATATCACAGCAGTACAGAAAGGACGTCATCTGGAAAATTAAAATAAATGTCATTGACAAGCCTATGGGAGTAGGTTAGAGAAAATGGAAGACCTCAGTTTGGCCTCAGCTGCTGCCTTTGCAGTGGAAATCAAACTTGTGAGAGATTTAGAGCAGCATAAATGAGGGAAATGTCTCCAGTTCCACGTGTTTTGCATTGATGTGATGACAGTGTCCTCAAATAAGTGCTTGTGATGTCCTGAAGACTGCTGTGAACCTCCTGAGAGTGGAAAGCATAGAGCAGGCCTCCCTCATCTTGCACTGATACTCAAGGAGGAAATGTGTTTCAATCATTTGCATCAGGGCTGGAACAAAGGACAGGCAGCAGACTCCCAGAATAGTGAGACTCAGATGCTGGTACAGCCCCACACCTGCTCCCCAAGACACCAGAGCAAAATTAATTTCCTCAGAAATTAAATACATCACTGGGCTTTGGTAAGCCTAAATTTTGATGTTCATGGGTTTTCCATTACTCTTGCTGAACTCGGTACTAGCATAGAGAAATAGCTTTTGAGACATTGAACCAAAAAAAACCACAAAACCCCAAAAGAACCATTAAATACTTACTCTGGTTGGATATTTGGAAAAGATAAACATCAAGAGAACATACAACACAAGCCCACCAAAGGAGATCAGCTGGTGGGATCCTTGTTTTGCTGTGTCAAAGATGAGCCAGCAGATGATAGCTATAATAAGAGCTGCACACAAAACCCTAGGAAAAAGAAGAAGGATCAGGCATGGCATCCTGAAGTAGAACAGATATTCCTTCCCCTCCCCACAATAGATGTATCTCCGTATATGAATTAACTCTGAGTAATGTATTAAACTGAAATGCGTGACTCTACACAAGCAGGAACCTGCCTTTGCTGATGCAACATTCATTGGTGGCATCCAGAAGAAAAGTCCTCCAACCATGTCTCCAAAGTCAGAGTGTGGGGGAAACTCAATAAAGCACAAGTTACTCTTGTCTAGGAGTTATCTCTGTTAAATGAAGTGTGAGAAGATACCCTCCTTTCTCCTCCATCCTCCTTTACCTTCCCCGTGTTCTTTATTGAATCTTAGCTCCAGGCAAGGCGGGCTGTGTTTTTTTATGAATTGCACTCTGCTGTTTACATGGTGGATCCAAACTGCAGAGTGCAGGTTATAAACTGTTTACTTCTTTGTAACTGGCTGTAGTCTGTTTAGAAAAATAACTTAGCACAACAATTTCAGCTTTCTCAGAAACAGTGACAAGAGCCATGAGTGCACCTGTGTTCAGTGTTTGTATGGTCTCCAGTGTTACAGAGCTATGTTCAGCTTGCATATTGAAGCCTGAGAGGCAAAGAAATACACCATCCACTTACAGAGAAGAAAACTAAGCTTAGTCACAGTTCTCTAATGTTATTTGTGTCTAACAGTTGTTTAGCTTCTACTGATTTCGGTGGTATATAGATACTTATTTTTACCCAAAATGGTTAGCCATTGCATGGCTGAATAACATCTTCTACACCTGAGACACTTTCTGTCTCTTGGAGGAATCCATAACCTAGTTAAGCACTTAACCTGTAATATGTACAATTTAAGATTTGTAGCCCAAGTATTATGACTGCCCCTGGCTTGTTCCATCTGCTCATCAGGGCTCTCCTGTTCTGTTTGCTACTTCCCCCAGAGAGGCTGCCAGATTGCCTAGTGCAGGTGTCTGTGTGTAACTAGTCTCCAATGTGGCTCCCGAGCACGACCACAATCTTTACAGCATCTTTCTTAGAAATTTCTGCTCCTGCAGCAAACATTTTGAAATCTTATGAGAAAATTGGGACATTTCCCTGAACACAAAAATACTCCTCCTTAGAGCTCTTTCTCTCTGATAGAAGGTGACCTAGCTGAGACAGAAGGTAGCTGCCCAATTTCCCTTCCTTTTTAATGAGAATTCATTTGGCATTTACTTTGGTCTATAAGCCTCCTTTAGCTTCCCATTTTCCCAGGAATAACTTAAATATTCCCTATAACTGCTCAGGAATTCTTGGAGTAAGTATTTACCAGTTCGAAGGTTTTACCATTTGTCTACCAGATGAATGTCTATCATCTCAAATAAGGCTGTATGATCTTATTATGACACTAAAAATGTCTGGCTTGGTTTCATTCCTAAAGGTCAATTAAAAATTGCTATGTGGATATGTGAACAAGTAGTGCCTACATAACACACACTGATCTTTAGTAGTCTGCATATGTTAGAACTAAATTTTTTATGTATCTCATAAAATTGTCACTCTGAGCAAGTGACAATAAGGCACTTTCTGGCTTGCCTAATGAAGGCAGGCTACAACACACCTGAACTATTATGAACATGCTCTTTTCGAACCCAAAACTTGTCCTATCTGAATGTGAAGATTTCTTTTTTACACTTTCTGGCAAGATTTTTGATACCTTGGTATTGTATTGCAATCTTAAAAGGTGTACCTGACATCTATAAACTGGAAAATATTAAATTATTCTGTACGTATTCTTTGTTCTTATTGCAATTTGTATGATTGATCCATAACCCTGTGCTTATGGGTGTCTAAGGTGAAATAAAACTGTAGGGGTAAATTGACTAATGCTTTGTCTTTCTGCATAAATAGAAAATAATTAATATTTACCATTTCAGCCAAAAACACTGTTTCTCCAGATTTTGTACTCCAGCGGAAAAGTATGCAGCAATTCTGTCTCCATACTTAGCTATTAAAAAATCCCAGCAGATGAAGGAGATGGCTAGGACAGTGATGATAAAGAGTGGGAAGGCTCTCTGAAAATTCAAGCTGCAGGCTGCAACGACTACTGCCAAATATGCTGTCACAGAAACAAGAATATGTTGGTGAGTTTGGTCTTTTTAAAAACAGAATCAAATCTCAAATGTAAAGGATGTGGTTAAAGTTAGGCCTGTCTTTATCTTTTGAGTGCATTTTTGACCCTTGGCCTAAATATTGAAAAATTTTGTTTTCATACATAGTGTTTTTACTTATGATATGCTCATTGATATGAAAGGTGGCTTTCAACCTGTCGAAGCAGATTATATGCATTGACCAAGACAAATTCATATCAAACACGTTAATCACTTGGGAAAATCAAACATGTCTACAAAACTGCCTTTTCCTGTGTAAAACCTGTGAACAATGGGCCTTGTTCCTGCTTTCACAGGAAGATGAGTTTATCCAATAAAACTAGTAGAAGAAACACTTAAAAGCATTCATCAATTGCCTGATTTGATGGCCCTTTTGAGTAACTGGGAAGCTTAGAAGTAGTTTACTTCATAAAGTAACTGTGAATTGATTTGCCATTTTGCAGGTTCCTTGCAAATACATGCAGGCCAGTGAAATATTCAGTTCTTGTAAATAATAATCTGATTTTGTCTAGGGCAAATAAGGCAGAAGAGCTACTGAGTTTTGTAAGGCAAGTTGGTTTTTATGGATTTAACCATGACATATCTGTAGAACTCACTTTTTTGAGCCAAGATATGTCTGTACTATGACAATGCAAGATGAGTTTATGCTAGGAGGGCAGGATATTCAGCATGCAAATGACCCTTTTCTAACCACTTATGATATGCTGATACGTATCACACAGACATATTTTACGTCTTTATGTTCTCAGTGCTCAAGTAGGAAGATCTCAAAAAGAAGCTTGGTGAATTGGAAGAAAACAAACCAACCTAGTGGTTAATTAGGAAAGGGACAAAGAAGAATATCTGAATGACTTTGCAGTGCATACTGGCATAAACCATATTTCCTCTAGCAAACATTTGCTGTGGATATCAAGTGATATGGGTCAGAACAGAAAACTTCCATTTCTAGCCTACTGACTTAAGTTCAGTCCAAGTTGATGCCTGACTTTTTAATGTGATTTGTGCATGGTTTTGGGCAAGTTCCTGGAACTGTAATTTAACAAGCCTCCTGGAGTGGGCTGGTAATGAAGCAGACGCAAACAGAACTACCCTTTCATCCCAAATGTAATTGCTAGTCAGAGTTGAAGCATGATGCAGGAGCAGTGTAGCAAGATCTGTGCTTTTGTTAAGTTTGGGAATGAGTGGAGGTTTTGTGATCTGGAACTTTCTCTGAGTCTAAATACATTTTTATCTTCTTTCAACTGTATTCTTTAAGACAAGAGTTTTTGTGTAAGATAGAAGACAGACACAGTCTATAATCTCATAAAGGTAAATAAATAAAACTTTACCTTAGGTGTAATACACTATACCTGTTGTTAAAATTCCATAGATTGCATAGTGAATTCTGGTCTTATGTTTCTTGCAAAATTCACAGGCTTTATTATATTTCTTTTCTAAATGTCTAGAAAAATGAAACAAAACAAAATCAAAAATAATAAAAAAAACAGAACAGAAACTTAGGACGTAAATAAAAATTTAAAAAAAAAAAAAAGTAATTTGCATTGGAAGATCAGGTTAAATTGATTAAATATTCTCTGTTGAAGTAGGCTGCACTTGGTAAGACTTAAAATCATACCCCAAAGTGCCAAAGAAAATTGTGCTGACATCTGCAGAGCTTTTTGTGGGGACTCCTTTGATTTGATGTGGGACATGTTGTCACCGTTTAACCCCAGCCAGCAGCTAAGTAGCACACAGCAGCTCCATCACTCCCTCCTAACCTCCAGTGGAACGGAGAGGAGAATTGGAAAAAGTAAAACACACATGTTGAAATAAGAACAATTTCATAATTTATATAAGACAATGATGATGATGATAATAATAAGTAGTAGTAGTAGTAGTGGCAGTGGTGGTGGTAGTAGCTGTAGTATTAAAGTGAGAGAGAGAAGGATAAAGCCCACCATCCACCAACTGATACCCAACCCATCCCTGAGCAGCAACTTAGAGCCCAAGTTGGCCCCTTCCAGCCAACTGTGCCTAGTTTCCATAACGAGCATGATGTGGTGTGGTATGGAATATCCCTTTAGCTAGTTCGGGTCAGGTGTCCTGTCTCCGCTTCCTTCCAGCTTCTCCTGCCCCTCCTCACTGGCAGAGCAAAAGACTGAAAAGTCCTTGGTCAGGGTATGGGCTGCTTAGCAACAACTAAAACACTGGTGTGTCATAATTCTTCTCAACCAAAACACAGCACAGCACCAGCTACAAGGAAGAAAATAAGTTAACTACCCCAGCCAAAACTAGGACACAGGTCAAAAAGAAAATCTGACTATCTAACTGGTCAAAGTTAGAAGGCCAATTCTGCTCACCTCTGAAGTACAACTCTTCAGAGGTCTATTAATACGGTTAGTGCATACTGGTAAGTAAAGATTCAATGCTCATTACTAGATCCATAAAGATTGTTAATGCAGCCAGCCCAACACCGCAATGTGTAGCAGTAGTAGTTGTAAAGGCCTAAAGCTGCATTTGTATATGCAAAATAACCAATATCCATCTAAAACCTCATTACAGTGTGTATAGATTTTTCTGTGTATTTGAAAAATTGGTTGTTAATTAAATAAACTTTTCATATATGATTCATCATTTTATGGAAGCTAAACTGATTTATTACATTTGAATGTTTTATCCTAGTATCTGTTCTTCCACTTACTACACAACTTCACTTCTCTCTTTTCTCATCTTGCTAAGGGTAACACAGAGTGATTTTATGAAGTTTGGGGAAATTTTGGGAAATAGCAGCTAAGGGATTCAATTCAATATAGATTTCCAATGTTAAGCATGCTTGGTGATGTGGACTTATTTCAGTTACAAAAGCTGTAGCTAGGTAAACACCCTTGTGTATTTGTGCAAGCTGAAAAAGAAATCACAGCTATAGCTCAGCTTTTCTAAGGCGGTGGCTCACACCCTACGGTCTATAAAGGCAACGTTATATAAACTGATTAAGTTAAAAGAAATTTAGATAAACAAGGAGTATTAACTTAATTCATATCAGCACTCAGAACAGTAAGGCAGGAACATATCCCTTCACCAGTGCAAAAAGTAAAAGGGTTTCTGGCAAGTCTTAATTTCTTCTGGTATTTCAGTTTTAGTTCTGGAAATTCCTGTTGCCTCACAGATCATAGCTTATTTTTTTAGTTGTAAGAACATGAGGTTATCTACCCAATCTCAGCAGAGATTAGCCATAATAGGAAAAGAAAAGGAGACATGAGAGACAGATGCTTGAATAAACCAAGAGGTCCTTTATCAAATTTACAGTTCATCCATCAAGCAGAAAAAAGGGAAAAATATTATCTACTGTTAATGTTACTTATGAGTCTTCTGGGATTTAAAATTGTTATTTTAATATTGCAACTCATTGTAATCTCTTCTTTGCTGTAACATCTATTTCTCCCTTGTTATTTATTAATTTAGGTGGTATCAGGGTATTTTAATGTTGAGGCATATATATGTCACAAATATGCAGCTGTTCTGAAAGGAAAGAGTACTTCCTAAAAGCCAATCCTATAGGGTTAAAGTGAAGCAAGTTGGAGAAACATATCTCTTAAGCACATTTAAAGTTGAACTTCAATGTGAATATTTGTATAAACCAAAATTATTTTTGCTTGCGTTTTGCAACTCAAAAGCTTTTCTGATCTGCAGGTACTCTGTAAGTGAATGTCAATACCTTGAATGCTTGTTATGAACAGCAAATGGCTGTATAAACATCAAATGGGCTATGCCTCAGACCACAGGCTATCTGTACTATCTGTTGAAAGAAACCGATGACATTCAAACTGGAAGCACCCTTTGTGAATATCCCTTTTGAGACGTACAAGGAAGACATTAGGTCACATTAGTGCCTGCTTTTAGAAGCTAATTTACAAAAAAATAACTTAGTAAAGTTGTTGAGTTATAGAGCTGTCAGGTGCTCAAGATAAAAATAAACCCAGACAAAGCAGAAAACCAGCTACAGAACTGGAGAGCGCAGAACAGGCAGTAGCCTGACTGGAATCAGAATAGAGCAAATTGATCTTCACCTTACAGCCCCGGCGGAGCTTTCACTGCCAGAAGGAATGGTACCTGCTGCTGATGGAAGAACAAGGGGACCTTGGGAACAGTAAGCTCTGCGAACTTTATTTATCCCTCGGTTCTTCATGGAAGTACAAATGAACAAAGATGAATAAAAAGCATACAGGCTTCAGCCCTACACCAACTCAACCCATCTCTGTGCAGAGGTGCCTCCTGTTGAGTGACACCTATGGGCCCATGTTTGAAGGGGAGAGACCCCACTAGCTTTGTACAGCCAATTGTGTACCAATACTTACCCATGCAGTTAACATAGTTGTGGGGTAAAGCTAGATACATGCCATTGGAGAGTCTCATCAAACTGGGATGTTTGACCTATCAAATCTCAGCCTTTTTTTTTTTTTTTTTTTTGCTGGACAAGACTCTAAATGTTTTAAAAAAGGAAGTGTTTCATGAATTGCTAAAGAAATGACAAGCCTCCAAAGAACAGAGAGGCAAAATGAAGGAATATTTAAATTACTTCTAAATACTTTTGCTAGATTTTTGAAGCAGTATTTCATGCCATTATATAATCAGTAAAACTGATCATACTAACAAGTCCAAGTTCTGTATGTAAACATCGAAAGCATAACTAAAATCTTTACAGCTGCTTCTGTATGTAAGTGTGTACAGGCATGACATCTTTCCAAGCAGTCCCATCTGAGTAAGACAAACTGCTATTTGAGATATCGAGTACATGAGTTGCTCATAGAAAGACAGGTTCAAAACTGAAATGGCGTGCTGTCATATGAATGAATATGAAAAGAACAGTATGATTTCTATGAAGGCTTATATGAAGATTCAATATGACAGAAAAATACTAAGACATTAAAATAGTATTTTAAATTTTATTTTTTAATGTCTTATGCATGGTTTGTAGTTTTCACCAATAAACAAATCCTCAAGTAAAATGTAGATGTGTGCTTTCACGTGAGGTCACCTGACACCAGAATCAATGGTGTAAAAATTCTGCTCCATTAAACCAGCTTTTTTACATCTCCTCTCCTCTCCCCTCACTTTCCCCTTCTCCCTCTTGTCTCTTTTTCTTTTTGCACTGGGATAAATAGGTATGCAAACTAAAGGCCAACAGTGAATCTTTAAATTCCTGACAGAAAGTTTAAGACCTCTCCTTGAAAAAGACTTTTATGGAAACATCAGAAGAGTAATTAATGTAGAAAAGGAAAAAAAATC
Source organism: Pezoporus wallicus (assembly GCF_028554395.1). Lineage (NCBI taxonomy): Eukaryota > Metazoa > Chordata > Aves > Psittaciformes > Psittacidae > Pezoporus > Pezoporus wallicus. The sequence continues at coordinate 79,183 of NW_026642992.1, read as the reverse complement.
TTGCTCCTTTAATTTGAAAGGCTTTAGAAGAATCGTTCTACCATCACACACGTCAATGGAAAGGTGTAATGATTTTAAATACGTTTCTGTATTACTCAATTGCTAGGCAGTACAAAGGTGTGTTTAGAACAAGGGTATGGCAGTGAAATATGGCAGCTGTCACTCCAGAAGCACAAACACTGGCAGCTTATTCCTTAGGCCAAGGTGAAGTGAGTAGAAAAATTACTCATCCAAAAGACATTACCCTTTCAAGCGTGGTTGCTCATCATCTACTGAGTCACGTTTGTTTTCATGCAGATCACTCTCAATATTGATGTATTCATCCTCCTGGAAAACAGATCAGTGCCAAGGCTGTGAGAGGGGTGCATGCTTGATGAGTAAGGCACAAAACCCCAGATCCCTGCTGGCAGACGGCTGAAGCAGTGTCAAGGCTTTCCCATCTGCACTGAGCACTTGTCTCCAGCTCTCCTGTCTGCCACCAGCACTGTGATCAGTGTTAGGCAAGCCCAGTGGTTAGACTGTGGCTGTGAACTTTCCCAAGCCATCCACACCATTTTGAAAGGGAAAATAAAGGCGGGGGGTGGGGGGTGGGAGAGGAATATCAGTTAGTGAGAGCTAAAAAGAGCATCATACAGACTACCACTGCATACATGCTGAAAGTGAGAGCTGCAGGTAGGGGTGGTAGAGCTGTCAAGTAGCCAGCTTGCCCAGCACCTCCTGTTGATGACCCCCACTTTTTGTTGCTTCTCTCTTTGCAGAATTTTAATATGGTGGAAATTTTATTTATGGAGGATGGTTAAATTGAGAGGGGAAAGGAACTTAGTGTTTTAAAAGTTTATCTAAGCCAATAAATCTGTTATTAAGAAAAGCTGCTGAGGAAAGGTAACAGGTAACAATCCTTTAAAGACAGCTAGAATCCATTTGCTATCTTTGTAGCAGAAACTTGACATTTTCATCAGAACACACCTTTATACTACCTGAATCCACATAAGCCTGGCTGCATTAAGCCTTTTGAACAACTGCAGCCTGACCTCCACCATGATAAAGGACTGTCCTTGGGGCAGCTAGGAACAGCACAGCTCCTGAAGTCACTCAGCACATGCCATGCCCACCTTGCATTTATTTCCCCGTCCCAGTCCTGAGGGACAGAGGGAAAGTGCCTATCCCATGCGTACATACCTCCACACTTGTGGCAGGGCCCATGGAGGGCCTGGTGACACAGGGCAGGTAACTGTTGGATTCAAAGGAAGCAGCATAACCACATATCGCCCTTGAGCCATGCTCCCATCTCATCATTTTAATGCCGTGCCAGGCCTGCCCTTGGGTGTCCCACCAGCACCACGGTGATGGCAGACAGCGTTTCCACAAACTAGTGGCCTTGTCCTGCTCTCTGGAGGGGAGCTGGCCTCTTGGTATGCAGCCAGCTGGGGTGGTGACAGGTTGCAGGTGAGCTTTCCTTTTCTTTTTCTGTCACTATCATTTGCACGAACATCATTCCCCAAACTGCTGTGTGAAGCAAGGCTCACCACGGACCTTGCCTTGACCCCTTGCTTCCATCTGGCTTTCCTGCTGCAGATGCCATCAAAAGTCCTGGAAAGGCCTAAGTTAGTTCCTAGTGAGAGACCTGAACCAGCTCAAAGGCAAAATTAACACAAAATGAGTAATAAAAACGTTTCAGAGGAATATGTACATAGAAGCTGCTACTCATTCCCCTAGGAGAAAGCTCAGCGTGACACGTACAGGAGTCTCAAGTCCTCTTGACTGCAGTTTTTGAAGGAGGAGAGGGGGTGGAAGCTGTGGAACTGCACTGTAACTTATGGCTGCATTTTCACTAACCTCAATTTCTATCTCTTTTTGGTCTTGACTGTGAAATAAAACAAACCTGAGAAATACAGATGTTGCCAACTGGGAGCATTCTTCTCAGTGGCTGTAGGAGGTGGGCTATTTACCTGAGTGACATTGGGTGCTGATAGTATCGTTTATTCCTGGGCTTAAATTTGGGGTATACTGCATGCAGCTGCTTATCACAGATTTTTCAACTTACATTATAAGTTAGGAAAGCCCAGCCCTCCAGGTTGAAGAGCCATGCTTTCATGTGAAGCCTTAGTTACAGCATGCCTGGGAAACGGTCAGTGCGAGTATATGTATCTCTACTACACCTGCACAAAGTAGTGACTGAACACTTTCACCTGAACCTTTTAAATGGGAAGCAGGATTCTTTGACTAACATGAAGCTTTCATCAACTGCAACTACTTTTCTCTGTTTTTAAAGTTTCCATCAGTTCCTTTTATTCTTTTTCTTTTTGACATTTTCCTTTTTGTTGTCTTTTGAAGAGGAAGGTACAGGTACTATCTATTAACCATCCTGTCTGAGGATCGCGGATCCTGGTCTAGTCCATAGGAGTGCATACCAGAACAGTCCAAGTGGTCCTTTCCATCATTGTAAGTCTGGAATCACTTCAGTTTTGAGAACAGAGGCATTTCTTTAGCAGCATGTCTTTTCTGCCTTTGGTTGTATCAAAAAACTCCACTGGAAGACGCAAAAGAATATCCACAGCATCAGGAAAACTGTTTCTCACATGCTGCTTCAAGGACCATCACCAAACTTGGCAAGTAGGTACGTTTCCATGTTACATGTTACAATGGGGGAAATTCTAGAAGTTTTTCATAGAACTTTTAGGGTATCAGGTTGCAAATTGAATGTGGATTTGAAAATATTAATACATGACACTAGTAAAATATCTGTGGGTATTTTTAACCTGACTTCCATGTCTTCATAGTAAGCTACTCACTATGGTGGCTTAAACAAATGTACAGTCAGAAAAAGGCAAACTGGAAGTGTTTCTTGTGAATTAATCTGTATTGTATTCTCCTCTTTTTTGTCTGGTGAATTGTAAATCAGAGCTGTTGCCTCCAGTTTGTGTTTGTCAAGAAATTTTCCTTATTTTGAAGAACAGGTATTTAATAAAATATATGCCCTGTCTGACTGAAAGATTGTGTCATGAAATCCAATGTTTCCAGCTTCTCTTTCTCCCACTCCTCAGGAAAAAAATGCTCTGTATCAACTTGTCATCCATGGTATGCTCTCCGATCACTATATCTGATGCCTCTTTTTTATCTTGTATAAAGCAGTTATGATATTAGAAAACATTTTTCTGAATCCTCCACATCCTGTCAATTTTCCATGTTTTTTCCTAATTTCTGAGAACAGACCTCGCTTCCCTGTCAGTTTATGAAATTTAAATCAAATTCAGGCTTTCTAAAAGTATATATCTTGGAAGTATCATCATAGCCAATTGCTGAAATTGAATGTGAGGTTCATAAAGTTACATAAGATTATTAAAGAAACCCCCCAAAACCTAAATCATACCTGGTTAATATGTACAGTTTTCTTATTTCCTGAATTCTTCATTCTCTGTGAATTATGTCCAGGACCTTTCATATTTGTAACATCCACACCTTTACAGTCGCTCTGGGGTGTGACAAAACCAGAAAATGTATTGGTTCAAATAAAAAACCAAAAGCCTTTCTCATATGCAGCAAGAACTGATTTATACTCTGATGCCTGTGCTTCTATGTTTCAATTAACTAATACAGGGACCCCGCAACTCAGTGTACAGAGCTCAGGTGTTCAAGTCCTCATGCTATTACACAAATCTGCATCTGCCATGGGTGTTGCTTAGCTACGGTGAATCTGCTGTTTTCTTGACCCAAACTCATATGTATCCCCAGTGCTCTGCTTTGCCTCAGCACTGGTTCAACAAGTTTGCAAAGATCTAGCCCTTCTCCCCACCAAGGGCAGAAAGGCCTATCTGGGCCTTCCCTGTTAGTACCTTTACTCCACTATATATGCTCCTTATGCATACGCAGTAAATACGTATTTTTTAAAAAAGATGCCCTTCTACTGCTCTTGGAAACTCCTGGAGTGCCTTTAAAGAGAGCCTTACTGCATTAGTTGTAGGTGGTATACCTACAGAGTTGAAGACATCCATAATCAACTCCACTATTCCTACTACTATTATTATTATTAATTAATTATTAGTTTTCTTTTTCTTAATGTTTTGAAGTGTACATTATTTCTTTATAATGATCCTTGAAGGGCTGCTTCTTATTTTGGTTTTGTAAGAAAGCTTCTTAAACTAAATGTTAAACAATATATACCCACAATTGATATAAATGTTTCATATTTCAGTGGTTTCTTGCGGCAGCAATTATGATACAGTCATTCCACTGTGTTTTATTGCATGAAGTATCTCATTACTTACATGGTAATAAAACAGGTAAATGAGTATCTACACTTAGCCTTCTCAGAAAATGATCATTTCCAAATGAACAATATAAAAATGAGCTTAATCATAGTAAATTATAATAAAGGCAGGAATTGGCAGTACTACTAGACATAAATTAAATTTTGCCTTTTAATGGAAACATGACTGTAGAAACAACCAGGGCACTTCCCAGTAACATATGCTCCTTAAAGATGTTCTGCCTCTAAACTTCACAAAAAATTGGTTTCGGTAAAAATGTTTCTGCAATCTTGTGTGTCTGGTGAAAAAGGAAGGAGTTGCAAGAAGCAACACCTGCTGTGTCTGATAAACCAGATGCTGACATATCAGTTCCCTTCCTTCTAAGAGAAGAATGTCTTTGCATTCCCTTCAGAGGAATGTATTTCTTTATCAAAAGCATCTCTGTTACTCTTTGCATTCTAACCATACTGCATTAGGAGTCTGTCATAGCTGTCCCTGCAGTCAACAGTGAAAGCCTCTACTGAACTCTCCATAAAGTGCAAAAAACCATTCATCGCAAGAAGCAGTGCTTAACTGTAGCATTGAGATATATTCAAAAGAGAGCATAGTGAAGATGAAGTGGTTCAGTTCTGTAATTGGCACACACCCGCCCCTTGGATAGTCTCTTTGAAGTCTGAGCAAGAAAAAGCAGAGATGTCTTAGAATTTTTTTCAGCAAACATGAAACCCAGTAAGCACCTATGAAACAACTGCTGTCTACAAACAGTGGAAGTACAGAAATTGGAAGAAACCTCTATGAGTCACTTTGTCCAACCCACTGCTCACCTGTAATAATTACATAATTTCTAGAAAATTTAGTTAAAATATATGAATGTATGAGTAATGTAGCAGAAATCTAGTAACAGCATGATGTGATTGATAGGACTCTAAACAGCCCACACTTCAGAATGTTATATTTGTGTTATTTTCTGCAAGCATAAACCCCACTGATTTCAGCTGATTATACCACATTTCTGGTATATTCCAGAATCTGTAGAAACTGGCTAACTATTATTGATAACAGGTTTACTTCAGTAAGAGAGTACTGTTGACTAAAGCACCCAATAAATGCCATGAAGCTGAGTAATTTTCTTATATTTCATAGTTGATTCTTCAAGTACAATGTCTTCAGCCTCCTCTTTATACATTATTTTTTATTTTGTTTGGCGAAAATGCATGTTATTTAACCTTATCCCTTGGGGAAAAAAAGAAAAGAACAAAAAAGAAAAAATATTTTTAATTTCTTATAAGAATAGCAATATTTAAGTAATAATAAATAAAACCACCTATTCCCTTTTCCTGTTTGCTTAGAGTCTGAGTTTGCTGAAGGAACATCACACCAAAATGTCAACCTGCCTGTTTTTATCACCTGCTGTTGCAGATTGCTACCAAAGCACCAAGCCAGAAAGCTTCATTTGTACAGTATCCTTTTCCACCTTCCTGGAAATGTCTGTAGAACAAAACACTACAACAGAAAATGGGAGTTCAAGCCTTAGGAACTATAGCTAGCATGGCCCTTATATGAGTACACACCAGATCCGGCAATATGCCATGTCACTTCTGAACCTACTCAGTCTGTAGTGTCATAAGGAAGCAGGAAGTTAAAACCAAATAAGAGGAGCTTGGAGGGGAAAATTCTCTTCCCATTAGGCCACACTTGAAGTATTACAGAATCGATCCATCTGTTTTGAATGCTAGCAATACGAAAAGTGTTACACAGTTGTGCTTCTGATTTCACACTCTTCTGCACTTTTACTGATTGAAATTTCCTGCTTCTAAAATACTTGATTACATGGCAAGGGCATGGGTACTTGAAAGTGAAGTGCTCTTACAATGTTTGTTTAGTTCCCTCTAGATGAGCAGTTCATTTGCCAAGTTTTTTTGCACCACTACATTCTTTGATCTTCCCTCCTGTGTACTCCCAGCCTTTTGAAGGAGGGATTGGTCTTGCTAAAAGGGTGTAACTTCTATGACTTACGCTTTTAACAGCAGCGCATGCTTTTAGAGTAGAGGGGTTTCCACCCCTGCCAGTTAGTGATGAAAACAGTTTGGCTATCAGAGCATCCAGACAGCTCCTTAAACTGTTTATGGTTTAAGAGTGGGTCATTACATTAGCTTTGGAGATTAGAATCAGGGTACTTAAGGAACTCTGTGAAAAAACACATGCTTCAAAGCAAATGTTTTAAGCTACCAGGCTAGATTTCATTGGATTTCAGATTGCACTCAGTCAACTGAAATGCAACCGTATGGTTCACTGTTCAAAACTTTGCTATTCTTTTAATATTCAGTGTAATTGAAAACCATTCATCTAAGTTTTCCCCCATGTATTAACTTTTGCTAGTCAGTGTCAAAATTCTGAACCAGTAAAAGTGCACTTTAAATATGGATGGAAAAAATTTTTGATCAATAATCACAGCATTCTTAAATTCCTGTCAGATTATAAAATTCAGTGTAAGGGCTGGAGGGATGAATGCTCTTATCCATGTGTTACACTACAGTAAATGAGCTGTTGAGACAGAAGATAAAAGACATGTACTGCCAGATTTAAATTCAGCTGGATAAATCTTCATGAGGTGTTTTGAAATGGGTTGTAAATTAGCCTCACCTACCTCTGAGTACACTAGTATTTTCTTTAAAAGCTTAAATTATCAGTCTTGAGTGGGATAGTTGGATATTATCCTGAAATGCCGGATAAACAGGTTAAAATGACAGACCGGCAAAAGCCGGCCATAAAAAAAAAAAAAAAAAAAAAAGGAAATCCATTTGCTCTCAGAACAAGTAAAATGCATCAGAGGCAGAAAGCAAAAGACAGAAAATATAAAAAAGAAAAAAAGATTTGCACATTCCTGAGAAGATAAAATGGTGCACGTGAGCCCCGCTGTTAATGACATTCAAAACATCTATTGGTGGCAAGCAGAAACACAATGAGGATGACAAAGACAAGAATCCTAAAAATGTTTTTTACAAGGAATGTTTACTTAACCTGAGAAGAAAAGAGCTTAAAGGCACAACTAATTTTCACTGCTTCCTGTAAGAAAAGGGGTAGTATGTTACAGTTAAATTATTAAAAAACCAAACCAAAACCTAAAAAAAACCAAAAAACCCTGAATTTAGAAAGCAAGTTTCAAAAATGTAAAAAAGGACTGCATACTTTCCTGTGTGCATCTGATAAGAGTTACGCGGTGCAATGCCTTCCTAGTTTCCAAGAGAAATTACAGCAATTATGGAAATGAAATGTAGATTCTTAATACTGCCTATGGTCTTTAATTAACCAACCAGACAAAAGTATCTAGGAAGTTCTGGAGAATGGAGATAAACACAGAAATATACGGCATTTTTTATGACATGTTATAAGCTTGTTTGAATGAAATGGAGTACAAAAGCTGTGTATGTTGTAGCAATACCAAAGTCCTTATGTAGCACGAGTAAAAGGCAGAATTTTAACAGGCATCCTTCCTCACGTCAGTTTCTTAAGAGCACGGTGTGCTCTTCTACAGAAACAAGTACTGACTGTTTAATGCATCATAACATTGACAACAGGGGGTCGTCGAACAATAAATATTTATTAGCTGTTACCATTTTATGTTTATGTCTGAGTTCCTTTTAAAAATCAGGGATTTTTTTCATCCCACCTACCATTCCTTTTTATGAGCCAGCTCTTATCATTCCTTGAGGAGTAAGTGTGAGTTGTTGTTTAATGTCATCATTAGCAGAGATCTGAATCATCAGAACTGATTAGTTAAAATCTTTGTCTCTTAAATGATGGTTATACAAAGCTAAGTAAATCCAATCTCAGTTTTAGGGTTCCTGTTAACTGTTGCAGGTTTTCTGAGCAGGAATTCTGCGGGCAACAGTAGTAATCTTCCAGCTAGTGCCATAAGGGAGAAGTTAACCACACTGAATGCAAGAGACACAATAGTGTTTCTATACATTGCATATGACATTATTATACATATAGATACAGAATGTATTACATTAGCATGTAGACACTAAACACGGACAATCTTTGGAACAGTGATGAGAGTCTGAAGATAAAAGTTTAGGTTCCTTACATTGTGTGACATAATTTAAGGGGATAAAAGACAAACTCCTCTGTATAAACAGTGTGGCAATCTGTTAATTCTAGCCTCTGTGATACAGTTAAAAGCCTGTTTCACTAGAAAATCCGTTTGCGTGGATGTGTGTGTTTAAATATCAATAGGCAATGTGAAACTGAGAAGTGCTTAGTTATCCCCCTCTGATCATTTGTATCGCTAGTCAAAGGCAGATTACCCTTTATTCAACCTCTTCATCCCTTTTAGAGTGCCCCACAACAGAAGGCACAATGCCTCCCATTCTTGACATTATAAATCTCCGTTATGATTCTTCATCCATCATTTGTTAGACTTGAGCTGCTTTTTTACGCTGAAAGCTGTTTCCCTAACTTATTTACTTTATAAAACAAACTACCTACCCCGGGTTTACTTTGTCCCTGTCTTATTTTTTCTATCTCTTTGTGTGTTAATCATTAAATGGCTCAGGTACATCTGAAAGTACCTATGGAGTGCAATCCCACATCGATACTACAAATGGCTTAAATCCAGAACACTTCTGTATTTTGTGGTTTAGGGAAGATACTCATAGCTTGATTCTACAAGACACTGTATTTTGGAGGAAGAAAAGCATTTAATCTTTCTGCAAGAAACGTTCAAATAGGGAAAAAAAAAAATGAGACTGCTGTCTTCTCTGTGACTCCTACTGTGAAGTGATTTATTTTTCTATACACATAAGTATTTCCTTCTGTGTCTTATTTTCTCTAGGGAGCAACTTATATATTGAGTCGGAGAAAGACAGTGTAAGGGTAAATGTGAATAATTTTATGGTGTTCCAGGAAAAAAATTAACCAGAAAACCTGATTCAGGCCCCAGGTTTCGTTGCTGCACAGTATTCCTGATTTGACATTTGCATTATTTAAATAGGAGAGGATATGTGGGCTCTTGCAAACTTCTGCAGTGGGAAGGATGAAGCACCTGGGTTTCCTGCATATTGCCCAGGTGAGCTAGCTGTGTAAGGCAGTGTACTAACCCGAATCACTGCACTGTTCTCCACAGACTGCTGAGGAAAGAAATGATTTTCAGCTTAGGTACTGAGATTCTGCAGCTAGGGAAGGACTTCTTTACTTCAAGGGTTTGAAGGCAGAGACTTTTGGAAGCTGACTTCACTATCTTAGGCACAAATTTTGTGGGAAAAGGCAGCAAGGATGAAGCCCTCTCCTATCACATTCACTTGCACTGAGGGAGACCCAAGTTGAAATGCTTTTGGCTATCATCCCTGAAGCACAGATGCATTTGGGGGCACTTTGATTACCCAGGAGAATGCCCGAACCACTGGGCTATTATGTTTTAAGAGAGTTATCTGTTTGTCTACTCTTGAAGCTGCCCTACTTAGCATGAATTATTAACTGTTGACTGGAGTAGGGACTTGTCCCTAATTCCCTTACATTCCACAAATATTCCCTGATCGGCAGATTATCAAATCAATCTATTGCTTCTCTGTCTCTATAGCCCAATGAATAAATATACAGAGCGGTTGGATGTCACTGGTGTTACACAATATTCCACGTGCTTAGCATTCACAAAGACCTTTCTGTGTTATTTGAATAGTGTCTGGCTGATATTCACACCCACTATGTGCTACTTTTCCTGCTAGCTGAGCTAAGGGCCGGCATAGGGATCTGAAGCTGCAGAGAGGAAGGGGTACTTTGCTACCGCAGTGCTCTTCAGAGCCAGGTTCTCTGACCTGTTCTACTTTCGGCAACAAGTACAGTGAACCAGCCTGGATATGGGTTCCCTGCCTTAATTCTTATTAAAGTGCAGGGATACTGGGCACTGAGAAACATAACTAACTTCTTAACAGTTTTTGGTGCTTCCATTTTTGAAACCTTTTTCAAAAATGGTTGTTAACATTACTATATATGCACAATACGCAGAACTTTCTGGGTTAGCGCCTTACCTCCTGTCTGTGCTCTTCTTGGAAGCAGGAGACAATTGCACTTATTTAATGTATGGAAGAAAGAAGATATGCCACATGTGGTTATGTAAATATTTTTCTCATATTATTAATATTGATTTGATGAGGTGTATGTCTGCTGCATAATGATGACCTCGTCTCCAACAGAACTGTGAATTACCTATCCTCCTGAAAAAGCAGGAACTGATATAGCAGATGGGAGAGGTGGATGAGCTAGTTCTGAGACACATCAGCCTAGGAAATATTACTGAGGAGGCTTTTCAAAGACACTGGTATACCAGGCAGCAGACGAACAGTAAGAGGAGCCTACTTGAATGTGTCAGTTGTGCTCCAGCCTTGTACTTTGGCAGGGTATCAGTGCAAAGCATGTTGAATGTTGTAAAATATCTGCAGGCAGAAGCAGAAATTGCTACATCTTTTTTTTTTTTCAGGGACTGAAATAAACATTGTTCATTGCTTGTTTGTAAGTCCTTCAACTTCCTACAAAGCAAAAGAAACCACGCTTACCTGGAAGGCCAAATTGTGCACTCCTGAGTGATCACAGGTGGTCTCCTTCAGCTCCATGTGTATAGTATGGGCAGAAGAGCTTTGGGTAAATGTTGAAAGATACTTGCACCACAGGGCAACAGCAGCCAGCACCTTGTTAATCCATCCACAGGTCGGCGAGTATCACTTGAGGTCTAGTTAGCTGGAAACACTCTCGGGTTGCTCTTGCTCACTCAGGACTCCACCTTCTCACTCCCTTGGCACAGCCCCTTTTGGCCAGTGTGGCAAACTGCATTGTTTCCTTAGACAAGAAGGGAGAACACCTGTGGGCCCCAAGAGGCCGATATATCCGTGGGTGATCCCAAAGGCAAATGTGTGCATTTACATGACACACACTTGGCTTTCGACACTTGCCTGGGGGAAGATCTTCCACACCCAGACCTTTGAGAGGTCAGCACAGTTTTTGTCTTTTTTTTACAGCTATTCTCAAGTTACAGTTTCTGTGATGTTATCATGGCTCTATTTTCATGGTGGTTAGAGACTTCATCTAGCCAGAGAAAACAATAGAAAATTAACAACTCAGAAACCTCCATAACAAACAGCGGTTAAACATTTTCAGATGGCATGTCAAATCTGATGGCATAGGGTCATTTGGATGTCTGTCCTCAGATTACTCACTTTTAAATAACAGTTTTCTAATACTTTCCAGGCTTGCTATTTGCAGAATGGCAAAATTATGTTCTTAGAACTGTCAGTTGGGTCTCCTACCCATGGTTTTGATTGCTTTTGGACTTTTGTCTTTACAGCTTGTTCTGTGTAAGTTCACTGGAAATAGTAGCACTGTCACAGACGTTAATGTCAGAATTTGAAAGAATATAAATTTTGTCTTCAAGGACAACAAAAATTAGGGAATGTTTTATTTCTCTGAAATACAGCAACATAGAGTTTTGTACACATTAGGTGCCTTAATTTGTAACTTTCTGCATGGGGTTTGTAAATGTCATGAGTTTTGCCTCCTCCCGTGATAAAAAGCAAAAATTATACCCTGTTTTAGGAATACAGACAGAATGAACCAGCATGACTGAACATATTCTTGGAAACAAAGAATAGTTACATGAAAATTAAGAAGATACATCCTCCCAACTATGCTTAATTATATTATAAATCATACAGTTGCAATATATGATCTCCGATCTCTCTTCATAACTCTTGCTCAAAAGGGAGACTAGGGTGTTGTGTTTTTTTTTCTTGTGTGTGGGTTTGGTTTTTTGTTTGTTTTTCTTTTTTTAAAGTAAGGAGTGCATGACTCTTAATGATATACTCTGTTTTTCAGTGTCAGAATCTTTTTTGATGCCCCAGGTTTTGAAAGCTTCTTTGTTGCCATTTGTATTTGCCCTGTGAGTAGAGCAATTTCTGCGAGTAATTGCTTCTCCCTGCACGTTAATCACCAGCAAAAATACCTGCAAATCTCTTTAGCAAGTTTGATATAATTGTCTGCTGATTACTGCATACCTCAGCTGTTTTTCTCTTCCTTTCTTCCTTTTCTCCTCTTGCCAGTTTTGGACATGCTTTTTTACTATCAGAGTGAAGAGGGCAGAGAAAATAAGACAGTGAATGATTTTCAAATCAGCCCATTCAATGTTAAAATCTGTAGTCTGCATTTGCATGGATGGGAGAAAGTTCTACCCTGCTGACTATGCCAAGACACAAGTATTTCCTGCTATTGTTCCTATTCTTCTGACAACTTATTAGATCATTTTAAAAAATGGTTTTCTCATTGAAAAAATACCAGAATAACACCAACTCAATCATTTCAGTGCAGTTTCTTCCTCTGAATTATATTTTACATTAGAAATCTCAGAAGATACTGAAAACAAAGCCATCTACAGATTCAAGACAAATCCTGAACCTACTGTAGAAAGCATTAAATATGCCATTTCCCTGTGGACAAAGGACCATGTAGTTAAACAAAACGTTTACTTAGTGATAATTTTTGTAGGGACCAGCCAACAGCCTACTTGTTTGATTTTCAGCAAACCCCTTTCCATTTCAGGTTAGATTAAATACTGACAGGAGCACATAAACTCTCAAGAAATGTTATGTCTCTGAAGGATATCACATCCTGCCATTTCAATTGATAAGAAGACTGGACAACTGTTTTCCTCTTATGTGATTCTCCAGCTACAAGAAGGCATTAAAGAGCCATACTCTAAATTTTAGGGTGTTTTTACAACATAGACTAATAGTGCTAGGCTCATCCTATATGTGTTGCCAAAGTTCTACTAATACTTGAGAGAAAAATTTCCAGTAATCAGAACTGCTTCCTAAAAAAAGCAATAAGAAACTTTATAGTCTGTACCAGTATTTGTACAGTAACTCTAAACTCTCAGAGGAAAACCACTCAAAAAGCCTAATTCTTTCACTGACTTTCACATATAATTTTTTCCCTCTAGTGTGAATAATACATGAAGGCAGTATTTCTTGTTCGAAGACATAAATAAACTTTTTCCGGGTGCTTCTCACTTTCTTTTTTAATGCTAGAAGATTATGAATTAGTTGAAAGTATATTGTTGTTTTGTTTAGCAGACCTCAGAAACTAGGAAAGGAAAACATTTTATTATATGAAACAGTAATCTGGAAAAGAAGATCAATAGCACAGTAAGTATGCAAAACTGCTTTTTTGATATGGACTAAGGAAAGTTTCATTTTGATGTATTGTGTGTCTTTCTAATTTTACAGGCAGCTGGCACAATGAACCACTGTTATTTTATCACAAATATGACTGAAGCCTAGAAAATGAATACATTTGAGAAAAAAAGATGTTTTTAAAAAAGTTTTGTATAGAACGGTTATTTTATTGTATCCTTTCCACATGAGAAGTGCTCTCAGTTATTCCTCTGAAATTTATTAAGGAAGCAGAAAGCTTAACTATAAGCCAGTCTTCCTTATCCTTCTGTCTTCTCCAAGTGAAAAAGGCCCTTTCCATATTTGAAGAAAAGTGGACCAAAAGGATATTCTTCATTAAAATCTGTAATCTCCAAGCTGCAGGTGTTTACACTGTGGCCTGTTCAGTTCTTAGGAACATATTCATTATGTTACCAATAAAAAGATAAACTCGAAGTCAGTATCATGAGAATAAAGGATGACGGGAAGAAATTAACTGTCTTCTTGGAAAGAAATACAATTCTGTGAGTGTAAAAATCATCCCTCAACACAGAGGTTTCTTGGAAAATCTAACTTTGGGACTAACTTTTACCAAAGGTGAACTTTTTCCACCCCGTCACCTTCCCCCCCACCCCCCCCCAAAAAAAAAGAAAAAAATAAAATTTCCAGCTACAGATCCTGCATAAGTAGGGGAAAGCAGAAAGTAGAAAGTTCTTACCAAAATAAAAAGTCTTTAAATAATCAGAATGGTGTCAAGTTTGATGAGAGGTGGACACAAAACCTTGAACCTTCATTTTAAAAAAACATTTACATCTGTACAAAGTGACAATAAATGCCATTAAAGAAATATTATGTGTCTTTTTGTACACTTTGTACAAATGTGTTTTTTCCGTACCTCATAAAACATTAGGATTGAGCAAACTGTGCTGTTCATTCACCTTCAGTTTTTGTTAAGAAAAAAAAAGAAAAATTATTAAACTTTTCAGAAAATTAGATACTCTAATGGGGTTGGGATATAAGGGATGGACAGTCCATGGAACCTGACATGCTAGGCATGATACCTAGCCAGTTTGGAATACATTGCATTCTTTCATAACGTGTGGTGGAGAAATTTTTTGCTACGTAGAAAAATGATGGGTGGAAAAATGTCATCATTTTAAGAATAATTTTGACTTCTTGCCAGATGGATCTTATAAAAATATACTGCTCCTAGTCATGAAGTGGCTGTTGTCACCTTCTCCCCCAGGTGCTGCTATGAGTTCAGTCTTTGCTCCACACCAGTCACAGTCTCTTGTCCAGTAAATCTCTGGTTCCTACTCTGGCTCCCAGCTCTCCCTCTGAGATACTTCTGAAATCTGTTCGAGTATTTGAGCAAAGTAACTGCTGAGAAAGTTATTCACTTTCTTGTGTTTTTTTTGTGGCAGAAATGAAACTTTCTAATTTTTTCCAGTTATCCTAAAGTTGCCCCTTGACAGGAGGGAAATGTTAATGTAAAAGAACATCATGTTTAACAAATGTCATAAATTAGGGAAGGAAAGACTTTCTGGAAGAAAGATAAGGGCTATTGTGTTTACCTGGAGACAAATACTCATGTAAGGCTAAACAGCAGGAATCCTACAGCTGTGGATTCTCAGACCACTTCAGGAAAGTTTAAAGAAGACCACCCCAAAGGGAAAAGGCTTTCTAAGAAGCAGAAAAACGATTTTATGTGATACCTTAATCATGCAATACAGCCTAAGTAAAGGAAAATAAGACTACACAGGTACTTCCGTTCCACATTTATGTGAATACAGAATGAAAACAAATAAGCAAAGCCCAAACAAAAGAAGAAAGGTATACACTTAAAGGTAATATGAGGTATTATTTCAAAGAATTTGAATAAGGAAGTTACTTAATTAGGGCAAAAAACTTCCCTAGGTTCAATGACTACATTTCAGAAAGGGTTTTGCCACTTGCTGGTGGGAACTTCTGTGTGAATCTAAGCTCAAAGACAAAATGCAATTAAGCTTACAAGGCTTTTGAGGCTTTTAACATTTTATTAATCTAAAATTTTCTTATTAATCTATAAGATCTTCATCAATAGATGGTATTTCGATATAAGTCTCTTAATCTAACTGAGGAAAATACGTCTACTGGCTGTCTGTCACTTAGACTGTTTTTTCTAACCTTTTATGCATAGAAATATTACTGGCATCAATCTGTCACGTGAAAATAAGCTGAAATGTTAGCATCACTTATTTTCTTTGGGAGGTCTCTTTTCTTTTCCCTTTCCCTTTCCCTTTCCCTTTCCCTTTCCCTTTCCCTTTCCCTTTCCCTTTCCCTTTCCCTTTTCCTTTCCCTTTCCCTTTCCTTCTTTTCTTTTTTCTTCCCTTCCCTTCCCTTCCCTTCCCTTCCCTTCCCTTCCCTTCCCTTCCCTTCCCTTCCCTTCCCTTCCGTTCCCTTTTTATTCTGCTTGAAAAATTATACTTTTTGTATGCTAGAAATCTTTCCAACATAACTTCTAGTCATAGCTCAGACACATGAATAGAGCCTACAGTGTAAACACAACTGATTTTGGTGGGACAACTGTTGCAATATGCTTCACACAGGATGCAGTTCGTCTCTAGGTATGTGTGAAGGCTCATTAATTGACTTTTAATGTATAATAATTTTGCCTTTCTGTTCAATGGGATGAAAAGATAGTCAACAAGGTAGCCAATCACTGCACTAGAGAAAATTAGACCTCTGAGGCAGAAAGTGAATTAAAGGTAAGTAATGTATACTTGTACTTTCTGTGAAGGCAGGTGTGGCAAGAACCATGGAAATTAGCCTATAATTGTGATATAAAAAGGAAATTCAAGTCTTCCTGTAGTTATAGTTATGCACATACCTGGAGTGCTTCGTCGAACTCCGCAGCTTGTCTCTGTACAGATGAGTGATTGGGCTAATTTGTGACTCATTTCTTGATTAAATTCCTAACTTGTTTTGTCTCAAAGCAGATACCTAAATTGTACTGGATCTTTCCATGTCCTGGATTCTCAGTTGCTCCAGGGCTTACCCTCCGGGCCTAAGAACAGTAGGTAGGCACTATGAGCATGTTGAGATGTGTCAACTAACACCCTGAGTAATTCCAGGGGATCCTCTGGGCAGTTGCTACTGAAGAGAAAGGAGTTGACCGAAATGTGCATAGATAAGAGAATTTGAAAAGTAAATAGAAACTGTTCCTGCATATGGAATAGTAGTGGTAAGGTAGGATAGTCCTTTGTGCCCAGCTAAGATAGATAGAATATATTTTGTAGGTACTTAGAACTAGCCTATAACAATGGATCATGCAGCTGCTGGAGTAGCTGTCCTGCTGATAGGACTAAGAGGGACCTACAGTTTGAAGAGTCTCATCTGATTCAGTGAAGATGCCATTACAACACTTGCAATGGGAGTCCTGCAGCATCTGCACAGTGACTGACAGCCCTGTTTGAGACATTCAATTGGCAACGTAAGCGTTACTCATCTATGCAAGAGATCACAATGAATTATTTTTGTAACTAGTACTCCGTGAATGTCTGTACAGCTCAGGGAGTCTTTCTTCTGAAACAAAATCTTCTGCTGTAAAAGTAAATTCATTCTACTTGTTTAAAAGTGAGGTCAGAGTCTGACAAGTTTTGAACATTTCACTGTTTATTATATCATTGTTAGTTCCTGTTATGATCCAAACATTGCCTACTTCCTGATGTGCTTCTACGTAAGTAAACAGAGGTGTCCTGCTCTGAGCTGCCAATGCAATGTAAGCTCAAGTATGGTACTGATCTTTAAGCTGTTGCAGCACAAATAAATGTTTTTCTTATGATAAAATATTTCAGAAGGACTGGAAAGAGGGCAGTCATGGATCAGAAATCTGAAGAATCTGACCGAAAGTCCTGAAAGTATTTAGATGCCTGTCTACAGCGAAAAGCTATACATATAAAAAATATACTTATTCTTCTGTGTGGTTTTTGGTTCCTTGAAGCATTTAACAGTGCTTCTGGACCTTGGAATTGCATCAGGATGTTGACAAGCAGGAACTTAAAACAGCCAGTGGGAATCCTCACTTCCTGGGAGTGAAGAGGATATCACAAACAGCTCTGGGCTTGCACTTCTTACATTTCATGGTAAATCACTCATTGATATTATTGGGATCCAAGGTAATTTAGAAACAATGTGAATATCAATGCTTTGTATAGTTCCCTGTGGAGGAAGTCATTACACAGGCAACAAAGCTTCATTGCTGTAAAAACCACAACCTGCTACTTACAAAGCTCTGCTGACTGTAGTCCCTTGGCTGGCACCATCACTGTGAACTTAAATATTCGTACATAGAAGTGTAAATTTAATTAAAGTCCAAATTATCTGTATTTAAAAAATTAGACCACTGGTGAGAAATTTAACCTTATAATTTCTGTAAGACTGTCTGAACTGCCAATAAAAGGCCCTATCTTTCCTTTTTTATTCATCACCTGGTACACAGTGTCAGTTCAGCAGGCTTATATTTTCAAAATAGCAAAGCTAAAGATTGTGCCCTAATTTACTGCTACGACCAGGACACCAAGCTTCCACTTCTTCAGCCTCACAGCATCCTCACTAACACAAGAAATGTGATAGGAGGAAGAGGACTGTTATCCTAAGTACCTTTCATCTGTACTATAACTAGATTTTTTGTCTGGTACAGATAACAAGGCCTATACAAGCACTTGAACTGTGTGTGTGTGCTTTAAAGAGGAAGCAGAGAAAGAATTTGGACTTAATCAGGCTAAATGGCCATGCTAATATAAGCTTTTTATGGTAAAATTTCTTACCCATTATTTTTGTCTTGGTTTTATGTTTTTCTTTGGTTTTGTTTTTCTTTTTTTCTTTTTATTCCCCCTTTGCTTCATTAAACAATCCTGCTTTAATTACATATCTCAAGTTCAGTGAAATTAATAACTTTGAAACAGAGGAAGCATGTACAGTGGTTTTGAATAAATATTCCATAAAATTACAGCAAGAACAAAACTTCAAAATTAGCCCAATATGGAAGACAAAGAAGGCAGAGGTGCTGAATGCCTTCTTTGCCTCTGTCTTTACTCCTGCAGACTCTCCCCGGGGGACCCAGATTCCTATAGTCCCAGAAGGAGTCAGGATAAAGGAGGAGTTTGCTTTGCTGGATGAGGATTGGGTTAGGGATCAGTTAAGTAATCTGGACATCTATAAATCGATGGGTCCGGATGGAATACACCCGCGGGTGCTGAGGGAGCTGGCGGAGGTCATTGCTGAGCCACTCTCCATCATCTTTGGTAAGTCGTGGGAAACAGGTGAGGTGCCTGAGGGTTGGAGGATGGCAAATGTCACACCAGTCTATAAGAAGGGCAAGAAGGAGGACCCGGGTAATTATAGACCGGTCAGCCTTACCTCCATCCTTGGAAAGGTGATGGAACAACTTATTCTTGACACCATCTCTAGACATATCAAGGATGAGGGGGTCATTAAGAGCAGCCAACACGGTTTTACCAAGGGGAAGTCATGTTTGACCAACCTTATAGCCTTCTGTGAGGAAGTAACTAGGTGGCTGGATGATGGTAGAGCGGTAGATGTAGTTTTTCTTGATTTCAGTAAGGCATTTGATACTGTCTCCCACAGCATCCTCATAGATAAGCTAAGGAAGTGTGGGCTAAGGAAGTGATCAGGTAGTGAGGTGGATCAAGAACTGGTTGAAAGGAAGAAGGCAGAGAGTTGTGGTTAATGGGGCAGAATCTAGCTGGAGGTCTGTGACTAGTGGAGTCCCTCAGGGGTCGGTGCTGGGACCAGTGCTGTTTAATATTTTCATCAACGACCTGGATGAGGGAACTGAGTGTACCCTCAGCGAGTTTGCTGATGATACTAAACTGGAGGAGTGGCTGACACACCAGAGGGCTGTGTTGCCATTCAGCGAGACCTGGACAGGCTGGAGAGTTGGGCGGAGAGGAACTTGATGAAATTCAACAAGGGCAAGTGTAGAGTCTTGCATCTGGGGAAGAACAACCCCATGTACCAGTACAGGTTGGGGGCTGACCTGCTGGACAGTAGCGAAGGGGAAAGGGACCTGGGGGGCCTGGTGGATAGGAGGATGACCATGAGCCAGCAATGTGCCCTTGTGGCCAAGAAGGCCAATGGCATCCTAGGGTGAATTAGAAAGAGTGTGGTTAGCAGGTCAAGAGAGGTTCTCCTCCCCCTCTACTCTGCTTTGGTGAGGCCGCATCTGGATTATTGTGTCCAGTTCTGGGCCCCTCAGTTCAAGAAGGACAGGGAATTGCTTGAAAGAGTCCAGCACAGAGCTACAAAGATGATTAAGGGAGTGGAACATCTCCCGTATGAGGAGAGGCTGAGGGAGCTGGATCTCTTTAGCTTGGAGGAGACTGAGGGGTGACCTCATCAATGTTTACAAATATGTAAAGGGTGAGTGTCAGGATGATGGAGCTAGGTTTTTTTCATTGATGTCCAGTGATAGGACAAGGGGCAATGGGTGTAAACTGGAGCATAGGAGGTTCCATGTGAACATCAGGAAAAATTTCTTTACTGTGAGAGTGACAGATCACTGGAACAGGGTGCCCAGGGGGTTGTTGTGGAGTCTCCTACGTTGGAGATATTCAAGGCCCGCCTGGACAAGTTCCTGTGTGATGTACTCTAGGTTACCCTGCTCTTGCAGGGAGGTTGGACTAGATGATCTTTTGAGGTCCCTTCCAACCCTTGGGATTCTTTGATTCCATGACAAAAGAGGTTGAATATAAGCGATTAACTTGAAGTGGCTGGGATAAATCTCTCCCCCATGCTGTTTCCCTAGGTGTCCTAGAGATGATACAGCATCTGTCTGCTTGATGCAATGGGATCACCCAGCGTGATTCTATTAAAGGTCGTCTCCCTCTCGAGTGCCAAATGCAAATTAAAGAAACAGGAATATCAAACCCTTTTAAAATAAAGAAGAACCCTCCCCTTTGACTACTGGGAAGTCAATTCCTTGAAATACTTAAACATGTTCAAGCACCCTTTCATGTTTTCCATATCTGCATATTTTACGTTTATTGGGCAGATGCAGAAGTTGAAGTAAAATATGCTTCAGAGGAGAAAATAACTCCCTGGGTTCTGAAATATTACACTACAACCAAAGGCAGCATGTGCACTCAGTTTGAACTCCAGGGCATTTTTTTTTTTTTAAAATTGCTGCTGCCTAGGGAGGGAGAGGCATCATTTAAAATGCTCTTTCGAATTTTTAATGGATATTTAGAAGTTCAGGCCTTTGTCACAGCTGAGAAGATGAAGAAGTCAACAGTGCCTAAACACCGCTCTTAACGTCCTGCTGTTAACACACCTAAAGCTGTTATAACCCTAATAGCTTTCAGGGAGGGTTCCGCCTACAGCACAGTCTGGGGCATTTCTAGGTTGTCCCAGCATCACAGCAGTGTTGTTCAGACCAGTTCTCCTACTTGAAATGAGCTCTGTGTTGGAATCTGAAGATATTTGTGCCCTGTGTCACCCCAGCAGGAGAGTTTCACCTATCCCCCGCACTAAGTTTTCTTTGTCTGGGAAAGGGTTAAACTCATCTTGCAAGACACCCAAACCTGGAGTTATGGCTATGATTAAAAAGTTTGTGTTCGAAGCACAGTTTAGTATAAACAGCTGCAACACTTTTCACCATTCCCCCAGGAATTCAAGATGCACATCTTTAAGGTCCAAGAGACACAAAACTACAGCTTGTTTGTCAACGCAAAGGATTTAACAGAATGTAAGGGGATTTGGACAACCAGTATCATAATCACACAAAGGATTCTTCTTTCGACCAGCAGATGCCATGTTCACATAGTTAATCTATTGGTGGAAAAGTTATATTTGCAGTCTGCTATTGATGGATCTTATTTCACTATTCTTCAAAAAATCCCAAGCTCCTACCTTGCATATTTATTATTGTCTGTACTGCAGGGTGTATGTACTGATGGTTCATTAGTGCCCTTTCAGCTAAATATTTGCTGGCTTAGTGAACTTTCTGGATTTCTTAACAATATTGCTAGACAAAACAACCTAATCATAAACCTGACACAGCTAACCTGAAGATAGTTTTTCGTTATGTTTCTAACAGATAAAGCCATCATCTATCCCACTTCACTATATTGCAAATGTTTTTTTTCCCAGATTTTTCAACAACAGAGCTCCTGCTCGCTGATTTATGTCACCTAGATCCAAGGACTGATAACACTCAGCAATGTTGTCACAGAATTAGCTGCTCTGTGTTGATCTAACACTGATCTAACACTTTTGTAATTTCCCGATAGATACAGCACAGAACTTCTAGATAAAGAAGTCTCCTGTTCATCTTACTCTTCTGATCCCCCATACTCATATAGTTCCTTCCAATTTTGGCATATCTCATTACAGGCTCCATGTCTTTAAATTCCATATATTTTGGCCTCCATAGGTCTGTGGGATCCATAAGGGTTGCCAGGGAATAAATAAGAGCTTCTGAAGCATTAGGAGAGAAAGGAGAGTACTGTAAAAAAAGTCAAACTGAAACCCTTCCAGCTCCATTCCCAAACCTGAACGAAGTACCCAAACACATCACAGGGACAGGGGCATATTTAGAAATCAGTATTTCATTATGGGTATTTAGTATGAGGAATAATGATACAGGGTTAACCAATGTACAGGGGGGTTGTACAGGGGGGTTGTACAGGGGGGTTGTACAAGGGGGTTAGAGGAATTTGCTTGCTTAAACAAAAGTGGTGTCTGTACCTATCATGCCTACTAAGCAGAACAAAGGCACTAACCATTGATAAGGAAAAGCAGACACCTGGTTCTATTGGCAAGGAAAAGCAGAGGCCTGATTCTACTGATAAGCAGCTATTGATAAGGAAAAGAAGACGTCTGAAGGGGGAGATGCAGATGGTTTATGGCTGGGACACCGACCAAACCCTAAGGCCATATGTGAAGACTAAAAGGTGAAAAGTTCAAGAAGAGGAAGACTCATTTACTTCATCTTGAAGACCCCTACCCACAGGAGGAAGACTCAGTTACTTCATCTTGAGACCCCTGCCCGTGACCAGAGGGGGCACTGCGCAGGCGCAAAGGACCTTCTAACTCATTATAATACGAAGCAGGGATAGGACATGAATATGTATAGGAGTATTGTGCAACCTTATGGATATCTATAACTTTAGAGAAGAAATGTAGAGGGAAACAACACTGAGGCATGCATGACTTTGAGGAATTATCCCCTTGGGTCTCAGTGCTGAATAAAAAGCATACCTACTTTGCAACTTTAACGACTTGTGGAGTCAATCCACGCATCACTAACACCTTGCTTAAAAGAAGCAGTGGAGGAAAACAGGAATTATTTATGATTGGACTAAAAAGTGAAAAAACAGTTTAAAAGAAGAAAGGAATTGTAACCACGCAGCAGAGCAAGTTGTTCTAGTTAATTATGGAACAGAACATGAGTTAAAAGATCTTGTGTGCCTGAAAACTAGCAAATGCGAATGCAACAGAGAAGCCATATTAAAAAAAACAAACAATAAAAAAAAAAACCAAACAAAAGTACTTAAAATGTCACATCTCCCTATCACCACTGTGAAAGAATGTGATAATTCCTTTTCCATTCTTGGCATTCTTTGTGGCCTTTTCTCACATGAACAAACTGTTGACACCCTCTGGAGCTACTAACTACTATTCAAGTAGAAGCTTCTATGAGAGAAACTGACTCTCCGGGCCATGCATAACCAGTAAGTTAAGCACAACACACCTGTTTCTGACTATCCAGCTCCAACGGGGGTAGCTCTGATTTGTGATATTCATTTTACAAAGCTTTACACTTAAGTACTTTAAAGCATGCTCAAAAATTCGACTGGAAGCAAATTACCTTGCAAACCTGACAATGAACAAGAAGATGATTTTATAGGCAGGAGTGGATTAGATTATTCTCTGTATGTAAAATATTAGTATTATGGTGATATGATTTAGCATAAGGTGTCCCTGCCCATGGCAGGGGGGTTGGAACTAGATGATCTTAAGGTCCTTTCCAACCCTAACTATTCTATGATTCTATGTTTTTATCTTGAATGCCCCATACAGTCATGTTTCTGCTTTAATATCCAGCCTTATTTGTGGTAATTTCCTCCTGCATTCCTTTGGTTTTCCTAATATTTTAATTTCACCCTTGCTCTCATCTCTTTCTCTGACTCTCAGCTTTCTATATCCTGGTGCTTCCTAAGCTTAAAACCAGGTATCTTCAAGTCTTTCTGAATGCTGTTTGTCCAGAAAGCTTTCCTGCTCCTGCTTTTCTTACTGATGGTTGTGGTTTGCACTCAGTTCCCTCAAAACTTTGATTTACACTGCTGATACAGTCATTTACAGTGCTACAATTAACATGGCCAGAGGACATGTTTTTGATGACCGCAAAGCACACCTTGTACATTAGCTGCTTAAACTTACACATTGGGAAAAATGCAAGCATAACTATTGATAATAAAAAGACATCTGATTCTGATCCTTCTTATGGATCAGCTTGCTCGCAAGAATAATAATGAGAAAAAAGCACAGCATAGGGTTTCTCTTTTTTTTTCTGAAAATCTCCAATTTCTGAAAAATATCAGATACTTTTAGT
This sequence comes from Pezoporus wallicus, assembly GCF_028554395.1. NCBI lineage: Eukaryota > Metazoa > Chordata > Aves > Psittaciformes > Psittacidae > Pezoporus > Pezoporus wallicus. The sequence continues at coordinate 55,124 of NW_026642992.1, read as the reverse complement.
TAGTTCAATATTCAGTTAGATTTAGTTGAAATTGACCTGTAAACTCAAAAGTTAAGGGGGGGGGGGGGGGCAAAGGCGTTTGATGCCAGTGAGCCAAGCTAGCAGTCCCAACTCCCATGTAAGCAGGCAGGAAGAAGCAATGTGCCCCAGGAGCTGGTCTCTGCTTTTGGGTGGGCTGTGCCCTGGGGGTCTCCTGTGGGCTGGGAGCTCTTCCCAGATGTGTGGGGCCATGTTGCATTGTGGTCGACTGAGATACCCATGTTTATGCCAGCCCTGGTGGGTGCGGGCAACAATTCTGGCCATTTTAGTGTGCTTTCTCCTGAAGCCCTTGCCAGCATACCTTAGTGCTGAATCAGGAGAGATGGTTCTGAATCAAGAGAGAATGTTTAATTTTGCGGCGTGCCAGAAAATGGAATAAGCCTTACAAGTCAGTCACATAAGCATGGCCGTAGGGAGAATGATTTCCCATGCTGGCCACACTTTTGAAACTTCACGCAGCTCTTCTGTCTCCAGGAGGACGTTTGCATTTGCCTGTACGTTCAGATTTCTTAACTGTTTGACACTGTACCAGAAAGACTTGTTTAGGAGCATTCATGACTGTTGTATACTGTGTGTTAACATCCACATCTTTGTGCGCAGCTGTAAATGGGAGAGTCTGCACTGTAAACGGGCCTGTTGGGCACTTGATGGCAGTATCTGCCTTAGGTGTTTGCACCACTTAACTTCATCAGCTCTGCCGTTTCCAGTGCAGCCTCCGGAGAGCTATGGGCACTTTTGGCTACCTGGGGAGGCAGGGCAGGGAGGAAAGGGAAAGAGAGAATCAAAGAGGAAGAGGAGTGAAAGGACAGCAGATACAATTTACGCTTTTCAGCCTTACTGCTCCAGTTGTCAGGCCCAATTTTGCTTTATGGCTGGATTCAATGATCTTAAAGGTCTTTTCCAGCCTAAACGATTCTATGATTTTCCTGGTTATTGCTGACTTTCTGCCTCAGGAGCTCTCACTGACCCTATCTGCTCAATCTCAGGACAAAAGTTAAGTGAACATTTATTTGAAATCTATCACAGTGCAGCTGGAAACATTGATATAGGTTATATTGATTAAGAGTGAAGGTAGGATTGTTAGGACAGCGTTAGCTTCCAATAGTTATTGTCTCCAAGGACCTACAACGCTTCAGATGTCTCAATAGTGGATGAAGCACTTAGGGACCCGCTCTCACCTAATCACCTGTTTAGCAGTATTTTGCAGCACCAGCAAGTTGATGAGTGCAAGGGAAATCCTTCTGCACAGCTTATGGCTGACCTGGCCCTGATGCTGCCTTTGGAAATGGATATCTGAGGCTGCCTGGCCTGTACAGATAACTGAAGCAATCCTCTGTTAATGCTGCAAACAAATGGCAGAGGTATGAAGATGGCAAGAAGCCATTTTGGGGGGTTGGCAAGTGCACCCTGGCTCGAGAAAAAGATTGTGGCCAAGAAGAATACATGAAGCACTTTGGCATATGTATACCAATATCTAAATTAACCCCTTTTATGTTCTGAAACTTGTAGGCTGTACATATTTCAATCCTACCCTATTATGAAATATGAATTGTGGAAATACTTGGTGTAAATAGTAAAAGCTACATTCTATACTTCTAATGCTCTGGTAAGACTATGAAATGCCAGACATTTATTTTGTGTAGATATTTTGTTTCCTTAATGCAATCAACTTTTTGCAGAGGATTAGAACAAGAAAAATATTTAAGGGTCATACGTTCTCTCTCCCCTTCTCCCCCCTTAGATTTTGGTTCTCCTTTTACTGCTTGTTTCAGAGAAGGGCATCTCTTGGTCTCATGAAGTGGTTTTCACAGATTTGGGTGTGCAATAAAATCATGTTATAGTATTGCTTTTCTCATGATGCTCACAACTCTGAATTTTTGTTTAAAAATGATGTTAGGAAGTAAAAGAAAATCACTTAAGAAAACTTGGTCCCCTTCAAATGCTAAGAATGGTCCTCAGATGGTGTTAAGCAGTGTAGATTTAATATTACTTGTTTTTACCAACTGTGGATCTGAACCACCAAGTAATTTATACAGGAATGAAGTTGGGAAGTTTTCATGTCCAGTTGAGCCACTTTTCCACCTCTTTTCATTTGAAAAGCTGTGAAGATGCAGTTTTTCCTTCTCACTACACAGGCAGTTCACTCTCCTTGTTGCAGCTGATGTCTTTATCCAGCTGAATTATTCCTCTGTCCCCCTGAAATGCTCTGTAATAAATTAATAATTTATGCTAAGTGGAGCAATACTGCTGGGAGCTGGGAGTTGAACTAATAAAAATTCAGAAGTTGCAGGGCCCACTGAAAACATTTGCTGAAATCACTATGGCTCCAGGAGATATTAAAATGTGTGTGTGTGTGTGTGTGTTTGGGGAGGGAGAGAGAAGAGCTTTGGCCCCTTTTACTTTCCCAAAGGAATGACTAGCAATGGCAGGATTTAGGGAAACAACAATACTCTAAGCAATCTTGCTCAGCACCAGAACACTTTGGAAACAGAAATTCCCTTCCATGGAAATTTCTCTGTGCTTGGAAAAGGCAAATTGATTTTCCAGCATTTACAGTGGGATAAAGAATTTGAGGACCTTTGTTTAGTAGTGAGCAAAGTAATTTATTTAGGGTGCAGTTGTGGGTTTTTAAATTATTTCCTTTGGGAATCCAAGTTTTGAGCTTGGCTATTGAACTCCCAGGGTGAAGGTTACCTGTCCTGAAACTTAAAGCTGAAGATCCCTCTAGCCCCGGCTACCTATAAGGATAATGAACTGCATCTCATGGTGGCTCCAGCACCTTAGGCAGTCCCCTGAGCTAGCTGGAAGAGCCCAGGGAGAACACAAACCTGCCTGTTTTGTCGGACTGTGGTCATGCACTAATCAGTTTTCACAGGCTGCATTTTAAAATGTTTTATGAAATGTCATTTCAAACAGAAACTCCCAGCAAACTGTTTTCAATAGGCAGGTCAAATATTGGAGACATGGGAAGGGCAATATAGTAACAGTGGCCCCTGTTGTCTCCCCAGGCACCACTTCTGGGGAGTGGATTATTGCTTCATACTGGAGCTATAATAACAATGGCCATTGTGAGACAAACCTGCAAAGTTTATTAAAACACCATTCCACATTTATTCTCTGGTATCTCCTTTAATCTTTTCTTGCTGTCCTCCCAAGTGAGTCTATGTAACCATGCCCTTGTTGCCCTGGGCTGCCTTTAAAGCTGGGTTGTTACAGCTTCTGAGCCATCTTAGGCATCCTGAGATAAAGGTGCATTATAAGAGTGAGCTGTATGGAAAAAAAGATGGCTGCATAATGCATATGTTGAGGGTGGCTGGAAATTCTATGAATCTTTTTGTGAAATGCAGCACATTTTCTCGACTTAGTTAGCTTCTCCATTTTCTATTGAAACATCGACTCCTCCCCCAACTCTTCACCCCCAATTCTACATCACAGAAAATTTAAGACGCTCAATTTAATTGAGAAGAGAAATAATCAAGTAATATAGTAGCTCAAGAATTAGTCAGGTACCAGCAGGTGGTGCTCCAGAGTTTGTAACGTTATCTACTGGAGCAGAAAGATCTTTTGCTTTTTTAGAGTGGGAAAGAATTCTTGGAGGGAGTGTCTTATTATCTCATTGGGTGCAAAGATGATCATGAGTTGATTTTCAAAGATACTCATGATACAGTAATTTAATCTAAAGGTGCAAAACTCAGTCATAAAATTCAGTTTCTGGGATGGGTTAGTGTTTTCTTGTGTATTTGGATAATTTGTTTTGTTCAAAACCAAACAGCTGAGAAGAGTGGAGGCTAGAATATTTGCAGTGCAAATATCTGTCCTGAAATGGTTCTTTGTTTTCCTGCTTTTCACAAAAACAACTGTGGAATTTATAATAGTGATTTTATTTTTTTTCCCTTTAGGATTTGCAAAGAGTGAGAGGACCATAAACCAGCAGCCAGGAAGCAGAAACTTTTATCTCACCTGTCAATTAAAAACTGTTTTGGATCATCAGAGAAGAGTTGTGTTCTCCAAAACCTCTCTGCTATTACTCAGCACAACCATACAACTTAGAAGGAAGGGCTTTTCTCTATACACATTCTTCTCTTTTCTAAAGGCATCCTTATTAGTCTGGTTAATTGAGTTTTATAAACTTTCTTTACTCTTAGGTATTTAAAACAGCTACAGTGTGGTTGAGAGTCTGGTCCAAATGTTAAGATAAAATTCTGATCTGAAACTGGACCAGGTTTTTAGTTCCTGGATTTGGATTCCATTCTACTTCAGGAATTGTCAGCTTGGTCACTTTGGTTTTGGCTCATTCTTCAGCTGGATATTCTAGTCTAATGATAATGGTTAAAACAAAATAGTTCAGACAAGAAATACTAAAAGAAATCAAAGTATTTCCTGTAATCATCTGCTTCAAGAAACTTTACTGGTTTTGGTAATAAAAATTTTGAAACATTTAGTCTTCAAGATGTAATTTCAAAAACAGGTTCTTGAATCAGTGTTCAATCCATTGGCACACTTACATGTATGATCAGTAATGAAGTTCACAGAGAAATCAACAATGGAAATAGTTGTTCTTGGCTTGGACTTTGGTGGGGGGGACTTTGATGGCAGTGTGTCAGAATATTTCAAAAGAATATAAAAATCAGAGCAATGTGCAAACATATCCACACTGTGTAAATCAATAGCTGCATTGAGGTACAAATGTAGCCCTTTTAACCTGTTACTAGATGCTTCTTACTCCAGCTGTGGTTCCAGTGATCTCAATGTGTTTAATTATAATGGGTTTACTTATGAAGTAAGATAACATTTCATACAAGCAAGACTGTTAAAGATTTTCCTGCAATTAGGACCGTAATCTGTCCATGGCTTCATCAACAAACAGGGACTGCCTCTCCCCTGTTTGTTCTATTAAGTTGCCCTTGTTCCTAATAGAAAGGGATCTCTGAACCCTTCAAAATAATATAAAGCATGGATTCTTTTATACTAAATAATTAAAACCAAACAAAAAATCACCCCAAACATCCCATAATGTGTTTCTGTCAAGCAGTGGTTCCATCAGATGACAAATTTGATTTAGGGTACTTGTATATGGACCATAAAACTCCTGCATTACTATGGTAAAAGTCGCCAAAGGACTACAAATTCACTTTCCTTGCCCAAAGTGGTTTTAATGTATTTTGTCTGTGGTTTTCCAGGCCATTTTTATTTTGAATCAAACATAATTTGTCATAATTCTCTAATTTTCTAATGGATCAGAGATTGCTTACTACAGCTAATTTGATTAAAATGTGATTATGTGTTCACACCTGATTCAGATCAAATTCGTAGTATCTGGCAATTCAGTAGTGAAAAGCTCCATTATTACTCCCTCTGAAATAGCTTTTTATTTTATGGACAGATGTTCTCTTTCGAGTGCACCAGAATCAGCTGAAGACACTACTGCCTGCTCCCTCTGGGTATCTTTCTTGTCTGGTTTGAAATGTCTATCTTCCACAGTTGTGGCTGGTTAAAGTGGTTCTGGAGCACCCCCAATCCAGATCAGGCAAAATAAACCAAGTTAATTCAAAACATTATATGAACTGTTTAAATTAGTGCAGCTGGTTTACCATTTGTGAATTAAGTATCACTCACAAACACTGTTTCTGTAAGGGTGGCAACCTCCAGCCGACAAGCAGTCGGTAACAGCTGGGAAGTGGAGAGGGAGGAAATAGTACATCTGTGAAGAGCAAAGTTCTCTCTGCAGCTTTTATGTTCAATTGATTTAGCAGCTCACTAAAGGAAAGTTGTAAGATAGCTGAAAACTGAATCAGTATGAAATGACGTAGTAATTACGGATGTTCACACCAGATTGTTCTTAAAGATTAGGCTTTTTAGTGCTTCTCTGTCATATTCTATAGGACTGTTTTGAAGAGCTGACTTGATGTCACTTAAGATTGAGAATTCACACTAATAAACATGGACACATGGAAGTCAGAGGTGTGGTGGTGAACTGGAATATAAAGCCTAGAGCTGAAGGCCTTTTTGTCCTTTTATAGACTGTAAGGACGGTGTGTGTTTCATAGCAGTGCTTCAGAAAGTGTGTATCCTGAGTAAGTCAATAGAAAATACCTGAAAGAGAGGGTGTGATGAAATCTTATCCCATTATGGAGGGGCTGAGGAGCTGATAGCAGCAGCCTTAATATGTTAGTTTCCTTAGTGCTGTTAATGGCCTCTTCAACATAAGACAGTTTGGATTGTACAGGTCCTCAAAATATGCTCCTCAACTTTGTGCTTGTCTTCAACAGGCTCTTGTCTCCTGTGTATATTAGGCTTTTCATATCTACACCAGCTCTGTTTTCTTAAGAAAAACTAACAAACTGCATAAATTCCTGAATTTATGATTGCCCATGGATTTCAAAGTTGGAGACAAATCCAATATAACCCTAAAAATATGACATTGTAAAATTATAGTTAGCAGAAATGTGCAGATGATGCTGATAAACCATCACAGAATAAATATGGATAATGTTGTAGAGTATGTATAAATAATAGGGATGGAACTGTACTTCAATTATTAATAGATTATTGCCATCAATAAACAAGGGCATGAATCTCACATGCTTACTATAATTTACATCCATTAAGTCTTTCTTTCTTCAAGCACATAAATCCATACAATCTGAGCTTATACCAGTTTTAAAATCCATAAATATATTATGTAGTAGTTCTCTTTAAGGAGCTAATGCTTTGTTCAATATTCTGTTCAAATGTCTCAAATGAAGCAAATGGACTTCTAGAGTCTTATTTATGAAGGCTCAGAAGAGCAAAACATAAAATATCAAAGTAAAAACATTTGCAGTCTCAGAGACCACAGCACTATTCTTTTAACCAAACTGAGAAACTGACTGAGTTTATGGATTCATATGGCTCTCTGGTCTCTGAGGGAATGCTGACTATCTCAGCAGCATTACCCCCCCAAAAAAAACCAAAAACAACCCATAGAAGCGTGACTTTGAGAAAAATAAATCCTAAATCACCTTAAATTAACTTTCCCCTTTCCAGTGGTTTTATTTTACTGTATACTGATAGCTGAATAGAAAGGTCAATCAATGTGACAGATTTCACCTATGATCATATAGGAATTAGGACTTCTCCCCACAAAGAGCTGGTGAAATCAATATGCATGCAACACGGAGAGGAAATAGGAGGAGCTGGAAGCCATAGTGCAGCAGGAAAACTGTGATGTAGTTCCTTGTCATCACAGAAACCGGTGGGATGACTTGCAGAGCTGGAGTGCTTCAATGGATAGCTGTAACACTTCAGAAGGGATAACCAAGGAAGGAGTGATGGTGGGGTAGCACTGTATACTGGGGAATGTTTTGAATGTCTAGAGCTTAATGATGGTGACAATAGGGTTGTGTGGTTATGGGCAGGAAACTGGGGGAAGGCCAACAAGGCAGATATCGTAATGGGATTCTATGATCGATCACCCAACCAGGATGAAGAAGCACGTGAAATAGATATAAGTATCTGGGACGAGTCTCCCGATCACTGGACCTTGTTCTTGTGGGAGACTTCAACTTGCCAGATGTCTGCTGGAAGTACAATACAATGAAGAGGAAACAGTCTAGGAGGTTCCTGAATTGTTTGGAAGATAACTTCCTGACACAGCTGGTGAGGAAGCCAACTAGGGAAGGTGTCTGCTGGACCTATTGTTTATGAACAAAGAAAGACTTGTGGGTGATATGATGGCAGGAGGCCGTCTTGGGCACAATGATCACAAAATCACAGAGTTTTCAAATCTTGGATAAGTAAGGTCAGCAGAACTTAGACTTCCAGAGGGCAGATTTTGTCCTGTTTAGGAGCCTGATTGACAGAGTCTCTTGGGAAGCAGTCCTGAAGGGCAAAGGAGTCCTGGAAGGCTGGACATTCTTCAAGAAAGAAATCTTAAAGGCAGAGGAACAGGCCATCCCAATATGCTGAAGGACAAGATGGTGAGGAAGAAGACTGGCCTGGCTGAACATAGAGCTTTGGCTGGAACTCAGGAAAAAGAGGAGTTTATGACCCTTGGAGGAAGGGGTGGGCAACTCAGGAGGCCTACAAGGATGTCATGAGATTATGCAGGGAGAAAATTAACAGAACCAGAGAGCAACTAGAACTCAATCTGGCTACTGCCATAGAAGACAATAAAATATGTCTCTATAGATACATTAGCAACAAAAGGAGGGTTAAAGAGAATCTCCATACTTTATTGGATGCAGAGAGACTAGGACTAAGGATGAGGAAAAAGCTGAGGTACTTATTGTCTTTTTTGCTTCTTTAGTAGTAAGACTAATTGTTCTCTGGCTATCCAGCCCTCTGAGCTGGATGACAGGGGTGGGGAGCAGATTGAAGCCCCCATAATCCAAGGGGAAACGGTCAGCCACCTGCTGTACCACTTAGACACACACAGATCAATGGAGCTGGATGAGATCCACCCAAGGGTACTGAGGGAGCAGGCAGAAGTGCTCACCAAGCCAGTTTCCGTCATTTCTCAGCTGTCCTGGCTAAACAGGGACATTCCAGCTGACCAGAGGTTAGCAAATGTACATCTACAAGAAGGGCCGGAAGGAGAATCCAGAGAACAACAAGTCTGTCAGTCTGACCTCTGTGCTGGAGAAGGTCATGGAGTGGATCGCCCTGAGTGCCATCACATGGCATGTACAGGACAGCCAGAGAACGAGGCCTGGTCAGTGTGGGTTTAGGTCCTGCTTAACAAACCTGATCTCCTGCAACAAGGTGACCCGCTTACCGGAAAAGGGAAAGGCTTCAGTAAAGCCTTTGACACCATTTCCCACAGCACTCTCCTGGAGAGACTGGCTGCTCGTGGCATGGATCGATGTATGGTTCGCTGGGTAAAAAACCTGCGTGGAGGGTCAGGCTCAGGGTGGAGGTGAATGGAGGTAAATCCAGTTGGCAGCTGCTCACGAGTGGTGCTCCCCAGGGCTCAGTACTGGGGCCAGTTCTCTCTAATGTCCTTCTCAATGATCTGGATGAGAGGATCGAGAGCACCCCCAGTCAGTTTGCAGCTGACACCAAGTTGGGTGGGAGTGCTGATCTGCTATGAAGGTAGGAAATCTCTACAGAGGGATCTGGACAGGTTGGATGGATGGGTCACAGCCAATAGTATGAGGTTCAACAAGGCAAAGTGCCAGATCCTACGCTGAGGTTACAACATTTCTTCTCCAGGATGAACAATCCCAATTCAGCCTTTCTTCAGAGGAATGGAAAGTGCTATTTCAGCCCTTTGACCATTTTCATGGCCCTTCTCTGGACCTGCAGTAACAAGTCTATGTCTTGTACTGGGAACCCCAGAAATGGATGCAGTATGCTACGTAGAATTCACAAGAGCAGACTAAGGGAGAGAAGTTACTCTGTCACCATGCTGGCCACGCTTCTTTTGATGCAGGCCAGAATGCGCTTTGCTTTCTGGGCTGCAAGTGCACATTGCCAGCTAGTGTCAGATTCTTTATCCTCCAGTATCCTCAGGTCTATTTCTGCATGACTGCTTCCAATCCATTCCATTGCCTGGCCTGTCCTGATACTGGAGGTTGCTCTGACCCATCTGCAGGACCTTGTATGTGGCCTTGTTGAACTCCATGAGGGTCATATGAACCCATTTTTCAAGCTTTTCAAGGTTCCTCTGGATGGCATCCCTTCCCTCTAGCAAACCAACTGCACCACTCAGATTGGTGTCAACTGCAAACTTGCCAAGGGTACACTAAATCCCACAGTCCATGCTCTCGATTAAGATATTAAAGAGTACTGCTGCCAGTATGGACCCTTGATGGACACCATTTGTTATTGGTTTTCACAGGGATGCTGGGAAGAGCATTCGAGGGTAGCCTTCAAACCCCCAGCATCTGAGGGAGGTGAGAACACCCTCTGCACACCTTCTCCATGTCAGTTGTCACCAGCTTTCCTGTGTTACTTGTCAGGGAGGGTACCTTTTCTCTAGTCTTTGTTTTCTGGTCAATGTACCTGTAGAAGTCTTTCTTAATATTCTTCACATCCACTGCCAAATTCATCACCAAATGTATATTTCTGGTCCTATCTCTACATATCTATGCACCCTCTCTACATTGTTCCCAAGACACATGATCGTGGTTCCACTGCCTGTGCATTTCGTTCTTACATTTTAGTTTGGTACTTACTGACCCAGGCCTGTCTCCTGCCCTTCTTGTTCTTACATGAGGGAAATGAAAGCAGTTTCCTAGGGGTTCCCATCCCATTCGCTAATATTCCTTAAACAACTGTTTATATAAATTTTATATTAAGAAAATGATATTATTAATCTGCAAGCTTGGATAATTTAAATGACATATGACTGTAGAAAAAGCCATAGACAATCCTGGGCAGATAGTGTTTTCATTTCCTTGAGCTACGAAATTTCTTGTAGACATTTTATGTTCTGTGATCACAGTGTAAATTTTGGATACCACTGAGCTTCAACAATGGTGACCATAGATGTATCTGACTGGAAAATTGCCCAGTGGATAGCTGCAGGTACATAATTGACCATTCAACCTCTGGATCATATCTCAGCTATGATAAAAGTTTGATGATGTTGCATTCCTTCAGACATCTGCATGTTTTTTGTCTGCCCCCATAACTTTTATTTATGAAAATAAAATTAAATGAAATTTAATTTTTCCATGAAATTTATTAATGCCATGTAGAACTACTTCTGTTCTGATTTCTTTTTAAGGTCACACTGCTTATTGATCTATACACCATCACCTCTGAACTGTGATCACAAATATGTTGCCTACATGAGGCTAAAATATTTATCCAAAATAATCTTAATAAAACTTACAATTCTCATTCTAACATTCATTTAATAAATGTGATAGTGATACCATGGAAGTTAATAGGAGTATTGGTATTTATTGAAGTCTTGCAGAAGCAAATACAATTCTGAGCTTGTTTACATTAGTAATGGTTAGTAGGACTTGGCTAAGTGCCAAAACAAAGACCCTTTCCCCCAGAATGCAGAATTTGTGTGAGAAGAGTACCAAGCCTCTGTTTGCATAAAAATCTGAAGCCTGCCTTCACAAGGTGGACATAAATTATACTTGTATTTTTGCAGATACCGCATTACATTTAATAATATCAATCTAATCTGATCTAAGAAAGTTAACAGGATATGAATAGCCTATAATCTGTGAAGCAAGAGCTTAACAGAATGCTTTCAAAATCATGCATGACAAAACACTCTCTCTTTAGGAGGTTAATATGAAATATGGATAGGTGTAGCTGTCTTCTTAGAATTCCTGGAGCAAATGCGTCAAACTGTATAATTTCATATATATCAAAAGTGTTGGAAATTTGGTTACATTTTGCACTATGTATCATGACAATTGAATTAAACAAAAAAAGATGAGAAGGGCTACAAAGCTAGAAATTTTTAAAAAAACATGAGAAGGGCCTGTGTTTACAGAAGATGTTCCAGCAGTTATCATTTCCCTTCATTATAAACAGGTTTTGTATTGAACATCTGTGTAAAAATCTCTTTCTGTTTTTTAGAAAGAACAAGTTTCTACATTTGGCATGTGGATCTCAATCAAGCCTTAATTTTGTGAAGTACTTTCAATATCTTAACTATTATGCCATCGAAATAGATGTATCTTTAATGAGGACTTTAGCGAATCAGGGCTAAAATGTCCTAAATGTTTTATTTTTAGAAAGGAACATCCCTGTTATACCTTCACGAGACAGCGGATATCACAGCATGGGCGTTTCCAGCCCATGAAACTGAGATGTTAAAGCTTTTTAGATTTCAGCATCATATGCTTTCTTGGACTTGTAGCTCTCTTTCCGTCCTATAGCACTGTAAATCACAGGGAACGAGTGGAAAAGGGGAGATCTAATCTGAAAAGTAATTAAATAAAAAGTGATTCTGATGTCTTCACCCTTTGCCAGCATCAGAATATCTCTTCAAAAGACAACTTTAATCTATGGCATCCTTGCTGTTTCCATTCAGAAGAGATTTAGCAGCAATCATCATCAGCAAGATTAATTTCAAACAGAACTAAGCTTCAGATCAGGTGGGGTGCTAAATGTTGATCAAACGAGAAATGAAGCTCACCAGTCTCCCTAATATTCTGCAAGGACAGCTCTCAGCTTAAATAATTTAATTCCTGCTCTGACAAAAGTTTCATACCTGGATTTCAGAATCTTTTAAGCGTAAATCTTAATGTTGTATTGCCTCTGATTGGCTTGACAAAGGTGGAGTTCAAAGGTTAGGATCTTCTGGAATTGCATCTGGTGGGAACATGTGAACATGTGAGCATGTGAACTCACTTAGGCTCAAACTGGAATGGCTGAAAATATGGGGGTCAGTGAAAGGCAATAAGCTTTGCAGATATATTTTGTGCAATATGGTGCCCAGTTTCACTAACTTGAGGGTAACTTGCTAATACAACAGGGCTGGTCACTTAGATCCCTGCTCCTGAAAATACCCATGTATCTCAGGGAGGAGTAAGAAGATTTTTCAGATTGAAGTTCATCTGGTACCGCAAGTGTGCATTAATTATGATTTCATTATTCTTCCAGATAAATAATGCAAGGTCTTTAGCAAAACATTTCCTTAATAACCGCACTAGAAACCAAACCTCATACACCAATAAAAGAAACACTCTGTTTAATTTTTACTACCTTTGAATCAATAAGAAAAATGGTAGGGTGGTGAAACATTTTAAAAAGAATAGGGAAAGTTAATATTTTAAGTGAAGAATCATTTTGGCACAGCCTTAATTCATAAAGCAATCTGCATATATTCAGCACATCAGCACCAAGAGGAAATTAACTACCAGTGAAAAAAAAGCACTGAACAGTACTGAAAACAGACATTAATTTCCCTTGCAGAGTCATTAATTTGCTGTAAAAATCAGAATAAGATCTGATACATGGAGGTTGTTTTTGCATCTAATATCACATGGTAGAAAATTATTCATGAATTGGATGGGATTTAGCTCCAACTCTCATTTTCTCAAGTGTGGAGAAGCATAGCTCCAGTGCAGCCAATGGCAAAACAAATATGGATTTTACTGACTTGCAATTTTACCATTTAGAAAATAGAAAATAGAATAGTTCATCTCTTAAAGAGTGCAGGTCTGTGCAGTTTAATTAAGCCATCACATCACTGTGGTTTGTACCAGTTGGGAGTCTAAGCTATACGCTTACGTAAGAAGAAGGAGAATTAGATTGCAAGTGAGGAGAGCCTGTCAATAAAGCTGCATTATCCCAGTGTGAATGAGAAGGGAGTGAACTATTTGTGCCTGGTGTCTTCCAATTCTCATCTTCTAGGTCTTGAGATCTGGAAATTGGAAAATAAAAGCTTTTTTTGTATAACTCAAGGAAGAATTAATACTTACGTAGAGTAAATATTGTTTTTTATAAGTGGCATGAGTGTACATTAAATGACTGCTCTCAGTGAAGAGCTTCTCTGTGTTTTTCTTAAAATCTGTAACAGTAGCCTCTAAAACTCAGCTAGGCAGAAAGGGGATGGGGGCTTCTGCTGCACTAGTGTGAAAATTACAGAGCTATGATTTCCTCACACTGAGTAGATAAAGCTCTTAAAAAAATTAAAATCTACTTTTTTTTTTTCATTTTATTTTTTTTTCCGCTCATATGGAAACCAAGGGACAAGGCTCGTTACTATTCCTAACCAGCAAAAGCAGTGGTACAACAGTTCTTCCACTTGAATAGGAAATTGCTTTTTTGGGTAAATGCAGAAATGAGTCATTTGAAGAAATCATGAGATTTCTGCAATGCATTTTTTAACCATATGGAAATAGGTATGCCCAAACAGCTGAAGCAAGCCAATTTCATTCTTGTTCTTTACAGAATACACTGAAGACCGAAACCCTCTTCCTTTGTTATTATCTGACTCTATTGTTTTGATTACTATTATTCCTTTGCTTCTTGTTTGCAGAAGCATGCACAGCCTAGCCTGAGTGTGCAAAATATCCTCAGATTTTGAGTTTTAGAAATTTTTCATTTACAAATGAAAAACCAGACAATTATCCTCAGGCTGCCTTTTCAAAAGCTTCAAAAGTATTTTTCTTGGGGGAGACCAAACCCTTCAAAGTTACATAAGCAGATTCTATAAGCAGTACCTACAAACATGTTCTACAACCAGCAGCATAATTAAAAATAAGTCCTAATATGTGTGTTTTACAGTAATAATATTCCTCTGCCTTTTCAGCAGCTGCACAGCACAGTCGCATGCAGCAGGATAACAAAAGGAATGTATATGCTGGTTAATCAAAATAATGAAAACATCTTGATAGACAGAGCCCCAGAAAGGTAATATGATCAGAGTAGAAATAAATGGGCGGACTTTTAACTGAACCCTGTAAGAGGCCTGATTGGTACTTCTATGACAGAGAAGTAAAAAAGACCTTGGCCAGACTTCATTCTGTCACTTCAGGAGTAGAGTCTGTGCTACTGTAACCATAAATACTATGCATAAACTCACATGTATATACCAAAAAACGATGTGAAGCTGGTGAAGCTGACCTGAGCAGGGAGAGAATTTTCTCTCCCTCCACTCAGAAACCTGAGGACAGATTCACACAACATCACTGGAAGAATACAGCGCATGTCTTTGATTCAGTATTAGGTAAAAAGACATTGAAGCCACTGCATTAACAAAGGATTATGCAAACTAAGACTGCACACAACTCTGTCTTCCACAGAGAATAACGAAAGGGTCAATGAACCAGTTTCAATAGTTATCATGATGCTCAAGTATCACTCTTTTAAAGCACAAAAGCTTTTATTTTTTTCTACAGAGCTAGCTGCGCCTGATATAATTATTCATATCATGAAGCATCAAGATGCTGTCTTTACCAGCTGAAAACACTTGCCAGGATTTTACAGCTGGAAATTAATTTTTATTTGGTGTACTGCTATTTATGTGGCTTTTTGCACAGTCTGCCTGTTACACTCTTTCAGAGTATTCATGAATACTTTTGCTGACTCTGTAACATCTCCTTCTAAGCACATAGCAGTCAGAGAGATCACTTCATGCATATTGGTCAACTGTCCTTTTTTTTCCAGACATGACAGGAATAATTTCTCCTTGCACGCTAGCCTTTGACTGAATGTCAGTGACCTCCAAAACCAAAATCTGCTCTTGTGGTGTTCCTGTCTTTATCCAAGTGAAACAAATCAATGCTCTTGCCCTGCAAGGCCTGTTAAATTACCACAGGCAACCTTGCTGAATCTGCAAGTTTCAGATTCATATTGAGTTAAAGAAAGCCAAAGGGGATTCCCGTATTACAGCATTTTTGTTGTAAGGGATCCTAGCCAACACAGTATGCAATAACATTTGGTTTGATCAATTGATAATACAAAAGAGACAAAATGCATGTGTAATCCTCTATAATTTACACACAGTGTTCTAAGTGTAAAAACATTCTTTCAGGCTCCAAAGGAGATTCAGGATGCCAATCATGATTAGATTCTTTATAGAAATTAAATTTCTGAGGCACTAATGTTTATTGGAAACTTAATTCCTACTGAAGGTGAACAGCAACTAGCTTCTAAATACCGTGTATGTTGGAAGGAATCTTTTTTCTTTAACCACTGAAGAGGCAGGCAACTGATGGGGACAGGACTTCTCTTGTTTGATCACTGTTTAATTTTGCTGATAAAAAACAAGCCCGAAACTTGTTTACCTCCTTGCAAACGGAATAGTATCATGTCTTGTTAAATGAGGAAACTGAAAGTATTAGTGCCTGTGGTTATTTGCAGTAGTTGTTTGGAAGTACTGACTGTTTAGATATCTGTAATTTGTATTAATCACGTGTTTCTTTAACAATTAGTCATAAAATGAAAGAACTCATTATTTTTCATCTTCTCTTATCCACAGCAGTTCTGCTTTTAGAGCAGGTCTGAGATACATTCATAGGGGGAAAGCTCACATCATCTTATTAGTAGTTAAAGATTACTTCAGTTTTCAGTGCTGTCCATCCATTGTAGCTCATATGCACAAAGTTTAGCAAAATGTTAATTTTGATCAAAATAGTATGCTGAGGAAACAGCAAAAGCCTTCATACAACAGTATTATTTTCTTCCTTTTCAGGTGTTTTGTTAATTTCACCACCCTGAGAGCTGTCTGAGAAATAGAATTGGAGAGGAAATGATTTCTTGTGTGATTTTGTTGCAAAACTGATTAATTTCCAGTGAGAAACCTAAATTGTAAAGTATGAGTACCTATGTTTGCATACTGTTCCTTCGGCTATCTATATTTCATGTTTTCTTTGAATTGTATGCTTTTCTGTCACCCTGCAGTTACCCACTGTGATTTTTTTCTCTGACTATCTAATTTCTACTTTCTACCTGAAAAGAGGGTTCTCCTGGGATTCTCTTTCTCCTTCCATTTATTTTCTATTAGTTTATAGCAACCACTGTCTGTAATAGCAGTCTCAGATTTCTAGAAGCTATTACTCTCTTATAGACAGGACACTTCATTGATTGTTCTGAACATGTTTCAGTGATAAGATTGATGGACATGAAATCCCAAGATGACAAATTGACAATGCTTTTAAACTAAGGGGCTGTGCAGCTCTGTGAGTTCTTTCTTTCTTTTCTTTTTTCATCCAACAATTTGAAAGGGTTTGTAGAGTTCCTAATTCAAAACAGTCAAAAAAGACATTAATAGTTAAGTGCAGGCACAGATGCTTTGCTTTGCAGGAGTTCTCTTAAACATCTGCTTTATAAGGCAACATAAATACATATTACTGCTTTGCAGAGAAATAAGAGCCAAGTTACTGCAGAAGTGTACTGACACAATCACTTCCTCTACACCCTGCAGAAAGGAGAAAAGGTGTTTCTATTAACAGTACTGGCAGAACCACCAGCCTTTCAAGTAGGGGTGGCTGCAGATGGGTTGGAAGACAATGATAGTTTATGAAGTAGGAGATCATCAGAAAGCAAATTAGCCATCTTTTTTCTAAGGTGGCAAAAGTACAAACAAGCAGAAGAGGATATCACTTTTGCTACCCTGAACTTATTTGCTACGTTGAACCCTGATCTAACTTTGAACTGAGACTCTCAAACAAGAATCAGACTCACATGCTGAAGGTCTGCTACCTTCCCTCTATAGTGTGCAGGTGGCAGACAGCACCCACTGTTAACAAGTTGTCGTAGTTTAAACCCAGTCAGGTAACTTGTTCACTCACTCCCAGTGAGTGGTGCCGAGCTGACAACAATCGAGGTCCGTGTCCCCCCCCCACCGGGGTTCTCCCCCACTCCCGGAGGAACGGGGAGGAGGATCGAAAAAGTGCAACTCCCACGGGTTGAGACAAGAACAGTCCAGCAACCAATGTACACAAATCACCACCGCTACTATCAACTACAACAATGATAAGGGAAAATAACAAGGGAAGAGAATACGATACCACCAGCCAAGAAAACGAGTTCCACCCGGAAGCCCGTGTCCTTCCAGGAAACTCCCAGTCACCCCCCACCCCGGCCATGACGTGCTGTGGTATGGAATACCTCCCTGGCTAGCCCGGGTCAGGCGCCCCGTCTCTGCTTCCTCCCGGCTTCCCCTCCTCCCTGGCAGAGCATGAGCCTCACAAAGTCCTTGGTCAGGGTAAACATCACTTAGCAACAACTGAAAACATCGACTTCACCAACACTGTTCCCAGGCTGGAAGTCAAAACACAGCACTGCACCAGCTACCACGAAGGAAAAAAAAAAACATATAAGGTTATTCCAGAAATGAGTCCCATTGTCTGACTCAGTTCTCTCTGGGGTGCCGTGTCGCCACAAAATCTGTTTCTCAAGGCCCAGGATGGTGTTCCGGGCAGTGGCATGGGGCACAGCGTATGTTTCCAGCCACCCGGTGGTTGCTTCCACCATGGTAAGCACATGGCGCTTGCCTTGGCGGGTTGGTGGCAGTGTGATATAGTCAATCTGCCAGGCCTCCCCATATTTATACTTCAACCATCGTCCTCCATACCAAAGAGGCTTTAACCGCTTGGCTTGTTTAATTGCAGCACATGTTTCACACTCATGAATAACCTGGGCAATAGTGTCCATTGTTAAGTCCACCCCTCGATCACGGGCCCATCTGTATGTTGCATCTCTGCCCTGATGGCCTGAAGTGTCATGGGCCCACCGGGCCAAAAATAATTCACCTTTATGTTGCCAATCTAAGTCCATCTGAGCCACTTCAATCTTAGCCCCTTTATCCACTTGTTGGTTGTTCTGGTGTTCCTCAGTGGCCCGACTCTTGGGTACATGAGCATCTACATGACGTACCTTCACCACCAGGTTCTGCACCCTGGCAGCGATATCTTTCCACAGTGCAGCAGCCCAGATGGGTTTACCTCTGCGTTGCCAGTTGCTCTGCTTCCATTGCTTCAACCACCCCCACAGGGCATTTGCCACCATCCATGAGTCAGTATAGAGATAAAGTACTGGCCACTTTTCTCGTTCAGCAATGTCCAGGGCCAGCTGGATGGCTTTCACCTCGGCAAACTGACTCGATTCACCCTCGCCGTCAGCAGTTTCTGCAACTTGTCGTCCAGGACTCCATACAGCTGCCTTCCATCTCCGATGCTTTCCCACAATACGGCAAGAGCCATCAGTAAACAAGGCATACTGCTTTTCACTTTCTGACAGTTTATTATATGGTGGGGCCTCTTCAGCCCGCACCACCTCCTCCTCTGGTGACATTCCGAAATCTTTGCCCTCTGGCCAGTCCATGATGACTTCTAGAATGCCTGGACGACTGAGATTTCCTATTCGAGTTTGTTGTGTAATTAGTGCAGCCCATTTACTCCATGTAGCATCAGTTGCATGATGTGTAGAGGAGACACTGCCTTTGAACATCCAGCCCAGCACGGGCAACCGGGGTGCTAGAAGGAGCTGTGCTTCAGTGCCAATCACTTCCGAAGCAGCTCGAACCCCTTCATAGGCTGCCAGTATCTCTTTCTCAGTTGGGGTATAGCTGGCCTCAGATCCTTTATATCCCCGACTCCAAAAGCCGAGGGGTCGACCTCGAGTCTCCCCTGGAGCTTTCTGCCAGAGGCTCCAGGTAGGACCGTTCTCCCCAGCTGCAGTGTACAGTACATTTTTTACATCTGGTCCGGTCCGGACTGGTCCAAGGGCTGCTGCGTGAACTATCTCATGCTTAATTTGCTCAAAGGCTTGTTGCTGCTCAGGGTCCCATTTAAAATCATTCTTCTTCCGGGTCACATGATAGAGAGGGCTTACAATCGAACTGTAATTCGGGATGTGCATTCTCCAGAACCCCACTGCACCCAAGAAAGCTTGTGTTTCTTTCTTATTAGTTGGTGGAGACATTGCTGTTACCTTGTTGATCACATCTGTGGGGATCTGTCTACGTCCATCTTGCCATTTTATTCCCCAAAATTGAATCTCCTGTGCAGGTCCCTTGACCTTACTCCGTTTTATGGCAAAACCGGCTTTCAGCAGGATTTGGATTATTTTCCTCCCTTTCTCAAAGACTTCTTCCGCTGTACCGCCCCACACAATAATGTCATCAATGTATTGCAGGTGTTCTGGAGCTTGCCCCTGTTCCAGTGCAGTCTGGATCAGTCCGTGGCAAATGGTAGGGCTGTGTTTCCACCCCTGGGGCAGTCGGTTCCAAGTGAACTGGACACCCCTCCAAGTAAAAGCAAACTGTGGCCTGCACTCTGCTGCCAAAGGAATTGAGAAAAATGCATTGGCAATATCAATCGTGGCATACCACTTGGCTGCCTTTGACTCTAGTTCATACTGAAGTTCTAGCATGTCCGGTACGGCAGCACTCAATGGTGGTGTGACTTCATTCAGGCCACGATAGTCTACTGTTAGTCTCCATTCGACTTTCGCACTGGCCATATGGGGCTATTAAAGGGTGAGCGGGTCCTGCTGATCACCCCCTGACTCTCCAGTCCACGGATCAGCTGATGGGTGGGAATCAGGGAGTCTCGGTTGGTGCGATATTGCCGCCGGTGCACTGTTGTGGTCGCAATTGGCACTTGTTGTTCTTCAACTTTCAGCAACCCCACAGCAGAGGGATCTTGTGAGAGACCAGGCAAGGTGGACAGCTGCTCAATTTCCTCAGTCTCCAAAGCAGCAATACCAAAAGCCCACCGGTACCCTTTTGGGTCTTTGAAGTACCCTCTCTTGAGGTAGTCTATGCCGAGGATGCATGGAGCCTCTGGACCAGTCACAATAGGGTGCTTTTGCCATTCCCTCCCAGTCAGGCTGATTTCAGCCTCCAGCACAGTCAACTCTTGGGATCCTCCTGTCACTCCAGAAATATAGATGGGTTCCACCCCTTGACAGCTTGATGGCATCAGGGTACGCTGTGCACCGGTATCTACTAGAGCCTTATACTTCTGTGGGACTGATGTGCCAGGCCATCTGATCCACACAGTCCAGTAAATCCGATTGTCCCCTACCTCCACCTGGCTGGAGGCAGGGCCCCTCTAATGGTTGGACACTTAAGTCGTGGTAAAAGGGATTATTCTTCGTTATCACAGGAGCTGGATAAAAATCAGCTCTTCCAATGGTCTGTCACAGCCTTGGACTCATGGGACGATCAGTCTTGGCCCTTGCTCCCCTCTTCAGTTCACTCACCCGTTCCTCCAAAGCTGAAGTAGGTTTTCCATCCCACTTTGTCATGTCTTCTCCGTGATCCAGCAGGTAAAACCATAGGGTACCCCGTGGCGTATACCTCCTGTATCTCCTCTCTTGAGCAATAGGACGCCTTTTGTTAATAGCTGAGACGTGTGTTGGTACACGTGAGGAGCTGGGTAAATCAGATAGATCGTCCCTCAATTGTTTGAGGTCCTGGGACAGTTTTTCCACAGCTGAGATGATGGAAGGGGTGAGGTTGTCTTCGAACTCTCGGAGTTTATGAACCATTTCATCCACTGTTAGTGGTACTATGTCATTCCAGGTTACTGTTGCCAATGAATGGGCATATGATGACGGTGCATTCCGTGTAAGTTTTCGCCACATGGGTCGTGTACATTCAACTTCATCTGGATCTATAGGTGTATCCCTGTTATTCGGCTTGATGTGATAGATCATCTCTACGATGGCCGATTCCCTCAGAGACTGGATGCCTTTGTCTATAGTAGTCCACTTGGCCGAACGACTCGTAACATCGTCCTTGTACGGAAACCTTTCTTTCACAGCTGCCAAGAGCCTCCTCCAAAGGCTGAGGGATTTTTCTCTCTTGCAATTGCTTTGTCAATTCCCCCTTCTCTAGCAAGTGATCCCAGCTGCTTGGCTTCTGTACCTTCTAGTTCGTGACCATCGGCCCCATTGTCCCAGCATCGGAGTAACCAGGTGATGATGTGCTCCCCTGGTTGACGGGTAAAATCTTTTCGCATATTCCGCAGCTTGGTTGAGGTCTGAGGTCGAGAAGTTACCTCTTCTTCTTCTTCTTCGTCATGTGATGATGACTCCTGATCAGATTCTGGACCAGGTGGTGAATTCATTGGTTCTTCATCTCGCTTCACCCTTTTTGCCTCCTTTTTGCTTGTTCTCTTGCGTACAGGGGCAACCGATATTGGTACGAATTGGTCCTCTGGTTTGGCTGCAGTGATTATCACTGTGGTTTGAGTAGCGACTGTACTTGTTGCTGGGGGTGGTGTAGCTGCTGTACTTGGAGCTGGGGTAACCGCGCTGTCTGTTGCAGTTGAAGTTTGAGCAGCTGCTGTACTTGCCACTGGGGTAGCTGCTCTGTTCATTGAGGCCAAAGTTTGAGTAGCGACTGTACTTTTTGCTGGGGTGGTGCAGCTGCTGTGCTCGGAGCTGGGGTAACCGCGCTGTCTGTTGCAGTTGAAGTTTGAGCAGCTGCTGTACTTGCTGCTGGGGTAGCTGCGCAGTTCATTGCAGCCAAAGTTTGAGTAGCGACTGTTGCTTTGCCCTCAGATCCGCCGACATTCTTTTCCTTTTGAAGGTGCTGGATAGTGTTGAACAAGGCCCTGTAAGCATAGGCCAAGTCCCAGCACGTTGCCGTGATTTGTCCATCTCTGGTATGGCCAGAATGACCACACACCTCATTTAAGTGTTTTACTAATTCTTATGGATTTTGCAGTTGTTCGGTAGTGAAATTCCAAAGTACTGGAGGGGCCCACTGACCTAGATACTTGCCCATACTATCCCACACACCCTGGCACTCATGGCTGTCCAGCCTCAGGGAAAATCTCTCGGTCCTCCTACATCGTCGTTTGACCCCAGACAAGACCCAAACCTGACTCTGCTTAACTCTTGAAATCAGTAGTGGGCAAAACACACTCTGTATGCGTGTTAGCATGGTGATTCCCATCAGGATCAGCAAACAAGTCTCAACAGCATTAAAATGCCATTCAAAAAATTCAAAACTCTCAAATGTAAATGGTCTGGGGGGATGACTGGGAGGGTAAAAGGATGTCTCCATCACAGGTTGAGCACCTGAGAAGGAGAAAAAAGATGTGTAATTGCTAAGCACCTCCATCATATACCTCCCAAAGTATAAAGGTGGTGACCACACTGGGAACATAAGCCAGATCAGTTTCATGATCAATGATTCTATTGTATTACAAGTCATTACCATAAAGTACAATGGGACAAAAACCTTAGACCAAGCCCCACACTTGAAAAACACTAATACAGCAAATACCGGATGGACGTAAGATATGATATACTGAAACTGTGAGATCAAGAGGAACAACCTTGAGAGCCAATAAATCAGCATTGTGACGAGTGACTATCAATCCAGTCAGATCCGTCGTTATCTCAAACCCTCGTGCCCCACGTTGGGCGCCAAAAAGAACTGTCGTGGTTTAAACCCAGTCAGGTAACTTGTTCACTCACTCCCAGTGAGTGGTGCCGAGCTGACAACAATCGAGGTCCGTGTCCCCCCCCACCGGGGTTCTCCCCCACTCCCGGAGGAACAGGGAGGAGGATCTTAAAAAGTGCAACTCCCACGGGTTGAGACAAGAACAGTCCAGCAACCAATGTACACAAATCACCACCGCTACTATCAACTACAACAATGATAAGGGAAAATAACAAGGGAAGAGAATACGATACCACCGGCCAAGAAAACGAGTTCCACCCGGAAGCCCGTGTCCTTCCGGGTAACTCCCAGTCACTCCCCACCCTGGCCATGACGTGCTGTGGTATGGAATACCTCCCCGGCTAGCCCGGGTCAGGCGCCCCGTCTCTGCTTCCTCCCGGCTTCCCCTCCTCCCTGGCAGAGCATGAGCCTCACAAAGTCCTTGGTCAGGGTAAACATCACTTAGCAACAATTGAAAACATCGACTTCACCAACACTGTTCTCAGGCTGGAAGTCAAAACACAGCACTGCACCAGGTAGCACAAAGGAAAAAAAAAAAATGACTGCTACTGCTGAACCCAGGACAGAAGTGCACAATCTGTTTATCATTGAAAGAGAACATTAAACTTTCATATTTTACTGAGTTCTTTGTAATTGTGGGACAAGGAGCAGGAGATCTACAAGGACAATTCAATATGGAGCTACAGCAGAAAAAGCCAAAAAATCAACAAAATACAAAGGAAAAAACAAGACAGAGAGGAAAAGCCGTGAGGATCAGTGTGGGAAGCACAATAGCACAAATCTATGCATAACAGTAGTTTCATCATTTTTGACCACAGTTATTTTGGTTTGGGTGGTTTTTTGTTGGTTTTATTTTTGTTTGTTTGTTTGTTTGTTTTTTTCCTTTCAGGATGTGGAGAAGATATATTACCATAGAAAGGAGATAAACAAAAAGGTGCTGCTTTAATATGTGTGTCTATAGAATGCTCAGAGAAGTAAGTTAGATCAGGGGTTAAGGCTATATCATTTCTTTAGCGAAACTAGAGCTATTTGATTTTATGAGAAAGTATAAAATTCCTAACCAATAAAGACTGTACTTTTGCAGAGGTGTAATATATTCAGCTCATTAAATTCACCGTTACAGCAAGTGATCAAGGATGATAGTTTAGCAAGTTTGAAAATGAGACTAGAGGGTTAGAATCTCAAAATTTAGAGTTGTCATAACTGTGGGTACTTAGGAAAGAACAGATTTGTTAAACAGAAGCTCTAGAATTTAAGATGAAGTTTAACTATTAGGGCTTAGATGAATACAGCTGTAAAGGACTTTTACTCTATTCTCATAACTGTAGCATTCTCATATGTTCCTATGAAGCACCCATTGGTGGTAAGATTCAGAAATGGAAAGATGTATTAGAAGGCATGAAGAGATCATTGTAAAGCAACTTTTAAAGATGATAATCCAGCTTTCACCTCCCATGCAAATACCCTGTTCTATTATATTGCAGCACTAACTTAGCTTCCCACATTTTCCTACAACGTTTTTAGATTTAGAAGTGATTTTGTTTGCTACTTTGTAAAATACAAACAATTTAATTCTGAGTGAGGGTAGTTAGTACATGGGAAACAAACTCTGTATCATATTGCCCAGTGTATGGTGGATTGTAATCTCTTATACAACTATCATAACCAGAATGTTGTATTTCTGATGTGTATGAGTAATAGAAAGCAGAAAGCAATTAACAAGTCAGAAGACTTTTCATACCACAAAGGCAGTATGTTTCCCACATCAGCTAACAAGCGGCAGATGAAGAATACAGTTTTGCATTTGCATTTGTATATGGGCTTGCATTGAAGAGACACAGTTAGAATATATACCTTTTGGTCTTTGTTATTGCTATGAGTCAGAGAAAAGCTGTGTAACAACATGCAGACAAGTGCATCTAAGCAGACATCTGCACCTTGCTAGTCTATGTACTTTATGACTTCAGAAACAACAAAAATGTTAATCATATTCCCATCTGGACCTGCCTCAGATGAATACACAGCTCTCCATACACATCAGCTAATATCCAAAATGGCATTTTTTTTCCCCTTAGCAGAGTGTGCAACATTTAAGAGAAAGACGCTGAAGCCATCAGAGCTAAAAATATAAAATCATAGACATTTTTGTCTTCACGCTGCCAAGCACAGATCAGGCTCCTGTTGTGCAAAGCTGTGTCTAAATGCATAATACAAAAGCGTCTGAGCTCCCAGGAGTTTACATAGCAAGAGGAGATGCTGTTGACTGAGGAGAATGATATAGCACTGTGTTGAATGCATCCTTTATGATATGATCTCCAACTATGAATTATGGTTGTCTTCTGTCTAAGAACCCAGAAGTCCTTTTCTTCAGCATATATCTCTGTGCCAACATTTATAATTGGGACCATATTAGATGCTACATGGAGGTTTTCATTTAGTACTATGCTATCTAGTAAAGAGGAGGGTTTTGTTTTAAAAATGAAAAACAACACAGTAAGACTAAATGGCCAGATCTGTGAGATTAAGCTGCCAGATCTAAAATGCCTGAACCATATGGTGCATAAGATGAAAACTGACGTTTTTATTTTCCTGGGGATCCTTGAAATTTAAATGCGTAACACATGAAAAGTATCAAGGTACCTGAACACCATTTTCAGGTCACAGTGCAACAAGGTTTACAGCTCTGCAATGCAATCCACAGAAATCCCATATTTATACAAGTAGTCAGGAGTCACTCACGTATTAGCAGAGTTCTGAATCTTGCATCTAACATAATTTTACTTCTAATACAATATTTCTTACCTTTGTTGGGAAGGTATTGAGTAGAGCACTGGAGGGTTGGGTATACCTGTTGCTGTGTGCTGTGTGCCAAAATTCTCATTGTAACCTATGAACTATGGGTAAATATGGGTGCTCATGGACAGCAAACTGCTCAGGATTCATGATAGCCCTGGTGACATGCAGCACAGTATTGGGAATCCTGTTTGGTTTGGGAACACTCAAAATTCAGATCTGCACTCAAGATCCGTATGCTATGCATGTTCTTTGGGCAGTAGTCCAGCTGTTGTACTTCCTTACTAACAGGCTTTGTGTGCGATTGAATGTGGCTATGAGAACATGGGCCTGATTTTCTCATGTCTTCACTGGTTTAATTTTGGCTTAACTGCACTGAAGCCAAAGGGAGCAAATTTTTTTCCATGTCTTTGCAATCAACAGGTTATGGTAAGAAAAGCTATGCTTCTGAAAGCTTAAAGCCTTAGGAAAATATTATTTGTTCCCTTTTCTGTTTATTACATTTCTGAGGAAAGATCAAAAGCAAAGGAGCTTGGAGATTAAAAAGCACATTTTTTTTTTCCCTTGGAGCTTTCAAAATTAGAAAGATCTTAAAAATATGGGGAAAAAAGGACTTCATTATTGAATTTTTATCATAGCCAAACACAAAATGTATACTTATTATATCTAAAACCACAAAGCCCTTCCAAGAAGTCTAGAGTATGATTTGTAATATCATGATACCTAAAATCTGCATATGACCACACAGAATAATTTTTGAAAGAGAACTGGATTCTTAGAAGGTATCTCAACTGATGATGGGGATGTCAGTGTTTCTGGTTTTCACTGCAAACTTTGACCCCATAGGCTTTATACCTTTTGTACTTACTACCAGAGCCTGGAGACATCATCCCTCCACAGGAATTTTGGCTGCTGGGGCTCAGGACCAACTCAGAGGGTGACCCTACTCCCCTACTGCTGTGGGAAGAGGCTTTCAGATACCCTGTGGGGATGCGGTGGCCAAAGCCCACCCCTGTCCTCTGAGAGGTGCTTCTAAGCTGCTACCTTAGTTGAGGATGCCCTCCTGCTCCCTGACTTCCTTGCTTCCTGGCTGGGGTGGTGGGACATTCCAGCTGCTGGCCCTGTCACCCCAGGGAGCCCCAGTGGCCCCTAGACCCCAGGGAGCAGCCAGCAAATGCCACTTGTAATGACAGTGCTGTTAAAACTACCATTCCTCACCAGACCCCATAATTGCGCCAGCTGGAAGGCCAGTGGCAGGGCATGGATCAGGCACACCTCACCATTGGCCTGAATGATAAGAAACAATCAACTTTCAGCTTTACACATTGGAAGAAGTGCATCTTCCAGACCAGCTGCAGTGAGAGGTCGGTCCCTGAAGACAAAACCCCTAATCTGCAATTTTACAGGAAGCAGCAAAACAAAATTAGTCCTCTTAGTTGATGCTCCAGGCTTGGAGCACCTGCTTCCTGGTGGGATTATTTTAATATCCTCCACATGGAGTTAACCTTGAAGATCCTATGGAAGTTACAGATGGTGCAAAGCATCCCAACATCCCAACCCCAGCAAAGAAAAAAGGCCTTACAGAATTAAGTAGAGGTAAACTTGCACATTAGCCCACAGGGTGATTTGCCTTGTTTAGATAAACGCTGTGGCTTTTTGAAGGAGGAAATGCAGAGCACCTCTGGGATGCAGTTGTGCTCCCAGCAGTCTATAAAAGCCTAACTCCAGCATTAAATTACCAGATGCTCAAGGGTTCACTAATCCACTAGCTATTACACCCACATTCCAGGGTTTTCATAAGGAATGCTACACTGAAGCCTTTAAATACCTCTTGGAGCAATGTCATACTTCAGAGACTCTCTCTCCCCTTTCCCCCAGACTAGGAGGGAATTGCCCCATGAGTTATCCCCCCTCTAGAATAGGTGTGGATAGCAACGGGATTAAATCATTAGAAGTTCTTGAGGATGGTAGAAGTGTGTGTGGTGCAGGAAGGCTGTTATACTGAATATTGCAGGGTTAGATGGGTTCCTCATCTTTGGTCTCATGCCCTCCACAAATATACCTTTAGCTTAGATGTTATAAGCAATGGCATAAGAAATGTATTTTCAAGTATGTTGTATGCTATGCTAAGCAAACTTCTATTCGGATGTACCCAGGTAGCCGGAAAGCTGGATATTATGCCTTAGACGCAGATATAAATTTGTTGTAGTGAGCGAATCATAAATCCTTTTGCTAACCTAATGGCAAAAAATGTAGCGCTCAAGATTTTTCTCTTCATATTTGAGGAGAAATTTAAGTCATAATATCAATTTTTCAGCATTTTCCATGTAACTCGCATAGCTGCAATTTCTTCTGGATCTTCTACAGTATGTAAAAGGTGCTATTGTTTTGAATTGAGAAATTATGTTGTGATCCCCTTCTTTCACGCATTGCAGAATACGCATTTGATGTCTGAACTGAAGTAATTCTCTGCTACTATCAGTCTGCCATAACTCATTCCTCATCAGTAAAATTTTGTCTTCTCCTGAAACATACTTTTGTTGTTGAAAGTCAAAGGCATTAATAAGCAGAAGCACTTTATTCTGCATAAAACATCCCACCCTGCAAAATGATTGCTGTGATTCATTGTGTAAATTGCAACATACTGTTTCTCTTCCCCATTTGGATGGGCAATAACTAGGAAAACTCCTGAGGCAAATAAATAGGTCTTGATTCTGTCAAAGAGAGGTTATAGGAGATTTTCTGAAAAAAAAAGCAACATAGGAAATGAGTAATTATGACTGATAAGTGACCTTAGGAGAATGTGAAGCCTTTACGATAATTCCCACCTTCTTTTTTGCAGGATGAAGTGTACTTGTTTATGTGAGATACATTTCAGCTCTGTATCTAAGGACACCTTAGGTCACCTTCTTTGGGAATGAAGGAACTGTGATTTGGCTAAAATATTTGTCCTCCTTTTCAAGGAATTAATTGATGTTTATTAATTAAACTAAGAATTAGAGAAAGTTTCTTTTGCCTTATTCCCATGTTTTAACTGCAAGCTCCAGGAGGGCACAGACTGGTGCATTTAGAAAGTACTCCAGTACTCCAGTAGAGATAAACATCAAAACAGAGTGATAACATGCCACTGTTTTACCAGACCAAGTTGCATGTATATGCATGAACCACCAGGGTTTTTCTTTCTTTGTTAGGAAGCACGCAATTCATAAATGTGTTTGGACACTTGCAGTGTGGGAAGTTGAGTAGGTGACAACAATGTGACAGGGCTCTGGATTCTTCCAGGTTGGTAACCCCATAAATCAGGGATCTCTATACTCACTCCTGAAGGAATAATCAGGGAGAGATTTTAATAAAAATAGGATGTGAAATAAAATGAAGACCTCATGAATTGGTAATAAGTTGCAATATTGTCACTGAAGAAGTAGATGTAACTTCAGTTAACACATTTATTCATACTCTAAAATCTCTATAAACACCACTGAAATGACAGTGACATGCTACTTAAAAACTGAATTTAGGCTTTACTTTTGCCTAAATTTTATTTCCAAACCTTTTTTTTTTTAGGGCAGGGAATTTAGATTCAATGTCCTGAGTAATACGATTTCTTAGATTAGTTCTGAATTTGGTACTTAAACACTTTTCCATTGAAACAACAAATGTTTGTGTTGTTGAACACCAATACTTGGAAGTCACAATACCTGTCCTACTACACATTACAAACCACTCCAGAATTCACTAGCATGCCATTATTCCTTTTCCAAACAATACTTTTGCACGAGGATTAGTTTTATTTTATGTAACACCGAAAAGAGCATAGTCCAATGGAGAAAATGCTGTGAAAACCTTTAAATAGTGCCTTTCTCTTACTGAATCTTTTGCTTTGGTTACTTTTTTATTTTCCTATAGTACCAAAACATGATTGATATGTCTAATTATGCTCCATTTTTGTACACTGTCACTGCAGTAATTCAGTACACAAGAGGCAATACTCAATTCCATCAGTTTCTTATGAGAGTGGATAAAAACACCACATGTCAGATCTTCATGATAAAGCACATGAATCCCTAAGTTTACCTCAGAAAGAAGACAGACTTGAAAATGTACTATCTAAAGCTGTACTAAAATATAGGAGGTGATTTTAGGTTTATAAAGAGGTTAGTGAAAATTGAGCCATTTGTGGAGGGCTGTTTTATCACCTTTGTGCTCTGTTTAGGATATGGAAGCTTATAAATCAGATGAACTTGGGGGTCTCCAAAATACTGCCACAGCCAACTACCGCAGCCACTACAATTAAGCACACCCACCCAGTACTGCCAAGACTTACCTACAAAACCCCACTCACAAAACATACCAAACTGAACCAAACCAAACCACATCCATCCTTTGCTCTTCCTGCTTTTATACAATTGAGGAATTGCCCTTTAATCTTGCTCTCAAGCAATGTATGTAACAGCTCCAGGCAGTTTTGGGAAAAGCAATTTCTTTGGGATTGTGAATTCAGTCATGTACCTGACATTATATTATAAGGAAGGTACATCCTCTGTTCAAAATATTTCTCTTTCTGTGCTGCAATTCACTAAAGTGAAGAAGCAAATCCATTGGATGTACACAGCAGCTGGATATCTGTCCAAAGCAGACGATGTGTCTTCTTCAAGAGGTATGATTTCATAGTTAAATATTTCTGTAACTTTTTTTGTAGAAAAGAAAATGTTTTTGATTTGGGGAACACCAAAAACTTTAGCAGACTTATGAACTACTGGATGGATGAGAGCTGTTTTCTCACTGATCCTTGTTGACTATGCCTGTGTATGATCCAGTCACAGTGTCTCAGGATGTCTCCATCCAGCTTGCTGTGGCAGCATTTGTTTATTTTCCTAAACATCTCCCAGGTTACACTGCTCATCAGTGGTGAAAATTCCAAATTTTTGCCTGGTGACAGAAATCCTAGTTGGAAAGTGTCTTTCTGAAAACATTAAGTTCATTGAGAGATTTGAAACTACCTGGTCCAGTGTATCAAGTTGCCCATATACCTGATTGAAGGGGATACCAAAAACTATGATTGGTTCTACTTGCAACTGTGGTAGAGTTTCTGTCCTCTGGAGTTTCTAAAAATATCAGTCAAAATGGTTTAGTTTTGTCTTTTGCAAGGGTTCAAAGGAGACCATTGTATGTTTAGAAATGAGTTAGCATTCTTGAATACAAGCCTTTTACATGCTCAATACTTTTAAAAGCTGCATCCTTTTCCAGGGATTTAAACTGATTTATTCACACATCATCACCACATATGGTAATTAACACATATGGTAATTAACACATAGAACATATATATATTTCAATGTATATGGATTAACTAGAAGACAAAAGCAGGGTTCCTCATATCATAGCAGAGGATACCATATACGTAAACATATTCAGCAAGTACATACTCAGCATAATACTTACATTTATTTGGCAATGTAGTAGTAAAAAATCACGTATATGGAGAAACAGGAGTTTGATGTTACAAATTTGATGTTACGAATTTGGTATGATACCATTTATCTCAGCAACAACAAAGTAATATTTTTAAGGCAAGTAATATATAATATCAGGTTTTGTGTATAACAACACTAAAATTTTTATGAATAATTCCACTCATTTTCAATATCCCAAAGATATTGAAATGCTATGCCTCCTAATAAGTGAGTGGGCAGTTCACGGAATCACAGAATCCCAAGGGTTGGAAGGGACCTCAAAAGATCATCTAGTCCAACCCCCCTGCAAGAGCAGGGTAACCTAGAGTACATCACACAGGAACTTGTCCAGGCGGGCCTTGAGTATCTCCAACGTAGGAGACTCCACAACCCCGCTGGGCACCCTGTTCCAGTGCTCTGTCACTCTCACAGTAAAGAAATTTTTCCTGATGTTCACATGGAACCTCTTATGCTCCAGTTTACACCCATTGCCCCTTGTGCTATTGCTGGGCATCACTGAAAAAAACCTAGCTCCATCATCCTGACACTCACCCTTTACATATTTGTAAACATTGATGAGGTCACCCCTCAGTCTCCTCCAAGTTAAAGAGATCCAGCTCCCTCAGCCTCTCCTCATACGGGAGATGTTCCACTCCCTTAATCATCTTTGTGGCTCTGTGCTGGACTCTTTCAAGCAATTCCCTGTCCTTCTTGAACTGAGGGGCCCAGAACTGGACACAATAATCCAGATGCGGCCTCACCAAAGCAGAGTAGAGGGGGAGGAGAACCTCTCTTGACCTGCTAACCACACTCTTTCTAATTCACCCTAGGATGCCATTGGCCTTCTTGGCCACAAGGGCACATTGCTGGCTCGTGGTCATCCTCCTATCCACCAGGCCCCCCAGGTCCCTTTCCCCTTCGCTACTGTCCAGCAGGTCAACCCCCAACCTGTACTGGTACATGGGGTTGTTCTTCCCCAGATGCAAGACTCTACACTTGCCCTTGTTGAATTTCATCAAATTCCTCTCCGCCCAACTCTCCAGCCTGTCCAGGTCTCGCTGAATGGCAACACAGCCCTCTGGTGTGTCAGCCACTCCTCCAGTTTAGTATCATCAGCAAACTCGCTGAGGGTACACTCAGTTCCCTCATCCAGGTTGTTGATGAAAATATTAAACAGCACTGGTCCCAGCACCGACCCCTGAGGGACTCCACTAGTCACAGACCTCCAGCTAGATTCTGCCCCATTAACCACAACTCTCTGCCTTCTTCCTTTCAACCAGTTCTTGATCCACCTCACTACCTGATCACTTCCTTAGCCCACACTTCCTTAGCTTATCTATGAGGATGCTGTGGGAGACAGTATCAAATGCCTTACTGAAATCAAGAAAAACCACATCTACCGCTCTACCATCATCCAGCCACCTAGTTACTTCCTCACAGAAGGCTATAAGGTTGGTCAAACATGACTTCCCCTTGGTAAAACCGTGTTGGCTGCTCTTAATGACCCCCTCATCCTTGATATGTCTAGAGATGGTGTCAAGAATAAGTTGTTCCATCACCTTTCCAAGGATGGAGGTAAGGCTGACCGGTCTATAATTACCCGGGTCCTCCTTCTTGCTCTTCTTATAGACTGGTGTGACATTTGCCATCCTCCAACCCTCAGGCACCTCACCTGTTTCCCACGACTTACCAAAGATGATGGAGAGTGGCTCAGCAATGACCTCCGCCAGCTCCCTCAGCACCCGCGGGTGTATTCCATCCGGACCCATCGATTTATAGATGTCCAGATTACTTAACTGATCCCTAACCCAATCCTCATCCAGCAAAGCAAACTCCTCCTTTATCCTGACTCCTTCTGGGACTATAGGAATCTGGGTCCCCCGGGGAGAGTCTGCAGGAGTAAAGACAGAGGCAAAGAAGGCATTCAGCACCTCTGCCTTCTTTATATCCTCTGTCTCCAGGGCACCCACCTCATTCAGCAGTGGACCTATATTGCCTCTTATGTTAGTTTTATCCACTATGTGTTTGAAGAAGCCCTTTCTATTGTCCTTAACCCGACTTGCAAGACTAAGTTCCAAGGAGACCTTAGCTGTCCTAATTGCCTCCCTACATTCTCTAACGACTTTCCTATATTCCTCCCAAGTGGCCAGCCCCTCCTTCCGTAATCCATAGATTCTCTTTTTCTGCATGAGTTTGCCCAGCAGTTCCTTGTTTAACAATGCTGGTCTCCTGGCTCCCCTACTTGACTTCCTACCCACTGGGATACTCTGATCCTGAGCTTGGAAGAAGCAGACCTTGAATGCTGACCAACTATCTTGAGCCCCTTTACCACCTAGTACCCTTTCCCATGAGACTTCCCTTAACAATTGATTGAAGAGGCCAAAGTTGGCCCTTTGGAAATCCAGAAATGTGGCCTTGCTAGGTATTCTATTCCTCCCACACAGGATCCTAAACTCCACCATCTCATGTTCACTGCAGCCAAGGCTGCCATTGACCATCACCGCTTCAACCAGACCCTCCTTGTTGGTGAGTACTAGATCCAGCAGTGCTCCTCTCCTAGTTGGTTTGTCCACCTTTTGCATTAAGAAGTTATCATCAGTGCACTGGAGGAACCTCCTAGACTGTGAATGATTGGCTGTGTAAGTCTTCCAGCAAATATCTGGGTAGTTAAAATCCCCCAAGAGGACCGAGGCATGTTGTCTGCATAGAACTAATTTTTTGATGTTTATGTTTTTCTCCCTTCCTTTGAATTATTTTTCCTCAGAGTGCAGAAGTTATCAGTACATATGTAAAAAATAATAAATAATCTGTTTCTCCATTAGAATACCTTGCTTCTATGTCTAGAGGCAGTTTCAAATTCTGGGAAACGCACAGGCTAGACGTTAGTTTTTCAAGCTTTGTGTTTCAGTGGAACAGTTTCCATTCCAAAGAATTTTGCATGGATTGGAAGAACTCATATGTATGCAATTGAAATGCCACTGACAAATGCTGAAATTGAATGGAATGTGGTTTAGCAATGTTTATGATGTTAACTGGGCGGCCTTTTTTAAGAGCTTATGGTGCTGGTGTTAAAACCATTTGGATAAAATAAGACATGCTCTTGGCAGTTCTAGTGTTTAAGAAAGTAAGAAAAAACACACCCATGAAAATTCCTGGGCTTTGATGTATTTTTATACACTAATCATTAAAAAGGTACATTTGTCAAAAGCTTTTTGTAATGAAAGACCATTAGCAATACAGATCTAGGCCTTGAGAAAGCCACAATGTCAATTCCATTTTATTTGAAAGTGCCAAGATTAGACTACATGAATAAGTTCCACTAGCCTGTTCATGCATGACTGATAGGAAGCGGTTAATTTGGGCAACAGTCTAGGAAGACACCTCATTAAAGTCATCCTGAAAAACCAACCTGAGATCGTGTGGGGCTCCTAGGGTCTATTAATCAAAAGACTCTACACTTCAAGAGTCGAAAGGAAAAAGTAAAAGATACTGAGTATTACCTGCAGAGTACAGAAAAAGTTATTTTGGTCTATCATAAACAAAATGTAAACTGAAAGATTTACTTTCTCTAGCAAATTCTCTTGGAGCCAGGGTATGGAAAGATAGTTTTGGCTTTAAACTGAAAATCACATATCAGAAATACTAAGCAAATTTTATTTTCAGTTGATCAAAATAAGTGCTTTATTATTCAAATCACAGGCATTAAGTTGCTCTCATAAAAGTTTGTTAAGGTTTTTTAGCTGTGTTTTTATTTAAAGTAATAGCCTGAGGCTAACTGAGATTTTAATTCAAGTGAATTCTGTAGCATCAATGCCTTGGCAAGAGATTCAATGTGTAAAGAAACAGTTTGTTCTTGAAACATCACTAAACCTAATTATTTCAGTGAAAATTCATGGAGACATTAATAGGAAAAGTGGAGGTAATTGTTTTCTAGGTGTCATCTGCTTAAGCTGAAAATCCATGTAAGTAGGTGATAACTACCTAAAAACTCTTTGATAGTGAAGTTATGCCAAGAAATACCAAAACCTCACAATGCATCAAAACTGAAACCTTTCTGACTTCAAGTGCATTTAAGAGACACTTACAAGACACTGAACTTCTCCTAACTTTGCATCCAGGAATTCACATCTCTCTTCTACATAGCTCTGTAATGTGGAATCCCAGGTCACAGATTTGCTATGTTATTATTGCCACTTCTGGTTTCGTCACATAAAGGAAAGCTATCAGGGCTAAAATGTTGGTTATATACCCTTAAGGAAACATCTACTGTCAGAGATGGTCAATTCTTTTTATTAGCTGCCAAATATAAGTCTTAAACTGCATCAGGCTGACTGTCCTGGCAACGCTGTTATAATCAAATGGCCTTGGAGACTTTGTTCCCATAATATTATCTACTTACAAATTAGCAAAAATCCTTCATAGCCATTTCAAGCCAGGATGTCCACTGAATTGCTATCAGTCAGCAGTGGTGGCAGGGACAGAAGCAGACTTCTGTGTCTCAGAACAAATCAAATTTCCAAGTCATGTTTTAGTAGCCAATGTTTTCAAACCACCTCCAGCCCAGCCTGGCTAGGACCAAGGCTTGCCAAGATCAAGACCTTTGCGTAATTTGTCATGAACAGAACTCACTTTCATTATATGTCACATAAGAGACAAATATTTTTTACCTCTTATGCTTCTGTGGCTTTGGCTCTCCTCCCTGTTCAGCTTCAGGGTGCATGTCATCATTCATGGAAATAACTTGATTCCCATTCCACTGTGCTGTCATCACCAACCTTTCACCAGTGGTGCTCTCTCATGTGCAAAGCTCCCTCAAATGTCTCAAAGCTGCACATGAGAGAGGTGTATTCAGCGTATCCTGATGAGGATTCAGAAAATGAGCATATTTCCTTTCCCAACACCTTTCTTTTTTTAAAATTTCTAATAGAATAACCACATGCCAGACTGGTTCTCTGCATCCCAGATAGATGATGAGTTAATGTCAGCTGTTTTTCCCTACATCACCCATAGAAGGCAAACAGATAAATTAGTATAGCTGGTTTACAACACACCCACCAACTGTACAGATGCCTTGTTAGTCTTTTGACTGCCAGACAAGGAGTGCTACACTGAGGTAAAAGCATGTGTAATTCTGAAAATAGTCTTAAATCATGCGGTGGAGGAAGTTTGGCAGTTTATATTTAGGGACGGTGCATTACTGATGTGATTCTTCTGGTATCAAGTGGAATTACTAAAGCAATCATAAAACCTCAGTATAAGGTCTTCATAAGAAACTGTTACTGTTGACCACAAGGGTCTAGCTCAGACTGTACAGAAGGAAGAGGATTACAGACGTTTACTCCATCAGCCTCTTAATTTATGACAGATAACTTTTATCCTTCTGCACTGTGAAGCAATTAATTTCCTCCATTTGAATGCAGTCAAATCTAGTTATGTGATTATTAAAAAGTACTTGACATTAATAAGTATGTGAAAGCTAGATTTCCCTTATGCCATTCTTAAATAACACCAGTGCACGCTGTAGAGTTGGAGAAGCCTAAGAGTTTTGGAAGATTTACATTAGCAAGAACTGATTTAAATTCTCATGAATTCACGCTTTTAATTTTGTTTACAACTGAGACTTCTTTTGGAAAAATTTTCCATGATCTTTCATGAAGTTGTGATGAGCACAGGTAAATATTTCCTTAATTTTCTGAACTGTGCATGATTTGCTATACATGGATAAATTCTTCAGGTTCTCTCTTTACAGAAATGATAGAGAATTTGAACAGTTGGGATATCAAATAAACATGTTTGCTTTTAGTACTGAAAATTCCAGGTCATCCCTTTGGTTCCTTATCTGGCTTTTCTTTCTGCTTTGAATTTTGAATCTGGAAGATAAAAGTCAGGAATGAAGGTCATTTCTGTGGCCTTAGAGTAGAGAGGCTGAGAGTTTAATCTGTTCAGAGCTGTTTTAACACCTGCCATTAGAATTTTTGGCAAATACTTTTTAGACTCTGTAAGAATGTTTGTGTTTTGATTTGAACCACAAAGATACAGAGTACTTGTAAAAATACCAGCTGAAGCATAGACTTAGTGACTGCAAAGTCACTTGCATACTTCAAAACCTGATGGAATACAAAATGGATTATGCTGCTTTAAGGCCCTGAGCTGTTCCTCATAGAAGGAATTTTTCGATGGGGGATCCTGGCACCACCACAGCCATTAGGGTGAAAGATATTCAGCAATAGCCATCTCACAAACTATTGTGGGGGTCTGGCCTAGTCTGTGGGATAACTTTTTATCAAAGTGAAAAAGAAAGGCTGCTGCGAGGTAAAGCAATTATCTGCCTTGTTCTCATCACAAATCTTTTACACTGTAGTTAAACCCTAATTCTAAGGGCTTATAAATGCCTTAAGAATTCCTCTGTCTTCCTTTCTGTCTTGGCCTCTAGTTTTTGCTTTACTTTTGGGTAGGATGGTAAAAAATTTAATCAGTGTGCCCTGTTGCATCTATGGGGTTTTGATATAGAGTTAATTTTGGAGAACACATATGTGGCTAATTAACAGTAACTTTGTTTTTTTTTGTTGCTGCAGAAAAGTTACAGGTACAGGAAAAATAATGCCAGGCATTGTTCCTGGTGCTAGCTGTTGCTATAAATTAACATAATTTACTTTAATTTACAGCGTTTAACCTGAACTGACAAATTAAACTGATCAGATAAAATTAACGGATTTTTTCCTGAAAAAAATTTTGTATTACTGGTCTAAGTGAACCCCCTTCCTCTCCATAATAACTACATGTCCTAACTCAGCATATCAGCAATTGTCAAACATATTTATATGATTTTTCCATTTCTTTTGATATGATTTGCACTGCTTTAGATATAGTTAGAGCAACCTGTTTTGCTAGTGATTAGATAATGTGTCTTGTGTTGCTGTTCATGAGCTGCTGCTGCTTCTTTTCTAGCCCTGGTTTTAGGCAAAAGAAACAGGATGAGGGCAGTGGTGGATGTGGGCATCACCACAGCTATAATCTGGTGCTGGATTAGCCAATGTGATCTGGGTCACGCATGGCTTATGGTGGTCCCAACGCGGGGCTGTCCTGCTGCAGGGGCTGGGGCTGTGTGAGAGCAAGAGGAAGACCAGAAAGAGCAAAAGCCTATTTCTGGTCAGTGAATGTCATTTGTTGTATGAAATACCACCATGTATTCATATGGGCATGGAAGCAGGTGGACAATGTGAACAATGATAGTGGAGTGACAGCCTTTGGGTCTAAACCTCATTAACGTCTACACTGAGACTAATTAAATCATTATAAAAGCAAAGAAACTGAGAAACAGATCAGACAGCATAAAGAATAGTCTATAGCAAGAGTAGAGGGTTCAAGTCTATAAAAGAAAGTGGTTTTTTTTTTTCTGTATAAACCCTAAATTTTCAGAAAACAAGGATGTTCAACATTAAAAGGTAAGGCAACTAAGCATTTGTGAGGATAAGCATATTGAAACATGTATCAGCTTCCTTGCATTAAACAGAAACATTTCAAACAAGCACATTCCCAGCTATTAGTTTATACCTTCACAGTTGGTAAAATATGACATAAGCTCCTCTGCAATAAAGCAATCCAAAAGTGGAAAGTTAAAAAAGACCCTAAAATAAAAGTAAACTGTAAGGATTTACAATATAAACACTACAACCATGCCAGAAGCATTGGTGGAACTAAAAAGCAATAAAAGCTGCTCTCTGGGGTGACTTTTCCTGGTGCTGTAAGTTTGGTCCCTTTATTTTGCATCCAGTTAGCTTTCTATAGTTGTTAATTGAGGGAAACTATATTGAAATGCTCTTTTTCTGTGAGTTATATAAAGTTGTATATGCTCCGAGTTCTTGTCCGCTCCATTCTGCCCGATATGATATTAAAGTATATTTTGCTCTTTCCTTTTCTGACCCACACTGGTGTTTTGGTAGAGAAAAAACATCTGCTTCCATTGTTGCCACATCTCGTTTGATTTCAGTCTCTGAAGTAATAGAACAGACTGATGGAAAGCTATGACTGCAATATATGTGGCCTCTTGGTATTTATACTTTGGATATTTGTCCACTATACAGTTTCTGGTACCTTGCTTGAACTGGACAATGCACTCATCTATTAACAGGCTGTGTTGAGAGAATTAATACAGATTGGCATTAACAAGTAAAGGACATGCTTGTCCCATTCGTACCAATAAGGCTTTTAAAATATGCTTCTGATGGGAATCCCTTCCTGCACTGTGGGTAGAAATATTAGAAGCTAGTACAATTTGCAAACTTTCAAATTATCTAGACATAATCCCAGAGACCATCTGGATCGTCAATAGCTTTGAGGACTGGGCCATGTAGACTGTAGTCCGCTATTTAATTATGGAGCTGCAAATATCTCATACACCTGTTCCTGAAACTTGAATCTTTTACATTTAAATTTTGCAACATCAGTTTTAATTTAATATTTTAGTATTCATATGAAATTTTCTTCTGTGGTCACAGTTTATGTCTTCACCCTCTGTCCTTCTTTCATCTAGTGGGCCAATTAAGCAAGAGGAAATAGCCTGAATATTTTATATGGTAATAAACTGACATAAATTGCTCTAACTTAATATATGTTGCTCTAAGTCATTCTTCTTCATCCTTCAGCACTGAAAGTATGCAGCTTTATTTGACATTAAATTTCACAAGCTCCCTAAATCCAACACAGATGCAGGTCTTCGAAAAACAAAATCCCTTATTCTTCCTAGACAGGTCATAGATGTTTTAGAAATAACATAAGCTAATATGAACAAATATAGTCGGCAGCTGAGTCTGAACAAAGAAGTGGTACCTTCTACTCCGCTGGAAAATTTGTTATGGGTGGGTACCACAGAAGTGGTACCTTTTTCATTTGTCATTCTGTTGAATTCAGTGATATGTCACATGCTAAAAGGATCTCTATTCAATATAACTAAGAATGATACAACCTAATCGAAAATATTTAGACATATAAGACATTATGTTCAATTACTGAGCTCACCATTAAAACCAATGATGTTGTTTTGGGAGGCATTTCTTTTCATACTTGTTACACAATCGTCAAACAACCTTAGAGCTTGTGTTCAGTGTATCTGTTTTGGCACTCAATTACTTGTTATGATGCCCAGAAACACTTTAATTATGCCCAAATTAAAAATTAATTCTCTCCCTCATATCCTATACTTCTGCTTCCTTCCCTGACAAGGGACAAGAGGAAAAACCACAGTAGAAAGCAGTGTCAACACTCTCAAGATTAATCTTAATGGGATCTTAAATAACATATGGTTTGCCAATGATACAGAAAGTCCAAGACTAAAAGCAATTTTATAAGGTGAGTTATTCATATGTACAGGTTCAAGGAATTGGTTTTGGTTTTTGGTGATTGGTTTTATAGTTCTTTGGCTTATTTGTTCACTTTCATTTTCAAGATGGATTGTACCCTGGGCTGTAATCATACAACCACAGAATCATAGGATGGTTTGGGTCAGAAGGGACATTAAAGATCATCTAGTACCAACCCCCCTGCCATGGGCAGGGACATCTTCTACCAGACCAAGTTACTCAACCTCACCATGAACACTTCAAGGGATGGGGCAGACACAGCATCTCTGAGCAACGTGTTCCAGGGCCTCATCACCCTCACAGTAAAGAATGTCCTTTTAAAGCCAAATCTAAATCTCCCCTCTTATAGTTTAAAGCCATTCCTATCTTGTCATATCATAATATGCCTTTGCAGAAAGTTCCTCTCCAGCTTTTTTGCAGGCCACCTTTAGGCTCTAAGGTATCCCTGGAGCCTTCTCTTCTGCAGGCTGAACAAGCCCAACTCTCTCAGCCTGTCTTTGTAGGAGAGGTGCTCCAGCCCTCTGATTATCTTCATGAGCCTCCTCTGGACTCCCTTAAGCAGGTCCATGTCCTTCTTATGTTGGGGGCCCCAGGGCTGAATATACTACTGCAGGTGGGTTCTCATGAGAGCAAAGCAGAGAGGGAGAATCACCTCCCTCAGCTGCTGGTCATGATCCTTTGGTGCAGCCCAAGGTGGAGTTGGACTTCTGAGCTGTGAGCACACATTGCCGGGTCATATTCAGTTGTTCATCCACTAGTACCTGTTGGCTATGCTTCTTTTTATGCAGCCCAGGACAGCTTTCTAGGCTGCAAGTGCACACTGCCAGCTAATGTAATATTTTTCACTCCCTCAGTATCCCCAAGTCCTTCTCCTCAGGGCTGCTCTCAGTCCATTCTCTGCCAAACCTGTTGGTGTGCCTGAGATTGCACCGAACCAAGTGCAGGACCTTGGACTTGGCCTTGTTGAACTTTGTGAGGTTTGCACTGGCCCACCACTTGAGCCTGTCCAGGTCCTGCTCGATCCCATCCCTTCCCTCCAGCCTGTCAACCAAGCCACACAGCTTGGTGTCATCATCAAAATTGGTGAGGGTGCGTCAATCCCACTGTCCATGTTGCCAACAAAGATGTTGAACAGGATCAGTCTCAACACCAACCCCCGAGGAACACTACTCATTACCAGTCTCCAGTTGGACATCACTCCGTTGACCACAACTCTCTGAGTGTGACCGTCCAGCCAATTCCTTATACACTGAGTGGTCAATCCACCAAATCCACGCCTTTCCAGTTTAGAGACAAGGACGTCATGTGGGACAGTGTCAAATTACTTGCATAAGTCCAGGTAGATGATGTCAGTCACTCTTCCTTTATCCACCAACGCCATGGCCACATAATAAAAGGCCACCGAATTTGTCAGGCATAATTTGTCCTTAGTGAAGCCATGTTGGCTGTCACCATTCATCCCCTTATTATCCATATGCCTTAGCATGGTTTCCATAAGGATCTGCTCCAGGAACTTGTTGCGGACTGAGTAGAGACTGACCTGTAGTTCCCCAGGTCTTCCTTTTTTTTCTTCTTGAAAGTGAGGGTTATATTGCCCCTTTTCCAGTCAGTGGGAACTTCACCAGACTCACACAACCTCTCAAATGTGATGGATAATGGCTTGGTATCTATATCTGCCAGTTCCCGCAGGATCCATGGGAATGACCCTGATGACCCTGGTAGATCTGGTCAGGTCCCGTGGACTTGCGCACCTTCAGGTTCCTTGAATGATCTTGAACCTGATCTTCTACAGTGAGTGCTTCCTCATTCTCACAGTCCTTGTCCCTGCCTTCTTGGGCAGTGTTGCTGGTGAAGATTGACTCAAAAAAGTCACTGAGTACTTGAACCTTTT
Source organism: Pezoporus wallicus (assembly GCF_028554395.1). Taxonomy (NCBI): domain Eukaryota; kingdom Metazoa; phylum Chordata; class Aves; order Psittaciformes; family Psittacidae; genus Pezoporus; species Pezoporus wallicus. Next base: position 12,761 of record NW_026642992.1, on the reverse strand, counting down.
CCATGTCCCTTGTCAGCAGGTCTTCCATTTCCTTCCAGAGAGGGCCCACATTTTCCTTTCTGTTTATCCCTGCTGTACCTATTGAAGCTTTTCTTGTTGCCTTTAAGGTCTTTGGCCAGATTGAGTTCTGTCAGGGCTTTAGCTTTGCTAACCTGGTCTTTGGCTGCTCAAACAATTTCTCATTGCTACAAATCCTTGCTTCCACCCTCTGCAGATCTCCTTTTTATGCTGAAGTTTGTCCAGGAGCTTCTAGTTCATCCATGCAGGCCTCCTCACATTGTTACCTGGCTTCCTCTTTGTCAGGATGCTTGGTTTCTGAGCACGGAGGAGGTGATCCTGGAATATTCACCAGGTTTCTCCGGTGTCTCTCTCTGCCAGGGCTTTATCCCTTAGTAATGCAGAAGTTTTGGACTCAGGAGCCTTTACTTGTGCTTCTGCCTTCATTTGGTATGAATGTATGTTGAAAAGAAAAAATTGGGATCTTTCTCTGAAGGTGAAACATAATCTGGCCTGTTGTGCTGTTCCAGACAAAACATAACCTGTTACAGATACTCAAGTTCAATTGCAACTCACTTGACTGTTGGCCAAAGTATCAGTATGAATCATTGCTTTATGTTTTGTCAGAAAAAGCCTGTTTAACTGGAGACATGTTGCCTATCTTTGCCTTTCCTTAGTGTCTGAAACAGAAGAGATCATAATTTTCAGAAAGAGAAAGAAACTATCTTGGCCTTCATTATCTCAAACTGTCTTCCACCCTCAGGATAACAGGGGGCCCCATATGTCGACCTGACCAGAATCACAGGGAAGTCTGCTGCCTCCCTGGGGCAGGGGAAGTGAGCATTCATGAGGCTGCACCTCAAATCCTGTGTTCAGTTCTGGGCCCCTCACTACAAGAGAGATACTTAGTCCAGAGAAAGGCAATGAAGCTGGTGAAGGGTCTGGAGCAGAAGTGTGATGAGGAGCAGCTGAGGGAACTGGGGTTGTTTAGCCTGGAGAAGTAGAAGGCTCAAGGGGACCTTATTACTCTCTACAACTACCTGAAATGAGATTGTAGTGAGCTGGGGGGTCGGTCTCTTCTCCCAGTAACAAGCAATAGGACAAAAGGTAATGGCCTAGAGCTGTGCCAGGGGAGGCTTAGACTGGAAAAATTTCTTCACAGGGGTTGCTCAGGCATTGGAACAGGCTGCCAAGGGAAGTGGTGGAATCCCTGTACCTGGAAGTGTTAAAAAACTGTGTAGCTGAGGCCCCTAGTGACATGGTTTAGTGGTGGTCTTGGCAGTCCTGGGGTAATGATTGGACTTGATGATCTTAAAGGTTTTTTTCCAACCTGTGTGATTTTATGATTCTAAGATCTCAGAAAAGCTTGAAAATCTTCTACAAGCTCTTTTCTAAGATCAAGGGGAAGGATTATGGGCAAACTGTGGAGAACTGATATAAATGTTCTGCTGCTGTTTAGGTATCCCTTGCAGTAAACTTTCTTCAATAGCAATGTCTGCGGCTGCTGAGCTTCATACATATAACTTAATGTACTGGTCTCAAGACATTAATCAAAATTCATTAATAGGAGCAATCAAATTAATTGGGTTTTTTTTGCATGTATTGCCTTGAAATTTATAGCATAAATTGTATAAAGGGTATTTTTAACTCCAAATTTTGTTTTAGCTTGCTTCCCCACTATTCATGTGCTTGGCATGCTTTTAGAATGTAAGCAATTCCTGAGAATAACTTTAACAACTGAATTTGTCCTTTTCTTTAAAAGGTCTATATGCAGCTTCCCCTCCCCCTTCAGCCTTTTTTGGGGTCTTATGCACCTCTGAGACATGGAGCTTATCTCAGCCTAAGAGAAAATGTTTTTCTTCAAGCGTTTCCTGAAAATTTTGACAGCAAATCATTGACACTCCTAGAGAAGAGGGAGCACCTGAAGGGTAAGAATTCTCAGAATTCCATAGGAAAACTTCTGCCTCCATCCACCACAACACTTGCAGTGTTCCCAAGGTCTGCAGGGATTAAACAGGCAGAGGTTATCTAGTATCACTTCCAGCAGCATGAAGCCACTGGGGAAGGTCCATCCTGTTCTAAGGGAAAAGGAAGTGATAATCTCTGAAGTCAGTCATCACTTTAAGAGTGTCTTTATAGATTCACAGCTGTAGCATTTCTTATGAAAACCCTGGAATGCAGATGTAATAGCTAACGGATTACCGAACCCCTGAGCATCTGGTAATCTAATGCGGGGGTTAGGCCTTCTGGATCTCTGGGAGCACAACTGTGCAGAAGAGATTGCTCTGAATTTCCTTCCTTTTAAAATATAATGTGTTAAAAACCTGCTGAAGATAAAAAGAGGTGCTCAGAAAACGATGCTTTTGATGGATGCCAGTGCCACACCACGGTCTTTGCTGACAAGAGACCTTTCCCCTTTCAGGGTATTTAACGCAAGTTCTTTCTTTTGTGATTTTCTGTTATGGTCCATCCCTGTGGCAACTGAATTTTGTGACCTTTGTTTTGTCTACTTGTGTCATGAAGTTCTAAAAGTATATATATTTTCCTTCTTTAATAAATTATTAACTTTTTCCAGGTGGTGTTTTTACAGCACCATGTGTTGGGACCTCTACTTTTCTGTACCTGTCTTTATCACATGCTCTTCTGGTCAGTGAAGGCTTTTGCATGATCTCACAGTAGATCACAAATTCATGAATGACCTGAACCTCACAGAATAATGCCAATCTTTCATTTTACTAGGAAGCTAAGATTAGAAATGATTGCAAAATCCTGAAGAACATGAAAAGAACACCACAAATTAGTCTCAAGGCTTTAAAGATATGTTTCTGCAGTTTCTTAATGCCTTATTTAGTCCATGGAGTACCTACTTGTGAAGAAGAGGCATACTAATATTTTCTAAGCTCCATGTAGGGATGTATCCCAAGACACAAAGACACTAGTGATTCTTTTGAGTGGAACAATGGGAAAAGGAACTTGTGTGAAGCCCTGGCTGCTTTACACTAACCACAGAATAAATCATTCATATATTTCAAAGCTGTACATTTTCTTATGTTCCCAATTCAGTGTGGCCTACTGTAAGAAACCTATGTTGTACTTCAGCCAAAGTACAATGAAAGAATTGTAATTTAGGCATAATATGAATAACTGAAAGGTAAATATGTACATTCATGTGATTTTAAATATATATGAATATGTAAATGTAGATTTATACCCTGTATAAATAGGTCTCTAATTCACGGAAACCTTACAATTTGAGAATTTTGGGGATTTAGAAATTATTATTAGTATATTTCACAGTGAGTGATTTCTCAATCGAAAGTGTTTTGGACCTGCTCTAAGGGAAGACCCAACTTCCCAGTTTCAAATTAAATATACTAATGGAGAACTCCATACAGTCACTTGTACAATACAGGCTTACCATCAGTTCTATTATGATGTGTTACATATTTTTGTACTGTGACGAATGTGATGTTGATATAATGAAAGGAGGTAGCTAAACATCTGCTATATATTTGCATTTCAGGTGTAAGCATGAAAATACAGCTTCATTTTTCATATTTCACCCTGTGTACTGGGCGCGCTATTCTCATATTATAGTGTTCTGTATCTTAAAGCTGTAACTCCACTGTTTCTTCACATTCCAGGCCTGATTCTAATCTCATGCTGCTCTAAATTAGGTGTTACCCCACTAAAATGGAGGATCTAGATTCTAAACTCATTGTGTGTAATGTGAAGGGAGTTTTTGCAGTTCGACAGACATACTTTAAATTTTCATAAGGTAACTGTAACCAGACCCAGTTCCAACTGCATGTGTATGTAAAAAGCTGATATAAATGAGATAAGAACCAAGTCTGTGCTATTTGTTCTGTGCTTTCTCTGGAGAATATCTGATAAATTTATATTTGCTTTTAAAAGTGATCAGTAATATTTTAATCAATCAGTTTAGTAAGTAATATTCTAATGTAATCAGTAATATTCTAATCAATCAGTTATCTTGAGCAATTAGCTGAATGCTGGAAGAATAATCATTGCTTGAAGCACTTCCCAGCTGATACTTACATTTAATTCCTTCTTATTATTTCAGATGCCTCATACTTCTTGTTTCCATGGAGAAATTTCAGTGTGTACTAGAGTAGACGTCCATAACAATACGTATAGAGGCTCCAAGGATAAGCCTTCCATTTTGCGAAAGGTAAGTTAGAACTCATGTGGCCATTATAAATGGAAAAATAAATAAATAAAATCATGGACTCATAGTACAGCCCAGATGTAAGAGACCTTGAGAGATCATCTGGTCCATATTTTCCTGGGAAAGGAAGTCTAGGTGAGATTATCTAGCATTCTCTCCAATCACATCTTGGAAATCTCCAGTGACGAGGACTCCATTGGTCCCTGGTGAGGTTGTTTAAGTGAATGACTGTTCTCACTGTAAGAAAATTCTTTCTTATGTGAAGATAAAACCTCTTCTAGGCAACATTTACCCTTTGCCCTTTGTGTTCACCATGTGACTCCTTGTGTAAAAAGAGACTGTATTCTTTGTAGCCACCTTTAAAGTACTGGAATAATGCAATGAGGTCCCTGATAAGCCTTTTCTTCTCCAGGAAGAAGAGATCTAGCTTCTGCACAGGGCAGATTCTCCACCCCCTTTTTAATTTTTGTGGCCCTCCTTTGGACCCTCTGCTGTCTGTGTCTTTCTTGAACAGTTCGGAACAGAACTGGGCACAGTACTCCAGATGCAGCCTCAGGAGCACTGAACAGAGTGCGGTGATCATATCTCTGTCACTGCTATTAATGCTCCTGTAATGCTCCGATGTACCTTTGTTTCTGCAGCTGTGCTCTGTAGACTCATGTTCAGCTTGTTGTCCACCAGGAACCCTTTCAGGAAGGCAGCTCCCCAGACACACAGGTCCTAGCCTGTGCTGGGCTCTTTGGTTGTGTTATCCCAGGTGCAGGACTTTGAACATGTCTCTGTTGAGCTTCACACCATTCTTGCTAGCCAATTCTCCCAGCCTGTCCAGGTCTCTCTATAAGATGCTCTCCCTTCTGACATGCTCACCTCACCACCCTGTTTGGTGTCATTAGCCAACCTGGAGAGGGTGTTTTCAATCCCATCATCCAGGACATTTGTGAAGATGCTGAGCAGCATGGGACCAGCACTGATCTCTGGGGGACTTGTGGCAGCCTGAGTGAAAACCTCTGATCACTGCCCTCTGAGTGCAGCCTGTGAGTCTAGTTCCCACACATCTTGCAGACCATCCATCCAGTCTGTATCTCACCAGTTTGTCCAGGAGAAGGATGTGGGAAAAATCTCTATTCTTAATTCAGTTTCCATTCTACAAACAGTAAGAACGATGAGTGGCAGGTGGAATTTCTTAATATTAGATGAAAAGTATTCACCCCCAATTTCTATGTCCAGCTCATCACCCTCATACTTGCATAATCGTATCTTACTCTGCATGAGAAAGTAGTTCTCTGTGTTTTTAAGCCATTTTTACCTTGATGATTTCGAGAATTATGCAAAATTAAAGACAGCTTTATTGGAGAGAGAAGATGTGTTTGCTGTAAAGATCTCCACTGTAGCTGTTTTGACATGGTCTCTCTGAGAAAGACCTCTGGCTTTTCTGTGTATGACTGCACCCATTCTGTCTATGGTTGAGTTTGGCTGGCTGGAGGTGGAGGCTGCTAGCAAGCAGTGGACAGTGCACTCTGTTTAGCAGCCCTCTGGAAAGATTTGCTATTGCCAGAGAGCTCAGTTTCACTGAGAGCCTTGAATTGAACAGAATCCTTCATCCAAGTGATAAAATATGTCACCTGCTCTCAGTCATCTTGGATTTATGACTTAATTATGGTGATTTAATTAAGCTATTCCTGGTCTAACACTGGGCTACAAACGTAATTCGGAAACATATGTCCGGGAGAGCCACCTCACTAATCTTTGTCCAGTGAAAATCACATACTACTAAAATCCTTCGTAACTCAGCCTAGGCCACACATACTCAATGTTACATTTGAGTTATGTTACACCCATGCTCTTTATTTCATTGGTAATCTTAAGTACAATGACTTAAAGACATATTTTGAATTTATTTTTATCAAAATCTTTCAATAGAAATTTCATAGAATAGTTAGGGTTAGAAAGGACCTTAAGATCATCTAGTTTCAGCCCCCCTCCCCCATGGGCAGGGACACCTCACACTAAACCATGCCATCGAAGGCTTCATCCAACCTGGCCTTGAACACTGACAGGGATGGAGCATTAACAACTTCCCTGGGCAACCCATTCCAGTGCCTCACCACCCTAACAGGAAAGAATTTCTTCCTTATATCCAATCTAAACTTCCCCTGTTTAAGTTTGAACCCTTGCTGTGTTACTACAGTCCCTAATGAAGAGTCCCTCCCCAGCATCCCTATAGGCCCCCTTCACATACTGGAAGGCTGCTACGAGGTCTCCAAGCAGCCTTCTCTTCTCAAGGTTGAACAGCCCCAACTTCCTCAGCCTGTCTTCATAAGGGAGGTGCTCCAGTCCCCTGATCATCCTCGTGGCCTTCCTCTGGACTTGTTCCAACAGTTCCATGTCCTTTTGATGTTGAGGACACCAGAACTGCACACAATACTCCAGGTGAGGTCTCACAAGAGCAGAGTAGAGGGGCAGGATCACCTCCTTTGACCTGCTGGTCACACTCCTTTTGATGTAGCCCAAGGATACAGTTGGCTTTCTGGGCTGCAAGTGCACACAGAAGCAGACTCATGTTCATTTTCTCATCAATCAACACCCCCAAGTCCTTCGCTGCAGGGCTGAATCTCTTCTTTGTCCAACCTGTAGCTGTGCCTGGGATTGCTCCGACACAGGTGCAGGACCTTGCACTTGGCATGGTGAAACTTCATGAGGTTGGCATCAGCCCACCTCACAAGCGTGTCAAGGTCCCTCTGGATGGCATTCCTTCCCTCCAGCTTATCAACCGAACCACACAGCTTGGTGTCATCGGCAAACTCGCTGAGGGCACACTTAATCCCACTGTCCATGTCAGCGACAAAGATGGTGAACAAGACCGGTCCCAACACCGATCCCTGAGGGACACCACTCGTTACTGGTCTCCAGCTGGACATTGAGCCATTGACCACAACTCTTTGCGTGTGGCCATCCAGCCAGTTCTTTATCCACCGAGTGGTCCATCCATCAAATTGATGTCTCTCCAATTTAGAGGCAAGGATGTTGGGTGGGACAGTGTCGAACGCTTTGCACAATTCCAGGCAGATGACATCAGCTGCTCTACCCCTGTCCATCAGTTCTGCAGGCCCATCACAGAAGGCCACCAAATTGGTCAGGCAGGATTTCCCCTTACTGAAGCCATGCTGGCTGTAACCAAGCACCTTGCTGTTTTTCATGTGCCTTAGCATGCCATCCAGGAGAATCTGCTCCAAGATTTTGCCAGGCACAGAGGTGAGACTGTCTGGTCTGTAATTCCCTGATTCATCCATTTTCCCCTTCTTGAAAATGGGGGTTATATTTCCCTTTTTGCAGTCGTTGGGAACTTCACCTGACTGCCATGATTTTTCAAATATGATGGACAGTGGCATTGCAACTTCATTTGCCAGCTCCTTCAGTACCTGGATTTCATCAGGTCCCATGGACTTGTGCACATTCAGGTTCTTAAGATGGTCTCAAACCAGATTCTTTCCTACAGTGGGCCCAAGGTCTTCATTCTCACAGTGCCTGTATCTGCCTTTCAAGACCTGGGTGGTGTGGTCAGAGCCTTTGCCAGTGAAGACCAAGGCAAAGAAGTCATTCAGAACCTCAGCCTTCTCCAAATCCTGTGTAGCCAGTTCTCTTGATAGCTTCTGGAGGGGGCCTACATTGTCCCTAGTCTGTCTTTTATTCGCTACATACCTATAGAATCCCTTCCTGTTATCTTTCACATCCCTTGCCAAGTTTACTTCTAACTGGGCCTTACCTTTCCTAACCTGGTCCCTAGCTTCCCGGACAACATCCCTGTATTCTTGCCAGGCCGCCTGTCCTTGCTTCCACCTTTTATAAGCCTCTTTTTTCCTTCAAAGTTTCCTCAGGAGCTCCTTATCCATCCAAGGAGGTCTCCTGGCCCTCCTGCTGCACTTCCTTCTGGTTGGGATGCAACACTCCTGAGCCTGTAGCAGGTGATCCTTGATTATCAACCAACAGTCTTGGGCCCCCCTGCCCTCTACGGCTATATCCCATGGAACCTTCCTAAGCAGGTTCCTGAAGAGGCCAAAGTCTGCTCTCTTGAAGTCCAGGGCAGTGAGCTTGCTGCATGCTCTTCTCACTGTTCTGAGGATCTCAAATTTGACCATCTCATGATTGCTGCATCCAAGGCTGCCCTGGAAAGTCACATTTCCAACGAGCCCTTCCCTGTTGGTGAGCACGAGGTCAAGACGGCACCTCTCCTTGTCGGCTCCTCTATTACTTGCAGAAGGAAATTGTCTTCCACACAATCAAGGAAACTCCTGAATTGCTTGTGCCAGGCCATACCATCGCTCCATCGGATGTCAAGGTGGTTGAAGTCCCCCATGAGGACAAGGGCCTGTGAGCGCGAGGCTTTTCCTATCTGTCTATGGAGTGCTTCATCCGCAGGTTCTCCTTGATCAGGTGGTCTGTAACAGATCCCCATGGTAATGTCTCCCATAGCTATATTCCCTTTAACCCTGACCCACAAACTCTCTGTGGACTGCTCACCTGTCCCCAGACAGAGTTCCATACTCTCCAGCCTATCCCTAACACAAAGGGAAACTCCCCCTCCCCGCCTGCCAGGCCTGTCTTTTCTAAAAAGCCTGTAACCTTCCATTCCAACACTCCAGTCATAGGAGCCATCCCACCATGTTTCTGTGATGCCTATTATATCATACCCCATAGACATGCCCACATCTCTAATTCCTCTTGTTTGTTCCCCATGCTACGGGCATTTGTATAGAGGCATCTGAGCTGAGCTCCAAATGAAGCCGGCTCATTGGCTGGAGCAGCTGGAATATCTCTACATTGTTCCGAGGATTTATTATAGGTGCTGGCAACTGGTTGTGTTGGGATGGAATGATGCCCAGCTCCCTCAACACGTCTAGTTTAAAGCACTCTTGACCAGTCTGGCAAGCCTCCTACCAAAACCACTCTTCCCCCTCTAGAGCAGCTCCACCAGCCCCCACTAGACCTGGCCTACAAAGTTGGGTCCCGTGTTCAAGACACCGAACCCCTGACTACAGCACCACCCTTTTAACCATTTATTAACCTGGCTAATCCTCCTAGCCTTTTTTAGGTCCTCCCCTTTATCCTGGAGAATTGACAGACTATCTGAGCTCCAGAGCCCCTAACCACCTCTTCCAGGGCTCTGTAGTCCTTATGTTCTCTGGGCTACTGCTACCTATATCACTAGTCCCACATGGACCACTAGAATTGGGTAATAGCCCATGGGACTTACTAGAGCAGGCAGCCTCTCTGCAACATCCCTGATCCGTGCCCCTGATAGGCAACACACCTCTCTTGAGACTGGGTCAGGCCGACAGATGATTGCTTCTGTCCCTTTCAAAGTAGAGTCCCCTCTACTACGACCCACCTTTTTTTCCTGGCAGCACCATTAGAGATTTTCTTTACCAGTGCACCAGCCGGTTGTTCATGGTGAGAGTGTGTTTCCTCATGAGTCCTCTGCAGGACAGCAATGCGGTTCTGCATGGGGACAACAGATTTAGGAGGAAGCCCGTTGCTTTTAATTGTCTTCTTCCTCCTTTTCTTTGTTGTTTTTTTTTTTTTTTTTGTCACTAATTCCCAGCTTTCCAGGTTAAGGGCCTCCTTCTTTCCTTCATGAGGTAGAGGTGAAGCTCGAGGCCCCTGCACAGTTTGGGCCAGGAGCAAGCATTCCTGCTTCCTCTCAGCTTCCCGGACGTCTCACAGCCTACTGACAGCATCCTGCAGCTCAGCCCCTGCTGCAGGAGCACCTCCACCAGGGAGCACCGAGTGCGGCCCTGCCCATTGTGCATCCTCCCCTCACCAGACCACTGCAGGCACTCTCTACACTCCAAGCTCTGCACTGCAGCCTCTCCTGTTCTGTCTGGGTGCCTACGCTGGCCACTGCCGGGGCAGCCAGAGCAGAGCTGCCAGACCAGGCCCTGGTCATAAGCTGAGCGCTCACTATCCCGCTTGAACGCTGTGCTGCGCTCCCTGGGGCAGGTTTTTGACCAGTCAGGGTTAAATATATGGGCAGTGTAATATATATAAATAATATGGGCAGTGTAATATAAAGGATCCCAGCAGTGTGTGAAGCAGAGGCAGTGGCGGTCAGAATACCACAGTCTCCATAGATTCTATGTATGATCTGCACTTAAAATCAGAACACTTTGTTGAATTAAAACATTTCAATATAAATAAAAACAAAAACTACAAGTTATTAATTGCTAATATGTATTGAAAAGCTGTTTGAAAAGTCTACAGTAGTGTTGCTAATTGTAGGGGAAGAAAATGCAACAGTCACAAGGTTACTGGAAAGCTTTTATTTCTGAGATGGGTGTCCCCATGAAAAACAAAAAACCCAAAACAACCAATGAATCAAATAAACCCTAAATGCAAATATGCATCATTTTGTTAATGACTATGTAGCATTTGTTAATTCAAATATATCTAGCTAAAAAGTGATTGGTTTCTTTATCCCTTCATTACTAAAATTAACTGGAACTATTTTAAACATTCACTGGCAAAATGTTCCTGATAATTACAATGAACACATTTCGTTATCTTATCACTTTGCTACTGAGGATGGTCTTGAGGAAATATGTCAAACTGATGAATGGAACATCTTCCTTGAATGGATAAAGCAATGTTATTCAATTCTCAGCCATCTTCCTGTCAAATGCTGGAGTGCTATTTTTGTCTTCTAAACTTATATATAAACCAATGTATATGACTTGCATAAAAAATACTTTTTTTTTTTCCTCCTGAATCTTCAGCGTAGATATTTAAAATATATACAGTTGAGCCAGGTAATTGCAAGCTATGTGAAATAATTCCTGTGAAGGAGAATGGATTTTGTAAGAACCAAGTAGGTGGCAGGAACAAAATCTATGTTTATGCAATTTTACAGTTTGCTAAATCTCTTGATTTGTTGCAGATGATTGACTATCTGTGTCATGACTAATGGGAATGACATTGAATAACGTGCATTTACTGGGACATGTTCTCATACTGAGACTGAAAGATTTCAAAGACAGCAGAGAAGCAAAGATAGCAGGATAAATAACAGCTGTTGTCTGATGGAAATTATTTGTTTTTCTTCAGGTTATAGGAACCTCTAAATATTGACTACAGCAACAGGTGACAAGAAAGCAGAAACTATATTTCAATCTAATGAGCCTATTCTAATAAATTTTATTGTTCTGAAATATAGAGCTGACTTGGGATATCGTGTCACTTGGAAGCAACCCCCAAAATATTACTTTTTCTTAGATGTGTATTCATAGTTTAAAAAGAAATGGTTGTGACTTGCCTTTCTGTCAGTAGAAGTAAAGGATAATGCTTTTTCAGGTGACAAAAAGAAAAGAACTGGGAAAAAATTAGTCTTTAAGAGATATTCAGGCTAATTTACAAAGTCGACGATAATGAAGCATAAGGCTTGTATACTAAATGTAAATAACCTTCTATCTAACATGAAAATCTCTGTTTATGAGGCAAACTTGTGAGGCAAACTTGTAAGGCAAACCTGAAAAATCTATGTCACACTGAAAATGGCATTTGTTTGAACTTTGTGGTTTTATGGTGTGTAGAATATCTTTCCTTCATTGAGATTTGCTACGCTGCAATTCATGAAATTGCCCAGTGAAATAACCAAAGGACTTGACAGAGTGAAGAGCTCACTTTCAAGATGCAATATTTTGCTCAAATGCCTATGTGACTGATTGGCTAATAGCAATGTAGTAAAGCAGACATAGCAATTGCAAGAGTGCTAACAGGTGACATTTTCATTTTATGAGATGGTGAAGCACGTATAGTTATGGTCTAAAGTCCAAAAGAACCCACAACATCCTCTAGTAGTGCTAGAAATATTTCAGTAGCTGCAAACCATATCGCTATTAAGAAATGCAGTATAATTTTATTGTCTAAATTCTGGCTTTACTGTTTTTTTTTTTACTTCTGCCATCAATTATTTATGTGATTTAAAACTGTGTAAAAGTGTATTTTTTTCATAAGCAAAAATTGGTTTTAATAATCAAAGGGATTGACAGTCACAGAGAAGCTGTCTGACACTCAAGGCAGTGGCAGAACAAGAACTTTCATACTTTATCTTCCTGTGTTCACAGATAGGAAATATTTTTAAAAGATAAAATAAAAAAATTAAAGATATATCCTAATACATGGAATGTATTTTTTTTTTTCTCCAGCTTTCTTTCTGTTCCAAAGCAGTTGAAATTTTTAGCCAAACCTCACCTACAAAAAAAAAAAAAAAAAAAATCCTCCTGGAAAATTTCAGCCTGAAAAATGTATGCATTAACAACAGCAAACATGTTGTAAGTCTGGATTCCTGTGGGTTTGTATCTTATGTCTGATAGACTTTTGTTTTCTGGGAAGATGCAGGCCATGACTGCTGTTTTTTTTTCTGAAGGTATAGAATGTGTAATGTCCATTCTCAGGTGTCTAGTAACATTTGAATTTATGTTAACCTCTTTCCTCATTTAAGATAGTAACAAGTTCTGCAAACTGAGTTAAAAAATCACTGAGTCTAACTACAGAGTCATATTTTCTTCCCAGAACAGTGATC